>NC_053397.1:160138233-161338233 GCF_905171765.1 Bufo bufo
ATAAAATTACCACATGATCTAACCTGTCAGATGAATGTTGTAAATAACAAAAAAAAAAAGTGCCAAAAAATCTATTTCTTGTTACCTTGCCGCACAAAAAAGTGTAATATAGAGCAACCAAAATCATATGTACCCTAAACTAGTACCAACAAAACTGCCAACCTATCCCGTAGTTTCTAAAATGGGGTCACTTTTTTGGAGTTTCTACTCTAGGGGTGCATCAGGGGGGCTTCAAATGGGACATGGTGTAAAAAAACCAGTCCAGCAAAATCTGCCTTCCAAAAACGTATGGCATTCCTTTCCTTCTGCGCCCTGCCGTGTGCCCGTACAGCAGTTTACGACCACATATGGGGTGTTTCTGTAAAGTACAGAATCAGGGCCATAAATAATGAGTTTTGTTTGGCTGTTAACCCTTGCTTTGTAACTGGAAAAAAAATATTAAAATGGAAAATCTGCCAAAAAAGTGAAATTTTGAAATTGTATCTCTATTTTCCATTAAATCTTGTGCAACACCTAAAGGGTTAACAAAGTTTGTAAAATCAGTTTTGAATACCTTGAGGGGTGTAGTTTCTTAGATGGGGTCACTTTTATGGAGTTTCTACTCTAGGGGTGCATCAGGGGGGCTTCAAATGGGACATGGTGTCAAAAAACCAGTCCAGCAAAATCTGGCTTCCAAAAACCATACGGCGCACCTTTCCCTCTACGCCCTACTGTGTGCCCGTACAGTAGTTTACGGCCTCATATGGGGTGTTTCTGTAAACGGCAGAGTCAGGGCAATAAAGATACAGTCTTGTTTGGCTGTTAACCCTTGCTTTGTTAGTGGAAAAAATGGGTTAAAATGGAAAATTAGGCAAAAAAATGAAATTCTCAAATTTCATCCCCATTTGCCAATAACTCTTGTGCAACACCTAAAGGGTTAACGAAGTTTGTAAAATCAGTTTTGAATACCTTGAGGGGTGTAGTTTATAGAATGGGGTCATTTTTGGGCGGTTTCTATTATGTAAGCCTCGCAAAATGACTTCAGACCTGTAGTGGTCCCTAAAAATTGGGTTTTTGTAAATTTCTGAAAAATTTCAAGATTTGCTTCTAAGCCTTGTAACATCCCCAAAAAATAAAATATCATTCCCAAAATGCTACAGACATAAGGTAGACATATGGGGAATGTAAAGTCATCACAATTTTTGGGGGTATTACTATGTATTACAGAAGTAGAGAAACTGAAACTTTGAAATTTGCAAATTTACCAAATTTGCAAATCTTTGGTAAATATGGTATTTTTTTAGGCAAAAAAATTAACTTTTTTGACCCAATTTTAGCAGTGTCATGAAGTACAATATGTGACGAAAAAACAATCTCAGAACGGCCTGCATAAGTCAATGCGTTTTAAAGTTATCAGCACTTAAAGTGACACTGGTCAGATTTGCAAAAAATGGCCAAGTCCTTAAGGTGAAATAGGGCTGAGTCCTTAAGGGGTTAATAAGGCGGAGGCCTTTTGGAATTCTTTTTTGTATTAAATATTGTTGGAGGGATTCATTGGACATCATTGGAGAAAGGTTTTTTGGCAACTTCTATATGTTTGTTAAGTTTTATCAAATTTTTATAGTTAAGCAACTTTATTCAAGTATATGCTTTATAAGACTAGTCCCTGGAGGTGTGGAGTATCATTCCCCAAATAAAACGCACCAATACTCCAAAAAAACGCATGAAAAACGCATATGCGTTTTTTCCTTTTTTTGCCATTAATTGTCTCTCTTAACCATTGATTGACAGAAAATTATGAATTATATGATGATTGTGAAATAAAGAATGAAAACGTTATTCATATGTGGACTTTTTATGAGTTTAATCAGGATTGAAGACAATTCCATGTCAAGTTTTTGAGATTGCCGAAATTTGAGGTGGAGCTTAGAGGGTATAAAAAGGCACATGGAGATTCATAAAATTACCACTGAGGAAGGAGTAAGACCCCAATTATACTCCGAAACGCGTTTGGTCTATTTCAAATATTTTCCAGTGTCTTTCAAAGAAGAAGTCACAAGAATACTACTGGTAGTAAACATCTTCGATAAAGAACCGACTCAACATTGGGTTCAAGTTTCTAAGAATCGCTAAGAGCAGTCAGCTGTATTGAACGCAGAGACGGAGGTACACTCGCGATAACATAGCGAGATTTGGATACAACCCCGCGATAAAGACGTCACAGATTTGTGAGAAAGGAGCGTAATACACGGCAACAACAGGTGGCGGGTTGAATTCAGTGCCAAACGGACTGAGAGTCATGACTGCAAAATCGTGAGTACTATAACAACTCTCACCATAAAATATAGATTCGCAACAATATTCAAATTGAACATCGAGTGAGATACTAGTGCTGGCTTCAATTAAGCGGTCATATTGAATTTACTCTCCATCCGAAAGTATCGCTCTATTAGAGCCAGATTGCGAACATATGTAAGATCTTGTACCTATATATCGAATTATACTCTCTATCCGAAATATCCGCGAATCAAGCGGTCACATTGAATTCACTCTCCATTTAAACTAACGCTGTAATATGGTCTGTTTGTGAACACATGTAAGAACTGGGGAACCATTCAGCCATCGTGTGCCCACATATCGAATATATATTTTTTTTTCATCCAAATTATTTTTCTATCTGAATTATCGCTCTATTAAGGCCAGATTGCGAACTTTTGCAACAATTTAGAAATTATTCAGCTTTCTTGTACCCAGGTATATTAATGTTGAGACAACAACCGGCATAAATATTTTGACTAATCGATTCATTGTGACCATCCTGGATACCAGACCACACGTTTCAAGATTCAGGTGGTTCAGTTCATTTTATTGTAATTTTTGTAGTATTGGCCAATACTTATATTTTATTATGTCTGCTATTAATGTGAATAAATTTTTATTTGATACGATTATTCTGTGTGACCCATGTAAATTGTGAGTGCCGATCATTCAATTTTTTCTAGCATTGATTTGGTAAACGGGGGTTTGCAATTCATCGTGCACCTGGCCAGAATTCTCCACACAGAGTAGAGCCACCCTTATCCGAATTTATCCTCAAGATAGGTCATCAATATAAGATTGGCAAGGGTCCAATTTCTGACACTCCCACCCACCAGCTGTTGTGGCACTCACCAGACCTCTGGTGAGCATCATGGCCTCTTCATGGCTTACCAAGCACATCTCCATCCATTGTATAGTCGTTGTCCTTGGTATTGCAGCTCAAACCTATTCAGTTGAATGGGACTGAGCTGCTCCTAGACCTTGTGACTGATGAACGTGACGTCACATGGCCTAGGAAGAGACCTAAGTGCTCACGGAGCACTGCGGGCCTCTTCGTACAGCTGCAGTCTCTGAATACAACTGATTGCCAGGGGTTCTGTGAGTTGGATCCCCTTCTTTCTGATATTGGTTACCTGTTCTGAGAATAGGCCATCAATATTAATAACCTGGAGAACCTCTTTAAGCTTGTATTGTGATGAACTAATTGGATCAGTGATAAATTAAAGGTATTTTAATATACTGATGTTTAATAAATTGTATTATATTGCCCATGACTGAGTGCCCTTTTTTTCCCTTCACTTTGCTCTTTTCTATTTTTTTTCTTCATTACATTTGCTTAACATTCTTTACTTTATCTATAGACTGCTTTTATAGTATGACACACTGCTTCCATAGTCTGTTATGGATTCGCTGCAGATCTAGAGCAGCCAATTTGACAATCTGAAAGAGTCAGTGATACAGTGCTGTATCTTTCCTATGTCATTATCAAACCAGCTCTCAGCTGTCATATCTAATGTCAAAATATAGTAATTCGTTTAGATGAAAGCCTATAAGGATATTTCTGATGTATCCCTGGGGGTGAGGAAAACATACTCGAGTTTCTCTAGAACTGTATGATAATTGAAGTCCAATATAACCTACTACTCAATACCACTTAGCTTCTACCTCAAAATTATACATGTTCCAAATCCAAGTCGTTATTATTGCACCAACAGCAAGGCTTCAGGCATGAATCATTAGCTCTCCTCTGGAAAAAACAGCAGTATATAAGGATCTCATAACAGTAATTAACCTTGCGCTGGCATGACCCTGATAACAACGTAAGAAACTTCACACTTTTAAATTCACTCCTGGAATCCTGACCCTGTAGCTGTATCTTTATAGTAGCTTAATAATAAACTAAAATATAACAAAATATACTAATTAAATGTTGTAAAATCTGTATTGAAATAGGAGGATACTCCCATTGTCTTTCTCACATAAGAAATTTCCAGGATTTTTTTTTTTTCTTTTTAACCACCTCAGCCCCCCTAGCTTAAACACCCTTAATGACCAGGCCACTTTTTACACTTCTGACCTACACTACTTTCATCATTTATTGCTCGGTCATGCAACTTACTACCCAAATGAATTTTACCTCCTTTTCTTCTCACTAATAGAGCTTTAATTTGGTGGTATTTCATTGCTGCTGACATTTTTACTTTTCTTGTTATTAATCGAAATTTATTGATTTTTTTGCAAAAAAATGACATTTTTCACTTTCAGTTGTAAAATTTTGCAAAAAAAATGACATCCATATATACATTTTTCTCCAAATTTATTGTTCTACAGGTCTTTGATAAAAAAAAATGTTTGGGTAAAAAAAAAATGGTTTGGGTAAAAGTTATAGCGTTTACAAACTATGGTACAAAAATGTGAATTTCCGCTTTTTGAAGCAGCTCTGACTATCTGAGCACCTGTCATGTTTCCTGAGGTTCTACAATGCCCAGACAGTAGAAAAACCCCACAAATGACCCCATTTCGGAAAGAAGACACCCTAAGGTATTCGCTGATGGGCATAGTGAGTTCATAGAACTTTTTATTTTTTGTCACAAGTTAGTGGAAAATTATGATTTTTTTTTTTCTTACAAAGTCTCATATTCCACTAACTAGTGACAAAAAATAAAAACTTCCATGAACTCACTATGCCCATCACGAAATACCTTGGGGTGTCTTCTTTCCAAAATGGGGTCACTTGTGGGGTAGTTATACTGCCCTGGCATTTTAGGGGCCCAAATGCGTGCGAAGTAGTTTAAAAACAAAATCTGTAAAAAATGGCCGGTGAAATCCGAAAGGTGCTCTTTGGAATGTGGGCCCCTTTGCCCACCTAGGCTGCAAAAAAGTGTCACACATCTGGTATTGCCGTACTCAGGAGAAGTTGGGCAATGTGTTTTGGGGTGTCATTTTACATATACCCATGCTGGGTGAGAGAAATATCTTGTCAAAAGACAACTTTTCCCATTTTTTTTATACAAAGTTGGCATTTGACCAAGATATTTATCTCACCCAGCATGGGTATATGTAAAATGACACCCCAAAACACATTGCCCAACTTCTCCTGAGTACGGCGATACCACATGTGTGACATTTTTTTGCAGCCTAGGTGGGCAAAGGGGCCCACATTCCAAAGAGCACCTTTCGGATTTCACAGGTCATTTTTTACAGATTTTGATTTCAAACTACTTACCACACATTCGGGCCCCTAGAATGCCAGGGCAGTATAACTACCCCACAAGTGACCCCATTTTGGAAAGAAGACACCCCAAGGTATTCCGTGAGGGGCATGGCGAGTTCCTAGAATTTTTTATTTTTTGTCGCTAGGCTGATCCCTATCAGGGGGGGTCTGAATGGTAAGACTGTTCCATACATTTTAGCCATATTTCAAGCATCTGTCTGTGGTGCTATATATTTTATATAAATTAACAGTAAAAGTTATATTTTAAGCTCTCCCAAATTCTCTATTGTTCATTAAATTGTTAGTGGGAGCGCCAATATCTATAAATCCTAACTACCTTACATATAAATATTTGTCTATTGCTTACAATAGCATGGCAGGTTTTTTAACAACAGGATTCGATGGCAATAATTGGTTGATAGAGGCAAAAGACATTTTTTCAGAAAAACAATTTGAACAAAAGAAATACACTCCTTCTTTTCAGGCAGCTTTCAAAGACCTCACCACAACATACAAGGACCAAATCACCTCCTGGTGGGAGGTCCAAGGTCTAGAGAATTATTTAAAACATAAAATCGTGCCTCGTGGCCTCCGCATCCCTATACTACCTGCGCCACGATTTAGAAATCCAGGGTTCTTAACTAGATGGGAAAAAGAGGCTACGGACAGTTCCCTGTGTTTAATGCAACTATTGCTCACTGAGGAAAAAAACAGTCTAGAACAGCACAATAAAAGGCTGAACGAGAACATAGAAATAGTTCAGACTTTTTCCCAAGAAATAGAATTTGGCAATAAAGAAAAACAACTGCAAAACACTCTGGAGAAATTTCAATATCACTTGAAAGAAAGGAAGCACCGGCAGTTTGTTAGGGACCTAGCGGACTTTAAAGAGAATCGAATATATACCTTAATAACTCCAAAGAATATCACAGGTGGCCTCACTGACCAATCATCCACTGAGACCGATCTCTCAGATTCAGACAGGGAAGGGGGGTATAATACTCGTAGTAGACACGCCAAAGGCGGAGGAACCGGCCGAGGCCGCTATAGGGGTAGGTACAGGGGTCAGGATTCCCGTTTTTTACGCCCCAGCAACCAGGGCACATTCAACCCAGGGACCACCAACCAGGCCCCAGTGTACCCCCTAAGAAATCGTTTACAACCACCGAGACCCCCGCAACAATAAGAGGCCCACAAGTGGTAAACCTCTCTTCACGGTCCCTAGACCAAACGGAGATCCGAGTCCTCGAATTGGGCCTGTCTTTCGTGCCAACACCGAAGTTTAACAAATTCCACACAGTCAAAGATATAAATTTGTTTGTGTGGAAACTTCGGTGGCATAAACATTTTCGGCTCCAAGACAGGCGGCAATGTCGTGAACTCGGCATACCCTTAGATATTCTGCCAGACGTACGTCTTCTCTATAATTTAGACAACGATCTTTCACCGAGTGAAGGCACGGGACCATTCTCTAACCTTAAATCCAAGAGCAAGAAAATGCCTCCCCCACCAGTGAGGTATCCTGCATAGACGTGTTTTTAGACTTGGTGACCACTGAGATAGGGGAATTGACCCCTCCAAAACAAAGATCTAACTGTGATCGTGCCATGGCCACTGCATTGTCCAACCTTGAACATGATTTGTCAGTGGTGATCAAACCCTCTGACAAGGGGGGCAATGTAGTGGTAATGGACAACGAACAATATCGTCAGATGTGTAACTCAATATTGAAGGATACTAACACCTATGAGATTTTACCTCGAGATCCAATTGAGGAATACAAAAGGGAGCTCAGGGATATTTTGGAGGAGGCCCTTAAAACTAACCTGATTACAAGGGACGAATATCAATTCATGTTCCCCACATTCCCTAGACAGGCAACGTTTTATTGCCTGCCTAAGCTCCACAAAGGGGTATCACCCCTCAAAGTGCGTCCTATCGTATCAGGGGTAGGCAATCTATGCCAGCAGGTGGGCATATATCTAGATCAGATCCTGGCCCCTTTTGTTGTAGCCCTACCATCCTACACACGCGATACTACGGACCTACTTAAACGACTGGAGGGGACGTCGACGCAGATGATTTAATTGCCAGCATCGATGTGGAAGCACTTTATTCCAGCATTCCTCATGACCTGGGCCTTAAGGCTGTACAATTTTTCCTCCAAACAAGAGGTTGTCAGTACCATGCCCAAAGTCAGGTAATCCTCCAGCTACTGGAATTCACGTTGACCAGAAATGTATTTTCATTTAATGGGCGGATCTACCACCAGCTCAGGGGCACCGCGATGGGGAGCCCATGTGCCCCATCGTATGCAAATCTGTTCCTGGGCTGGTGGGAGGCAACCCTCGTCTTCACTGATGACAGTATCTTCCTCACCGAGCCCATAGGACTGTGGGCACGGTACATTGACGATATCTTTGTCATATGGCATGGCACCAAGCAATCCTTTGAGTTTTTTGTGACGGAGCACAATAAAAATGAAATAGGGCTCCGTTTCACATATGAATCAGACATACAGGCCCTCCCCTTTTTGGATGTCCTAATCACCAAGGGCCAGATGGGTGAGTTGGATACTTCTATATATAGAAAGCCCAGCTCAACCAACTCGCTCCTCCGCTGGGAAAGTGAACACCCGCTTGCTTTAAAACGCGGGATCCCTAAGGGACAATACCTACGTCTACGACGGAATTGTACAAACAAGAGAGATTTTCTGTACCAAGCGGCTGATCTTCGCCAAAGATTCTTGTCTAGAGGCTACCCCGATCGGGTACTCAAAGCAGCATTTAGATCAGCCCTGAGTGCAGACCGTTCTACTCTACTCACTCCCAAACAGAAACCAGTACAATCCAATAAACTAACCCGCCTAATAACCTCGTATGATGGCGAAGCCCAATCCATCAGGGAAATAATCAACCAACACTGGCACATCCTTTTGATGGACCCGGATCTGAGGGAGGTGCTCGGTGAAACTCCGAGCATATCCTATAGACGCGGAAGGAGCCTCAAGGATCGTCTGGTTCATAGCCAATACACCCCACAACCATCGTCGGGTTGTGCTTGGCTTAAGAACCCCAACCA
This sequence comes from Bufo bufo, assembly GCF_905171765.1. Lineage (NCBI taxonomy): Eukaryota > Metazoa > Chordata > Amphibia > Anura > Bufonidae > Bufo > Bufo bufo. The sequence goes on from NC_053397.1 coordinate 160,146,827, forward strand.
TGGCTGTTATCGATGCAGTGGTTGCATAGCCTGCCCGCACATCACAACTGGCAAATCTTTCAGGAGTAATGTTACGGGCAAGGAATTTACCATTCGCGACTTCATGAACTGCAAGACCCGGGGGGTTATTTACCGGATTGTCTGCCAATGTGGGAAAGAATACATTGGCAAAACAATCCGTGAATTCCGTAGGCGAGTAGGTGAACACCTTAGCGATGTGGCCAAACTCAAGGATACCCCAGTGGCTAAACACGTCCACAACTCTCACAACGGCCACGGCCGTCTTTCATTCATGGCCATTGATAAAGTGAATCCACCAACAAGAGGGGGAGACTGGGACAGAATAATCCTACAGAGGGAAGCTAGATGGATATATGACCTTAAGACCATGGCTCCCTTAGGACTTAACGAGCAGCTAAATTTTAGTTGTTTTTTATAACGGACCATCCCTCCACTGATAGTCCCGGCCGTCCCAGTATTTGCATACATCATGCACCCCGATCTACTAGGGGGCATATTAAGGGGTATAATTTCACCCCAAGTATATATTGAAAGCTACTTGCATAGTCCTTCCCCATGCCCCCTTCCCACCCCCCTGCCCTTCCCTCCTCCCCTCCGTCTGATTAATGTTATTAAATGCTCATATTCATAAACTTTATGCCTTTCTGGCTTGTAATTATAGGAGCATTCATGCCTCTCTAACTGTTAATCTGCACAAAATGCTATACTTATATCTATAGGAGCGCAAGCTATTATGCTGGCTCTCTAGCAGCTGACCCGGACGTCTGAGCACTCCTGGCGTCGGTCAGTTGCCCAGTAACAGGCGCTGCATTCAGCCCTTCTCCCGGCCGCCCCACGTGACCGGACGTTGCGCTGCGCTCCACGGCTTGGTGCGCTGCGGTCCACAGGACGGCCGCACCTGCCGATGGGGTGTAGCGTTCCGATCACGTGACCGGACCATCCCACCCCCAGAGGCGGTCGCTAGACAAAGGGCGCGCGTTCTGCTGCTTAAATACAGCGTCCTCATGGCAATTCGGTGTGCAGCTGATAACATCAGATCAGCTGCCCCAGAGGCGCCCCTCTTTAAAGAATTTGTAGGGTCCTCCTTTCCTTAGGACCATCAATGTCCTTTTCTTCCAATCCTATTGATCCACTGATCTAAGGTATGTCCCTGTTCCATTCTTTTTTTCCCCAATATATGTGAACTCCTTCTTTTTTCTAGATCCTCATGTTAAATATATTTTTCCTTGCAGGATTACCTTTGCACATTTTTGGATCTCTTCCCCTGATGATTTATCACTTGAAACGTGACACGTTGGGAACCATCCTATAGGGCATTAATAGGGATACCCGCCTTATCTAGGGTAAGGTATCCGGACAGGGCCGCCCCTTGTGGGGTAGGAACTCTGTGTAGATAGGCAGGTGAACAGCAGCTTTGCCCCCTTCCCCAATCAGGGCTTACTAGGGACAACGGTTCCCTGTACCAGTCTACATCTTGAAATTACCTATGACCACATCTAACCCTCGGCCCAGACGCGGTATTATTTCCACCACGCTAGGCTGATCCCTATCAGGGGGGGTCTGAATGGTAAGACTGTTCCCTACATTTTAGCCATATTTCAAGCATCTGTCTGTGGCGCTATATATTTTATATAAATTAACAGTAAAAGTTATATTTTAAGCTCTCCCAAATTCTCTATTGTTCATAAAATTGTTAGTGGGAGCGCCAATATGTATAAATCCTAACTACCCTACATATAAATATTCGTTTGTCACAAGTTAGTGGAATATGAGACTTTGTAAGAAAAAAAAAAGAAAAAATCATCATTTTCCGCTAACTTGTGACAAAAAATAAAAAATTCTAGGAACTCGCCATGCCCCTCACGGAATACCTTGGGGTGTCTTCTTTCCAAAATGGGGTCACTTGTGGGGTAGTTATACTGCCCTGGCATTCTAGGGGCCCTAATGTGTGGTAAGTAGGTAAATGACCTGTGAAATCCTAAAGGTGCTCTTTGGAATGTGGGCCCCTTTGCCCACCTAGGCTGCAAAAAAGTGTCACACATGTGGTATCGCTGTATTCAGGAGAAGTTGGGCAATGTCTTTTGGGGTGTCTTTTTACATATACCCATGCTGGGTGAGAGAAATATCTCGGCAAAAGACAACTTTTCCCATTTTTTATACAAAGTTGGCATTTGACCAAGATATTTATCTCACCCAGCATGGGTATATGTAAAATGACACCCCAAAACACATTGCCCAACTTCTCCTGAGTACGGCGATACCAGATGTGTGACACTTTTTTGCAGCTTAGATGCGCAAAGGGGCCCACATTCCTTTTATGAGGGCATTTTTTGACATTTGGATCCCAGACTTCCTCTCACGCTTTAGGGCCCCTAAAAAGCCAGGGCAGTATAAATACCCCACATGTGACCCCATTTTGGAAAGAAGACACCCCAAGGTATTCAATGAGGGGCATGGCGAGTTCATAGAATTTTTTATTTTTTGGCACAAGTTAGCGGAAATTGATTATTTTTTTTTTTCTCACAAAGTCTCCCTTTCCGCTAACTTGGGACAAAAATTTCAATCTTTCATGGACTCAATATGCCCCTCACGGAATACCTTGGGGTGTCTTCTTTCCGAAATGGGGTCACGTGGGGTATTTATACTGCCCTGGCATTCTAGGGGCCCTAAAGCGTGAGAAGAAGTCTGGAATATAAATGTCTAAAATTTTTTACGCATTTGGATTCCGTGAGGGGTATGGTGAGTTCATGTGAGATTTTATTTTTTGACACAAGTTAGTGGAATATGAGACTTTGTAAGAAAAAAAAAATATTTCCGCTAACTTGGGCCAAAAAAATGTCTGAATGGAGCCTTACAGGGGGGGGATCAATGACAGGGGGGTGATCAGGGAGTCTATATGGGGTGATCACCCCCCTGTCATTGATCACCCCCCTGTAAAGCTGCATTCAGATGTCCGTATGTGTTTTGCGGATCCGATCCATGTATCCGTGGATCCGTAAAAAACATACGGACATCTGAATGCAGCCTTACAGGGGGGTGAGCAATGACAGGGGGGTGATCAATGACAGGGAGGGGATCAGGGAGTCTATATGGGGTGATCACCCCCCTGTAAGGCTGCATTCAGATGTCCGTATGTGTTTTGCGGATCCGATCCATGTATCCGTGGATCCGTAAAAAACATACGGACATCTGAATGCAGCCTTACAGGGGGGTGAGCAATGACAGGGGGTGATCAATGACAGGGGGGTGATCAGGGAGTCTATATGGGGTGATCACCCCCCTGTCATTGATCACCCCCCTGTAAGGCTGCATTCAGATGTCCGTATGTGTTTTGCGAATCCGATCCATGTATCCGTGGATCCGTAAAAAACATACGGACATCTGAATGCAGCCTTACAGGGGGGTGAGCAATGACAGGGGGGTGATCAATGACAGGGGGGTGATCAATGACAGGGGGGTGATCAGGGAATCTATATGGGGTGATAAGGGGTTAATAAGGGGTTAATAAGTGACGGGGGGGTGTAGTGTAGTGTGGTGCTTGGTGCTACATATTACTGAGCTACCTGTGTCCTCTGGTGGTCGATCCAAACAAAAGGGACCACCAGAGGACCAGGTAGCAGGTATATTAGACACTGTTATCAAAACAGCGTCTAATATACCTGTTAGGGGTTAAAAAAATCGCATCTCCAGCCTGCCAGCGAACGATCGCCGCTGGCAGGCTGGAGATCCACTCGCTTACCTTCCAATCCTGTGAACGCGCGCGCCTGTGTGCGCGCGTTCACAGGAAATCTCGGCTATCGCGAGAGGACGCGTATAGGAGGAATCAATCAACCACCTCCAGGACGCGTCGCTGCGTTCGGCGGTCCGGAGGTGGTTAAATAGGCAGTGCCATGGATATGGACACATAATAATCTTTATTTATATAGCGCCAACATATTCCACAGCGCTTTACAATTAGGGGGTTCATATACTAACATATACATCATACATTAGTTAGCAACAAGTAAGTCAACAATTTAAATAATAGAAGTGAGGGCCCTGCTCGCAAAAGCTTATAATCTGAGAGGGGTCTCTCTGACTAAGGGACCTTAATTGACTCTCAGCAATGGCCGCCTTATCAGGTTCATCATAAAGCGCACTTAAGGCCTGAAGAAACGACTCAACATTAGTTAGGCAAGGGGAATTCGTGGGGAAAGAGTGAGCCCATTCTTGTGGGTCTCCTTGCAACAAAGAGATAATGATGCCAACTCTCTGTTCGGAACCCGAAGAGTGTGGGTGAAAACAAAAATACAGCTTACAGCTCTCTTTAGAAGTCAAAAAATGCTTCCTGTCCCCCGAAAAACAATCAGGCAGTTTGACATGAGGTTCAAGAATCATAGCGGAAGAGGCCGCTACAGGTGGGGGCTTCCGCAATTCCAGCTGCTGTAACATCTCTGCCAAAACCTGCACCATTTGGGCGAGACTATGCACCTGATCAGTAAGTACTCGCATAGGGTCCATGGTATTAGGTAGGGCCTGTGATTTTGTCACAAATGGTAGGGATAAGTGCAGCCCTAAGCTCCACCCACACCACTATCCCTACCTACCTGCACAGTCCGTCCTAACTGACTGTGTACACCTGGGCGGAGGTCCCTAGCTTCAGTACGTGCGGGGGTTTATAGGGAGGAACAAAAGTGGAGAAAACAACAAAGCTAGGACAGAACAGACAGAAGCGAACACTAGGCAGAACACAATATCAAGGTCAAAACTCGCCGAGGTCAGAACCAGGAGATAACGTCAATACCAGGGGAAACACCAAAATCAACGTCAAATACAAGCCGGGGTCATGCAGTACAAAGGGGTAACACAGGATCAAGAGTCAAATTCAAGCCGAGGTTGAGTACACAAAGTCACAAATGCAGACAAACGCTAGTGAGGTTAAAAGACCAATCACAGGCAACCTGTGGCCAGCAGGCTGCCTGTTAAATAACCCCAACAGATGAGTCACGTGACGTGGCCAGTGTCACGTGACTCGCATCACGCACCTCAATGCAGCTGAGCGCCAATTCATTCCTATCGGCGCTCAGCTCCCCTGCTGCTCGTTGCCTAGGGGATGGAAAACGCCGGCCATGCCAAAGAGGCGTGCGCAGCCGGGTTCTCCCCGCCCTGCCATCACCATGGGAATGAGGATGCCAGCCGCGTCCTCGCTCCACACAGATCAGGTGCCGGCGGCTCCACAAGAAGGGCTCGCGTCGCCGGCTCCCCTTTACAACCGGACTGAGAGGTTCAGAATACAGTGGATGCTAATCGCAAATTAGTAGTGTAAAGCACGAGTAGGGTGGTAGACAGAAATGAAGGAGGAGATACAGGGGGTGCAGCACTGTGGAGAGCTTTTTGGGTGAGAATGAGTGCTTTAAATTGAACCCTGTACTGTATGAGCAAAAAATGCAATGACTGACACGGGGCAGAGACATCAGAGTAGAGGTTCAAATAAATAATTCTCAGCTGAGAGTAATTGTATACATTCTTTTATAAAGAGCAATAATTCAAAATGGTGTGGGAAAGGGGGGAGAAGGGATGGGGAAAGATGGGGGGGGGGGGGAAGGGTAGAAAAAGTAAAGAAAGAAGACATAACGGAAACAGGAGACGTAAAGAGGCCCCTAACCAGAGACCGCTGGCCACATTCTTCATAGAACCATCATGAGAGTAAAAACATTCCATTCTGTCTAACTATTCAAGTAATGGGAGAGGAAGTTGAGCCAGATTCCCTCCACCACTCCCCAAACCAGGGGCGTTGTTAGTTATATTGATTCGGGGCCTGGGCCCCAGACTACAAGCACATAGCCCCAAATCTCTGGTGATGGCTGTATTTTTCACTGCACTGGCAGCTTCTTTTCATGGTTATACTGAGCCACCAGTGCGAGGCTGCAGTGCGGCTTAAAATACATCAGCCAGGGGCACATTAAACTTATAGGAGCAGGTCCGTTGTACCCCCATCTAAAGTGCAGGGGGGACTGGCCAGCATCCAAGCACCGATGTCTCCATATCAGAGCAGGAAGCGGAGCTTGTGCTCAGCCCCACCTCTCAGTCAGGTCTGGCAGTCGAGGACCAGACCCAGCCCTGAAGGAGATTCAGACAGGACAAGCCGATTGCAGAGCTACCACAGCTTGTCCTGCTCCAGCTGTCCAGGTCACCACTGCTGGAGTGTAACAGACCTTATGAAAATAGCCTCTGCCAACCCAGCAGCAGCAGCCACTACCAATGTGGTTCCATGGAACAGCAGAGAGGTGTGTTACCAATGCAGCTTAATGTGAGTTCACCACCATCCATGGACAGTATGCTTATTTCATTTTAAAAAAAAAGTGTGTATATATGCAGCCAGCCAGAACCGCAGGGGCAACACGTGAGGTGCACGGTGGGCCGATGAGGGGCCAAATAACAACACAGTTCATCAGTTTACTCACGGTTAGCAGAAAGCCTCCCTGGGCTGGCAGAACAGTGTTGAGGAAGACAGCACGAAATCCTCCAGGGCACGCTCTGTGGTAGGGAAGCATCAGTCAAGATGGAGGTTGAGGTGCCCTTGGTGTCAGGGGTGCTTAGGGTGCTTGTTGCGGCTGAGTCCCTTGATGGTATTTGTCGTGACGCCAGTACCGTTAATGGTGGTACAACCAATGGTAAGAATGAAGTAGACAGTGGTAGGATACAACTCACAACTTTTACTGATGTTGGTTCCAGTTGCAGCATATACATCAGACAGAATACAGTCTTTTGCAATTAAAGGAATCCTGTTGATCCACTGTTAATAGGTTTGGCTGGGTTTAGCTTAGCTTGAAGGTTCTGTATCAGTAGTTCTGGTAGGTAACTTTGCTTCAGGTCCTTAGTAAACCAGAGTTATTTGGTGAGGTTGCCTGTAATACTTATTTGGTGTGCTTAGTCCTTCTTGTTTCTATGACTTCCAAGCCCTTAAACAGGTAGCTAATCTGCATTCTTCAAAGTATGGTGAGGCTGCCTGTAGCTAGATTGTCCTCCACCATGTGCAAAGGGGCCGATTAAGCCTTTAGTAATGGCTGTTATCACCTACAGTATGTCTCTCTTTAGCTTGGTTAACTTCTTCCAGGGACGAAAACACTATCCTCTGGTTGTAGGTTCTGGGATCTAAGAAGGTCACAGGAGGAAAACGCTCTCCTGCGCCTCATACCTTGGCTCTACCTCATTTCTGCATTTAGCTTCACCCACTGGATCTGTGGTGTGTAGCCCAAGAGTAACCATTGACTCTGTTACTCTCATCTCTTCACTAGTGTCTACCTCAACTAAACTGCTCCACACTTCCGCAAATCTACCACTAATCTGTCTCAATAGGCCTGACCTAGGTATTTATATGACCTAAGTGCTATCCCCATCTAGTGGTGGGATGTATAAATTACATCAGACCAGCCTATGAACAGGGATACAACAGGTGTTGTAATACAAAAATGACATGCACTAGGATAATGCTGTTTTAAGCTATTTTGCAGTTCCCACGTGTTCCTGAGTGGGACGCTGCATACCCCCATGGTAAAATATAAGTCTCCCTCGACGTTGGTAATATCTGAAGCTGTGGATCTCTAAGCCGTGTCCTGAAATACACCAATAACACACCACCAAATATACACATATGGATATAGATATTGCAATGCATTATCATGACTCTTTGATAACCTCCTGTAAATAAAGGGTTATACACAAAAATACATTCTAGGCAAATATATAAAATATCACATACACATTTTTATTTTTTCGTGGTAGATGTGTTACGGACAAAAATGGTGATTAAATAATGATCTCACATAAGGCCAGTAAAGTCCATGATACAGGTTTAAAGTTAAAGTCCATACCTAAAATGGGGTATAAAACATGTATTAAACTTTTTTAAAGTGCAACAATTTTGTATAAAAAGGATGAGCACAGAAAAGTCTTTCTGGGTAGTATACTTTAAACGTTACGTCAACATAGTCCCTTGATAACCTGAAAATGGGGTAAAAAGCGGTTAATCAGGATAAAACACACATAAAGTGCAACTTTTTCCTTTCTGGATTCAAGTGGAGTCCTTGATGGAGTCCTTGCAAATACAACACAGAGAGGGGCTCAAAACAAAAACAATAAGAGAAGTCCTCTCAAACAAATGTCAGCTCCTGCTCCATATAAAGGTTTAGTAACGGCCTAATTTAGTTGTAGGGATCTGAACAGGATGACACATCCGTAGGGATTGGACTTCCAGAATCCCAGGAATCAGGGGAACATCCTTTTGGTTGTCCCTCCATCATCTGCTGTTTAGGTGTGAATGGCAATTTCAGTTCCTTTTTCACCTTTTCAAAGATAGGGGGCTGTCCTTTCTTTATGTTGTAATCCAGCCCACTCGCAGGGTCAATCCTGGTTACAGGGTTGGATTCCTCTGGTGGATCTTTCATTGATGAAGAATTTGCTGGTTTCTCTTCATAAGTTGGGATAGTGAATCCCCGATGTTGTTGTACATCTAGTTGTTGAAATAGAACTGCACAGTCCTCTGCAGCTGTACTGAGACTTTGTGGCTCGGGCCTTCTTCTTCTAACCCGTTCCCTCTGGGGTCTAGGTTTACTGACAGGGTCTTTGGTAACAATGGCGGGTTGCCATAGAATATTGGTACCTGCAAAACCAGTGGCGTGTTGGTTCTGAGTACTTGGTGGCACATACTTTGCAGCAGGCCGCACGGGGGCGGTAGAAGGTTCCTGGTCTAGATCCTCCACAGACTCAGAGTCTTTGTCAAGCTCCTGGGTCTCCATGGGCTGTCCTGGCCGACGTACTGCGGTAGCATAAGGTCCACGTGTACCCTCTGCTGGGGTGAACTCAACCACCTCATTAACATATAGGCTATGTAGCCAGGCAGGGAGCTCCTTCCTTTTCACAGACCGGCGATTTACATAATAGTCACGATTAGTCTCCATATCGCGGATAAATCCAAATCCCTGTTGTTTGCAGAAGTCTAGAACTCGGCCCAATTTCCGCATTGGAACCGGGAAGTCCTTTACAGGTTCCTCCAGTAATTTACAAGTTAGACCCTCGTTATATTTCTTGCAAGCATGGGCGCGTGGGAGTCGAGCTGACTTAATCTCCGCGGACAACTTAGCCCAAAGTGCTGTCTGTACAGTAGTGGGCCACGCTATGGCGGGGGCATCAGCAGCCAGACCGGACCTTTCGGCATACTTTGGAGGCTGGTGACGCGGCATCGCGACTACGCGCTGACCTGCACTGTAATCCGCCGATTCAGTGTTGTGGTCCACACTACGTTCCCTCCAGTGGCGGTCCCACAAGTCTTGTACACGAACCTGCAGCTCTGGAATCATATGCGTAGGGGTCCATGTTGGACCTACACAGGGTCCTGTCCGGATTCAATCTCTGGTGCAGAGCTCTCTTGCTTTTCCGCCATGCTGCTTCGGTAATACACTCCTCTCTCCATACAGCAATCAGCGTCTCTCTTTTTAACGTGCGCACGCACGTCACGCTCTTCCTGAGTGCTAGGCCCGCCTCCCAGGTCTGTCTGAGTGACAGGGGCGACGCAACCATTATCCACCATACAAGGGGTGGTCTCAGGGAATCGGGCGTCCGGAGCAACAATGGTCAGTACTCCAATTGGGTTGGGTGGTGTGGTGGCACACAATAATGGAGTAGTCTTTTCTGCATTAAGATATCCATAAGCAGTTGTGTTTTTGTCACAACATCCAACAGGTGGACACATCGACATTTCACACATGGTTCCACCCGTTCTGCTCTGCGGCAGCACTTTTCATAGGGCAGACGGCGGCGCTGCGTTTGCATACAGGGTTCGGCCTCTCAGAGTTAACACAGTAAAGGTAGGATGGGCTTGACCAGATAATTTTGCATAAATGGGCGGCACTAGATTTCCCCGCTCTTCAGGGTGTGTTTTTTTTTAAACAAGAACTCTGGCGACCATTTTAAATGCATAGAAACAGTCTATTCAATGACAGAAAGCCGTTTTAGTAACACACAAATGTCTGCTTTTCTAACTTTTAACACTGCGATTTTTATGCTGGTGACTAGTATAGCACTTCCATGTATTTTTCAAACAGTTTAAACAGTTCTGTAGCCCAAAACAGTGCACAATAAGCAAAAGTCTCTCAATCAAGTAAAGCGGCCTATTCACATGCGACAGTCTCTCAAATATGGCGCAAGGGTTAATATCCTGTTCGTGACGCCAATAAAAGATATGCAGCCAGCCAGAACCGCAGGGGCAACACGTGAGGTGCATGGTGGGCCGATGAGGGGCCAAATATCAACACAGTTCATCAGTTTAGTCCCGGTTAGCAGAAAGCCTCCCTGGGCTGGCAGCACAGTGTTGAGGAAGACAGCACGAAATCCTCCGGGGCACGCTCTGTGGTAGGGAAGCATCAGCCAAGATGGAGGTTGAGGTGCCCTTGGTGTCAGGGGTGCTTAGGGTGCTTGTTGCGGCTGAGTCCCTTGATGGTATTTGTCGTGACGCCAGTACCGTTAATGGTGGTACAACCAATGGTAAGAATGAAGTAGACAGTGGTAGGATACAACTCACAACTTTTACTGATGTTGGTTCCAGTTGCAGCATATACATCAGACAGAATACAGTCTTTTGCAATTAAAGGAATCCTGTTGATCCACTGTTAATAGGTTTAGCTGGGTTTAGCTTAGCTTGAAGGTTCTGTATCAGTAGTTCTGATAGGTAACTTTGCTTCAGGTCCTTAGTAAACCAGAGTTATTTGGTGAGGTTGCCTGTAATACTTATTTGGTATGCTTAGTCCTTCTTGTTTCTATGACTTCCAAGCCCTTAAACAGGTAGCTAATCTGCATTCTTCAAAGTATGGTGAGGCTGCCTGTAGCTAGATTGTCCTCCACCATGTGCAAAGGTGCCGATTAAGCCTTTAGTAATGGCTGTTATCACCGATGTCTCTCTTTAGCTTGGTTAACTTCTTCCAGGGACGAAAACGCTATCCTCTGGTTGTAGGTTCTGGGATCTAAGAAGGTCACAGGAGGAAAACGCTCTCCTGCGCCTCATACCTTGGCTCTACCTCATTTCTGCATTTAGCTTCACCCACTGGATCTGTGGTGTGTAGCCCAAGAGTAACCATTGACTCTGTTACTCTCATCTCTTCACTAGTGTCTACCTCAACTAAACTGCTCCACACTTCCGCAAATCTACCACTAATCTGTCTCACTAGGCCTGACCTAGGTATTTATATGACCTAAGTGCTATCTCCATCTAGTGGTGGGATGTATAAATTACATCAGACCAGCCTATGAACAGGGATACAACAGGTGTTGTAATACAAAAATGACATGCACTAGGATAATGCTGTTTTAAGCTATTTTGCAGTTCCCACGTGTTCCTGAGTGGGAAGCTGCATATACTGCTATTGGAGGCTGGGTATATTCTGTGAGCGGAGGAGCTGTGCATGCAGTATATGCTGTGTATATATACTGTGAGCGGAGGAGCTGTGCATGCAGTATATACTGTGAGCTGAGGAGATGCTGTGTATATACGGAGCTGTGCATGCAGTATATACTGTGAGCTGAGGAGATGCTGTGTATATACTGTGAGCGGAGGAGATGCTGTGTATATACGTGTCACACACACAGGGGGTGGGGTAGTGACCACTGAACTCCACCCTCACCCTTGTCCCTGCCTACTTGCCTCGCAAGTCCTAGCGACAAGGGACAACTGGTCGACAAACCCTTAGCTAGGATAATGCAATGTAGGCAAACAACACATAAACAGAAAGGTCAGACAAGCCGCGTCAAAACCAAGAGAGCAGAAAAGGTACCAGAGAAGCAAGCAGAGAATCGTCAGGACAAGCCGAAGTCAAACCAGGAGAGCTCGCCAAGACCAGAGGATGAGATGGATGGGAAATCGGAAGCCAAGCAGGAACAAACAATCCAGGTGAGTATCATGCAGGAAGGACCTCAATAACAGGCAATCTGTGGCCAGCAGATTGCCTGTTTAAATAGAGCGCTGGTGGACTCATGTGACGTGGCCAGCGTCACATGACTCCTGAGTTCTGATGCAGCCGAGCAATCACCTCGGCGCTCAGCCCTATTGCGGTTGTCATGGGAATGGGCGACGCCGGGCGCCCCAGCTTCCCAGAACACCGCATTGTGACAGTACCCCCTCTTCACGCGGGGCCACCGGACCCAAGGCCCCAGGCGACAGCTTCTCAGGATGTTCCAAATGAAATTTTTTGACAAGCCCAGTGGCGTGAAGATGCTTAGCTGGTACCCAGGACCTTTCCTCCGGTCCATAGCCTTTCCAGTGTACCAGATACTGTAAAGAGTTGCGGACACTCCTAACATCCAAAATTTTTGAAACCACAAATTCCTCAGAATTATTAGCCAGTACTGGCGGCGGAGCAGGCTGTGAAGGAACAACAGGAGTAACATGTCTTTTCAGCAGAGATTTATGGAAGACATCATGGATGTGTAATCTTAACCTTAATCTAAACGACACTGGATTGATTACCTCCGTAATCTCGTATGGACCTATAAAACGAGGTGTGAACTTTTTGGAGGCCACCTTGAGAGGCACATTCTTAGAGGACAGCCACACCTAATCCCCAACCTGAAAATCCATCCCCCTAGAACGTCTCTTATTAGCTTTGATTTTTTGATAATTTTGAGCCTTCTCTAGGTCCAACTGAACCCGGGCCCAAACTGTGCACAGTTCAGATGAGACCTTATCCGCCTCAGGGTTAGACGAGGAGACAGATGACCCAGAATGAAAACGAGGATGTAAACCGTAGTTACAAAAGAATGGGGAGACACCAGCGGAGGAATTAACAAGGTTGTTAATCACAAATTCTGCTAAAGGAAGGCATTTAACCCACAACTGTTGATCACCAGAGACATATGACCTGAGAAATTGTTCCACAGACTGATTAAGACGTGACAGACGAGAAAGACAATGAGATTTGGCACCTCTGACAGAAGGCTCTCCGAAATCTCGACACAAACTGGACACCCCTATCAGACACAATGTTCTCGGGTACACCGTGCAAATGTACAATTTGTAAAATACAGAGTCTTAGCATTCGGAAGTTTAGCAAGGGGAACAAAATTTACCATCTTACTGAATCTGTCGACCACTACCCAAACCACAGTTTTACCCTCAGCTGTGGCAGATCTGTGATGAAGTCCATAGGGGTAGGTAGGGGTCGCAGTTCACCAGCAGGATGAGTCCTAGGGGTTTTGGACCTGGCACACACCTCACAGGCCGACACATAGGACTTGATATACTTGAACAGGGTGGGCCACCAATAAGTACTCTTGATACCAGGATGTCCACACAAAACAGAGTCATGACACTCACCCAACAGCCGGAGACGGAACTGTTCAGGAAGAAACAACCTATCTGTTGATGTGAGTGACGGGGCCAGATGTTGTTCTGGCTTAATAAGAGCCGGAAGATCTTGGGACACGGCTGCTAAAAAGACACTAGCTGGCAATATGGTTTCAGGCGGTACGTCCGTGGGCTGGAACGCACAGAAACTCCGGGATAGGGCATCTGCCTTCACGTTCTTACTTCCTGGATTGAAAGTGATGGAGAAATTAGAAGACTCAAGAAACATCAGATTTTTGTGATCAGTAACAAGGGTAACACAATGTTTAGCCCCCTCAAGAAAATGTCTCCACTCCTCAAATGCCCATTTAATGGCCAGGAATTCACGATTCCCCACATCATAATTTCTCTCAGTTGGAGAAATGTTTTTGGAAAAGAAGGCACAAGGCCTTAAATTAGTAACACTAGTGGGACCTTGAGAGAGGACCGCCCCCACTCCGTCCTCAGAGGCATCCACCTCCACAATGAAAGGTCTCTCTTGATAGAAACATAGAAACATAGAATGTGTCAGCAGATAAGAACCATTTGGCCCATCTAGTCGTCCCAATATACTGAATACTATGAATAGCCCTTGGCCCTATCTTATATGAAGGATGGCCTTATGCCTATCCCATGCATGCTTAAACTCCTTGACTGTATTTGCAGCTACCACTTCTGCCGTAAGGCTATTCCATGCATCCACTACTCTCTCAGTAAAGTAATACTTCCTGATATTACTTTTAAACCTTTGCCCCTCTAATTTAAAACGATGTCCTCTTGTAGCAGTTTTTCTTCTTTTAAATATTCTCTCCTCTTTTACCTTGTTGATTCCCTTTATGTATTTCAAAGTTTCTATCATATCCCCTCTGTCTCGTCTTTCTACCAAGCTATACATGTTAAGGTCCTTTAATCTTTCCTGGTAAGTTTTATCCTGCAATCCATGTACTAGTTTAGTAGCTCTTCTCTGAACTCTCTCCAAAGTATCAATACCCTTCTGGAGATATGGTCTCCAGTACTGAGCACAATACTCCAAATGAGGTCTCACTAGTGCTCTGTAGAGCGGCATGAGCACCTCCCTCTTTCTACTGGTAATGCCTCTCCCTATACACCCAAGCATTCTGCTAGCATTTCCTGCTGCTCTATGTGCAGCGTACTCAAGTTAGGGTTAATAGTGTTCCTGGGTGTTGTAGTGCAATCATGACACTAACCTGAGACGGCTGACTCTCTGCAAGGGCAGGTGATGATGAGAAATGTTCGTGACGCCAGTGCCAATTAAACGGTGGCACGCCGTTTGCTGATAGCAGGAATAACTGAGGAACCACGTGATGTTAAAGCAGAACTCAAACTTTAGTAGTCATCAAATAGGGACATTAACGGAAGCGCAGTTCCTTTGCAGACAGTAGATTTTCAATACAGTTGATGCAGGCAATATATACTGTAGATATAGCAAGGTGACTTTCAGAGTGTTAAACACAGGACTTGCAGTCTATTCCTGACTGATCCTGGAACATATAAACTCTTCTCCAAGGCCCGATGCCCTAGCTCTGGCGTATATCCTTGGTTTTATCTTTATTAAGTACCTCCTCTGTTATCTTGAGTACCTCTTGCTTTCCTGGATTTGCCTCTGTCTCTCTCTCAGCTTCCTCTGACTCTAGAAACTTCTGCACTCCCTTCCTAGGCTAGGCCCTGCCTATTTATACTGAACTGGGAGCTCCCTCTGCTGGCTGGAATCTGCATTGCCTGCTGCAGGCCTAACTTCCTTAAAGAGAAATACACATTAAACCTAGCAGTGTCGGGTAACCTACCCGTATGCTGCATATGACATTGTCTATGACCTTTAAGTCTTCTGAAATAATGACCCCTAAATCCCTTTCCTCAGATACTGAGGTTAGGACTGTATCACTGATTTTATATTGTGCTCTTGGGTTTTTACGCCCCAGGTGCATTATCTTGCACTTATCAACATGAAAGTTTAGTTGCCAGATTTTTGACCATTCCTCTAGTTTTCCTAAATCCTTTTCTATTTGGTGTATCCCTCCAGGAACATCAACCCTGTTACAAATCTTTGTGTCATCAGCAAAAAGACACACCTTACCATCGAGGCCTTCTGCAATTTCGCTGATAAAGATATTAAACAATATGGGTCCCAGAACAGATTCCTGAGGTAACAAGACCATGGTCTGAATATACTCCATTGACTACAACCCTCTGTTGTCTGTCCCTCAGCCACTGCCTAATCCATTCAACAATATCCGGATGAATCAAAACTGGGGCACAGCTGAAAGCCTTCTTAAGTGTCTCAAATGCTTCAGCAGCCTCAACAGACCAGTTCTCCAGGTCCGCCCATTTTTTGGTGATGTTGGTCAAGGGCCTAGCAATTACCGAAAAATTCTTTATAAATCTACGGTAATAATTAGCAAATCCTAAAAAACGTTGTAAGGCTTTTAAGGATGACGGCCTTACCCAGTCCAAAATTGCCAATACCTTGCTAGGATCCATTTTAAAAGCATGAGGAGTGAGGACATACAAAAGATACAGAATCTCTTGTACCCCAAAAACACATTTCTCCTGTTTGGCCGCCAATTGATTCTTCCTCAAAACCTCCAACACTTGTTTCACATGAGACACATAACTCTCAAAATCAGGGGAAAAAAATCAAAACATCATCAAGGTAAACAATTACAAATTTACCCAAGAATTCTCAAAAAATATAATTCATAAAGTTTTGAAACACAGCTGGCGCATTGCTGAGTCCAAAAGGCATAACAAGATATTCGAAGTGTCCAGCTGGTGTATTGAAAGCTGTCTTCCACTCGTCTCCCTCCTTAATTCGAATCAAGTTATATGCCCCCTTCGGATCAATTTTTGAGAACCAGGAAGCCCCCATTACTTGATTAAACAAATCAAGAATCAATGGAAGGGAGTATTGATTCTTGATCGCAATCTTATTCAACTCCTCGTAGTCAATGCAAGGTCTGAGGCCTCCATCTTTCTTTATGACAAAGAAAAATCCCGATACAGAAGGCCTAATGTGTCCCTTGCTGAGACTCTCTTCAACATAATCTTCCATGGCCTTGCGTTCACGTCTGGAAAGATTATAGATACGTCCCTTGGGCTATCTGGCCCCCTCTAGCAATTCAATGGCGCCATCATAAGGTCTATGGGGCGGTAGCAACTCGGGGTTCGATGAGGAGAACACATCCATATATTCCTTTAAGAGTAAAGGCAATGTATTGGATTCTGCTGAGACCCCCGCTTGCACTACAGACAAGCACGAGTTGCATTCAACCCCCCATTTCACCAATTCCCCCTTGGTCCAGTCAATAATGAGGTTATGTAACTGGAGCCAAGGCATTCCCAGTACCACTTATACTGGTAGGTTTTCTAGAACCAACAGAGAACATATTTCAGAGTGACCCCCCCCCCCCCCACAGTGAAGGATATCTCAGGGGTAGAATACTTCACAGTACCACCCACCAGGGGTGTGGAGTCGATAGCCATGATGTGGAGGGGAGTGGGTAGGGTCAAAATCGGAATACCCAACTTTAATGCAAATCTCATCTCAATAAAGTTGGCAGCAGAACCTGAGTCAATGAACGCATTACCAGAACATTTGTTAATACCCAAGGAGACAGTAATAGGTACTAATAACTTGTTCCTGACCACATTAGGAAATACCTGTTTCTTAAGCTCCCCTGTCTTGGTAGATTTACTGGAAAAAGGTTTCTTGGAGCATTGGTTTATCCAATGGTCTGATTCACCACAATAGAAACAAGCCCCTTGTCGGCGACACTGATCTCTACGAGTCAATCCGACCTGCATGGGATCCTCAGAAGAGAAATCGGCTCTGCTCACAGGACAGACTTTTGACTGGAGCACCTCCTGGGAAAAAAAGCAAACGTTCCTGCCGTCTCTCCCTAACACGTCTGTCAAGTCGAACAGCGAGTGTCATAGTCTCCTCTAATGTCTCAGGAAGCTGGTAGTTTACTAACAGGTCTTTGAGATTTTCAGACAACCCTGACCTGAACTGGCTTTTTAGGTCTGGTTCATTCCAGCCAGACGGAACACACCATCTCCTGAACTGGGTACAATACTCTTCGGCTGGTTGGTCTCCCTGTACCAAAGCCTTAAGAGCGGTCTCAGCTACCATGGCCCTGTCAGGTTCATCATACAAGGTAACTAGGGTCTGGAAGAACCCCTCGACAGAGCTGAGACAACCAGCGTCAGCAGGCAAGGAAAAAGCCCAATCCTGGGGATCTTCCTGGAGATGGGAGATTACAATGCCCATGCACTGGCTCTCAGAACCGGATGACGGAGTAATCTGAAATAAAGTTTACAATTCTCTTTGAAAGACAGAAACTTTCTACGGTCACCTGAGAACGGTTCAGGAAGCTTAATCTGAGGCTCCATATGATGACTAGATACATGCGGAGTAGAGGAACTCTGTCCTGATTAGAAACATGCTCCGTCAGGGTAACCAAAAGATTCATGATAACAGTGGTAATGTGGGCCTGTTATTCTGTCACACACACAGGGGGTGGGGTAGTGACCACTGAACTCCACCCTCACCCCTGCCCCTGCCTACTTGCCTCGCAAATCCTAGCTACAAGGGACAACTGGTCGACAAACCCTTAGCTAGGATAGTGCAGGGAAGACAAACAACACAAACAGAAAGGTCAAACAAGCAGCGTCAAAACCAAGAGAGCAGAAAAGGTACCGGAGGAGCAAGCAGAGATCGTCAGGACAAGCCAAAGTCAAACCAGGAGAGCTCGCCAAGACCAGAGGATGAGACGGACGGGAAATCGGAAGCCAAGCAGGAACAAACAAACCAGGTGAGTATCATGCAGAAAGGACCTCAATAACAGGCAATCTGTGACCAGCAGATTGCCTGTTTAACTAGAGCGCTGGTGGAGTCATGTGACGTGGCCAGCGTCACATGACTCCTGAGTTCTGATGCAGCCGAGCGCCGAGTGATCAGCTCGGCGCTCAGCCCTATTGCGGTTGTCATGGGAACGGGCAACGCCGGGTGCGCTGATGATGCGAGCGTGCCCCGGCCATCCCCGCCTCCCAGAACACCGCATCGTGACAATACGGAGCTGTGCATGCAGTATATACTGTGAGCGGAGGAGATGTTTTGTACATATGGAGCTGTGCATGCAGTATATACTGTGAGCAGAGAAGATGCTGTGTATATACTGTGAGCAGAGGAGATGCTGTGTATATACTGTGTGCAGAGGAGCTGTGTATATACTGTCAGTGGAGGAGCTGTGCATGTAGTATATACTGTGAATGGAGGAGTTGCTGTTTATATACTGTGAGCTGAAGAGATGCAGTGTATATACTGTGAGCAAAGGAGATGCTGCATATACTGTGAGCGGAGGAGATGCTGTGTATATACTGTGAGCGGAGGGGATGCTGTGTACATACTGTGAGTGGAGGAGATTTTGTGTATATACTGTGAGCAGAGGAGATTTTGTGTATATACTGTGAGTGGAGGAGATGCTGTGTATATACTGTGAGCAGATGAGATGCTGTGTATATACTGTGAGCAGATGAGATGCTGTGTATATACTGTGAGCAGATGAGATGCTGTGTATATACTGTGAGCAGATGAGATGCTGTGTATATACTGTGAGTGAAAGAGCTTCATATGTACTTTGTGTATTACAGGGGAAATGTGTGTGTGGTTTGCACTTATTGGGGCAGTGTGGCTGGCATTCATGGGAATAATCTGGTTGATGTTTATGGGGTAATGTGGCTGTAGTGGTCTAATTTGTGCTCCATTTGTCCATCCAGTTCGGCCTGTTATCCTGCAAGTTGATCCAGAGGAGGCAAAAAACCCTGTGAGGTAGAAGCCAATTTTCTCCACTTTAGGGGAATAAAAAATTCCTTCCCGACTCCAATCATGCAATCAGAATAACTCCCTGGATCAACGACCCCTCTCTAGTAGCTATAGCCTGTAATATTATAATAGTGGTGGTGTTAGTATTATGTGCTATGCTGAGGTCTTGGTGCTTGAATATACACTGCTCAAAAAAATAAAGGGAACACAAAAATAACACATCCTAGATCTGAATTAATTAAATATTCTTCTGAAATACTTTGTTCTTTACATAGTTGAATGTGCTGACAACAAAATCACACAAAAATAAAAAAATGGAAATCAAATTTTTTAACCCATGGAGGTCTGGATTTGGAATCACACTCAAAATTAAAGTGGAAAAACACACTACAGGCTGATCCAA
Organism: Bufo bufo; assembly: GCF_905171765.1. Classification (NCBI taxonomy): domain Eukaryota; kingdom Metazoa; phylum Chordata; class Amphibia; order Anura; family Bufonidae; genus Bufo; species Bufo bufo. Next base: position 160,166,444 of record NC_053397.1, read on the forward strand.
CTTTGATGTAATGTCCTTAAAACAAGTCAAAATGAGGCTCAGTAGTGTGTGTGGCCTCCATGTGCCTGTATGACCTCCCTACAATGCCTGTGCATGCTCCTGATGAGGATCTCCTCCCAGACCTGGACTAAAGCATCTGCCAACACCTGGACAGTCTGTGGTGCAACGTGACGTTGGTGGATAGAGCGAGACATGATGTCCCAGATGTGCTCAATTGGATTCAGGTCTGGGGAACGGGAGGGCCAGTCCATAGCATCAATGCCTTCGTCTTGCAGGAACTGCTGACACACTCCAGCTACATGAGGTCTAGCATTGTCTTGCATTAGGAGGAACGCAGGGCCAACCGCACCAGCATATGGTCTCACAAGGGGTCTGAGGATCTCATCTCGGTACCTAATGGCAGTCAGGCTACCTCTGGCGAGCACATGGAGGGCTGTGCGGCCCTCCAAAGAAATGCCACCCCACACCATTACTGACCCAATGCCAAACCGGTCATGCTGGAGGATGTTGCAGGCAGCAGAATGTTCTCCACGGCGTCTCCAGACTCTGTCACATCTGTCACATGTGCTCAGTGTGAACCTGCTTTCATCTGTGAAGAGCACAGGGCGCCAGTGGCGAATTTGCCAATCTTGGTGTTCTCTGGCAAATGCCAAACGTCCTGCACGGTGTTGGGCTGTAAGCACAACCCCCACCTGTGGACGTCGGGCCCTCATATCACCCTCATGGAGTCTGTTTCTGACCGTTTGAGCAGACACATGCACATTTGTGGCCTGCTGGAGGTCATTTTGCAGGGCTCTGGCAGTGCTCCTCCTGTTCCTCCTTGCACAAAGGCGGAGGTAGCGGTCCTGCTGCTGGGTTGTTGCCCTCCTACGGCCTCCTCCACATCTCCTGATGTACTGGCCTGTCTCCTGGTAGCGCCTCCATGCTCTGGACACTACGCTGACAGACACAGGAAACCTTCTTGCCACAGCTCGCATTGATGTGCCATCCTGGATAAGCTGCACTATCTGAGCCACTTGTGTGGGTTGTAGACTCCGTCTCATGCTACCACTAGAGTAAAAGCACCGCCAGCATTCAAAAGTGACCAAAACATCAGCCAGGAAGCATAGGAACTGAGAAGTGGTCTGTGATCACCACCTGCAGAACCACTCCTTTATTGGGGGTGTCTTGCTAATTGCCTATAATTTCCACCTGTTGTCTATCCCATTTGCACAACAGCATGTGAAATTGATTGTCACTCAGTGTTGCTTCCTAAGTGGACAGTTTGATTTCACAGAAGTGTGATTGACTTGGAGTTACATTGTGTTGTTTAATTGTTCCCTTTATTTTTTTGAGCAGTGTATATACACACCGTATATTATATTATAAATATTTTCCCGGGGGTAGGCCTGTGCCTTAGGGTTTGTGCCCCTGATCTTTTAAGACCCTAGCAATGCCCCTGCCCCAAACTAAACGACACACATCAATACGATATTTTGGAAAAGTTGGCATGTGACCTATGGGTGCAGCTGAACATTTCCTCAAGTCAAGAAATATGGTATACTGTAGCAACCCATTGAGGATGAGTCGGAGGTTGTGTTGTGTTTGAGGCCAATACATTGATATGAGACATTTGGCTGCGGTAAAGAGATGTTTAATGAGGTTACAACTAGTATCAAATAATTAGAAAAGGCTCCACCAGCAAACTACTGGAGCTCAGCCTTTCAGTTACCAGCTGAAAAAAAGGAATAAATCAATAATAATAATATAGGCTGGCTCACAGTATTTTTGCATAAAATTTATTATTACACTAAATAAATACAAACTGACTTGGTGTCAGTATCAGCATACAAACATAACAGAATGTGTAAATAGGTATAGAAGTGCGGAGCTCTCGCACAAACCTATATAACCGGAGTACTCCTAGGAATGAGACCTAATGGCTAGATTTAGGCTGCAAGGGTTAATCTAATGAACCGCTCAAATGTCCATAATTGTAGATACCAGTTTGCCAACTAGTTAGAACCAAAAGTTCAAGATTGTCCTTGTTGTAATTTCCCACAAGGGGGACTCTGTGTTTAAATGTCGTCTGACCGATAGTAACCACACTTGCTCCAATCTGTGGGGCTCCACTTACTTGTTCCTGGCGGAGCAAACCATCAGACGCGCTCGCTCAGCGTCCCACGTGTCCAGCCAAGGAGTCGATCGCTGGTTTGTGACGTAGGCGCCTGCACCGTCAAACGAAGGAGAACAGCAAGAAGGTAAGACCATGACAGTACCTCCCCCTCAAGGGCCCCTCCTCCGCGGAGCAAAAAACGGTTTCTGAGGGAAGCGTGCGTGGAAGGCTCGGAGCAAGGCAGGAGCATGGACATCTGCGGAGGGAACCCAGGAACGCTCCTCTGGACCATAACCACGCCAATGGACCAAAAACTGCACCCGACCGCGGACCAGGCGTGAGTCCAGGATATTGCTCACCTCATACTCCTCACGATTGCCCACTCGGACCGGACGAGGCCGAGGAACCGAGGAAGTGAAACGATTACACACCAGTGGCTTCAACAGGGAGACATGAAACACGTTAGAGATCCGCATGCCAGGAGGAAGCGCAAGGGCATAGGCTAGGTTTACCCTGCGAAGCACTCGGAAGGGACCAACAAAGCGAGGCGCCAGCTTGGGAGTGGGCACTCGAAGGTTGAGGTTGCGGGTGGACAACCATACACGGTCTCCGACCTGGTAGGAAGGAGCAGGCGCTCGTCTGCGATCAGCCTGGAGTCTCTGGCGCTGCGCAGAGACCTCAAGGGACTTCTGGATCTGTACCCAGGAAGCACGTAGGACGGAAAGGTGATCCTCCACAGCCGGAATATCCTGGGGAGAGAATACCTCCGGTAACACGGCAGGTTGGAACCCATAATTGGCCATGAAGGGAGACGTCCCAGAGGAAGAGTTCACCGCCGTGTTCCTGGCAAACTCAGCCCAAGGCAGGAGGTCAACCCAATTGTCTTGGTGATCGGAGACATAGCAACGAAGGAATTGCTCCAAGGCCTGATTGGATCGTTCTGCGGCCCCATTGGACTGAGGGTGGTAGGCCGAGGAGAAGGAGAGATGAATCCCCAACTGGGAGCAAAAGGCGCGCCAGAACCTGGATACAAACTGACTCCCCCGATCCGACACAATCTCCTTGGGCAAACCGTGCAACCGGAAGACCTCCCTGGCAAAAATCGTGGCCAACTCTTGTGCAGAGGGTAACTTCTTGAGAGGAACACAGTGGCACATTTTGGAAAACCGATCCACAATCATGAGAATGACCGTATGGCCTCGGGATGCAGGGAGGTCCACAATGAAATCCATCCCCAGGTGTGACCATGGGCGCTCCCCGGTGGCTATGGGTTGCAGAAGGCCCAACGGAAGGTGCCGAGGGGACTTACTCTGGGCACAAACGGAGCATGCCGCTACATATGCGGCGATGTCGGAACGTAGGGAAGGCCACCAGAACAGACGTGAAACAGCCCAGGACAGCTGATTCCTTCCAGGATGCCCCGCGGTCTTGGAGTTATGGTAGGTTCGCAACAACCGAGTGCGCAACTCCTCAGGCACAAAACATCTGCCGTTGGGTCTCCCAGAGGGAGCACCAGATTGAGCCGCCAAAATCTGCTCACCCAGGGGAGAGGTCAGGCTGGTGCGAATGGCGGCCAGGATCTTATTCGGAGGTATGACCGAAGTCGGAATCGACTCCTCCCTGGACAGCTCGGAGTACTGCCGTGATAGGGCATCCGCCCTGATGTTCTTGGAACCGGGTAGGTAGGAGACCACGTAATTAAAACGTGACAAGAACAGAGCCCATCTGGCCTGACGTGGTGTCAATCTCTTGGCCTCAGAAAGGTAGGTCAGATTCTTATGGTCCGTCAGGATGAGAACCGGAACCACCGAACCCTCGAGCAAGTGCCTCCATTCTTTAAGGGCCTGCACGATGGCCAATAACTCCCTGTCACCAATCTGATAGTTGCACTCCGCGGAAGACAGTTTCCGGGAGTAAAACCCACAAGGAAGCAGAGGACCCTCTGGTGTTCTACACTGAGACAGAGGGGGGCCTACTCCCGTCTCAGACGCGTCCACCTCGAGGACAAAGGGCAACCCAGGATTGGGATGCGACAGAATCGGAGCCGACACAAAAGCGGACTTTAGGGCCTCAAAAGCTCGAATGGCCTCGAGCGGCCAGACCTGGGAATTACTGCCCTTCCTGGTCAGATCCGTGAGAGGCTTGGCCAGCATGGAAAAGTCCCTGATGAACTTCCGATAATAATTGGCGAAGCCCAAAAAGCGCTGCAGGGAACGAAGACCACTGGGCTGGGGCCACTGTAAGACAGCCGAAACCTTCTCAGGATCCATGGAGAACCCCTCAGCGGAAATGATGTAACCTAAGAAGGTTACCTGGGATCGGTGAAATTCGCATTTCTCAAGCTTACCGAACAGCTTGTTCTCTCGTAACCGTTGCAACACTCGTCTGACATCCAGAATGTGGGCCTCCATGGATTCAGAATATACCAAGATGTCATCCAAATAGACCACCACACACTGCTGCAACAGGTCACGGAAAACATCGTTGATGAATTCCTGAAAGACTGCGGGCGCATTGCACAACCCAAAGGGCATAACCAAGGATTCATAATGACCGGTCCTGGTGTTAAACGCGGTCTTCCACTCATCGCCCGCCTTGATCCTTACCAGGTTATATGCCGCCCTCAGGTCGAGTTTGGTAAAGACCGTGGCCCCTTTAAGGCGATCGAACAGCTCGGAAATCAAGGGTATCGGGTAAGCGTTCTTGATCGTGATGCGATTGAGACCCCTGTAATCGATGCAAGGCCTCAACTCACCGCCCTTCTTTTTCACAAAGAAAAATCCAGCCCCTGCCGGGGACGAGGATTTGCGAATGTGTCCGCGTGAAAGCGCCTCCCTCACGTACTCCTCCATGGCCTCATTCTCCGCTACCGACAGTGGATAGACTTTGCCACGAGGAGGAACGGCACCAGGTTGTAACTCTATGGCACAATCGTATGGGCGGTGCGGAGGTAGGGCAACCGCGCGCACCTTATCGAATACATCCCGGTACTCCTCGTATTCAGGAGGCAACAGAGAGTCCGAGGAAGTACACAGTAACTTGACAGACCCATGGATGCAACTAGCCCCACACTGCGGTGACCACGAGAGGATCTCGGCCGATCTCCAATCGAAAGTCGGATTATGCTTCTGGAGCCAGGGGTACCCCAAGACCACCGAGTAGTGTGGAGACGAAATAACCTGGAGGCAGACCGACTCTCTGTGAACGGCACCAATGGCTATCCCCACTGGAAGGGTCTCATGAGTCACGTGTGGCAACAGAAGGGGTCTGCCGTCTATCGCCTCAAGAGCCAGTGGGGAACCTCGAGCCTGCAGAGGAATGGAATTGGCGGCAGCGAACACACTATCAATGAACAAACCACCAGCACCAGAGTCCACCAACGCCTGGGTCGTCACCGAGCCCCCGACCCAGGAGAGGACAACAGTGATCAGTGGTTTGTCAACACGGGAAACCGGGGACGAGGAGACTCCACCCAAGATCTGCCCCCGACAGGATCTCAGGTACGAGCGTTTCCCGGACGGTTCGGACATGCCAACCGAAAATGCCCACCGAGACCACAGTACATGCATCGGCCCTCGCATCTCCGGAGTACCCTCTCCCCCTCGGACAGGGGAGCAAACCCCAGCTGCATGGGTTCACCCCCAGACAAGTCATCCCCAGGAGGCGTGGGAGGAGAGGGAGGCACGGGTGGGACAGCAAACGTAGGCGCCAATCTGTTAGAAGACCTCCGCAGGCTCTCCTTAAAGGAAGGTCTCTCCCTGAGTCTGGTGTCAATCAAAATCAGGAAAGAAATAAGAGACTCGAGCTCCACTGGTAGGTCCTTAGCTGCAACCTCATCCTTCAAGGCATCCGAGAGACCATGAGAGAAAGCAGCGACCAGAGCCTCATTATTCCAGCCCACCTCTGCTGCCAGGGTACGAAACTCAATGGCGTATTCAGCTACGGATCGTGAACCCTGTCTGATGGACATAAGGAGCTTCGCAGCAGAGGCAGCACGAGCCGGCACATCGAATACCTTCCGAAGAGAAGCAACAAAACCGGAAAACTCGGCAACCACCGGATTGTTGTTCTCCCATAAAGGGCTGGCCCAGGCCAAGGCCTTGTCCGAGAGCAGCGAGATCAAGAAGCCCACCTTTGATCTCTCAGTAGGAAAGGCATGTGGCAGCAACTCGAAATAAATGCCCACCTGGTTAAGGAAACCTCGGCACTGAGTTGGCTCTCCCCCAAAGCGCTGTGGAAGAGGGGCAGAACCGGTCATACCCCGAAACACCGCAGGCGCAACAACAGGTGTCGGGGTAGACTCTGGCGCAACAACCGGAGCGGCAGTAGGAGCGACAACCGACCCATCGGCAACGGGAGCGAAATGAGCCGTGCGTTCAAGCAGGGTTTGCAACGCCACAGCGAACCGACCCAACAGGTGATCCTGCTGATCAAGTCTGGCAACCAGCATGGGTAGCGAGGATGGCCCTGTACCGTCAGAATTCATGGCTTGGTCCTAATGTCACGGAACCATGAACCAGACGTACAACAAGAGATAAGTGAAAATAAGAAGGCTTTATTGAAAATAAAGCTGTAAAGCAAAAGTCCAAACGGATGGTGAAACCGAAGCAGAGTCTTTGAGAGGCCAGAGGTCAGGAACCAGAAGGGTAGTCAGACGAAGCCAGGATCAGGAACCAGCAGGGTAGTCAGACGAAGCCAGGATCAGGAACCAGCAGGGTAGTCAGACGAAGCCAGGATCAGGAACCAGAAGCAGCAGCAGTCTTAGAAGCATGTGAACACAGGAGGACCAAGCAAGGAACTGAAGCCACAGACCTCCTATATATATGGCTAGGCATCCAGCTCCTCCCAGTGGGAAGGAGGAGCCGCAGGGTGGAAGGCTACAAGAAACCCAGAAACCAAGATGGCCGCCAGCACATGTCAAACGAAGGAGAACAGCAAGAAGGTAAGACCATGACATACATAAATGGTCAGTATACTCCAGTACATTGCTGCATACGTTTTGCAATGTTACACCATAAAAACATATATTTAAAATAAATGCTCACATTATAAAATACAATCAAATAAAAATAAATAAATTGTGAATAGAGATAAACACAGTAAAAATTACATGCAGGGATGTGGCTTTGGGGGGGAAGGGGAGGAATGCAGGAGGGGTCAATGCGCTGAAAAACAGCCCGGCATTGACTCCCCGTGTAAACCAACCCTTCTCACCTATAGGAACCCAAAAATTTCAATCTCCGAGTTGAGACCCTGAGGCATCAAGGACCCAAACTCAAATATTTTCTTGGACTCGTGTCTAGACATTTTAGCCACAAAATCACCTCCTCTCCAGTCTTGTTTGACCGACTGGATAGCCATATAGCTCATGTTACTTGGATCACCTGCATGATATAATTTAAAATGTTTGGATAGAGGGTGCGTTTCTGATTGTTTCTTGATGTTATTAATATGTTCAGATATTCTGGTCTTAAATACCCTTTTTGTACGGCCGATGTACTGCTTTGGGCATGGGCACTGAACAATATAGATCACTGCCCTACTATTGCATGACAAAATTTCTTTAATGTCCCATTTAAAGTTGTTGGACGTTGATATTATCTGTCTAGTGTTTCTATCAAAGTGTGTCTGTCTGCAATTTTAACAGCACCCACACCTGTAGAAACCTTTTAGATTGTCCCATGGGGTTGTCAATGTTTTAATTTGATGTTTTCTTATAGTGGGAGCCACTTGTAGTCCCAAATCTGGAGCCCGGGTATAGACTATTGGAGGATGTACCGGAAGTATAGGACCCAATAATTTATCATCCTTCAACAGATGCCAGTGTTTGTGAATGACACTACTCACCATCTTGTAATCCTTGTTGTAAGGTAAGATTATTTTAGCTGTAGTGTCTGATTCTTGCATAGCAGTAGATGCTACTTTAGGTTTGAAGAATAGGGTTCTATCAAGTTGTCTTACCCTTTGTATTGAATTCTCCAATAACTTGTTAGGGTACTCTTTTAGTAGGAACTGTGTTTTCATGCTCAGTGCCTCTGCCTCAAACTGTCCATCAACCGTACAATTTCTTCTTAAACGCCTAAATTGGCTATAGGGGACATTCAAGAGCCATCTTGGGAGATGACAACTTGTATTCAGAATGAAGCTGTTTTTGGCCACATCTTTTTGGTAAGTACTACATGCAAATGTTTCATCTTTCTTTTCAATATGCAGATCCAAAAAGTTTACTGTGTGTGGATCAATATTGGCTGTAAATTTCAAATTTAGTTCATTAGTGTTAATGTTACTTATGAACTTTAACAGTGATGAATGGGATCCTTTCCAGACTAACAAAATATCATCTATATAGCGCCGCCATAGGACCAGGTCCGCTCCAAGCTTAGGGGTGATGATATCTTGTTCCCAAGCTGCCATAAATAAATTGGCATAGCTCGGAGCGAACCTGGTACCCATGGCGGTGCCAGTCGTCTGTAAATAATAATTGGACCCAAATTGAAAATAATTGTGGTTCAGCACAAAATTGATCCCATCCAGTATAAACTGAAGTTGCTCAGTCGTCAGATTCCCTTTCTGTGATAGGATTTTGGACACTGCCTGTATACCCTGATTGTGATTGATGCTTGTATACAGAGAACTTACGTCCAGTGTAGCAAGCATCCAATCTGGGTGACAGTACATATCTTCCAACATTTTAACTACTGTAGAGGTATCCCCAAGATACGAAGGAGTGTCTCTGACATAGGGTTGCAAAAACCTATTCAGATATTGGGATAGGTTTGATGTTAAAGATCCTATGCCAGAGACAATTGGCCTTCCAGGAGGGTTGACCGGGTCCTTATGTATCTTGGGGATACAGTAGAAAATGGGTAATCTTTTTTGTGTGCCCAAGATGAAATTACATTCCATATCATTTAGAATTCCTATTTCTTTTGCTTTATTGCACAACAATAACAATTGTTTGCAATATAGATTTAAGGGGTCCTCGTGTAATTGAGTGTAAGTTGTAATATCAGACAACTGGCTCAGACACTCTTTATTGTATTTTTCCGTGTCCAGGATCACGATCGCCCCTCCCTTATCGGCTGGGCGTATTGTGATCTCAAGGTCTTTCTGCAATTGTTTAATTGCCTGTATTTCTTGTTGGGAAAGATTTATATTTCCCTTTTGTTTTGGATTAAGTTTTCTTATGTCTGCTTCAACAGCTCCTCTAAATGTAACCAATTCCTTACTTAATTCTTGTTTGGGATACATCCTAGACTTAAGTTTTACATCAACATGCTGATATTTAGTTGACACTATTTCAGGTTGGTATATACTGTTTTTCATGAAGTACTTTTTACAGCATAATTTTTTAATGTATTTCTCAATTGCAATGTATGAATCAAATTTATTGAGTTTAGCACTCGGGGCAAATTTTAACCCTTTTGACAGTAGTGATTTTTGTGAAGGGGTTAGTTCCCTTGTGCTCAAGTTCATTATGTTATCTCCTGTGATTTCACTATCTTTTGTTGTGGACCCTCGTTTTGTTCTACTTCTTCGTGTTCTCTTTTGCGTGTGCTTGTGTTTAGTTGTGTAAAAGGGTTGTGTATCTGTGCTTGTGCTGTGAATATTTTGGGCCGCATGTTCAGTGTTGGGTCTATCTTCTGTGTTACTGATACCGGTTCTTTGAGTGACTCTAGTGGTGGATATACTTCCTTGGATAGGGAAAATGACCAAGGAATTTTCGGCTGTGGTGTCTGTTTCTCTACTAGTTTGCTGGTGGAGCCTTTTCTAATTATTTGATACTAGTTGTAATCCTTTACCATTTAGAAAGTGCTCCCAGCAGTTTTGCATCTTTTTAGATTGTATTAATTATTGTACTGTTTAATTTTTTATATATTTTATATATTTGAACGTATTAACGTATTGTGAACTATTATATGAAATGGATATTTGGCAATACATGGCGTTAAAAGAAGAGACTATTGAGAAATTTGTCTTTTTGGAAGGTTCAGACAATGTACCCAAATTTATAGGGATGTCCCAACCAAACATGTATGATACGTTTAAAACACTAGAAAAACTGTTGATGCGAAAATTAAGACATCAGTGGGAGGTTAGATCTCTAACCCAATATTTAAAGGCAGGAATTACCCCACAAGGGCTGACACTGTTTAAATCTCCAGCTTCAGACCTATGTGGGGAAAAATTCGATTCTCAATGGGAATGTTTTTTCAAAATTCAGTCCACCACACTAGTACAACTAGTAATACAAAGAAGGGAGGAACTGGTAATTGAGTTAGAGCAATCAATTAAAGAAAAAAGGGCAATTATGGACACCTTTAGAAAGGATGATGAATATTTAAGACTCCAAAATGAATTATTTATGAAATTGGATAAAATTGAGCAAGAGATTATTGAGAAAAAAAAATAAAAAATTCTCAATAACCTCTAGGAAACAGATGAATGCTCAAAAAATTTCTACCACAAAAACTGGTGCTAACATAATAAGGGAGAAAGAGGTCCCTATTCCAGTTATCAATTATTCTAAAAATCCTTCTAAAAATTATTCCAATTTCTCTAATAATAAAAATAATAAATCATGTACAGATATTAATGGAGCCTACAATACACCGTCTTTTTTAGGGAAAAGTCAGAGATTGAAAAAACAAGAATATATATAAAAAACAAACCCAAACAAAATTATCAACATCTAAAACGGCAACAGAAAGGGGCATATTCACAAACACAACATCACAAAAACCCTGTAGAGAAACAGACACCACAGCCGAAAATTCCTTGGTCATTTTCCCTATCCAAGGAAGTATATCCACCACTAGAGTCACTCAAAGAACCGGTATCAGTAACACAGAAGATAGACCCAACACTGAACATGCGGCCCAAAATATTCACAGCACAAGCACAGATACACAACCCTTTTACACAACTAAACACAAGCACACGCAAAAGAGAACACGAAGAAGTAGAACAAAACGAGGGTCCACAACAAAAGATAGTGAAATCACAGGAGATAACATAATGAACTTGAGCACAAGGGAACTAACCCCTTCACAAAAATCACTACTGTCAAAAGGGTTAAAATTTGCCCCGAGTGCTAAACTCAATAAATTTGATTCATACATTGCAATTGAGAAATACATTTAAAAATTATGCTGTAAAAAGTACTTCATGAAAAACAGTATATACCAACCTGAAATAGTGTCAACTAAATATCAGCATGTTGATGTAAAACTTAAGTCTAGGATGTATCCCAAACAAGAATTAAGTAAGGAATTGGTTACATTTAGAGGAGCTGTTGAAGCAGACATAAGAAAACTTAATCCAAAACAAAAGGGAAATATAAATCTTTCCCAACAAAAAAAATACAGGCAATTAAACAATTGCAGAAAGACCTTGAGATCACAATACGCCCAGCCGATAAGGGAGGGGCGATCGTGATCCTGGACACGGAAAAATACAATAAAGAGTGTCTGAGCCAGTTGTCTGATATTACAACTTACACTCAATTACACGAGGACCCCTTAAATCTATATTGCAAACAATTGTTATTGTTGTGCAATAAAGCAAAAGAAATAGGAATTCTAAATGATATGGAATGTAATTTCATCTTGGGCACACAAAAAAGATTACCCATTTTCTACTGTATCCCCAAGATACATAAGGACCCGGTCAACCCTCCTGGAAGGCCAATTGTCTCTGGCATAGGATCTTTAACATCAAACCTATCCCAATATCTGGATAGGTTTTTGCAACCCTATGTCAGAGACACTCCTTCGTATCTTGGGGATACCTCTACAGTAGTTAAAATGTTGGAAGATATGTACTGTCACCCAGATTGGATGCTTGCTACACTGGACGTAAGTTCTCTGTATACAAGCATCAATCACAATCAGGGTATACAGGCAGTGTCCAAAATCCTATCACAGAAAGGGAATCTGACGACTGAGCAACTTCAGTTTATACTGGATGGGATCAATTTTGTGCTGAACCACAATTATTTTCAATTTGGGTCCAATTATTATTTACAGACGACTGGCACCGCCATGGGTACCAGGTTCGCTCCGAGCTATGCCAATTTATTTATGGCAGCTTGGGAACAAGATATCATCACCCCTAAGCTTGGAGCGGACCTGGTCCTATGGCGGCGCTATATAGATGATATTTTGTTAGTCTGGAAAGGATCCCATTCATCACTGTTAAAGTTCATAAGTAACATTAACACTAATGAACTAAATTTGAAATTTACAGCCAATATTGATCCACACACAGTAAACTTTTTGGATCTGCATATTGAAAAGAAAGATGAAACATTTGCATGTAGTACTTACCAAAAAGATGTGGCCAAAAACAGCTTCATTCTGAATACAAGTTGTCATCTCCCAAGATGGCTCTTGAATGTCCCCTATAGCCAATTTAGGCGTTTAAGAAGAAATTGTACGGTTGATGGACAGTTTGAGGCAGAGGCACTGAGCATGAAAACACAGTTCCTACTAAAAGAGTACCCTAACAAGTTATTGGAGAATTCAATACAAAGGGTAAGACAACTTGATAGAACCCTATTCTTCAAACCTAAAGTAGTATCTACTGCTATGCAAGAATCAGACACTACAGCTAAAATAATCTTACCTTACAACAAGGATTACAAGATGGTGAGTAGTGTCATTCACAAACACTGGCATTTGTTGAAGGATGATAAATTATTGGGTCCTATACTTCCGGTACATCCTCCAATAGTCTATACCCGGGCTCCAGATTTGGGACTACAAGTGGCTCCCACTATAAGAAAACATCAAATTAAAACATTGACAACCCCATGGGACAATCTAAAAGGTTTCTACAGGTGTGGGTGCTGTCAAAATTGCAGACAGACACACTTTGATAGAAACACTAGACAGATAATATCAACGTCCAACAACTTTAAATGGGACATTAAAGAAATTTTGTCATGCAACAGTAGGGCAGTGATCTATATTGTTCAGTGCCCATGCCCAAAGCAGTACATCGGCCGTACAAAAAGGGTATTTAAGACCAGAATATCTGAACATATTAATAACATCAAGAAACAATCAGAAACGCACCCTCTATCCAAACATTTTAAATTATATCATGCAGGTGATCCAAGTAACATGAGCTATATGGCTATCCAGTCGGTCAAACAAGACTGGAGAGGAGGTGATTTTGTGGCTAAAATGTCTAGACAGGAGTCCAAGAAAATATTCGAGTTTGGGTCCTTGATGCCTCAGGGTCTCAACTCGGAGATTGAAATTTTTGGGTTCCTATAGGTGAGAAGGGTTGGTTTACACGGGGAGTCAATGCCGGGCTGTTTTTCAGCGCATTGACCCCTCCTGCATTCCTCCCCTTCCCCCCCAAAGCCACATCCCTGCATGTAATTTTTACTGTGTTTATCTCTATTCACAATTTTATTTATTTTTATTTGATTGTATTTTATAATGTGAGCATTTATTTTAAATATATGTTTTTATGGTGTAACATTGCAAAACGCATGCAGCAATGTACTGGAGTATACTGACCATTTATGTACCATAGGACAAAGGTTGAGACTGTGGGACCGGCCTAGTCTGAAATCCGACCCATATTTTCCATCAAACCTTTCCATGTTAAAATCCAGTCATTTCAGCATGTGTCATATCTTAAATGTTATTCTATTCTATTTTAACATGTAACTTACACATGTACAAATATAATGTATCAAGTAAGACACACACTGTGATACGTTTGTAGTCAAGCAATTGATTATACCATTAAAAGGTGATGATTGCGGCTGTGCAGTTTAGCCCGATCCGCAATCCAACCCATATTTTATAATGAACCCAATTAGGGTATATAAAACAACAACTTGTGTCTGTATCTAGCATTATACAACTACCTACTGAGGAAGGAACTTGTTTCCGAAATGCGTCTAGTGTGTATTGAGACCAGGCTACCGGTGCGGTTTTTCTAAAAAACGCAAGAGGACTTTTCTTCAAACATATACCGCTGCAAAAGATTTGTTCATCAAGAATCTACCAAGTGGACTGAAACTGTGCTGTTACATCTGACACTGCCACAAACACAAGGTAAATCCTGTTGTGTTCACTCTCCCTGGCCTGACAAGTTCAGGCAATCACCGGCTCGGCTCAGCTATACCAGCTTCCGTCTGGCCGGACGGTGCAGGCGCCTACGTCACAAACCAGCGATCGACTCCTTGGCTGGACACGTGGGACGCTGAGCGAGCGCGTCTGATGGTTTGCTCCGCCAGGAACAAGTAAGTGGAGCCCCACAGATTGGAGCAAGTGTGGTTACTATCGGTCAGACGACATTTAAACACAGAGTCCCCCTTGTGGGAAATTACAACAAGGACAATCTTGAACTTTTGGTTCTAACTAGTTGGCAAACTGGTATCTACAATTATGGACATTTGAGCGGTTCATTAGATTAACCCTTGCAGCCTAAATCTAGCCATTAGGTCTCATTCCTAGGAGTACTCCGGTTATATAGGTTTGTGCGAGAGCTCCGCACTTCTATACCTATTTACACATTCTGTTATGTTTGTATGCTGATACTGACACCAAGTCAGTTTGTATTTATTTAGTGTAATAATAAATTTTATGCAAAAATACTGTGAGCCAGCCTATATTATTATTATTGGTTTAATGAGGTTAGTTTTTCAACGGATAGTAGTCTGAGGCCGGTTTTGGCAAAAATACCATATGTGCATACAGGCGAAACTGTAGGTCAACCACACTTCGAATGATTTTCTCAATTGAGACCAGTATGGCGTGATCAGTGGACATGTCCACCAGATATGAAGGTAATTAATGTAATGATCCAGACACCTCCAACAAAATCTGGTAGATGTTAGATTATGGGTGTGGAGAAATTCTGGTGTCATAACAATGGCTCAACAGTTTGTAATGATTCTCTCGTAAACGAACATAGGCAGAAAACGCTTGTGAATGTGCAAGGACAAATTGTGTTTCAAAGGATGTCAAGGATCCGCCCAACTCCCTCTCCCAAGATTGTAAATGTAGAAGCTTGGACAGAGAGTGTGGCTTTATAAAAAGAAAAGAAAGAGGTCTAGCTGATTTCGTGGTAACCAGTAAAGCTCGTTCAAGCTCAGAAAGGTCTCGTGACCAACTATGAGATGCCACTACAGAGGAACTTATCCATTTAAAATGCATATAATGAAGGAAAGTAAGGGGGAGAGACTGGACCACCTCCAGCAGAGTAGATCTTTCTGGAATCCGATCCTTGGGATTTATTTGGGTTAATGAAAATCTATTAAGAGCACACCACGTGTTTCACAGGTTTCCCTATAATCACAGGAATAAGGCCTGCTGGGAGCAAGGGTGAGGAAGAGAGGGACAGGGAGGTGCTCAACATTATGCAGACCTCACATACACCTTTTAGCATGGCAGGGATCTCAAGTCTCCCTGAAGTTCAGGGAGTCTCCCGCTATTAGATAGCGGCTCCCTGACACCCACATGTGAAACAATATATCCCGGAAAGGTTCACTGATAGCAGAGCAGAGAGATAAGAGAAGTGACAGGACAGAGTTTAGATTACAGGTTGAACTAACCCTTTAGGGTCAAATTGGCTTCTCAAGGAGATATATATGTTAAAGTCATCCTCTTCTGTCTCATTCAGTAGCTATATAACTATTGAGAGAGATGTATTTTTTTTAAATACATTTACACATTTAACCCTCCATTTTAATTATATTATTTACCCCAGTGTTAAATCCCCCCCCCCCCCCGGATGCTTGTTTTTTTCCTACAGTGGGGTAAATAATTACACACAGGGTGCACTTGCTTCTTGTCAGCTCAGCGAATGAACCGAAGATTCTATTCATGAATCGGTTCATTTGAATGAACTGATTCAAATGAACCGATTCATGTGAAAGATCCGAACTTCCCATCTCTAGTTGACTCGCAGTAAACCTTTCCGACAACCTGTAGCAGTGTCCCCTTCTTGGCGCGTGCGCACAGTGCAAGAAAAAGCCGATGCCAGCAGTCCGCAACGGCGCATCAGGCTGAGCCTGTGCGCATGCGCGGGATCTCAAAGCGGGAGGAGGGGGAGGGAGGGAGAGGCGGCGCTGGGCACGAACGGCGATGTGTGCGGCCGGGCACCATGCATCCACAGACCTCCCCTGCTTGGGCACCTTAATTCAATGATTGACAGGTTAGTAAAACCTGTTTTTCCGCAGAATAATGCCACAAATAGCTTTTATAAGGCCACCTTAGAAATCAGAATGCTACCCTGGACATGAGCAGATGTTTAGCTCACAGGGCTTATAGGTGGTGACAGAATCCCTTTAATCATATACATAAATATGATAATTTGGGGCAGGGTAATGAGCCCAATCCTCCACACCATAGAGCAAAGTGTGCAGATACTTCATATGTTTGGAAAATGTAATAAAAAGTTCGTGAAAGAAAAAAAAAAGAAAACCTCCCTAAAATGAGACGTACACCTCCCTGAAATTAGTTTTTGCAGGTTGGGATGTCTGGCATGGGGTCATAGCACTTTGTCTTATATCCAGATGTGGCTGGGAACCATATATTCTTGAGGAACTGAGCTCCCAGAGATGTAGTTGCCAACAGCTCTTGATTATTTCCTTGATTTGCCAGGGTCATCGACCTCTGCAGTTGTATAGCTTTGTAGTAATCGAACAACTCCGATAGTCCCAGACCCCCCTCTGATCTAGCTCTAGTCTGCAGAGTGCATGACAATCTGGCTCACTTGCCCTATCAGACAAGTGGAAAAAGGCTTGCTTCAGTTATTTAAAAAAGTAGTTAGGCAGTAGAATAGAAATCATCTGCATAAGGTACAATACCTTTGGGAGTATATACGTTTTTATTAGGTTTACTCTGCCAATCCAGGAGAAGGTCATAGGACCTAAGCAGCCTATTTACCTTAACCACCAGTGGAGTAAATTTAGATCATATACACATGAAAATGAACAACTAAATATTTAGTTAAGCCCGTAGTTCAAGCAAAAGGCATATTCGCTTGAGGACCCATCACTTCAGAATGTGGTAGAGTGATATTCATCTTCATCTGATTCGCTTGGAATCATTTAGAAATTTTGACAACTTTCCAAAATTCTCCAAAAGCTTAGCTAACGCGGATAGACCAGATGTCGGACTGGTGATCATAAATAACAAATAGTCAGCAAAAGCTAAAGATTTGAACTCAAAACCATCAACCCGAAAACCTCTAATATC
This sequence comes from Bufo bufo, assembly GCF_905171765.1. NCBI lineage: Eukaryota > Metazoa > Chordata > Amphibia > Anura > Bufonidae > Bufo > Bufo bufo. The sequence goes on from NC_053397.1 coordinate 160,183,766, forward strand.
TAACGATTGGCAGACTGTTTGCAACAGGGTTTCAGCCACTAAGATAAATAAAGTAGGGGAGAGGGGACACCATTGCCTAGTTCCGTTTGTGACCTCAAAGGTCGGGGATAGAGTGCCATCTTAAGTCTGGCATGGGGTTTGTCATATAGGGTAAAAATGGTGTCTACACACCTGGATGGAAAATTACATTTGAGAAGAGTGTGTTACATGAAAACCCAAACTACACGATCGAACGCTTTTTCAGGAACAACACCAAGTAAGGTCAGTGGAATATTGTTTTTATGGGCCAGGATAATCACATGGAACAATTTATGAGAATTGTTTTTGCCCTCCTCGCCAGGTACAAAACCCGCTTGGTATGACTAAAGAATTTATATAAGAACGTAGTCTATACGCCAACAGCTTTACTCATATTTCCAAGTCCAGGTTCAATAAAGAAATTGGGCGGTAACTTCCACATATTTCTGGGTCTTTCCCTTCCTTGGGGATCAATGTTACAAATGTCTCCTGCATCTGCCTGGGCAAATTAACACCCAACAGCAGTGCATTGCATGGAGAGTTGTGTATATAGCAGCTCCGAAAAGGTTTTATAGTAATGTAGAGGTAGCCCATCAGGTCCTGTATTCTTTCTAAGGGTGAAACTATTGCCAATGGACGTGATTTATTCAAATGTCACAGGTTTCACCATCTCCAAAGCAGTTTGATGATCAATTGTAGGCAAGGCCAAGGAAGAGAGAAAGGCTTCGGTAGCCCGCTCCTTATTCTTGTGCTGAACCTGGGGTTGTGAGTGATGTAGATTATACAAATCAGAATAAAAGGCTTATCAAACGTTTTAGTCATCTCATGGCCCTGAGCATTGCTGATAGAAGCAATATTTTCCTTGTTTTGATCAAAGAAGATATAAGGCGACCCTTTTTGCTCTCATGTGCATATAACCACTGTTGATAATATAGGTAGTGTTTAGAGGATCGAAGGTTCAACTAGTCCTTGAGCCATTCTCTAAGCAGTCTCAACTGCTTTTGGGCCTTTCTCTGCTCTGGACCTTTTAAGAACCCAGCAAGGCGGCGTGATAAGATATAGTAAAAGATCCTATATCCGACTTCTGCCCTGTAACTTAGTCTGCAAATTGCCAAGGACTCTGTGCACCACATGTGATCTGAAGTTAAAGAGTCCAGTAAAGGATTTAGCACTGCATTCAAGTCACCACCTAGTATGATGGGACAAAGAGCAAATAATTTCAAATCCTCTACTGTTTTTAGAAGCCATTAAACCTGGTGAGTAAATACTTGCAAATGTATAAGGGGCAGAAGCAATGGTGCTTTTCATAAATAGTGCTCTCCCCTCTGCATCTGCATATTGATCAGTTCTTTATGTAAAGCAATGATCATCCCTCTAGAAGAGGAATTTGTGCTTCCACTGCGATACCATTGTGCAAAAACATCTTTGGGATTTTTTTCTTTTCAAATGCGTTTCTTGCAAAAAGTTCACAATTTACACAATAGAAGTACAACATGATGGCATTTGTGTAACTATTAAATCTTCCGTATTATAAATACTTAGGTCTCACAACTAGCCAATTCACGCCAAGCTCTGTACTTAGGCCGGAGAGATGTAGACCAAAACAAAAAAATAGAAAAGAAGTAAAGAAGATATAGTAGGTGTCATGCCTTCAGCAAGTTTATTGTTAATTTATGCATAACTTTCATACATAGTTAATATGTTTTCTGTATAATTCTCTGTTGATTGTGTAACAGCACCATCTATTGGCCGTTTTACATACAATTGCAGTTATTTCACACCACAAGTTTGGTCTACTTCAGCTTCCTTATCTTAGTGACATCATCATCCCTGCACATAGCAGCCATTTTCTTCATTCACAGTCATCACTGCCTGAGGATGGCACATGGCTTGGAAGCCTCTTGAGACATCCTCTACATCTAAGCTCATGGTAGCATTGCTGGTATGTCACATAGCCACATTACAGCCTGTTTTGCATCTGTTTTCTTATGTATTTTGCATATCCTTTTCCTTTCCTTTATAGCAGCTTATAGTTAGCAGCTAGGGACCATGCTTGTTATGCTGATAGGTAGCATGCTCTGGTTTAGATATGCATCTGTGTTTGTATATGCATTACTATATGTCAGACCCCATTAGTAAGCGCATAGTTTTTTCTGTTCCCCAGTTTTACCGCACTGATTTACATCCTTGAAATAAATATAAAGTTGGACGTTACTCCATTGTCAATTCATTGCCTGGATAAGGTTTAGCTGTCTGTCAAGCTATGTACCTTCACACATAAGGAGGACAGAATAGTAAAACAGCGGCTGCTTACGAGTTAGATACGAGGAACTGCGACTCCATGACCGCAGTGAAACAACGGCTTCTTACAAGCTAGATACTAGAACTGTAATTCCTCAAACCCTGCGAGTTAACAACCTCTAACAGGCTGGACCGCATGGTACTGAACCCTGCAAAGTGCAGCGTCGTCATCCATGACAGTTGCAAGTGTGCAAACCTGTTCGCAGTGTCATTATGTCGTCAAGAGAATCCGAACTGTACAAGACGAGGTCTCGCATCTCGGCTAGCTCCAGAAGTTCAAAGAGATCAGTGAGCAGCTCCACGGTCACCATTGCCCGCGCAAAAGCTGAAGCCGCCAAAACCTGCGCGGCATTTGCCGAGCAAGAAAGACAGTTAAAGGCAGAGAAAGCACGCATGGAAGCGAGCATGAAAGCAGCTCTGGCTGAACAACAAGCAGCTCTGAAAAAGCTAGCTGTGGAAAATGAATCTGCAGCTGCTGTAGCAGAAGCAGAAGCGTTAGAAGAAGCAGCAAACTCTGCAAGTGATAGACCCAGCAGCATAGTTGGGCCTGAACCTGATCATAACGATAACTTGCAACGCACTTCAGATTACATCATGCAGCATGCAGAGTCTGATGACAGCCTAAATTCAAGTAAAAAAATGGGGTCAACCCCTGCTGAAGAACCCCGCTTTGAACGAGACAACAGTTTTGTAGGACATCAACCCCCAACGCAACCTGCATTCAGACCTGCAAATGATCGCAGTATAGTCAAATCCTTTAAGAAGGAACAAGTATATGGTGACTACTACAGCAACAATCCACCAAAGAACCAGGTATGTCAGAGTTCCTAAAATTCCTTGTCCGACGTGAGTTAATAACCAAGGGGCTCTCCAAGTTTGATGACAGACCTGAAAGCTATAGGTCATGGCGATCATCATTCAGAAATACAATAAGAGACCTAGATCTGTCTGCATGTGAGGAAATTGATCTTCTTGTCAAGTGGCTACGAAAAGAATCGGCAGAGCATGCAAAACGGATTAGAGCCATTAATATTAACTACCCAAGCACTGGGTTAAACATGATATGGAAGAAACTTGAGGACTGTTACAGCTCACCAGAAGTGATAGAGAACGCACTCTTCAAAAGAATTGAGGATTTTCCCAAAATCCAGAACAAAGGGTTCCAGAAACTGAGAGAACTGAGTGATCTGCTGACAGAGCTCCAAGTTGCCAAAGCTGAAGGACATTTACAAGGTCTGGCTTTCTTAGATACTGCACGTGGTGTAAACCCCATAGTACAAAAAATACCTTATAACCTGCAAGAGAAGTGGATTGCTCAAGGTTCCAGGTACAAGCAACAGCACAACGTCCCATTTTCTCCATTCTCGTGCTCCAGCAAGCAAAGACTAGGAATGATCCCAGCTTTGACCTCTCAATGTTTGACGCCACTTACCCCAAACCAGGTAGGCCTGTCTTACTCCGTAACATGAAAGGTACACCTGTTGCAGTACACAAGACCAGTGTATCTTCCAAAGACCCCTCGAACAAAACCTCAGAGACTGAGAAGATCTCAACAAAAGACCCATGCAGAGAATGTCCCCTACATAAGAAACCACACTCATTGCTGAAATGCAGAGGATTTAGAGAAAAACTTCTTAGGGACCGCAAAGCTTTCCTCAAGGAGAACCAAATTTGTTACAGTTGTTGTGCATCAACCTCTCATGTTGCAAAAGACTGTACCGTAAACATCAAATGCTCTGAATGCAACAGTGAAGAGCACAATACAGCCTTCCAAATCGAATCCATAAATGGTGAAGCATCCCTACCTTTACCTACCTTGATCGAATGCAATCGGATACCAAACAATAGAGAAGAGATTCCTACACCTGAGGCAGTATTACATCATGTACATCTAAAATCCATAGCACATCTCATACCTGCACTCGACCCAGAGGCCCAAATAATACTTCTGCTAGGAAGAGATATCTTAAAAGTCCACAAGGTGAGAAAACAAATAAACGGTCCTCACGATTCTCCATATGCCCAGAAGCTTGACCTGGGATGGGTCATTATAGGTGATGTCTGCTTAGGAAATGTTCACAAGCCTACCACAGTGAATTCTCTTTACATGAATACCTTGGCGAACGGACGTCCATCCCTCTTTCAGCCTTGTCCTAACAGATTTCTTGTAAGAGAGAAGCCGACAAGTGTGCTGTATCCTGACTTTTCAGAAATCGAGAACCATCCTTGTGGTGAAGACCAAGACCACTTGGGGTGCAAGGTGTTCTAGAGAACAAAGCAAGACTACAAGATAGCTCACTCTATTGAAGATGAGGCCTTCTTAAACATAATGGAGCAAGGATTCTTCAAGGATAAAACGAACACCTGGGTTGCACCACTACCTTTCAAAACACAGAGACGCCATCTTCACAACAACAGAGATCAAGCCTTTAAACGCTTCTGTTCACTCCAACGCAACTTTCAGAAAATACCAGAAATGATGGAACATTTTTTCTTATTTATGGACTAGATATTGGAGAACAGTCCTGCAGAAGTAGCTCCACCCCTAAAAGAAAAGGAAGAATGCTGGTACTTACCAATCTTTGACGTTTACCACCCTAAGAAGCCAGGACAAATCCGAGTGGTATTTGACTCCTGTTCCCAATATGAGGGAGTCTCTCTCAATGATGTTCTTTTGACAGGACCAGACCTCAACAACACACTTCTCTGTGTCCTCATCAGATTCCCCAAAGAACCCATTGCTGTAGTTGCCGACATACAACAAATGTTCTATTGTTTCCTAGTTAAAGAAGAGCACAGGAACTTTTTAAGATTCTTTTGGTTCAAGGACAACGACCCTACCCAAAACATCATCGAATATCGCATGAAGGTGCATGTTTTCGGCAACAGCCCATCTCCTGCAGTCGCTATTTATGGACTCAGACTTTCTGCCCAAGAAGGTGAAAAAGTGTATGGAGAGGACGTTAAGAAGTTTGTTGAAAGAGACTTCTATGTAGATGATGGCTTAAAGTCGCTTCCCTCACCAGAGGTCGCAATCGGTCTACTCAAAAGGACTCAAAGTATGCTTTCCTGTTCAAACCTCAGGCTGGATAAGATAACTTCAAACAGCAAAGTTGTTATGGAGGCCTTTCCTACTCAAGATCATGCCAGTGATTTGAAGGATCTAGACTTGGCAACAGACCCATTTACCCAAGTCAGCGCAGCCTAGGGCTCAGCTGAGACCTCAAGTCTGACATCTTTACTTTTCAGGTTGACCAAGAACAGAAACCCTTCACACGACATGGAGTCCTGTCCACCATCAACAGTCTATACGATCCACTTGGATTTGCAGCTCCTGTGATCATCCAAGGTAAGACTCTGCTCAGGGAGCTAACCACAGATATGTGTGATTGGGATTCGCCATTTCCCTCAGAGAAAGAGGCATTATGGGTAACATGGAGAGACTCTCTAAAATAATTATCTAACGTGTGTATACATAGGCCGTATGCCAACTTCTCTCCTGCTGAGGTTCAGTCCAAGCAGCTGTGCGTGTTTTTTGATGCCTCAGTAAAAGCAATCGCTGCAGTCGTTTACCTTAAAACTATAAACATTAAAGGCCAGGTCCAAATTGGCTTTACAATAGGCAAAGCAAAGCTGGCACCAAGTCCTGAGATTACCATACCAAGACTGGAACTTCGTGCTGCTGTTCTAGCAGTAGAGCTAGCAGATCTTGTTGTGTCTGAAATAGATGTAAATCTTGATAGTATAGTATTTTATACGGACAGCAAAGTAGTGTTGGGCTACATTTACAATGAGACTAGGAGATTCTATGTTCATAATAGAGTTCAAAGAATCAGGAGGTCTACACAGCCTACCCAGTGGCACTATGTACCAACTGTCCTCAACCCTGCAGACCATGCTACAAGAGCCGTTCCTGCAGCCCACCTTAAGGATACCACATGGCTCACAGGATCACCATTCCTTTACAAATCTGTCTTTGACACTCTTCAGAAAGACAAATTTGAACTACTGGAGCCAAACATTGATGCAGAGATTCGTCCTCCTGTTTCTGTACTCACCACAAAAGTTTCTAACAAAGAGCTTGGATCCAAACGATTCAACCAGTTTTCTACGTGGAGATCACTGAACAGAGCTATAGCTGGTTTGATCCAGATAGCCAAATCTTTCAGGACCACACCCATGGGATCAGAGCACTGCAAAGGTTGGCATTACTGTCACAAGGCTCATACAGTGGAGGAGCTGACAGAGGCACGAGACGTTATCATCCGTTGTATCCAACATTGTTTATGCTCAAGAACTTGGACTCATCCAAAATCAAAAGGGTGTTCCTAAAGACAGTTCCCTCAGGAGACTTGACCCCTTTATAGACGCTAATGGACTGTTGAAAGTTGGAGGACGTATTTCAAAGGCAAAACTCAAGAGTAATGAATGTACTCCTATAATGCTCCCAAGCAATCATATTGCATCCTTACTTGTGCAACACTATCACGAGAAGACTAAACATCAGGGACGTTTGTTCACTGAAGGCGCTTTACGTACAGCTGGTATCTGGATAATGGGAGACAAAAGGCTTGTGAGTAGTCTCATTTTCAAATGTGTCACTTGCCAAAAACTATGGGGTATGTTTCAGTCACAAAAGATGGCTAACCTCCCTGCTGACCGTCTCAGTACAGAACCCCCCGTTACTAACATTGGTCTTGACGTGTTTGGCCTCTGGTCTGTCACCACACGACACACTAGAGGAGGCCATGCTAACAGTAAACGCTGGGCAGTCATATTTACGTGCATGAGTATCAGGGCTGTGCATATAGAAGTTATCGAGTCTTTGGATACATCCAGCTTTATAAATGCTCTCAGACGTTTCATTTCCATTAGAGGCCCAGTTAAACGTATCCGCTTTGATAGGGGTACCAACTTCAAACTGTATATTCCCTCAAACATTGACAATGATCATGTAGAGAGATATCTTGCTGACCAAGACTGCAAATGGTCATTCAACCCTCCACACTCTTCCCACATGGGAGGCTCTTGTGAGCGTATGATTGACCTAGTCCACCGGATCCTGGTTTCTATCTTTCTAGAGCTGGGAACTTTAAAGTTCACTCATGAGACCCTCTCAACCTTCATGGCCGAAGTAGTGGCGATCATAAACGCCAGACCTTTGACCTCAATATCCAATGACCCACAGGATCTTTTTTTGCTCACTCCTTCCACTCTTCTCACCCAAAAGATCGGTACAGCATCAGCTCCCCCTGGTGAGTTTAGTACTAAAGACTGGTACAAATGTCAATGGAGAAGAGTGCAAACCCTAGCAGATGCCTTCTGGAATAAATGGAGGAAACAATACCTCTCTACACTACATGTCCGGAATAAATGGCAAACCAGCAAACCCAACATGGAAGTTGGTAATGTTGTCCTTGTTAAAGACCCTCAGTCGAAAAGAAATGACTGGCCTTTGGGACTGATAATTAAGGTGTTCCCAAGTGAAGATGGGCAGGTTAGAAAGGTGGAAGTTAAAGTCTGCAGGCAGCATGAGCCTAAACTCTTCCTCAGACCTGTTACTGAACTGATTATGTTGCTCTCTCCAGAAGGGACTTAATCTGGTATCCTATAGATACCAGGCGGGGAGTGTCATGCCTTAAGCAAGTTTATTGTTAATTTATGCATAACTTTCATACATAGTTAATATGTTTTCTGTATAATTCTCTGTTGATTGTGTAACAGCACCATCTAGTGGCCGTTTTACATACAATTACAGTTATTTCACACTACAAGTTTGGTCTACTTCAGCTTCCTTATCTTAGTGACATCATCATCCCTGCACATAGCAGCCATTTTCTTCATTCACAGTCATCACTGCCTGAGGATAGCACATGGCTTGGAAGCCTCTTGAGACATCTTCTACATCTAAGCTCATGGTAGCATTGCTGGTATGTCACATAGCCACATTACAGCCTGTTTTGCATCTTTTTTCTTATGTATTTTGCATATCCTTTTTTTTTCCTTTATAGCAGCTTATAGTTAGCAGCTAGGGACCATGCTTGTTATGCAGATAGGTAGCATGCTCTGGTTTAGATATGCATCATTAAACATTCAATAACTGCTTAGTTTGTCGTCTATTGGCCAATATAGATGGCACAATGTCATTATAGAATTGTATATCTTGCTATTTAATGGTAGATTTGTTGTGAGCAGCTGACAATAATTGAGCTGTGTCCACATAGGAAAGAAGACTGCAAATAACGTTCTTTGGCGGTTTGTTTGGTCTTGCTTGGGGCGATGGATCTGTGTATGCGCTCTTCCGCCATTCCTTCTGCTCACAGCAGATCAGCGAAAAGCTCTTTAGCTATGGTGGGCAAAGTATCTGCTGCCCAGGATTCCGGTAGGCCTTGATTCAAATATTTTTCGTCCTGCTACGGTTCTTCTGGTCTTCGATGAGAGTTAGTGCCCTATTAATATTATCAGCTTGATAGTCCACTTGTGAGAGATTACTGCAGCTTGCAAGGTCTCCAAACCCTCCACCCGCTGACCCACTATCTGTTGTACCTCTGTCTTAGTGGCGACTAGTTCAGACAACACAGGTTTCACAGCCTGTAACAATGTCTTTTTTTAAATATGCATTGGAGATAGGAGCGAGCACCATGTCTTGTTTACAATCTGTAAGAATTTCCAGTCTGCTTCTCCTTCATCTGCCCCCAACGCTATCTTTGAAGACTTACTTGGTGAGAAAGCACCCTTCTTTCTCTAGTATTTCTGCAGTTCTACCTAGTCTTTATGGGCTTTAGGTTTTTTGGGTTTTTCACCTCTCCTTTATCTTCCAGTTTGACCATTATAAGCAGGGTGCCTTAGCCTTTCTGCTGCCTGAGGTGAAAACTGAAACAGCACCCCCCTATGCCAATTTCTTAAGCTAACCCCTTCCCTACAGTCCTACCATTAAAGATATACTTGGAAAACATTACATACAGAGCTAGAAAACATACAGGGTAATACAACACTACATAATACCTCTTGCATTCAGTGACGTGTCCTCTGATGTTCTCTTTCTGCATCTTCTCTATTCAGACCAAACCACCATGTTGATTTCTTTCAGTAATCTCTTGTCTCTGCAGAGTTTGACAAACAGACATATTAATTTCCTACTTTTCCATCCTTGTCCCCACCTTCTGAACACCCCATCCTGCCACCTCTAATACTGTGCTTCACAACACTATACTGCAGAAACAGATAATCCCCCTGAAAATACCCCTTCAATAATTATTGGCACACAGTTCCCTAAAAAATAACTGTGCCCAGCAAATAGTGTCCCTGAAACTTATAGTGCCGTAATCATAGTGTCCTCCAAAAATATTTGTACTAAGCTGATACTGTGCAAGGGTGCCTCCCAAAGTAACAGTCCTCTCAAAAGTCCCACCAATAGAAATAATTCTCTGCCAGAGTGTACTATGTGGTAAAAGTGCACCAATAGTAATAATGTCTCTCATTTTCTTAGTAGGCATTTCCTCTGGTAGGCAGGGTAAGCGGACGCAATACAGAGGCAAGACCACGGTTGAAAAGCAAAAGTTCCATGTTTATTCACACAAAAGGCAGAAAAGAAAATATAAACAAAGTCACCTTGGTTTAAATCCTGGTGTTCTATTCACACCTTGCTGCAGGTACCGCATAAGAAGGTCAAGTCCTGGTGTTCACTTCACACCATGCTGCGGGTACCGCATAAAGAGTTCCAGACATGGATGTCGTTCCCTTGTCCTCCCAGACAGGTCACAGGCATGCATCCAGCTACAAGCCTCACACACAGACACAGCCTCAGATTCCAATACAGAGATTCCACAGCTCCACTATCACCTGGAGGATCATTCCACCACTAGCTGAGCTGCTGGCTGGGTTTTTAAACCCCAGCCCAAAACCTGACCTGGACATGGGGAACAGCCACCCACCCTGCTCTTTGGCTGCTCCCAATAAGAACCGGCCCAGATCGGCTTTTCAGCCACACTAAGAAGAAACAGTGTCAGCGAGCACTAGCTGCCGCTGACACACAAAATAATCGGTTCCTATCTCACCAAGGCCAGGAACCTCGGTGACACGTACCTTCCGTCAATGACGGACCCTTGCGCCTTCCTACATACCTCCCCCTTTCTTCAACCCTGAGGGGGTGAACACATGCTAGACAGTGAACTCGGGACAGGGCATCCGCGTTTCCTTGTAACCGGCCTGCCCTGTGTTCTACTGTAAACTTTAAGTTCTGTAGAGACAAGAACCATCTGGTGACCCGAGAAGTCCTCTCTTTGGCCTGGCTCATCCACTTGAGAGGGGAGTGATCGGTCATCAGATGGAATTTCCTCCCCAACAGATAATAGAGGAGAGACTCGAGTGCCCACTTGATGGCCAGGCACTCTCTCACCACTATACTGTACCGGGTCTCCGCTGGAGTGAGCTTATGGCTGAGGAGGACAACGGGATGCTCCTCCCCGTTGACTTCCTGAGACAGTACCGCACCGAGGCCTACTTCGGAGGCGTCGGTCTGTACCACAAATTCTCTCTTGAAATCGGGCGTCACCAAAACCGGGGACCCACACAGGGCCGACTTCAAAGCGAAGAAAGCCTCTTCCGCCTGGTCATTCCAGTGGACTATCACGGACTTCCGTCCCTTTAAGAGCCCTGTCAGCAAAGCCGCTAAAGTGGCAAAATGGGGGACAAACCTCATATAATAGCCCACCATTCCCAGGAATGACTTTACTTGTCTAGAGGTGGCTGGTCGGGGCCAATTCCGTATCGCCTTTATTTTGTTTACTTGGAGTTTGATGACGCCACGCCCAATGACATACCCAAGGTATTTAGTCTCCTCTAACCCTATCGCACATTTCTTTGGGTTAGCTGTTAGTTCCGCCTTTCCAAGGGAGTCCACTACGGCCTGTACCTTGGGCAGGTCACTTTCCCAGTCAGTACTGTGAATGATAATATCGTCCAGTTAAGCCGAGGCGTACCGCCGATGTGGACGAAGTACAGGATGGGCCATTTATATGGATACACCTTAATAAAATGGGAATGGTTGGTGATATTAACTTACTGTTTGTGGCACATTAGTATTGAAATGGAAATATTATCTGTTGTAGAAATATTAATATTCAAAATCTGCTCTCCAATGTCTTTGTGTAAGGAGAGGTAAAAATCTCAACCGCAGTCAGCCAAAGGTGTTCTCATGTTAAGTTCTGCTGAGCATCTGTCCCGCCCTGCTCAGTCTGCTCACTTTTATTTACTAACAAAAGGTGTAAAAAGGGGCTGGCCCAAGACAAGGATACAGGAAGTGATGACATAGGAAGACAAGACACCATCATTTAGAATAACCTAGCTAGCTAACAAACACATGTATACTATAACCTACCATTACCACTGGAGCTAATTTTATCCAGCCTTGCTCAGTGATCAATGCCAGATAAAATTACTATGATCCTCATGCATGTTTATTTACAGGACAACGTCATTATCTCCAGCGGCTGATCAGGCACACTAGAGACAACAAACACACGTTCCTTTCGTTACAGGACATACACGGGAAGATATCCACTCCAATAGTTTACCCTGACACTGAGAGACATGATGACAATACACAATATATTAAATACACATCCTAATAAAATTTCCACAACAGTATATGTGAGGGGGGAAACTTTTCAAGATGGGTGGTGACCATGGCGGCCATTTTGAAGTCGGCCATTTTGAATCCAACTTTTGTTTTTTCAATAGGAAGAGGGTCATGTGACACATCAAACTTATTGGGAATTTCACAGGAAAAACAATGGTGTGCTTGGTTTTAACGTAACTTTATTCTTTCATGAGTTATTTACAAGTTTCTGACCACTTATAAAATGTGTTCAATGTGCTGCCCATTGTGTTGGATTGTCAATGCAACCCTCTTCTCCCACTCTTCACACACTGATAGCAACACCGCAGGAGAAATGCTAGCACAGGCTTCCAGTATCCGTAGTTTCAGGTGCTGCACATCTCGTATCTTCACAGCATAGACAATTGCCTTCAGATGACCCCAAAGATAAAAGTCTAAGGGGTCAGATCGGGAGACCTTGGGGGCCATTCAACTGGCCCACGACGACCAATCCACTTTCCAGGAAACTGTTCATCTAGGAATGCTCGGACCTGACACCCATAATGTGGTGGTGCACCATCTTGCTGGAAAAACTCAGGGAACGTGCCAGCTTCAGTGCATAAAGAGGGAAACACATCATCATGTAGCAATTTCGCATGTCCAGTGGCCTTGAGGTTTCCATTGATGAAGAATGGCCCCACTCTCTTTGTACCCCATATACCACACCATACCATCAATTTTTTTGTTCCAACAGTCTTAGAGGGATCTATCCAATGTGGGTTAGTGTCAGACCAATAGCGGTGGTTTTGTTTGTTAACTTCACCATTCACATAAAAGTTTGCCTCATCACTGAACAAAATCTTCTGCGTAAACTGAGGGTCCTGTTCCAATTTTTGTTTTGCCCATTCTGCAAATTCAGTGCGCCGATCTGGGTCATCCTCGTTTAGATGCTGCAGTAGCTGGAGTTTGTAAGGGTGCCATTTGTGAGCAGCTAATATCCGCCGAAGGGATGTTCGATTAATGCCACTCTCCAGTGACATGCGGCGAGTGCTACGCTGTGGGCTCTTGCTGAATGAAGCTAGGACAGCCAATGATGTTTCTTCATTAGAGACAGATTTCATGCGTCCACATTTTGGCAAATCCAACACTGAACCAGTTTCACGAAACTTAGCAAGCAGTTTGCTAACTGTAGCATGGGAGATGGGTGGTCTCGTAGGGTGTCTTGCATTGAAATCTGCTGCAATGATCCGGTTACTGCGTTCACCAGACATCAACACAATTTCTATCCGCTCCTCACGTGTTAACCTCGGCGACATGTCAATGGCTGTAAACAAAGAGAAACTTGTAAATAACTCATGAAAGAATAAAGTTACGTTAAAACCAAGCAAACCATTGTTTTTCTTGTGAAATTCCCAATAAGTTTGATGTGTCACATGACCCTCTTCCTATTGAAAAAACAAAAGTTGGATTCAAAATGTCCAACTTCAAAATGGCCGCCATGGTCACCACCCATCTTGAAAAGTTTCCCCCCTCACATATACTAATGTGCCACAAACAGGAAGTTAATATCACCAACCATTCCCATTTTATTAAGGTGTATCCATATAAATGGCCCACCCTGTACAACATCTATTAGACATTGAAAAGTGGCGGGGGCGCCATGCAGGCCGAAGGGTAACACCTTATATTGGTACAGCCCCTCTGGTGTGATAAAGGCAGTTTTCTCTTTGGCAGTCTCTGTCAAATGTCCCTGCCAGTACCCTTTGGTAAGGTCCAAAACAGAAAAATACCTTGCTTGGCCTAATTTCTCAATTAGTTCATCTACCCGAGGCATTGGGTGTGCATCGTACTTAGATATTTTGTTTAATTTCCGGAAATCGTTACAAAATCTTAACGTCCCGTCTGGTTTGGAAATTAAGACTATAGGACTGGCCCACTCACTTTTAGACTCCTCAATGACGTCCAGCCACAACATGAGTTGCACTTCCTCCGAGAAGGCTTTTCGCCGAGCCTCGGGTACCCGGTATGGCTTTAACCGGATTTTTACCAGAGGCTCAGTGACAATGTCATGTTGGATTACGGAAGTGCGTCCAGGGAGGTCTGAGAACACATCTGTGTTCCGACTAACAAACGCCCTGGTTTCCTAAGCCTGTTTAGAGGAGAGGCAGTCAGCAATTTTTATTGTGGCAACCGCTTCCCTTGCATCAGACATAGAAGCCGATACCTCTTGTCCAAGAAAGCCCGGCCGCGGGCTGTCTTCCGTACAGTTTTCCCTATCCTTTCAAGGTTTTAGTAAATTAACATGGTAAACCTGCTCCGGCTTTCGCCTCCCTGGCTGGTGTACCTTGTAATTTACCTCTCCAATTTTTTCACGTATCTCGTAGGGCCCCTGCCACCTGGCTAGGAACTTACTGTTCATGGTCGGCACCAGAACCAAAACCCGATCACCCGGGTTAAAGTTCCGGACCCGAGCCTGCCAATTATAGATCCGACTCTGGGCTCGCTGAGTGGCCTCCATATGTTCCCTGACCAGAGGCAAAACGGTCTCTATCCGCTGTTGCATCCTGGTAACATATTCCAGGACGCTTTTATGCGGAGTGGGTTGTTGTTTCCACGCCTCTTTGGATACGTCCTACAAGCCACGAGGATGTCTGCCATATATCAATTCAAAGGGCGAGAACCCAGTAGAGGCCTGGGGCACCTCTCACACTGCGAACATGAGATAGGGCTGAAGAAGGTCCCAATCCTTTCCATCTTTGGTCACCACCCTTTTTAACATGGTTTTTAGTGTTTTGTTAAACCTTTAAACCAGTCCATCCGTTTGTGGATGATACACGGACATCCATAACTGTTTAATACGCAGCAACTTGCAGAGTTCCTTCATGACCTTGGACATAAAAGGGTCCCCTGGTCAGTCAGAACCTCTTTAGGTAGCCCCACTCGGGAGAACATCTCCATTAGCTCTTTAGCTATAAGTTTTGCCGATGTATGTCGCAGTGGCACTGCCTCCGGGTACTGAGTAACGTGATCAAGGACAACCAAAATGTGTTGGTGTCCCCTAGCGGACTTCGGTACAGGACCTACTAGGTCTATAGCGATTTGCTCAAACGGTACCTCGATAATCGGGAGGGGTACCAAGGGAATGCGAAAAAGGTGCTGGGGGCTAGTTGCCTGGCAGGTCGGGCAAGACTTACAGAACTCGTCCACCTCTTTAAACACACTGGGCCAGTAAAACCGTTGTACTATCCGGTCCTGTGTTTTCTGCATTCCCAGATGACCCCCGAGAACATGCTGGTGGGCCAACTCTGACATGAGTTTGCGATAAGCCTGGGGCACCATCAACTGTTCAACGGATTCACCTCGCAGCTGATTTACCTGATACAACATATCCTGATGAACCACAAAACGGGGGAACACTGACTCTGCCCCTGGTTGTTTTGGTTCACCATCTATTATTAGTACATTTTCCCAGGCTCGGGATAAGGTTGGATCCCGGTGTTGTGCGGTACCAAAATTATCCCCGGAGACATTGAGGACTGCCAGCTCAGGCCCCAGCGGCAAGTCCTCCATGTCTCCCACCATTACACTCAGCGGGGTTGTCTCCTCCTCTTCCACCGAAGCGGCGGTCACCCCTACCGCTGGCCCTTCGGACTCCGGCTCCCAGGGTTCTGGTCTCCCCCCTGAACCTGGCCACTCTGCTAGGGTTACACCTGTCTGATGCGTATCAGTCACTCTCCGAACAGGCCACAGTGCCGTGAAACCCGGAAAGTCTCTCCCTACTATAAGTTTATAGTGTAGGTTAGTTGAAACAGCCACCTCGGGGATCCACCTGCCGGAAACTGTAGACAGAGACACCATAGCAGTAGGGTAGTCTTTTAAGTCCCCATGTATACACATGACTCCGACCTTACGCCCGGTGTACTCAGCGGAGCGTACTAGGGAAGCCCTTACCAGGGTCACCAGACTTCCTGAGTCCAACAGAGCCTCCGCTGGAGTGTCTCCCACCTCCACCTGGCACAGGTGGTTCAGTAAATTCAGAGAGTTTCCTGGCATATAATGATTGACGGAAGCCATAGTTCGTGTCCATGGGTTCGCCCTGCTGAGAACAGGCCGCTCGAACATGGCCAGGCTCCCGACACCGCCAGCAGATTATTGGAGCGGGATCCACAGGGGTTACGTCCAGGGCGGGTTTGGTGGGCACCGGTTGCCGGGTCCGGGGTGGAGAGTTACGGGATTTGACTGCCCCCCTCCCAACAGAACCCCCCTGTAAGTTCTGGGGTAGTCTCATAGCCCTCCACCAGGTCAACCATCTCCAGCGCATTACTTGGAGAGACCTGGCCAATCCATTGCTGGAGAGGAGGTGGCAGAGCCCTCCAGAACCTGTCTGCTAACAACCGGTCCAGCATAGCAGTGGGGCTCATCACGTCAGGTTGTAGCCACTTTTGCAACAGGTTGAGCAGGTCATAATACTGGGGTCAGTAGAACAGATATCCCCATAGTTGCCCCCTTATAATGTGTGCCAGTACAAAAATGCTCCTTTTTAAAGCTGCAATGTCCACATAATTCTTTCTCCAGTTACAAAATAATGACCCCCACCTATTTTGGCCCAACAGCATGCTGTCAAATAAAAATTATAATTTCAACTACTTCCATTTTGCTGTCAGCGATGCGGTGCAAGACACAGACCTCTTCTAGTCTCTGCCCTGAGATCTATGCAGCCCGTCTCAGGCAGCGCAAAAAATGATGACACCAGCCTCTGATAGGCTACAGGAACTAGGACTAAAGCCTATAAGAGGAAACAGTGGAGACATCGCTCCTGTGCCCTGTCACAGCATTCAACTGTACTGCGTCCTGAGTACAGCGATGCAGTTGAATATGTAGTGATGAGCGTTTCCACAATGGAAGCACTCATTGCAACCGCCTCACCTCGCCTGAATGGCGGTGCACCCCTGATTCCAGTGTTAGGCTACTTTCACACTAGCGTTTTTGCTGGATCCGGCAGGGATCAGCAAAAACATTTCAGTTACTGATAATACAACCGCCTGCATCCGTTATGAATGGATCCGGTTGTATTATCTTTAACATAGCAATGACGGATCCGTCATGAACACTACTGAATGTCAGTGGGGAATGGATCAATTTTCTATTGTGTTCATTCCCATTGACATGCATTGTGGGTCATGCCGGATCTGATGACTGAAAGAAAAGCGCAGCTTGCTGCGGTTTGCACTCCGGTATGGGAACGCAATGCAACGGAATGCATTTTGGAGCATTCCGTTCTGTTCAGTTCCATTTTGTCCTCATTGACAATGAATGGGGACAAAACGGAAGCGTTTTTCTCCGGTACTCAGATCCTCTGCCAGATCTCAATACCGGAAAAGAGAAAAGTCAGTGTGAAAGTAGCCTTAGGCTGAGGGAGCTGCAGGCTCAATCACCCATCACAGACAGAGGTCAGCCTCCGCCCTCCATGTTGCAGATTTCTGCTGTAGATTGCCCTTGAGGTCCAGGGGAGTTATTGTTCCACCCTGAAACTCAGACTGCCTTTCACTTCCAGTAGGTGAAGATGACTCTAAATTATGAATATTCCGTTTAGGTGCACATATAAGTAAATATTTTATGAAATACGAAAAAAAAAAGGAAAATGACATTATTGTAACCAGAAGTATACACAAGTTGGTGTTGGAGGTTCATGGAGCAAAATTCACAATGATCTTTGGAAATATTTCCCTTCAACCAGCAGATGGCAGACAGCATTACAGACAGACAGCAGTGGAGTCAGAGAGAAGAGGGGTCAGTGGGGAAAACTTTCTCACAGATCCAGCGTCTGCACATCACTATTGGCTGGAGCAGTCACGCTTACTATCCAGCAGGGAGCCTGTGTACTGTATGTGTCACAGTGTATATTTGTGTGATTAGTGTCTGTGTCACAATGTGTGTGTCATGCACATATGTACTGTATATATGTGTGTGTGAATGTATGTATATATGCAATGCAAGCATGGTGGTGAACACCTCTTTCCTTTACAGAATCTTGCATGCGCCCCTGCTTGTAGCACTTGTCAGGCAATAACCAAATGAGAAGGGTTCCACCAAATCATCATAAATAAGATACTAGTAGGGTGCGCTGTGCTCTGTGCTTTCAGCTGCAGATGCCCCCCTTGCTCTCTGTCTTCACCTGTGTTACTGTAGACAAATTATTCTGTGACTAAGATGATTTCTAACATTTAGGCTTTGTTCACATCACCGTTCAGCCTTTCCGTTTAGGAGCAGGAGAACGGAAAGGACGGATTTGGCACATAACTGAGCCGAACGGAGCATACGGACCCCATGGACTATAATGGGGTCTGTTAGGTTTCCGCTCAGAAGAAGATTTTTGAAGCGGAGACAAAAGTCCTGCATGCACTACTTTTGTCTTCGCTCCAAAATCTACTTCTGAGCGGAAACTTAACGGACCGCATTATAGTCTATGGGGTCCGTAGGTTCCGTTCGGCTCAGTTATGTGCCGAATCCGTCCTTTCCGTTCTCCTGCTCCTAAACGGAAAGGCTGAACGGTGATGTGAACGAAGCCTTACAGAGATCCTGCAGGCAGAAGGGGATTGTGAACGGTTGAAAGGTGACTAAGATGCTACATAGAACACACCGGAGTAAGGCCTTTTTATTTGTTTTATTCATTTTAATCAAAAAAGATTTTTTTATTTAGTTTGGAATCACAATTATGTAGTATGATAGGGAAAAAAGACACAAGTCCACATGTCCTCCGAGTGAGACTAGATCAACACTCAAACAAGAATCTATATATTTACAACCACTGGAAATATTACAATTTCCATAAAAACAAACATTTCTATTTATAGTAGAGTAAAATTTTATAAGATATTGATGACAAGGCTAAAAATAATTATTTTGGCTTGAATAAAACAATATACTGCACACTATGGTTTTAAACTTTGCTTTCATCAAAGACTTGGCATTGGCATCAACCCTTTGACATTCTGGCTTTGGTTTGTTGAATTTCGTACTTCCTGGACATGCTCCCACAAGATGGATTGGCTTGATAGGTACTTCTTTTGTACAATAAGGTCAAACTGCTCCTACAATCAGTTCACTGGGGTTACAATGTGATTGCGCTGGCCAATGTATCACAGGCAGAATTTCATCTGATTGTTTCCAAGCAAGTTTTGCATCGTTTGGAACAATGGCTCCAATCAAGTACTGTATGAAGAGGGCATGGTACAGCTTTGCAAAATGTAGCATTATCTTTCTTTAAAGGGGGTTTCCAGGATTTACATAGTAATATAGTTTGTAAGGCTGAAAAAAACACATCTGTCCATCCAGTTCAGCCTATTATCCTGCAAGTTGATCCAGAGGAAGGCAAAAAAAAAAAAAAAAACATGAGGTGGAAGTCAATTTTCCTCACTTTAGGGGGAAAAAAATCCTTCCCGACTTCAATCAGGCAATCAGAATAACTCCCTGGATCAATGAGTCTTCTCCAGAAATCGAATGACTATAACCTGTAATATTATTACTAGGGATGAGAAAATCAACTTCAGATCCTTCATATGAAGTCGACTCGCATAAAACTTTGTTGTAATACTGTACGGAGTGGAAGCACCGTACAGTATTAGAATGTATTGGCTCTGATGAGCCGAAGTTATTACTTTGCGAAGTCTCGCGAGACTTCATGTAATTAATGGAGCTCAGGGAGCCCGATGACGTTACTGGCAGCATAAGTCATTTATGCAGAGTGGATGGAGAGGCGGTAACTAGGCTGGCCGACATCGCGCTAAGCCCCGCCCCTCCAGTCCGGTGATGTCACCTGGCAAGGAGCTTTAGAATGAATGGGGGTGAATATTGATGAGGGGGCAGAGTTACAGCGGAGCAGAGAGACAGCTGTAATCACCTGATGCTGCGCTGCCCCAGGACCCACAGGGCACTGCAGCCGGAAGTTAGGGAAAGATAAACAGATATATAAACAATGAGTGGGGGACCGTTGGAGCCACATAGAAGTGGCAAAAATATATGGAGGCACCTTTATTTAGATGTACATTGTGAGTAAACGTGTTTTTTTTTAAAAAACATTTGGTCCTGGACAACCCCTTTAAGTAGGGTACATGAGTATCCTTTAGTTCTGAATTTATTTTGCAGGTGTATGGCTTCTTTACTATACAAGTAGTCCTCTATTTTACTGCAGTTCCTAAATAAATGCATGAATTGGCTTTTTGGTACGTTTAATAGCCATTGGGGCAAGTGGCAACTATTCATGGCAATGAAGCTGTTAATATCCGTTGGTTTACTGTATGTTACCTTCTTCTATAAAAATGGTTAGATCCAAGAAGTTCACCTCTATTCTACTATATGTTGCTGTGAATTCCAAGAAAAAGTCATTACTGTTTATTTCCTCCAGGAAGCTTTTCAGTCTAGTTCCCCCCCTTTCCATATAAAAATGACATAGTCGATAAAGCGCCTCCACAAGACGAGGTCCGCAACGAGCCCACTTTGGGAGAATACTGTTGATTCCTCCCATTTGGCGACATATAAATTGGTACTTAGAGAGTAAGCTCAGGAATTCTTCTTTTACTTCTTCAATCTGTCATTGCAGCACTGACCTTCCTTGCAGCATACTCACAACATTTTTAACCCCTTAAGGACTTAGGATGTACCGGTACGCCATGTTTGCCGAGTCCTTAAGGACCCAGGACGTACCGGTACGTCCTAAGTTTAAAACTACATTGCGGCGGGGGTTAATCGGAACAGGATGTCCGCTGAAATCATTCAGCGGGCATCCTGTCACAACGCCGGGGGGGGACATGTGACCCCCCCCCGCATCGGCGATCACCGCAAACCGCAGGTCAATTTAGACCTGCGGTTTGCGGCTTTTACCTGGTGCGGCGGCAGTGCCATCGGGTCCCCATGGGGCTGTAGGGAGGACCCGATGGCATGGAAGGCAGCGCAATGCCTTCCTGAGGCATCGTGCTGCCTTCCGGTGACGAGCCTGTGAGATCCAGCCCCCTGGATCTCACAGGCAGGAAGCTGTATGAGTAATACACACTGTATTACTCATACAGCCAATGCATTTCAATACAGAAGTATTGGAATGCATTGTAAAGGGGATTAGACCCCCAAAAGTTCAAGTCCCAAAGTGGGACAAAAATAAAGTGAAAAAAAAGTTGAAAAAATAAAGTTTTCCCCGCAAAATTTTAAAGTTTCAAGTAAAAATAAACAAAAACGTCATTTTTCCCAAATAAAGTTTAAAAAAATTGGTAAAAAATAGGGGAAAAAAAAGTATACATATTAGGTATCGCCGTGTCCGTATCGACCGGCTCTATAAAAATATCACATGACCTAACCCCTCAGATGAACACCGTAAAAAAAAAAAAAAAAAAAACTTACATTACAAAAAGTGTAATAGCAAGCGATCAAAAAGTCACACGCACCCCAAAATAGTGCCAATAAAATCGTCATCTCATCCCGCAAAAATCATACCCTACCCAAGGTAATCGCCCAAAAACTGAAAAAATTATGGCTCTCAGACTATGGAAACATTAAAACATGTTTTTTTTTTTGCTTCAAAAATTAAATCATTGTGTAAAACTTACATAAATAAAAAGTATACATATTAGGTATCGCAGCGTCCATAATAACTTTCTCTATAAAAATTTCACATGACCTAACCCCTCAGGTGAATACCGTAAAAAATAAAAACAGTGTAAAAAAAGCCATTTTTTGTCACCTTACATCACAAAAAGTGTAATAGCAAGCGATCAAAAAGTCACACGCACCCAAAATAGTGCCAATAAAACCGTCATCTCATCCCGCAAAAATCATACCCTACACAAGGTAATCGCCCCAAAAACTGAAAAAATTATGACTCTATGGAAACACTAAAACATGATTTTTTTTGCTTCAAAAATGAAATCATTGTGTAAAACTTACATAAATAAATAAAAAGTATACATATTAGGTATCGCAGCGTCCGTGACAACCTGGTCTATAAAAATATCACATGATCTAACCTGTCAGACGAATGTTGTAAATAACAAAAAATAAAAATGGTGCCAAAACAGCTATTTCTTGTTACCTTGCCTCACAAAAAGTGTAATATAGAGCAACCAAAAATCATATGTACCCTAAACTAGTACCAACAATACTGCCACCCTATCCTGTAGTTTCTAAAATGGGGTCACTTTTTTGGAGTTTCTACTCTAGGGGTGCATCAGGGGGGCTTCAAATGGGACATGGTGTCAAAAAAAACCAGTCCAGCAAAAACTGCCTTCCAAAAACCGTATGGCATTCCTTTCCTTCTGCGCCCTGCCGTGTGCCCGTACAGCGGTTTACGACCACATATGGGGTGTTTCTGTAAACTACAGAATCAGGGCCATAAATATTAAGTTTGGTTTGGCTGTTAACCCTTGCTTTGTAACTGGAAAAAAATTATTAAAATGGAAAATCTGCCAAAAAAGTGAAATTTTTAAATTGTATCTCTATTTTCCATTAATTCTTGTGGAACACCTAAAGGGTTAACGACGTTTGTAAAATCAGTTTTGAATACCTTGAGGGGTGCAGTTTCTTAGATGGGGTCACTTTTATGGAGTTTCTACTCTAGGGGTGCATCAGGGAGGCTTCAAATGGGACATGGTGTAAAAAAAAAACAGCCCAGCAAAACCTGCCTTCAAAAAACTGTATAACATTCCTTTCCTTCTGCGCCCTACCGTGTGCCTGTACAGTGCCCGTACAGTGGTTTACGACCACATATGGAGTGTTTCTGTAAACGACAGAATCAGGGCCATAAATATTGAGTTTGGTTTGGCTGTTAACCCTTGCTTTGTAACTGGAAAAAAATTATTAAAATGGAAAATCTGCCAAAAAACACCTTGGGGGTTAACGACGTTTGTAAAATCAGTTTTGAATATCTTGAGGGGTGTAGTTTATAGAATGGGGTCATTTTTGGGTGGTTTATATTATGTAAGCCTCGCAAAGTGACTTCAGACCTGAACTGGTCCCTAAAAATTGGGTTTTTGAAAATTCAGGCAAGTGTTCAGTTTTTTTGGCCGGAGATAAAACCGTAGCATGCTGCGGTTTTATCTCTGTCCTGATCAGTCAAAAAGACTGAACTGTAGACATCCTGATGCATCCTGATGCTGATGCTCTCCATTCAGAATGCATGGGGATAAAACTGATCAGTTATTTTCCGGTATAGAGCCCCTAGGACGGAACTCTATGCCGGAAAAGAAAAATGCTAGTGTGAAAGTGCCCTTACCCGCAATACTTGGTAGCCTTACTTCAGGCTTCTTCTGAATAATGGCCAAATTATGGTGCAACATAAAGGAACGCATTCGTAGCATACAAAAATTCTTCGGACACCCCACAGAAACAAATAGAAAACCTCTTGATGAAAAAACAGATATAGTTCAAGCCAAACAGACACTTAAAGGGTTTCTATCACTTCGTATGCCATAAGTAGCTCTCAGACACTAGCGATCCGCTAGTGTCTGCTCTGGCCAACCATCCTAATGTAAGAGCTTTTTGGGCAGCCGTTTTGCTAAAAAAATAACTTTTATAAATATGCTAATGAGCCTCTAGGTGCTATGTGGGCATCATTAGCACCTAGAGGCTCCGTCTACCTTCATACACAGCCACCGCCCAGCGCGTCCCTCCAGCCCGCCCATCTCCTGATGAATGCGATCCTCCGTGTGACGCAACGGACGAATTCTCGCGCATGCGCCGTGCGTGGCTGTATTCGGCGCATGCGCAGAGAATGTCTGACCGCTTCCCTGCTCAGACATCTCCACTGCGCCTGTTCCTTGGAGCACTATGACGTCATCGGCGCAGGCGCAGTGGAGATGTCTGAGCAGGGAAGCGGTCAGACATTCTCTGCGCATGCGC
Organism: Bufo bufo; assembly: GCF_905171765.1. Lineage (NCBI taxonomy): Eukaryota > Metazoa > Chordata > Amphibia > Anura > Bufonidae > Bufo > Bufo bufo. Next base: position 160,207,566 of record NC_053397.1, read on the forward strand.
CGAATACAGCCGCGCACGGCGCATGCGCGAGAATTCGTCCGTTGCGTCACACGGAGGATCGCATTCATCAGGAGATGGGCGGGCTGGAGGGACGCGCTGGGCGGTGGCTGTGTATGAAGGTAGACGGAGCCTCTAGGTGCTAATGACGCCCACATAGCACCTAGAGGCTCATTAGCATATTTATAAAAGTTATTTTTTTAGCAAAACGGCTGCCCAAAAAGCTCTTATATTAGGATGGTTGGCCAGAGCAGACACTAGAAGATTGCTAGTGTCTGAGAGCTAATTATGGCATACGAAGTGATAGAAACCCTTTAAGGTGTTGGAAAGACTCCTAATTATTGAAATGAAAGACCTATGGGAAATAGCCTCCTTAGAAAAATATTTAGAATGGGATATTATTCCAAAAGCATTGTGTAAGACACTCGTGGGGCTCGGCCTGCGGTGGACCCCATTGGAGTAGCGGGACAGGTCACGCATGTGCTTGGGGAATCTTCGGTTCCGACTCCTTTGCGGGCAGACGCTGTAGTACGTTTGCATGGTCGCCGGAGGGGAAGACCGCCGGGGTTTCGGAGAGGTAGATTGACCAGACTGGTCATACACACATGGCACTTTGTGATTGGCTAGCAGGTACTTAAAAGGTGATCTCCCTGGCTGGTCAGTGCCCACTGTTTTGACAACCCGGGCGTATGTTTCGGTTTATATTCTTCCAGACTTACCTTTGCATGACCTCTGCCTTCCTCGATTTATCTTCGGAGACTGCCTCTGGATACCTCATCTTCGCTGAACAGTTTGTCTCGTGTATGACCTTGAATCGGACCCTGGAATCCTGACGTCTCATCCCTAGGTACCACGTTACACGGACTAATACTGCGCATAAGAACTTTGGCCTGGTCACTGGCTGTCCCATTGGTGTTTCCCTGCACAGGTTATTATTCAGGTTGATTACCTGTATATCCTTACTGGTTTGGACTGTACTGCCATTTATTTAATAAATCCACTATTGTTTAACCTCTGGTTGCTTGGGGGTTCTACACCATTACAGATTGGAGGTGCATAAAACTCTCTCTGGGACATAGGAGATCAGGGTATTATAAAAGAATGGTCACACATGTTTCAGAATTTTTCAAAAAAGACAGTAAATTTCATTTATAGAAAAAAGGAAACACCGACTAATGCAAATAAACCGGGAGTACTACAGCATTTTGAAACTATTAGACCATGGAAAGACCATCCCAGTATCAGCTTATTCACAAATACCATCATTTTTAAGTAAGAGCGCCAGTAAACTTGTTTTGTTTCAGTGTACAGCTGCAGCCAATGAATGGCCTCAGCAGTTGTGTCCTCAAGCTGCCTTTGACCCTGCAGGCATGCATTGGAAGCAGCAGCAGCTCAAACGATCCTGTCTGTACCCCAGCTGAAAGAAAAAACTTGGGACTGGAAGATCACTGAATGGAGGCAGAGCACTAGAGCTTCCAGAGCTGTCACTCCACTACCTCCCTCTGGTGTTTCTTTACCAGGCTGTAGCAGTGACATGTTTGTATACATATGTGCCTGTAAAAACGGTAACCTCCAAGTGCAGAAGAAAGAAGGTTTCTACACAAACATAGAAGAGGATTCTTTACGGTAAGAGCAGTGAGACTATGGAACTCTCTGCCTGAGGAGGTGGTGATGGTGAGTACAATAAAGGAATTCAAGAGGGGCCTGGATGTATTTCTGGAGTGTAATAATATTACAGGCTATATATACTAGATTTCTGGGGAAGGGTTGTTATTCTGATTGGAGTTGGTAATGAATTTTCCCCCCTAAAATAAGGAAAATTGGCTTCTACCTCATTTTTTTTTTTCTCTCTCTTGATCAACTTTGCAGGATAACAGGCTGGACTGGATGTAAATATGTATTTTTCAACTTTATAAATTATGCTACTATGGGATCACACTGGGCTCAGGAGTCTTGTTCTTTAATTATGTTCAGTCCTTGCACAAGCCCTTTTACATTTCTTTATTCCTGTACGCATCTTCCACTTTACCAACACCACAGCTCACAGAGACCATCACTTTTTATTCACCTTGTTTAAAAAAATTTCATCCTTTTTGCTTTGCACTTCACAAATGTTCTTCTCTGTGATCCAGACACCGCAAATTTAGAATAGTCTATCCATAACACTATTGGCCAACCATTATCTATCTATCTATAAATTGTTTATTTTCCTTTTTATTGCAGAGTCTTTGTGGGATATTTATCAAGACTGGCACTTTCCCCCCTGCACTGCTGAAGGATGCACCTAATTTATGACAAGGTGCAGTACTGGTCGTAAATTAGTTGCATCATCCTGCAGTCTGTGTTCCTATACAGAAATCTACGACGTCACTCCCCCTTTTGGAGGCATAAGGGCAGCATAAAAAGTCAGAAACACAGCTTTTAACTTTTTAAGCCACTTTTCTGGTGCAAGGGAAATAAATCTCCCCTTTTGTCTTTCAGACTCTGCCGAGGAAGCCTCCAGCCTGGCGTTGTCTGAGAGAGATCAGATAGGTGTTTAGGGGTTATTATTTAATAGGGCAGGTACCTTAGGACCCATAAGACATCTGTTTTTCACATTCAGACAGTTGTGCACCAGGGCCTTCCACTTCTCTTTCTACCCTGTTTAGAGACAGTTAGTGCTGATCTGTGAAGGGAGTAGTTCAACCCTTAGTAAGATTTTCTTCCATTTTTGAAGCAAAAACTGTCCTATAACCACGACGTGTGAATACACCTTTACGGATGTTGCTCAGATGCTGATTTCTACTTCCAGCCCCATCTTGACATACAGGAAACGGCTTGAAATGCCTGCATAGCCAATCACTGGCCACAGGAGTGACCCGCCTCAGACAAAGATTGGCAGAGACGTTTTGAGACATTTTCTTCTTGTCGAGACGGGAGCCTAAAGTAGAAAGCAGGTGTTACCATTACACCTAGAGGCTCTGCTTTCTCTCCAAACGCTGCTCCCTCTGAACTTTGACAGGGTCAGGCAGTCAAAACGTGATCACATTTGGCACTGTCAAAATGGAGAGGGTGTGACAGTTGCAGAGAGAGTAGAGCCTGTAGGTGTAACAGCAACTCCCCTGTTACTCCTAGTGGCTCCTATATTAAAACATCATTTTTCTCAGCAATGCGGGCACATATGAACATGGGACCAACACAGATGCCTTCAGCTGCCAAGTGCACATGTAACAGGTCAGCCCATGTCATAGGTACAAATCTGCTGACAGATGCCCTTTAACCCATAGGATACCAGCGCCGTACATGTACAGCGCTGATATCCAGGACAGAAATCCCAGCACCGTAGTACTACGTCGCTCTGATCGGGCGGGCGCAGGAGCTGCGCCCGCCCGATCAGCAGCAGGGGTCCAGCAGTCACTGATAGCCGGACCCCTGCTGTATGCGCTGGCATCAGTGAAAACACAGATGCTGGCACATTAAGGCTCCATTCACACGTCCGCAACGTGTTTTGCGGATACACGGAGCCGCGGATCCGCAAAACACGGAAAGCGGCAATGTGCGTTCCGCATTTTGCGGACCGCACATTGCCGGCACTAACAGAATATGCCTGTTCTTGTCCGCAATTGCGGACAAGAATAGGACATGTTCTATTTCTTTGCGGAACGGAAGTGCGGACCCGGAAGTGCGGATCCGCAAATTCGTGTCCGGGCAGCACATCATGCTGCCCGATAGGAATGAATGGGTTCGCAATTCCGTTCCGCAAAATGCAGAACGAAATTGCGGCCGTGTGAATGGAGCCTAACCCTTCCACGGCTACGGTCAGCACTGACCGCGGCACTTGTGGGACCCTGCCGGGTCCCTTCCTTAGGCATCGTGGCTGCCTTCCGTGACAGCCTGTGAGATCCAGCCCCCTGGATCTCACAGGCAAGCAGGCTGAAGTGTATTACAGTGTGTAATACACCTACAGCCAATGCATCACAATACAGAAGTATTGTGATGAATTGTACAGGGGATCAGGCCCCCAAAAGTTGAAGTCCCAGAGTGGAACAAAAAATAAAGTAAAAAAAAAAAAGTGAAAAAAAATAACGTTTTCCCCCCAAAAATGTAAAGTTTCAAGTAAAAAAGTTGACATATTAGGTATCCCCGCGTCCGTATCGACTGGCTCTATAAAAATATTACATGACCTAACCCCTCAGGTGAACACCGTCCAAAAAAATTTAATAAAAACTGTGCTAAAAAAACTTTTTTTTTTCACCTTACATCACTAAAAGTGCAACACCAAGGGATCAAAAAGGCATATGCCCTCCAAAATAGTACTAATCTAACCATCACCTCATCCCGCAAAAAATGAGACCCTACCTAAGACAATCGCCCAAAAAAATAAAAAAACTATGGCTCTCAGACTATGGAGACACTAAAACATGATTTTTTTTGTTTCAAAAACGATATTATTGTGTAAAACTTAAATAAATAAAAAAAGTATACATATTAGGTATTTCCACATCCGTAACGACCTGCTCTATAAAAATATTACATGACCTAACCGCTCAGGTGAACACTGTAAAAATAATAGAATAAAAACTGTGCCAAAAAAGCTATTTTTTTTGTCACCTTACATCACAAAAAGTGTAATACCAAGCAATCAAAAAGTCTTATGTACCCCCAAATAGTACCAATCAAACCGTCATCTCATCCCGCAAAAAATGAACTATACCTAAGACAATCGCCCAAAAAATAGGGATCTCAGAAAATGGCAACACAAAAACAAGATTTTTTTCGGTTCAAAAATGATTTCACTGTGTAAAACTTGACAAAAATAAAAATGATAGACATATTAGGTATCACCGCATCCATAACAACCTGCTCTATAAAAATATCACATTATATGCCTCCTCAGGTGAATTCTGTAAAAATTATAAAAACAAAACTATGCAATTTTTTTTCACCTTGCCTCACAGAAAGTTTAATACAAAGCGATCAAAAAGTCTTATGTACCCCAAAATGGCACCAATCAAACTGTCCCCTCATCCTGCAAAAAATGAGCCCCCACATAAGACAATCACTTAAAAAATAAAAACCAATGGCACCCATAAACCTATCCATCAAAATCTGCGCTGCAAAAGCCATATGGCTCTCCTTCCTTTCTGAGTCCTGCCATGTGCCCCCACAGCAGTTCACCGCCACATATGGGGTGTTGCCGTATTCAGGAGAAAATGGGTAACAAATTATGGGGTGCTTTTTCTCCTGTTACCCCTTGCGAAAATGAAAAATTTAGGGCTAAAGCAACATTTTATTGGAAGAAATAAAATCTTTAACTTTTACAGCCAAGTGTTTCCAAATTCCGTAAAACGCTTAGGGGGTCAAAGTGGTCAGTGCCCCCCTTAATATATTCTTTAAGGGGTTTAGTTTCCAAAATGGGGTCACTTTTTGAGGGTTTCCACTGTTGGGGTACGTCAGGGTGTCTTCAAATAGAAAATGGTGCCTAAGAAACATTCTAGCGAAATCTGCCTCCATAATCCATATGGCGCTCTTTTCCTTCTGACCACTGCCACATCCCCATAGAACAGTTTACCACCACATGTGGGGTATTTATGTAAACTGCAGAATCATAGTAATATATATTGAGGTTTATTTTGCTGTCAACCCTTGCTGTGTTGCAAGAAAAAACTGATTAACATAGAAAATCGACAAAAAAAGTGAAATTTTGAAATTCCACCTCCATTTTCCTTTAATTGTTGTGAAACACCCTTTAAGAGTTAACAAAGTTTGCAACATAAGTTTTGAATAATTTGAGGGATGTAGATTCTAAAATGGGTGGTTTACATTACCTAAGCCCCTCAAAATCACTTTATAACTGAATTGGTGCTCAAAAAAAGGTTTTGGAAATTTTGTTGAAAATTAAAAAAATTGCTTCTAAACTTCTAAGCCTTCTAACGTCCTAAAAAAAATATATGACATATACAAAATGATGCCAACATAAAGTAGACATATGGGAAATGTTAAGTAATAAATATTTTATGAGGTATCGCTTTCTGTTTTAAAAGCAGAGAAATTGAAATTTCGAAAATTGTAAATTATTCATAATATTTAGTAAATTTGGGATATTTTTTTTATAAATAAACGGTGAAATATACTGACTCAGATTTATGACTGTCATGAAGAACAATGGGTCATGAGAAAACAGTCTCAGAATGGCTTGGATAAGTGAAAGCGTTCCAAAGTTATTACCACATATAGTGACACATGTTAGATTTGCAAAAATCGGCCTGGGATTTAAAGTGAAAAGTGGCTCGGTACTGAGGGGGTTAAGCCACTCTGACCTCCAAACTGTTTTTGTTTATCTTCTAAACCCCTTAAATATTTGCTTGACAGCCTTTTGAGCGGCTTTGAGCTTTGTAACATAACGAAATGTGAAATAAGTTTTTCTTCTTTTTGCAAAACTGACTAACAGTAAGACTGTCTTTCTGACTGTCTTAATTTATAGCTACTCTGAGAACGCTCTATTCTGCACTACTCCATATATAACGAGCTACATCCAAGAAACTGCTGGAAGTGCTTAACATCTGACAAAGATCCCTGCCAGGAGGTAAGTGCAGTTAACAATCTTTGCAAGGTGGGTGGGGAGTTACCCTGCTATGTCAATTATATGGGAGAAGAAACCGCTTGACCTAGAGTATAAAATGAAGCTTAGGATGAAGCATGACGTGAAGTATGAGATGAAGTGTGACCTGAAGTATAAGATGAAGCCTGATGTGAAGTATAAGATGAAGCATGACATGAAGTATGAGATGAAGTGTGACCTGAAGTATAAGATGAAGCCTGATGTGAAGTATAAGATGAAGCGTGACGTGAAGTATAAGAGGAAGCATGGCATGAAGTATAAGATGAAGCATGATGTGAAGCATAAGATGGAGCATGACATGAAGTATAAGATAAGGCGTGACGTGAAGTGTGAAGTGAAGTATTAGATGAAGCATGAGGTGAAGTATAAGATGAAGCATGAGGTGAAGCATAAGATGAAGCATGACGTGAAGTATAAGATGAAGCATGACGTGAAGTAGATGAGGAAGCATGACATGAAGTATAAGATAAAGCATGAAGTGAAGTAGAAGATGAAACATGACGTGAAGTATTAGATGAAGTATTAGATAAAGTGTGAGGTGAAGTATTAGATGAAGCATGAAGTGAAGTAGATGATGAAGCATGACATGAAGTATAAGATAAAGCATGAAGTGAAGTAGAAGATGAAGCATGACGTGAAGTATAAGATGAAGCATGACATGAAGTATAAGATAAAGCATGAAGTGAAGTAGAAGATGAAACATGACGTGAAGTGTGAGGTGAAGTATTAGATAAAGCATGAAGTGAAGTAGATGATGAAGCACGACATGAAGAATAAGATAAAGCATGAAGTGAAGTAGAAGATGAAGCATGACGTGAAGTATTAGATGAAGTGTGAGGTGAAGTATTAGATGAAGTGTGAGGTGAAGTATCAGATGAAGCATGAAGTGAAGTAGATGATGAAGCACGACATGAAGTATAAGATAAAGCATGAAGTGAAGTAGAAGATGAAGCATGACGTGAAGTATTAGATGAAGTGTGAGGTGAAGTATTAGATGAAGTGTGAGGTGAAGTATTAGATGAAGTGTGAGGTGAAGTATTAGATGAAGTGTGAGGTGAAGTATTAGATGAAGCATGATGTGAAGCATGAGGTCAAGCATAAGGTGAAGCATGAAGTGAAGTAGAAGATGAAGCATGAAGTGAAGTAGAAGATGAAGCATGACGTGAAGCTGGCAACTGTATATTACTGACAACTCCAGGAGTAGGAGCCACTGAGCCAGCAGGAAACAGCAAGCAGCCAGACACAGATATCAATTGTGAAAATTGTTATTATGGAATTAGCATTTTATGCACATAGCGATATTATGTGGACAGTGTATATAGTGCTGTTATGTTACCTTTGGACAATATTATTCTTATATTATATTATACTTATTATGTGAGCACTATATCAGTTTGTCATGTGGGCTTTATATGTGCGATTTCCTAAATAAAATGATGACAGCACCATACAGTGCCTAAATAATACCACCGTACAATGCCCACATTCATTTAGTGCTCATATAGTACCAACATTCATATTTGTATTGTATGGGCATTGTATTGCACTGTTAGGTGGGTGTTATATAAACACATTATTATATTTTAGTGGTATTGTTTAGGTACTATATGGCATCATAATGTGGACTCTGTATATCTGTGCTCTTGTATCTGCAGGGTATGTACATATGCTGTGGGACTGCCCAGTTATCAAGACCTTTTGGGGCTGCATATTTCAGGAGATGGCGGCACTAAGCGGGAATAGCCCCCCTTTGACCATCCAAGTAGTGGTGCTTGGACTTTTCCCCCCCGAGTACAAAAAAAAAACTACCAAAAAGGAGCAGGTTTACTGGCTGAAGGGATTTCTATTGGCCAAGGTAATAATCTTGAGACAATGGGTGAAAGATAGACCGCCAACAATAAATGAATGGCAAAGCTTAATGGCAAGAGTAACAGACTTTGAGTGTATGAAACGGCGTGGGATGAGCTATACTATAGAAAAAGGTTCATAGATAGGGGAGGTGCGAGAAGAAGTATCCGGACTGGAACTGATGACCCCCCATTCTCTGTCACTAAGCCCTAATATAAATAAACTTTCAATCACCTCCAAATAACAAGTAATGACTACAACTAGTCCACATTAAATAGGTATCTGCCACTATGAAGTTTCGAGAAATACCCAAGAGAGGGACATGAGCGTCCTACCGCCCCTCGTGGCGGCCGTACCAGGCCAGGTATGCTGGGTGGGGGAAGTGGGGGGGGGGGGGGGGTTGCTGTTTAGGGGGGGGGGGGGGTCGGCTGTGTTCTGATATGTGTGACAGAGAATTGACATTAATTTAGGGTATTTTCTGATTTAGATGCCTTTATATGTATGTACGTTGTCTTGCATCAAAGTAACACATTGTTTAAACGCATTTGTTATACGTGTTCAATCTCTGTGACCAGATATCTTTTTTACATTGTTTGATATTTAAGAAAAACAATAAAGACCAATTCTAATAAAATAAAAAAAATTGTGAAAATTGTTATTATGGAATTAGCATTTTATGCACATAGCGATATTATGTGGACAGTGTATATAGTGCTGTTATGTTACCTTTGGACAGTATTATTCTTATATTATATTATACTTATTATGTGAGCACTATATCAGTTTGTCATGTGGGCTTTATATGTGCGATTTCCTAAATAAAATGATGACAGCACCATACAGTGCCTAAATAATACCACCGTACAATGCCCACATTCATTTAGTGCTCATATAGTACCAACATTCATATTTGTATTGTATGGGCATTGTATTGCACTGTTAGGTGGGTGTTATATAAACACATTATTATATTTTAGTGGTATTGTTTAGGTACTATATGGCATCATAATGTGGACTCTGTATATCTGTGGAGATATTAGTCAGACACTGTATGGTTATGTGATCTGGGTACTTAAAGGGTTTCTCCCACCAGAAATACTGTTATGTAGCTGACTGATATAGCGATGCGCTAATGTCAGCACTACATAATAGTATGTTTTTTATCTTTCTCCCTGTAGCCGTTTTGGTAAAATAAGCACTTGTATTATATGTTAATGAGCCTCTAGGTGCTATGTGGCCGTAAAATCAGCACCTAGAGGCTCCGTCTACTCACCCTCTATCCCGCCCAGGTCCCCTGTTCTGCCCGCCCCGCTCCTCTTGATTGTTGTGACGGTTCGCAGCATCGTTGATGAAATCCCACGCCTGCGCCGTTCACTTCTGTACTCGGTGCAGTGAGTGAATGATGCGCTCCTGGTGCTGGACTCCTCACTGCGCCTGCGCCGTTTACGTCACAGTGAGGAAGCCGGCACCAGGAGCGCATCATTCACTCACTGCGCCTGCGCCGAGTACAGAAGTGAACGGCGCAGGCGCGGGATTTCGTCAACGATGCTGCGAACCGTCACATCAATCAATAGGAGCGGGGCGGGCAGAACAGGGGACCTGGGCGGGATAGAGGGTGAGTAGACGGAGCCTCTAGGTGCTGATTTTACGGCCACATAGCACCTAGAGGCTCATTAGCATATAATACAAGTGCTTATTTTACCAAAACGACTGCAGGGAGAAAGGTAAAAAACATACTATTATGTAGTGCTGACATTAGTGCATCGCTATATCAGTCAGCTACATAACAGTATTTCTGGTGGTAGAAACCCTTTAATATATAGATACAAATTTTACTAGCATTTGAAGATTGAATGGTATTGTTATATGGCAATTGTATGTCAGTTTCATGTGATTGGTATTTGGTGCAGGTATGTGGGTAAGAACATTTCCATGTATGAGTGAATTGTTTTATATTTTGTTGAATATATGAATTCATCCTGATGAGGGGCTCGTTCACACGACCGTATGGCTTTTTCAGTGTTTTGTGAGCCGTTTTTAATGGATCAGTTTTTCAGTTTTTTGTTTCAGTAGTGTTTCCGGTTCCGTTCCGTTTTTTTTCCGTATGGCATATACAGTATACAGTAATTACATAGAAAAAATTGGGCTGGGCATAAAATTTTCAATAGATGGTTCCGCAAAAACGGAACGGATACGGAAGACATACGGAGTACATTCCGTATGTGTTCCGTTTTTTTTTGCAGACCTATTGAACGTGATTTGCGGGCAATAATAGAACATGTTCTATCTTTGAACGGAAAAATGGAAATACCGGAAACGGAATACATACGGAGTACATTCCGTTTTTTGCGGAACTATTGAAATGAATGGTTCTGTATACGGACCGTATACAGAACTCAAAAATCGTTTGTGTGAACAAGCCCTGACCCTGAGAAAAAAAGAGCCTGGAATAACAGCAGAAGTCTTTCCCCGAGTAAAATGCAATTCTAAATGGTACCAAAACGTACTGCCTTTTGACGCAAAACAGTTCTACTGTGTGCGGTGTCATGCATGAGTGTAACTACCAGGGTAGCAGACATAACAGCCTGGTGCCCCACAGTGGCGTCTCTAGCTTTCAAATTTTTGGGGGGCACACTGGGGGCAGGACAAAAGTAGGGGGGGCAGCTATAACAATGATACATTTACACAAGTATGCTTAGAAATGCAGCGATACTTTACCAAATACCTAAAACCACAACAGGGAAGAAAAGTCCTGCTGTCTGTGTTTTAAAAAAATAAATAAAAAATCACTCAGATTTCAATATGTCCTAGTAGCCTGTGGATGACACTTTTATAGGGAGGGGGATCTGTGGATGACACTGCTATGGAGGGGGATCTGTGGATGACACATCTTATGCTATATGTGTCATCCACAGATCCACCCCATGACAGTGTCATACCCATTTCACCCTCCATAACAGTGTCATCCACAGATTCCCCCTCCCTATAACAGTGTCATCCACAGATCTCCCTCCCCGCCACTAACAGGAGTGTACATTTGACATTTCTAAACTGTAATCCATATCCTGCAGTAACTAACTTTAAATCAGGAACGCTCATCTCTACTAGTACCTTAACCTTACACCACTCAGCTAGCTTCGGTAACAGGGCCAGGCTACAGCCTACAGGAACTGCCTGTTAGTTGTTACTGCACTGATTTCTGCAGGTCAGAGGATACGGATTACAGTTTAGAAGAAATGTACACTCCTGTGAGTCCAGTCCAGATCAGTGGCGGATCCAGAGCCTGGTCTCGGGAGAGGCACTTCCATATTATTTTCTGTCTGCCGCCACAAAACAATGGTGTTTTTAGAACAGACTACACAGTGTAGAAGTATACTGTATATTGTGTGGCACAGTGTATGCTATATGTGTATAAAACATATTTCACATGAAAACTTACAATTACTTGGCTTGGTCTTTGGGGATCTCGGACACCACTTCAACACTTTGGCCGCGGGCTCGGCGGAACTGATGTGTTTCATCCTAATGAGAAAGATTTCATAATGAGGATTTGGAGAAGGGGCATTGGGGTCGCAGAGCAGGGAGAGGCTGGTGCTGCTACTAGGGAGCTCTTACCATGGGGGAATAATAAAGCCAACCATTATGTTCCCCCCAGTAGAAATAATTCTCCTTATAAAAAAAAAAAATACCCCCTTGTAATGCCTCCAGTTGAGCTAATGTCCCCATAGTGCCCCCATCATGTGTCAGCAATAAGAGCCCATCCCCCCATCATGTGCCAGTAATAAGAGCCCCCCATCATGTGCCAGTAATAAGCCCCCCATCATGTGCCAGTAATAAGCCCCCCATCATGTGCCAGTAATAAGCCCCCCATCATGTGCCAGTAACAAGAGACCTCCCCATATGCTAGTAACAAGAGCCCTCCCCATGTGCCAGTAACAAGAGCCCTCCCCATGTGCCAGTAACAAGAGCCCTCCCCATGTGCCAGTAACAAGAGCCCTCCCCATGTGCAAGTAATAATCCCCCCCATCATGTGCCAGTAATAAGCCCCCCATCATGTGCCAGTAATAAGAGCCCCCCATCATGTGCCAGTAATAAGAGCCCCCCCATCATGTGCCAGTAACATGAGCCCCCCCTTCATATGCCAGTAACACGAGGCCCCCCGACATGTGCCAGTAACACGAGCCCCCCCCCAACATGTGCCAGTAACACGAGCCCCCCCATGTGCCAGTAACAAGAGCCTCCCATGTGCCCAAGGGGATGTCAAGGGATGCAAGGTGCCGGCCGCACCCACCGCCGTTCGTGCCCAGCGCTGCCTTTCCAGACTTCTGCACCGCCTACTAATCCTCTGTGCCGCCTCTCGCTCTCCCTCCCTCCCTCCCCCTCCTGCTGTAAGATATCGCGCGTGCGCACAGGGCTCTGAGAGGCTGGCGCCAGAGTGCAGGTCATACCTGGGTTGAGCGAAGTGCCGGTGCATGCGCACTTCGCTTTAAGAAGCCAAATCGAGAAGTCTGCATAGGCGCATCAGGCAGAGCCCTGTGCGCACGCGCGAGATCTTACAGCAGGAGGAGGGGGGATGGAGGGAGAGCGAGAGGCGGCACAGAGGATTAGGAGGCGGTGCAGAAGTCTGGAAAGGCGGCGCTGGGCACGAACGACGGTGGGTGAGGCCGGCACCTTGCATCCCTTGACATCTCCTTGGGCACCTTATTTCTTTGAGTGACAGGTTAGTAAAACCTGTTTTTTAGCAAAATAAGGCTACTGATCACATTTAGAAGCCCACATTAGGAATCCTGAACATCAGCATATGTTTAGCTGACAGGGGTGAAACCTGGTGACAGAATCCCTTTAAGGACCATTAGGGCCACAATGAAAATAGAAGAGACTAAGGAGCCTCAGTCCGTGCAGGACAGAATGTTCCAGGGGCTGGGAGAAAAGAAGAGGAAGGTCTTTCCTGTTCATAGTAACAATAAAACGTTGATTAAAAAGGAATGGAAAGATCCTGAGAAAAATAATTGAATCCCTGCCTCCTTTAAAAGGATATATCCATTTACTGAGGAGGATTCAGTTCTGTGGGACAAGACGCCTAAGATTGATGCGCCTGTCGCCAGGATAGCTAAAAAAAAGTCTCTTCCCTTCGAAGACATGGGCCTGTTAAAAGATCCTATGGATAAGAAATGCGAGGGTCTGTTAAAACGTGCATGGGAGACAAACACAGCCATGCTTACGCCCAGTATAGCCGCTACCTGCACGTCAAGATCCCTGTCAGTTTGGCTAACACAGCTTGAAGAACCCTTGGTGGCAGGGACTCCAAGGGAAGAGATCCTGGCCTCAATACCTACCCTAAAACATGCCTGTAATTTCCTGTCAGATGCATCCGCAGACCTGGTGAAACTCTCTGCTAGATCCTCAGCCCACTCCAATTCTACAATAAGAGCTATATGGCTTAGATCTTGGTGACGCCAGTTCAAAGAGTCGGCTATGCTCTATTCCGTGTGAGGGAGATAAGCTGTTCGGGTCAGTCCTTGAGGACATTTTAGAAAAAGCATCAGACAAAAAGAAGGGATTTCCTTCAGAATCAAAGTTTTATCAGCAGCGTCGGTCCTTTCGGAATCAAAGGAGAAATAGACCAGACCAGAAGAGAAAAGACAGTACCGGAAGATGGCAATCCTACAGAGGAAGAGGGAGGGGGTTTCTATTCAACCCCGAATCCACTTCTAAACTCGGACAATGACGCCAGTCCTAAAGTAGGTGGCAGGTAAAGACGTTCTCCAAGGCCTGGGAAAAGATTTCTCCCGCCCCTTGGGTTATAAACACCATATGCATGGGGTACAAACGAGAGTTCAATATGGCTCCTCCGGAACACTTCACCATCAACAAGCCGTTAAAAAGATCAGAAAAACAGCAGGCCTTAGAGATGGAGATATCATCTCTCCTAAAGAAGGGTGTAATTGTTCCAGTTCCGCAAGATCAGGAAAGGCGTGGATTTTACTCTCCCATATTCCTTATTCAAAAACCAAACAAGTCCTTCAGACTAATAATCAATTTAAAAAAGCTAAACAAATACATGACCTACAAAAGATTCAAAATGGAATCGATCAGATCCACATTGAATCTCCTATCTCGCAACTGTTACATGGTGACTATAGACCTCTCCGACACATATTACCATGTTCCCATACACAGAGCATACCAAAGATATCTCAGAATAGCAATACTCCTAGGAGATCAGGAGTACCACTTTCAATTTCAGGCACTTCCCTTCGGGATATCATCAGCCCCAAGAATATTATCCAAGATTATGGCCGAGGTGACGGGATATCTACACCTTCAAGGTATAATAGTGGTCCCATATTTAGACGACCTCTTGATAGCAGGTTCATCTCTTCAGGTTCTCCAGGGGCATCTGCAGACGGTGCAGGAAAAGCTGACCGAGTTAGGCTGGCTAATAAATACCCAGAAATCCAACCTGGTTCCCAGTCAGCAGAAAAAATTTCTAGGAATCTTGTTAGATTCATACAACCTCATGTCCTTTTTACCTCCAGAAAAACAAATGATCATAAGTCAAAAGATCTCCCAATTCTGCGAAGCCAAAAGAGTGACCATAAGGGACATCATGAAACTGTTAGGACATCTAACATCCACCATCCCCGCAGTGCGATGGGCCCAGCATCATACAAGGACATTACAAAAATTTCTCCTGGGACGGAGATCAAAGCTCCTTAAACAAAAGAATAGAAGTTCCATTAAGAGTGAAGATGTCTCGCTACTGGTGGAAGATAAAGAAAAATCTCCAAAGAGGAGTTTTCTGGCGACCGGCAGATGAGATCATCATAACAACCGACGCCAGCAGCCGAGGCTGGGGAGGTCATACAGGAAATTAGGTAGTTCAGGGCACCTGGAGCCCAGAGATGTCAGCAGCCTCTTCAAACATAAGGGAACTATTGGCAGTGCTGGAAGTTCTTACGTATCTTCTTCCGTATGTAAAATCCCATCACGTAAAGATACTGTCCGACAATGCTACCACAGTAGCCTACTGTTGTCATGGAAAATTTTCATTTGGGCAGAGAGGAATATAAAGTCCCTGGTAGTGGTCCATCTGAAAGGCGAGGAAAACAGAATAGCGGATTATCTCAGCAGAGAGGTTCTAAGAGTGGGAGAATGGTCATTAGATCCCAATATGTTCAAGCAAATATCTCTCAGATGGGGGTTGCCAAAAATGGATCTCTTTGGAAATAAAAAGAACAAACAACTCGAGTTATTCGGTTCTCTCTCCAGCAGGGATCACCCACTAATGGTGGACGCTCTGTCCTGTCCATGGCCGAAGGACCTCCTGTATGCCTTTCCCCCTTACAGTATAATTCCGAAGGTACTAGTAAAGGTAATAGAAGAAGAGGCACAATTAATATTGATTGCTCCATTTTGGCCAAAAAGGTCCTGGTTTCCCCTCCTCTACAATCTGTCGGCAGGTCAATTCTGTTCTCTCCCGTCGTATCCGGGACTACTACGCCAGGGTCCAGTGCTCCATCCAGATGTAGCAAGACTTCATTTAACAGCGTGGAAAGTGAACGGGTACACTTACAACAAAGAGGCCTATCAGAGTCCGTAATATCCACTCTACTTTGTAGTAAAAAGAACTCTACCTCACGGATCTACAGAAGAACATGGAAAACATTCCTGGAGTTTGCAGGAGACAGACTCTACCACAGTCAAGAAGCTAATATTCCACTCATACTGGATTTCTTGCAGGCAGGCCTTGACAAAGGTCTCAGACCTAACACCATAAAGGTGCAAGTCTCAGCATTAAGTAGCTTTCTTGAAGTAAAGCTAGCAGACTTACCATTAATAAAGCGATTCATAAAAGGAGCATGTGGCGAAACCAACCTCGCCACTGGGTTTTGGAGAGGCCTGTTTACCAGCCTCTTGCCTCAGGATTATGGCCCATACTAACTTTTAAACCCCTGAACCTATTCAAGTGAATTTTGGATAGGTTTGTCCCCAGGTTATACTGGTTAATATGATGTAAGTTATATGTATGGACAATGTAAACTCACAAAGTTGTAACAATTTATAATAAGTATAGCTTGTCAGCTTGGGAGATAGTTGAGTGGATAGACAGAGGGGAGGAATATGCTGGGTGTGTTTCCATTGTTCCATTGTGTGTTTAAATGGTGATGTCTGTCCTGTTGTCTGCACATGTGTATTGGCGATTTCCCTTTGTCCTGAGAGATAATTGGATTGCTCCTCGGTTGTTACTGATTGGTTGTATTTCAAAACCCTGTGGGCAGTACTATGTTTGTGGTTTATGAATAAGAGGCTGTACTTGAAGTACAGTCAGACCACTGCTTGACCCTCAACACGGAGTCTTGTCTCGTTATTGGGGGGATCCGCTGTATGCTGTTAGAGACTGATTGCCAGGAGTGTAAGCTGATTCCTGTTCGTCTGCTAGCAGCTATTCGTGAGGTCCCAGTTTGGAGTGCTATTTTGTATCCAGTTCGGGAGTTTGGTGTTCTACAGTAGCTGTGCCTGTCTCTCAGAAAGGGGCATATCGCCTAAACGGATTTTAACCCCTTGTCTGCTGAAACGGTCCGTTACAGATCATTCAGAAAATGCCCATTTATTCATTCTACCATTCCTCCTTGGGACCTGAATTTAGTATTAGAGGTTTTAAAGGAAGCACCCTTTGAGCCCTTGCAGGAGATCCCACTTAAGCTTCTGACCCTAAAGATCGCCTTTCTACTGGCAATAACATCTACCAGAAGGGTAGGCGAGATTCAGGCTTTTTCCTGCAAAGCACCCTATCTCACAGTGTTAGAGGACCGTATTATCCTTAGGGCTCTTTCACACTTGCGTTGTTGTGTTCCGGCATAGAGTTCCGTCGTCGGGGCTCTATGCCGGAAGAATCCTGATCAGGATTATCCCCATGCATTCTGAATGGAGAGAAATCCGTTCAGGATGCATCAGGATGCCTTCAGTTCCGGAACGAAATGTTTTTTGGCCGGAGAAAATACCGCAGCATGCTGCGCTTTTTGCTCCGGCCATAAATCCTGAACACTTGCAGCAAGGCCGGATCCGGAATTAATGCCCATTAAAAGGCATTAATCTGGATCCGGCCTTAAGCTAAACGTCGTTTCGGCGCATTACCGGATCCGACGTTTAGCTTTTTCTGAATGGTTACCATGGCTTCCAGGACGCTAAAGTCCTGTTTGCCATGGTAAAGTGTAGTGGGGATCGGGGGAGCAGTATACTTACAGTCCGTGCGGCTCCCGGGGCGCTTCAGAGTGACGTCAGGGCGCCCCACGTGCATGGATGACGTGTCGCATGGATCACGTCATCCATGCGCATGGGGCGCTCTGACGTCATTCGGGAGCGCCCCGGGAGCCGCACGGACTGTAAGTATACTGCTCTCCCGCTCCCCACTACTACTATGGCAGCCAGGACTTGAATAGCGTCCTGGGTGCCATAGTAACACTGAACGCATTTTGAAGACGGATCCGTCTTCAAATGCTTTCAGTTCACTTGCGTTGTTACGGATCCGGCGGGCACCTCCGGCAAATGGAGTGCACGACGGATCCGGACAACGCAAGTGTGAAAGAGCCCTTAGACACACCCCAATGTTCCTACCCAAGGTGGCCTCAAAATTCCATCGCCAACAGGAGGTGTCGCTTCCATCCTTTTGTGAAAATCCAGCCTCTGACTTAGGCCTCATGCACACGACCGTTTTTTTTTAAGGTCCGCAAAAACGGGATCTGTAGGTCCATGATCCGTGACCGTTTTTTCGTCCGTGGGTCTTCCTTGATTTTTGTAATTCAGGACGGATGCGGCGCATTGCTTATAGCACAGACCTGTCACTTACCAGTAGGAGGAGTGCCCGGCCGGTCACAGACATCGCAGCTCGCAGGTAAGTATAATGCTTCTAAAAATTGCTAAGTAACCATGGCAACCAGGACTGCAGTAGCGTCCTGGTTGCCATGGTTACCGATCGGAGCCCCAGCGATTAAACTGGGACTCCGATCGGTACTCTCCGCTGCCACCAACAGTGGCGTCTCTAGCTTTCAAATTTTGGGGGGGCACACTGGGGGCCAGGACAAAAGTAGGGGGGGCAGCTATAACAATGATACATTTACACAAGTACGCTTAGAAATGCTACAATACTTTACCCAATACCTAAAACCGCAACAGGGAAGAAAAGTCCAGCTGTCTGTGGATGACACTTTTATAGAGAGGGGGATCTGTGGATGACACTGCTATGGGGGGAATCTGTGGATGCCACATACCGTATATAGCATCTTATGCTATATGTGTCATCCACAGATCCACCCCATGACGGTGTCATCCCCATTTCCCCCTCCATAGCAGTGTCATCCACAGATCTCCCTCCCTATAACAGTGTCATCCACAGATTTCCCTCCCTATAACAGTGTCATCCACAGATCTCCCTCCCCGCCTCTCACAGGAGTGTGCATATATAAAATAAACATATTTCACATGAACACTTACAGTTACTTGGCTTGGCCCTTGGGGATCTCGGACGCCACTTCAACACTTGGCCGGGGGCTCGGCGGAGCTGATGTTGTGTTTTATCCTAATGAGAAAGATTTCATAATAAGGATTTGGAGAAGGGGCAGAGGGATAGCAGAGCAGAGAGAGGATGGTGCTGCTACTAGGGGGTCATACCATGGGGGAGTAATAAAACCCACCATAATGCCCCCCAGTAGAAAGAATTATCTTTATAATGTGCAAAACATACCCCCTTGTAATGCCCCCAGTTGAGCTAATGTCCCCCATAATGTGCCAGTATAAAATACCCCTATATAGTGCCCCAGTAAATTCCCCCAGAGTGCTCCTCTCCCCCCTTCCTGCTAGTGCCCCCCATAATGTACCAGTATAAAATGCCCCATATATCGTGCCCCAGTAGATGCCCTCAGTGTCCCCCATAATTTGGAAGTATAAAATACCCCTTCTTAGTGCCCCCCGTAGATGACTCCATAGTACTCCTCACCCCCCTTCCCCATAGTACCCACCATAATGTGTCCCAGTATAAAATGCTACTGTACAGAGCCCCCCATATAAAACACCCCTTCTTTGTGGCCTCAGTAGATGCCCCTATAGTGCCCACCAATAATGTGCCAGTAATAAGTGCCCTCAATAACGTGCCACTGCCAGTAACAAGAGCCCCCCATCACGTGCCAGTAATAAGCCCCCCATCACGTGCCAGTAATAAGCCCCCCATCACGTGCCAGTAATAAGCCCCCATCACGTGCCAGTAATAAGCCCCCATCACGTGCCAGTAATAAGCCCCCCATCACGTGCCAGTAATAAGCCCCCCATCACGTGCCAGTAATAAGCCCCCCATCACGTGCCAGTAATAAGCCCCCCATCACGTGCCAGTAATAAGCCCCCCATCACGTGCCAGTAATAAGCCCCCCATCACGTGCCAGTAATAAGCCCCCCATCACGTGCCAGTAATAAGCCCCCCCATTATGTGCCAGTAATAAGCCCCCCATTACATGCCAGTAATAAGCCCCCCCATTACATGCTAGTAATAAGCCCCCCCATTACGTGCCAGTAATAAGCCCCCCCATTACGTGCTAGTAATAAGCCCCCATTACGTGCCAGTATTAAGCCCCCCATCACTTGCCAATATTAAGCCCCCCCCATCATGTGCCAGTATTAAGTCCCCCCCATCATCATGTGCCAGTATTAAGCCCCCCCATTGTAATAAGCCCCCCTCATTGTAATAAGCCCCCCTCATTGTAATAAGCCCCCCCATTGTAATAAGCCCCCTCATTGTAATAAGACCCCCCCATTGTAATAAGCCCCCCCATTGTAATAAGTGCCCCTCATTGTAATAAGCCCCCATTGTAATAAGCCCCCCCATTGTAATAAGCCCCCCTCATTGTAATAAGCCCCCCCCATTGTAATAAGCCCCCCTCATCCATTGTAATAAGCCCCCCTCATTCGATGTAATAAGCCCCCCTCATCCATTCTAATAAGCCCCCCTCATACATTGTAATAAGCCCCCCCAATGCCAGTAACACTATTGTAAAAAAAAAAAAAAAACACTTATACTTACCGCGATGCGATGCAGACTCTTCCTGTGTCCCGCGCTGTATGGCTCAGGCGGCGCGATGACGTCATCGCCCCGCCTGCGCCGGCCTCTGATAGGCTGCCGGCCTAGTGCCTGCAGCCTATCAGAGGAAGGGGAAGGGACACGCCTCTCCCTCCCCTGCACCTCCGCTGGCACAGGCAGATTACTACGGAGATGAGCGCAATGGAAGCGCTCATCTCCCTGTGCCCGGCGGCGGCGGCTCACTTGGGGGGGCATTTTAGTTGGGGGGGCACATGGGGGGGCACAGCATGATGTAGGGGGGGCCGTGGCCCCCTCTAGCCCCCCCCTGGCGACGCCACTGGCCACGAATGATAGGGGGGGATTTTAATTAGGAGGGGGAGGGAGGGGGCGGGCCCACTGGCCACTAATGTGTTAACTACAGGGGAGGGAGGGGGGGCCGGCCGCACTGGCCACCAATGTGTTAACTACAGGGGAGGCCGGCCGCACTGGCCACCAATGTGTTAACTACAGGGGAGGAAGGGGGGGCCAGCCGCACTGGCCACCAATGTGTTAAATACAAGGGAGGGAGGGGGGCCCACTGGCCACCAATGAATTTAAAACTGGGGAGGGAGGGGGGTGTGCCCCCTCCTGCCTGGCAGCACATGATCTCTTACAGGGGTCTATGATACCCACAATTAACCCCTTAGGTGCAGCACCTGAGGGGTTAATTGTGCGGATCGCAGCCCCCTGTAAGAGATCGGGTGCTGCCAGGCAGCAGGGGGCAGTCATGTACACAGTTCAAAGTATATTCTAACTAGAAGCGTTCCCATCACTATAGGAGCGCCTCTGTGTTAGAATATACTGTCGGATCTGAGTTTTCACGAAGTGAAAACTCAGTTTATGAAAAAGCTTTTATGCAGACAGATCTGCGGATCCGCCTGTGTGAAAGTAGCCTACGGCCACGGACCACGGACACGGATGCCAATCTTGTGTGCATCCGTGTTTTTTCACGGATCCATTGACTTGAATGGGTCCGTGAACCGTTGTCTGTCAAAAAAATAGGACAGGTCATATTTTTTTGATGGACAGGAAACACAGATCACGGATGCGGCTGCAAAACGGTGCATTTTCCAATTTTTCCACGGACCCATTGAAAGTCAATGGGTCCGCGAAAAAAATACTGAAAACGGCACAACGGCCACGGATGCACACAACGGTCGTGTGCATGAGGCCTTAGAGAGAAAATACCATAATTTGGATGTCAGAAGATGTCTGCTAACTTACCTGGAAGTCTCAGGAGTATTCAGAAAATCGGACCATCTCCTCCTTCAGTATCAGGGCCAGCATAAAGGATCAGCGGCAAGCAAGAGTACCATATCCAGATGGATCCGAAACACCATCGAGTTCTGTTACCTGCAGAGAAGCTTGACCCCCCCTAAAGGGATCAAAGCGCACTCTACCAGAGCCGTGTCGGCTTCATGGGCAGAAAATGCCTCTGCCTCAGTAGAGCAAATATGCAGAGCAGCTACGTGGAAGAATCCAAATACTTTCTTTAAACATTATAAATTAGATGTACTCCAAAATCCTGATTTATTGTATGGCAGAAAAGTCTTATCTGCAGTAGTCCCACCCTAGAGTTTGTTTCTCTATTAATCCTCCTGGAGTGCCGTTGTGGAGGCGCCGGGGAAAAGAGACGATTACTCTTACCGGTAATTGGATTTTCCAATAGCCTCCACAACGGCACTGGATTCCCTACCCAAGTTGTGTAATTATTGTGGGAGTTGTTATGTTATGTTATCATTATATCAATACAGTTCTTGAACTAACTAACCGAGTCCTATATCATTAACTGAAGCAGGTAAGGGGAGGGGGCCTTTTAAGTCTGAGCTTTTACGTTGTTTCCTGTCCTGGGGAGGCGGGGGCACCCTCCTGGAGTGCCGTTGTGGAGGCTATTGGAAAATCCAATTACCGGTAAGAGTAATCGTCTCTTTCCCCATTACAAATTTATATTAGTTTTCATGGTAGCCCTGTGTGCAAGGTGACATCACTGTGTGCATTTCACCTACGTATATAACTGTTTGTATCATTCTTGTGCTGTACCATCACTGTTTAGATTATCTCTGTACTATGACATCAATGTATTGATTATCACTGCACTGTGACATCACTGTGTTCATGACCTCTGTACAATGACATCACTGTTTGTTATTCTTGTACTGTGACATCACGTGTACATTATCCCACTATTATTACATCACTGTGTACATTACTCCACTATTATTACATCACTGTGTACATTACCCCACTATTATTACATCACTGTGTACTTTATCCCACTATTATTACATCACTGTGTACATTACTCCACTATTATTACATCACTGTGTACATTACTCCACTATTATTACATCACTGTGTACATTACCCCACTATTATTACATCACTGTGTACTTTATCCCACTATTATTACATCACTGTGTACATTACCCCACTATTATTACATCACTGTGTACATTACCCCACTATTATTACATCACTGTGTACTTTATCCCACTATTATTACATCACTGTGTACATTACTCCACTATTATTACATCACTGTGTACATTACTCCACTATTATTACATCACTGTGTACATTACTCCACTATTATTACATCACTGTGTACTTTATCTCACTGTAATTATATCACTATGTTCATTATCCCACTATAATTACATCACTGTGTACATGATTCTACTGTTACATCACTGTATACATCACGTTATTATTACATCACAGTGTTCATTATTCCACTGTAATTACATCAATGTGTGTATTGTCCCACTGTAATAATGTTACTGTATTATCCCACCATGATTACATTACTGTGTATATTATCCCATTATTATTACATTGCTGTGTACATTATCCCACTATTATTACATCACAGTGTGGATTATCCCAATCTGATTACATCACTGCAAACATTATCCCACTATTATTACATATTTGTGTATATTATCCCACTATTACTGCATCACTGTGTACATTATCACATTATTATTACATCATTGTGTACATTATCACATTATTATTACATCACTGTGTACATTGTCACATTATTATTACATCACTGTGTACATCATCTCATCGTTAGTACATCACTGTGTATATTATTTCACTGTTATTACATCACTGTGTGCATTATCCCTGTACATTAAGGAAACCAATCATAAGCTTTTCTGAACCTGTTGATGAAAGTAGTTGTTGTGGACTGGGGCCTCATGGTTATTTGTTACATGCCTGTTGCTTATAAGTAAGATCTTCTGAGTTGATGAACATGGAAACCTGTACTAGAAAGCTGAACATGTACGTTCCTCCAAAAACATACTTGTAGGTTTATTTTTTACAATTGTGTGCATATGTATGTGTACAGGATAGGAGAACTAGACTGTGCGCAGGGACTGCACTGCAGAATAGGTTGGTGCCTTCTTGAGCAACTAAAAATAAATTTATAAATTAATAATTTTTTGAGCCAAAATTTATTAAAAGCAAACTGTAAAATAAACAATTTCTCTTGAAATAAGATGAAAATTGAGAAATGGTCATCCCTATTGTGAGCTTTTCCTGGTGGGTTCCTTCAGTTCATCAGTGATACCAAGTCCTGACAGAGGGCACAAACGTGCTTCACTGCATGGTCCTGAGGCTGCAGTGTGAATGTAGGCTGTGATCACATGGAGAGGAGAGATCATCCAACCCAGCGCTGTCAGATTCCTGTGCACAACCACTAACTACTGCTCATAGGAACAGAGAGGAAGGAGAGGGGGAAGAGACACAACCAGGAGCATCAGAGACAGCAGAGAGATTCAGGCACAACTGAAGAAGAACTAAGTGGCAGCACACAATTTACAGGGCTATATTAGAGACTTCACCAAGTGTAAAGTAGCTGGGTGAAGAGAGTGTAGTATGTACAGTACCTAGGAGGGCACTGAGGGGAGGTGAATGGATGGGGTCAGATCATGGGTAACATGTGAACACAGGGGATAGTACAAGGAATATAATATACAAGGACATGAGCAGATGTAGACACTGAAGAACAAAGTACCAGAGAAGAAAGTGACAGCACAGAGCCTGAAGAAGCCACACCTGCAGAGAGATGAGCACCTGGCATCACCTCCAGCACACCAGGGCTAAGGTAACATCACTTTTGTACTTCTTTTACAGCCTCCTTAGCCATGATGTTATATCACATTTACTGCTCAGTCAGCTTGTAGTCCTATGTGGAATGGTGTGTGAAGTGCTTCCACTTACACCTGAACTCTGACAACAAGTGGTACTTGTGACAACTAGGATCAGTCTATAAATACACTCTTGTGTTCTTTACTGCATATTATTCCAAGACGCACGTCTAAACATATGAAGAAAAGGCACAGACATTGCAATAATGTGTGATAACTCTATGGAAAGGTAGAGATTATGTCATCATGGAATAGAATATACATGTATGTACAGTAGAAAAATGGTAAACTGTATCACTCCTAATAGTAAAGTAATTTATGTCAACTGTCTGAATTTTGTCTCTTAGGCCTAAATGTCACCACTTATAACTTCTGCAGCCTGTATGGCATACTGTGGTCCAATACCATGGCAAATCCAGAATGGGTTATTGATCCATAAAGAGAATTAATGCTGCAAATCAATGACATATAGTTTAAACCATAGAGATAATATAAATAGGTAGATAAATAGATAGAATTGATAGACAGACAGACAGACAGACAGATAGATAGATAGATAGATAGATAGATATAATAGATAGATTCAGGAACCACAGTTTAAAAGACCAGAATTTGTAATGTAACTCTTTTTCTGCAGATAGATAGATAGACTAGATAGATAAGATAGATTGGTAGATAGATATGATAGACAGGAGATATATATATATATATATATATATATATATATATATAGATAAGATATATTGATAGATATGATAGATAGATATTATAGATAGATTCAGTACACACAGTTTAAAATACCAGAATTTGTAATTTAACTCTTTTTCTGCAATATAATTAACTCTAACTTCAAAGATACACAATTTCAACAATTTTGCACGCCAAAAAATATTAAAAAGATTAGCTAATAGATAGGAGATAGATATTAGTTAAGATAGGTAGATATAAGTTAGTTAATATTGATAAAGTTATATATTAGATAGATAAATAGATAATAGATTCAATATAGAGAATTTACTAATGAAGAGTAACTTGCCCCCACTCCTTTCTGTATCATGAAATGATGAAACACAGATAATAGCTCTACTACATCTGGATATGTGTTAGAATTAGAAATGAATGTTCTGCTCACTCTCTGTTCAACATGTCAAGTTTTCCATATGTTCATGTATATGGTTTCATAAACTGAATGAACATGGATTTTAGCAGCCATTAATTTATTATACCACAACATGCTTAGAAGAATATCCATATTTCTGCTTAACATGAAAGTAACTGAAAAGTGAAAATCACAATGCAGTTAGATTTGCTGGTCATATTTATAAAAATAAAGGCACACACACTTTATCTAGCAGCCCTATCTGAAAATCTTTTCTGAGATATTTCCATAGAAACACAGAATCTGACGTCTGCTAACAGCCACTTAACTCAACCTTTCTTGTCTACTGTAAAGCCCCACACCCTGTTTGATCTCTGACCCTGTATTAGAGCCGGTGTATTTTTAGATCTATTAGTACCATTCAGAATTTCTTTGTTATTTCACCCCCTCTTGTGAGAATGTCTTGCTTACTGTTAGTTGATGGTTTGGTCATTGTTTCTCTTTCTTCTACCATAAGAATCTCCTCTGAATCAATAGTTAAGCACACGCTGCAAGACATAGTGTAACATCACAGGTTCTGGAAGCTTGTTCAAGACAAGGTTAGATGCTTCTGAAATTGCTTCATTTTTTTTAATTATCCCTTCTGGGGTGGGACAAGCTTTCTTGGCAGGAAATTATAAATGATCTCTTCCAAATATTTAATTTAGTGTAAAAAAAAAGAAAGAAACACCTATATGAATCAGGCACAAAGATCACACAATTAACCGCAGGTGCATACCCAGAACCCTGAACACCAAAAAGACAACAAACTGGCACTGTGCTACAAAAATCCATAAAAAAATTATTTATTGCCATACCGAAAGGTTAAAAAGATATATATATATATATATATATATATATATATATATATATGGCAGAAAGGAAAGAAGCAGCACACAAAAATGAGTGAATAAACCGTCCACTTTTTCACTATCATCTGGAGTGCTGCCTTCTTTTGCTCTAATATATATATATATATATATATATATCATAAACCAAAACCACAAGGAGGTGCAAGAATTTGGTCTTATTACAAGTGTTACAAAATATAAATAAAATCACTGAGCAGGTGTATTCACACTGTGGTACATCCACACAGGCCAGAGTATTATACAGTATACAGACCAAAAACAGCACCCAACATATGTTTAGTGTTAGCTTCCTCGGGGGAGACTCAGACTGGAGTCTCTTTCTTATCAAAGATGCAGCAATTATCAATGCAAATTATTGTGTCTGATGTATTTATCTGTGCATCTAATGACATATTTACTACTAGAAATGTAAGCACTGGGCTATATCAGGGCTGTACCATACCTGGACTAGAGGAATATCTGATATCATATCTGAACTGGTTTGTTACACTCATCTCTGCACCATCTGTGAAAATATCCTTTGCACTCTTGGCTAAAAAATGAACTCTTCCTGACACAAAGTGTGGTCATTGAGGAGCAGTCAATCCTACATCCAGACTTTAGTGGTCACATTTTATAATACCATGTTCTGAGCTAGACATTAGATGTAATGATACTGTTTACTTAGTGATCCGCTGCTGCATTCTGGAGAAAAAGCACTTTTAATCAATATGCAAATGAGCGGTTAAGTGTACCCTTGCTCCTCCTGCTTGCTCTGCCTGCTCCTCCCTCTCCCACTTGATTGACAGTGCCAGACAAGATGACTATGCAGGAGCCTGACAGGAAGGGGAGGGACTGCTCATTTGCATTAAAAGTATATATTCTCCAGAATGAAGAGATGGAGCGGTCTCATTACATTCAGCTGAGCTAGCCCTACAAGGCATTGTGTCTGGTTGAACAGTGAATTTCCTGGTGACAGATTCCCTTTAACTCTTTGGGTGGTCCAAAGAAAATTAATACAGACAATGTAAGTAACTGTAGGCATTTAGAGTGTTCACACTTGTGTTAGTTTCTTCTCCACCAGGTTTGTGTTGCTATGTTGCCTCATTAGTCAGATTAGTGCAACGTGTAATATTCTATCCAGCACTGAAGCCTGAGTGAACCATTATAAGTCAGTGGGGAAGTAATTATGATGGATCAGAACAGAAGCCATGACACCAATGTGAACAGGGCTTTATTATTATGTGTGAGCGGCTATTAGGGTATTAGCTCTATCCATGTAGAAGCCACGGTAAAAAGCTTGTCATACAGATATTTAGTCAATTTAAGTAATGATCGCTAGAAAGCTTCACAGTGGTTATTTACTTCAAACAAACTGATGATCTGTTGTCATTTTTTTAATACCATAAGGATCCTGCCACACTTCATTTTTTCTTGATGTTTTTTTCAGGCATTTAATTTTCCTATAGGGAAACGTCAAACCATATGCAAAATATTGGCTCCTCTGTCGTCACATCTCATGCATTTATCCACCACATTAGGTGAAAAACTGGACATTAAATTAGGTTTATAATAAGCCATATGCAGTGTATATAACAGAAACAATCGATAAGTATTGTTAACTCCAGAGAAAAGTCCAATTATAATCCAGAGCCTCAGATAAATAAAACGTAACTTTTAATAAAAACAGGTTAAAAACTTCATGACGTCCTCGGTGACACGTTTCCCGCACATTGCACTTCATCAAAGCTTTGAGGCGCTGGACTTTTCTCACTACCCTGGATCCGAGGGAAAATCCGTGCAGCCTGCCTTCCGGTAACTGTCACACCTAAGCTGTTTTTGGGTAAGGTGTCCAAACGTATCTTGTTTTTCTTATTTGATACATATTGCCATTTAAAATTTTTGTAAACAGAAACAATACTTTACACTATCTATCTCCCATCTTCTGAGAACTCTTCATCCACCTCTCCTTAGGTTTTTGTAAAATCGAAATCCTACACAGTTTAGACAGTGCTCCCCTCTTAACCTTACACTAAAAAAATTCAGAAAACTCTACTTGAACCCCTTAAGGACCGGGCTCGTTTTCACCTTTAGGACCAAGCCATTTTTTGCAAATCTGACCAGTGTCACTTTATGTGCGAAAATTTTTAAAAAGCTTTTACTTATCCAGGCCATTCTGAGATTGTTTTTTCGTCACATATTGTACTTCAACACACTGGTAAAATGGAGTAAAAATAATTCATTTTTATTTATAAAAAAATACCAAATTTAACAAAAATGTGGAAAAATTCCAAGTTTCAATTTCTCTACTTCTATAATACATGGTAATACCTCCAAAAATAGTTATTCATTTACATTCCCCATATGTCTACTTCATGTTTGGATCATTTTGAGAATGCCATTTTATTTTTTGGGGATGTTACAAGGCTTAGAAGTTTAGAACCAAATCTTGAAATTTTTCAGAAATTTTCCAAAACCCACTTTTTAAAGACCAGTTCAGGTCTGAAGTCACTTTGTGAGGCTTACATAATAGAAACCACCCAAAAATGACATCATTTTGGAAACTACACCCCTCAAGGTGTTCAAAACGGATTTTACAAACTTTGTTAACCCTTTAGGTGTTCCACAAGAGTTATTGGCAAATGGAGATCAAATTTCAGAAATAACATTTTTGGGCACATTTTCCATTTTAATTCATTTTTTCCAGTAACAAAGCAAGGGTTAACAGCCAAACAAAACTCAATTTTTATTGCACTGATTTCGTAGTTTATAGAAACACCCCATATGTGGTAGTAAACTAATGTATGGGCACACGGCAGGGCGCAGAAGGAAGGGAACACCATATGTTTTCTGGAAGGCAGATTTTGCTGGACTGGTTTATTTACACCATGTCCCATTTGAAGCCCCCGATGCACCCCTAAAGTAGAAACTCAAAAAAAGTGACCCCATTTTGAAAACTACGGGATAAGGTGGAGGTTTTGTTGGGACGATTTTTAGGGTACATCAGATTTTTGGTTGCTCTATATTACATTTTTGTGAGGCAAGGTTACAAAAAATTTTAAATTAGGAAATTTCATCTCCATTTGCCAATAACTCTTGTAGGACACCTCAAGGGTTAACAAAGTTTTTAAAATCAGTTTTGAATACCTTGAGGGGTGTAGTTTCTTAGATGGGGTCACTTTTATGGAGTTTCTACTCTAGGGGTGCATCAGGGGGGCTTCAAATGGGACATGGTGTAAATAAACCAGTCCAGCAAAATCTGCCTTCCAAAGACCACATGGCGCTTCTTTCCTTGTGCGCCCTGTCGTTTGGCCATACAGCATTTTACGACCATATATAGGGTGTTTCTGAAAACTACAGAATCAGGGCAATAAATATAGTTTTGTTTGACTGTTAACCCTTGCTTTGTTAACGAAAAAAATTGATTCAAATGGAAAATTTGGCAAAAAATTGCTGTTTTGGCACCGTTTTTTTTTTTTACTGTGTTCATTTGAGGAGTTAGGTCATATGTTATTTTTATAGAGCAGATTCTTACGGACGCGGCAATACCTAATATGTCTACTTTTTTAAATCTATTTAGGTTTTACACTATAATATCCTTTTTTTTTTTTTTACATTTTAGTATCTCCATAGTCTGAGAGTTAGTTTTTTTGTTTTTTTTTTGCCGATTGTCTTAGGTAGGAGCTCATTTTTTGTGGGATGACATAAAAGTAGACATATTAGGTATTGCCAAAAATATAAAATACAAACAGTGTAAAAAAAAAGCCGTGTTCATCTGAGGGGTTAGGTCATGAGAGCCATAGTTTTATTTTATTTTTTCTGGGCGACTGTCTGTGGCCAAAAATAATTCAAATTGGGGAAGGGGATTATAAATTTAGTATTCCATGGAAGTGTGGTACTTCCTGAGGCAACCGTCAATGCAGAGGCCTGGTTGATCAGGGGCACGTGTCACACTAAGTCCTACCGTATTTCCCTCCTGTGACACACTCTACACTTTTTTTGGGAACGATCCAGGCGCCTCCAGTTGCCGAGGTACTCCAGCCTGCTCTTTCCCGGTCAGAAAAGATCAGGGCTTTGAGGACTGCCTCATAGAACTGGAGGAATTTTCCTGTGATGCCAGCGTTCCGGGACGGCACAAAAGAGTTGTACAAGGCAACCTGTACCAAGTAGACCGCAACTTTTTTGTACCATGCCCGGGTTTTGCGCATGGCGTTATATGGCTTAAGGACTTGATCAGAGAGACCAACTCCTCCCATATACCGATTGTAGTCCACGATACAATCGGGCTTGAGGACCGTTGCCGCGGTACCTCGCACAGGGACAGGGGTGATACCATTACCGGGAATTGTGGACAGTACAAGGACATCCCTCTTGTCCTTCTATCTGACCAGCAACAGGTTTCTACTGGTAAGGGCACAGGTCTTACCCCTGGGGATAGGTACCTGGAGGGGGTGGGTAGGAGGCCGCGTTGATTTTTCCGCACGGTCCCACAAGCGGACGTGGATCTGGCGGTGAGGGACTGGAACAAGGGGATACTAGTATAAAAGTTATCCACCATACAGGTGGTAACCATTATCTAGCAGTGGGTGCTTAAGGCCCCACACAAGTTTCCCGCTAACACCCAGAGTGGGGGGACATTCTGGGGGTTCAATACGGGAATCTCGCCCCTCGTACACACGAAACTTGTAAGTGTACTCTGAGGTACTCTCACAAAGTTTGTACAGCTTCATGCCATACCTCGCCCGCTTAGAGGGAACATACTAGCGGAAAATGAGTCTCCCCTTGAAAGCAATGAGAGACTCATCAACTGCGACCTCCCTTCCAGGTACATAGGCCTCCAAAAATTTGGCCCCGAAATAATCCGCACCCCATCTCCCGGATTGCAAACCCATTCAAGTGAATAGGGTGTACACGGCCATGTGCATGAGCCCTTAGTCTGGGCTTTCTACTGCTGTGACCAGGCAGCAAGGGCTTGCGTGCAAGTGAGTGGCTGGATGGGGGTAATAGTAGCAGTAGTACTCATGGTTTTAACGGCCCCTAGGTTGGCGTGCAGTGATGGGACCTTTCTTTTCTTTTGGGGCACACTCTAGTTCTTGGATTCTCTTGCCTGATGACAGTTGAGGTGCCCTTGGTGCTATAGGTTCTGAGGTGCAAAGCAAGGTCCCGGTTTGTGACACCAACACTGCAGTTTAGTATCAAGACAGTTTGTAGCATGTGACGGACTGGCAGTTGTTCTTAATATGCACTTTTCCACAGTTCCTTACAGATAACACAACTGCACAGGTGCTTAATAGGCCAAAATGTCTCTTTAAAGTAGTCTTCCTGTCACGGCCTATGGTGTACGCTGTGACACTGTTGCCACACTTATCCAGGCTTGGGGTGTACACTGTAGTCAATGCGATGCAACCATAGAGCGGTTCCCTCTAACAGCAGGCAATAGCTCTGCTTCTTTTTTAACAGGTTGCTGTAATTACAGTACACATCCACAATGTCCACCTTGGGATGTGAATATTTCTCACAGTGGACCCAAACTGATTTTGTATGCTTAGGCACCAGAGGCAACTCCTGAACATAGGCACCAGAGGCAACTCCTACAGTAAGTAGGCCCTTTTCAGACAGGTTATCCCTACTGGGCTTTCTCTACATCCCCTCTTTCCATCTGGCATGCTTGTCTAGTTGTTCTTCTGTTCTTTCAGACCACTCCCTGGCTGGTACCTTAATCTAGGGTTGGCCAAAGTGCAGGGGCGTAACTACCATAACGGCAGACCATGCGACTGCTATGGGGCCCAGGGAAAAAGGGTGCCCAGTTGGGCTCATCTCCTCTTCTACTGGGGGTGAAAGTTTGGTCAGGACTCTACCCTCTAAATGAACAACGTTTAGCAAATGAGGCAGTGGAAAAAATGTCCATGGGGTTATTGATATGGGTTTAGGCAGAAACCCTTCTGTCCTGTGTGGGGGGCCTGGTTTGATCCTTGCTATGGGGCCCTTACTTCTCTATGTACGCCACTGCTAAAGTGTCAGCACTACAAATTTGCTTCTGCCCTGTTCAATGTCCATGACTAGACTGACCAACATTTTCTAACATCTCCTCTCTACCTGGAGAGGTTGACACCAGCCCCATCTAGGGATGTGAAAGAATAACCATCTTTAGAATAGTAACTCTTTCCTCAATCGAGATCAGAAGACCCCGCCATCCATTCAACTTACTTCTAATATGTTTTAAAAGTGGTACAAGATTGAGACTAGTATAATCCTGCAAAGTGAGAGAGATCTCAACTTCTAAATACTTAAAGTGAGTTGGTGCCGGGGAGCAAGTAAGTATAATCTATATGAAGGGCCCGGACATTAGGGGGTGTCTCACCAATTGTGGCTGCAGCTCCTATATAGAAATAGTTGCAGACAAAAAAACAAGCCCACTATAGTCTTATCCTGCAGTCCTACTCCCTTTTTTATTTCCAATATTAGTTGCTAACATTTATTTTGTAGGTTAAAAGGGGACAGATGAGAGAGAATGTGGCTGCAGCATACTAAACAGGCATTGTTTTTTGTCTGTTACCATGTATAGGAACTGTAGACAACAAATTAATGGCACTATTTGCCAAGTTGCTTCATGTTAGATCCATTGGAGCAATATAAATTGTTGTGAAGGTGGACTTTAACGCATATCTAAACTTTCACATAATTAGGGTCATTTATCAAACTGGTGTAAAGTAGAGCTGGCTTCGTTGCCCATAGCAACTAATCAGATTCCTCCTTTAATTTTCCAAAAATGAGTGATAGCATTATATCTGGCCATTATATGGCTTGTATCTGGTATATTTAATCAGTTTTCCTTTTTGCATGTCGCATCTCTAAGGCTAGTTTCACAGTTGTGTTGTGAGTTCCGGCTGGTTGTTCCGGCCGGGAACAGCCTGCTGGGTCTCTCTGGATCCCGCATTGCCAGAAGCCACAGCGTTCCCATTCGGCCCCATTAAACTATAATGGGGACAGGCAGAGATCCGGCCGCAACCTGGCAAATATGCTGAGAATTGGCTGGACGAAAACTGTCTACATTCAGTCAGTCACTCACTCCGAAGCACCATACAGGGCATTGTAGAGAAGTACTGAGCAGTATAGATATGAATAAAGCACTCATGGTGAGCCATAACACTTTTAGCTGCTAAATCTGCTGAATCATTTCTATCTATAGACTTTTATGGTATGATGTAATCTGATCACTCAGTGAGCAGGCAGCCCATCTTGGTCTCACATGATGGATTTCTCACAAATTTCAGATAGAAAGCTAGCTTACAAAAGAACAAGGCATTTTACTCTGATAAGATATATTACAAAGTTTCTTATATTCACCTGTACTATTGATTTATGCAAAGATATGTAAAAGTACAGTGACTACTTAAGGAACACATTTTTCAACCTTCATATCACTGTGTAAAAAAAGTAACTGTTCCCTTTATATATGCTGGTATTTAGGTATCAACCAACTGAAAAAATATTAGCAATTAGATTCAGCTAACTTAACAGCTGTTTCAAACAAGCATGTCTAGTGCGTGAATCAATCAATCTGGGCAATGCTCGTCTTGCAATTTATAATTTATAATTCTGATTTATAATGTTATGGACCTCTGCATGACCTTATTGCTACAAAATCATAGTGACTGCGTTATTTCAGCATGATCCTGTAGATGGAAGGTCATGCAGAGGCACATAGCATTATAAATTAGTATAATGCCCTGCGCTCCTGCAAGACAAGCAGTGTCCAGAACGAAGGATCACACTCACACATGAAGCGTAATTCCTGTACTGGACACCCTCATGTGAAACAACCCTAACGCATCCAGGCTCCACTGCAGTCAGACATTTTGAATATAAACCTCTAGGTATTATAAAAAGGACCTGTCGGTTCTACCTATATGACCGTGCAGGGACATGGAGAATGATGTCCATTTCATAATGTATTCATACATTTCCAGGAAGACATGAGTGGCATAAGCAATGCAGAGTTCTAAAAATAAGATATTCCAGAATTATTTAAAGTTAGATTTTTAGTAGTTTAAGAAGAGAGTACTGCTGAGAATAGAACTTATTTTATTCCATTAAATAAATTAAGGATTCCTTAAAGGGGTTGTCTGGGGGAGGGGGGGGGAATGCTTTTAATAATGGCTAGGATGAGTTAAATTACTGGCTAAAACAGGCCACCGATGTGGCCAGTGAGTGGCAGAGCAGTCATTTTTAGCCACTTCCTGTGTGTTGAAGGAAGTGGCTGAAAAGGAAGTTGAGAGCAGCAAGGACTAGAGCATCACTGGAATAGTAGAGGTCAGCATCGGCTAGGTGAGTAATGCTTGTTTTTCTAATATATTTTTTAAACCATTCTGGTCCTTTTTTTAAAAGATTTTGCCTCCAGCAAATTTCCGACCCATATCTTTATTAAATAATGACTTAAAATTATTCTCTAAACTACTGGCCCTAAGGTTACAGCCCCTTCTTCCTAAATTGGTGTCCACTGACCAAGTTGGTTTCATCCCTGGCCGCCAATGTAGGGATGGAACTCGTAGAGTAATTGATCTGCTCCAAATAGCGGATTCCTCCAGTGCACCCACAATATTTATATCGCTTGACGCTGAAAAAGCTTTCGATAGGGTGCACTGGGGGTTTCTGACGGAGGTGTTAAATCATTTTGGGTTCCGGGGACCTATTCTATCGGCTATCTTAAATCTATATTCTCTGCCATCAGCTCGAGTTTTAGCATCTGGCTTTTATTCCAAAAGCTTTGATATAACGAACGGTACCAGACAAGGCTGCCCGTTGTCACCGTTGGTTTTTGCGCTAGTGATGGAACCCCTGGCAGAAAGAATCCGCTTGGACCCAGGTATTTTAGGTATACATGTGGGTAATGCATCACACAAAATAGGATTGTACGCAGATGATGTCCTGTTATCACTTACGAACCCAGAGATATCTCTCCCAAACGTTATGGAAGTCTTAAATGAATATGCTCAAGCCTCCTTCTATAAACTTAATGTTACAAAATCGCATATTCTCCCATTTGCGATCCAAGAACCCCTCAAAAGGGAACTTCTGGCGAAGGCTCCATTTCAGTGGGCAGAGGATGGCATAGTTTACCTGGGCATACTATTAACACCTCGTATACTAAATTTGGTGAGAAGCAATCTCGACTCCCTGAGAAAAGAATTACTAACAGACTATGCCGAGTATTCTAAACTGTTTATGTCATGGCTGGCCAGAATTAATGCGGTCAAAATGATGATTCTTCCTAAGATCCTCTATAAACTTAGATGTATTCCTCTTATCATTCCACAAAAAATATTAAAACTGTTGCAGTCGTACCTTATAAAATTTATATGGGGTAACAAAGCACCTAGAGTGGACTGTCGAGCCCTATACCCAAAACTGAGAGAAGGGGGCCTTGGAGTCCCGGACCTCATTCGTTATTATAAGGCGAACCTCATTGAGCAGACTAAAGAGTGGTGGGCGCCTTCCTCGCTACAGAGATGGCATGAATTAGAATCCACCTACACAAAACTGGGTTCTCTCCCAGGCTTTCTTGCTGCCCTTTCCCTGGAAGCGCCTAAATCTACACCCCCTCTCTTGACTATGCAAGCGGCAGTTTGGACCTGGTCCAATTATATAGAGAAAGGGTTGCTTTTCACACCTAAGAGATCTGAGATCCCACTGATTGCGCTTACATATGGGGTCCCCGATCTCTCCTTAGATAAATGGGAGAAGGCAGGTATCACACGTTTGGATCAGTTGTATGAAGGTGATACTATGAAAACATTTGAGACCTTACATCAGAATTATGGTATACCTAACACTTGTTTCTATCAATACCTACAAGTTAGGCATATGCTGCACAGAACGAGACTTCCCATTATTTCATTGAATAAAACGACCCCTTTTGGTAAATACTTTACTGGTACGACAGGTCAGGGGAAAGGCCTTGCTACTGCATATCATGCACTTGACCCTACTTTAGAAACAAAGCTTAACTTTATGGTGAAATGGGAAGAAGAATTTGAAAGCTCTTGGTCGGTCGGGGAGTGGAGGGATGCTTTCCACTGGACGATAGCTACTGCCAAATGTATTAATCACATTGAACAAAATAGAAAAATACAACTTAGATGGTACTTGACGCCGGCCCGCATAGCACACATGGATCCTGAATATAGTTCAAACTGCTGGAGGAATTGTGGGGAAAAGGGAAGCTTATCACATATGTGGTGGTCATGTCCTATTATTCTCCCTTTTTGGAGGAAGATTTTTGACCTTATCTCGACAGTG
This sequence comes from Bufo bufo, assembly GCF_905171765.1. Taxonomy (NCBI): domain Eukaryota; kingdom Metazoa; phylum Chordata; class Amphibia; order Anura; family Bufonidae; genus Bufo; species Bufo bufo. The sequence goes on from NC_053397.1 coordinate 160,244,566, forward strand.
GCGGGCTTCCAGATCCCCCTCGACCCTCCATTAGCTGTGCTATCCATCGGAATAGGAGATTTACCTCACTCCCATAGACCGGTTATGATGGGCATTCTCTCAGCTGCAAGGAAGCTTATTGCAACCTCATGGAAGCTCCCATTACTCCTCAGGTGCCTGATGTGATCTCACTAGTTAACCAGTATATGCAACATGAATATATATATGCAGATTCTTACTCTGAACGCTTAAGGGCTCACAAAAGATGGGAATTGTGGAACTCTTGCCCGTTTGCAGTTAAGATTCACTCTGTAGCTCTGTAGGGACTGATACTGTGGTATACATACATGGCGGGAGAGAGCGGTGGATGGAGGACGGTGGATGGATTACGGTATAGGGTAACCATATATAGCGGTACACTAAAGTATAGAATAAAATATATCTTAGAAATGGATCACAAGTTCTGGATTCAATCTATTAGTCTTGTTCTTGAATTGACTATGTTACAATTTGTTGTATATGTCATCAATATGCTTAACATATATTAAGTGATAGTTGCTGGATTATACAAGTGACATTTATTAGCTGGTATTCTTTTGTTGGCTTAAATATGTAACATCACAATATAAATGTCAAAGTTGTACTTGCAAATCTTAACATTGTTCTGGCTTATGCAAATGACATATTTACTGTCTGATTTTCTTATGTTGAAAAATCAATAAAAACTGAAAGTTTAAAAAAAAAAAAAGATTTTGCCTCCACTCAAAATACCTCTTTAGCTTTAGATTAAGACATTATTCTAAGAGGAAAAATTAGATTTATGCCGAGGTGTAGTTATGCTATGCGGCAAAGATTCAGTTTGCTTCCAGAGCCCCGCGCCTCTGATCCAGTCCTCCTCCGGCTATTTTCTATACAAGGCTACAGAGGTGACGTGCAGGTATATGGCTTCAGAGAATTACAGCATGATACCTCTGAGGACAGTGATTCTCTGGCTTTAGTCTGATTCCTATCAGCTTCAGTTACTGTTTCTTGTAAGAGTGAGGTATCCTGTGACCCGTTTTGCTGAGTAGGAGTCTTTGGCTACATTTTCCCTCTCAGAGGTACTAAGTCCTTTTATATATTAGCACTAGGCTGCTCTCTGAGCTACTTTCCTAAAGCTCCTGCAGCAGTGAGGGGAAACGCTCCCTCACCACACTGCTTTACTTTCTAGCTCCAACTCTCCACTCCACTTCTCAACTTCTCCACTGTCTACTCACCTATAGCTTCCCCCAACCTTCCCCTTGGTAGGAAGCAGGACTTGCCCACTTCTGCCCAAAAGGGGGAGAAATGGAATGGTAAGTTACATTCTATCTAAAAGGTACAACCAGGCACATTGCATGGAATACAATATATAACAGTTACATAGCAATATTATTAAGGCACAGTATCAGAGGACCTGGAATTAAATACATAGATTACATTATTTGCTAGCCATTAGAGACAGTAGCTAAGTGTAAGAATGGTAGTGCCCCCTCTGGGGTACTACACATCCTTGGGAGGTCCTTGTACCAGAATATGTAATCTAGAACCAGCAAGAAGCTGGCATAGATTTTGGCCTACACCCTACCCACCATTATAATGGAACTGTGGACTCCTTGTATATCTTGTGTTGCCCCACTAAAGTCTGAACTTCTGCTACCTTGTTTCACAATGGGCCTGATTTATCATTCAGTTTTGCGTGTTTATGACTTTTTAAACACTACTGTACTTGTGTAAAAATTGTTGAGAAAGTAGAGTTTCTCCACCGCCTTCGCCACTTTCCCGAACAGGGGGAAGGCCGAGGGCGGGCAAGGTTGTGGCCAGTGAGCCTGCCACATCTATCATCTTTTACACCAGTTTCCTTGCAAAAAAGAACACTGAGGCGTACACCTCGCCATAACTTTAAAGCATAATCTGGCCGAGTTATCATAGACCACCGTAAAACACAGGTCTATGATAAATCAGGGCCAATATCTTAGTTTTTTTGCCTTATCATGTCAGAGCCTTCTGTCAAAGGTATACAGGAGTATTTCCCAACATACACCTCAAGTGGAAGACTCCATATGTATAAGGGTTTAGGTTTTTCTTGAGGGGTAACATTAGGGATAAGGTCAGTATTTGGGATAAAGTAAAGAGTTTTTTCTCAATTTTCAGTCATTACATCACTACGTATACAGTATGTGTAGAGAAATGTACTAAATATATTGGAGTCCCGCGCACACGTGTATATTGCCATTGGCTCAGACAGCATGCAGTCACCACCAGACTGATGGTAAGAACACATTTACTAGGGAATCCCTTCAGATATCGATGGGCAGAAAACAGTTAAAGGCAACTTTATGCTGACCTCACTGAGGGCAGTATAAAATAGTGACAGAAATACTGATCTCAGAGCTGTGTCACTCATGAGCTAAAAGTAAGTGGTTGCTGAGAACCAGCATCATAATCATTGTAGCCCAGGGCTTGAAAAGAGTCAAATCTACTTGAGAAGAGTCATGGTTATTCATATTCTCCTGCTCTCTCACCCATCTGCTGATGATTGGCAGTTTTCTCCTAGACAGAAAGGGAGAAAACTAGGTAGAAGATTGTCAATCATGAGAAGGTGGGCAGGAGAGCAGGAATATATAAATAACCAGGACTCTTCTCAGGTGGCCGTGACTCTTTTCCAGGCCCAGTCAGCAATGATTGTGATGTTGGTTCTCGGCAACCACTTACTTTTAACTTATAAATGACAGACTGCTGAAATCAACTCTCCTGTCTCTACTTTATACTGCCGTTAGTATGGGCAGCATAAAGTTGATGACAGGTTCCCTTTAAGGAGAACTAGCTGACTGATAAACCAAAAATGACTGTGGTACCATACGAGATAGCAGCAATTATGTATCATGGGAACTAATGCCGGAAAGTGAGAGAAATGATAATTACAAGTAGAAGAAGAGAATAATGCAGAGAATGTTCGGAGCAGACATCCTTGAACAAGACAACGTGTCATTTGCAAGACGTACAATTGGACAGTCAGCCATTGGCTTTTAGCTGATAATATCCATATCTAACTATGGAATTGCACTTAAATTAAAGCCTCCTGACAAGTGTAATGTATTGTTAAAAATAGACATGTGAATATCCCCCATATAAGCATGTCTCTAGGGCCTGATTCGACAACTAGTTTCATCTCCTTTATATTTGTGGACCTTGACAGATTATGATGTTTTCTTTATGTATTTCTTCTGTTATTTCTACAGTATTCTCCTCTATTTCCCCAGTCGCTTTGCCTCTTGATGTCTCTCTCTTGTCTTGGGGCTATAACACAGTAACATGCATGGAATCAATATGCTGACGCTATTAATTTTCCATCAATGCTGGCAGTCCCAGCCTGGCACTTCAGATAGAGAGAGGCACGAGGGGCTGCAAATGGTCAGACAGCAGAGGGACACTTACATCTGAGGAACACTAACTGAGTATTGACAAAAGCACATAAATGAGCCAATCCCTCCACGTGTCAGCAGCCACTACTGGGTCAGCACAACACGTCTGGGGGCTAATGCACAAAGCAGAAAACCAAAGCAGTAGTTAGCATGGGGACAAGACATTGAACACTTGTACACACAACTTATCTATCTATCTATCTATCTATCTATCTATCTATCTATCTAATAATCTATTTAACTATCTATCATCTATCTATCTATCTGTACACGAGGGGGAGGTTAAGGTCACTTATTGGATGGTTTCCTCTTGCACTGCATCCTGTTACTGTTATTTGTAGCCGATTTTATAATTTTTGTTAGAGCTTCTGTGATTGTGTCTTAGTATTACCCATTTTTTACTGCGCCATACAGAAGCACATAACATAATGGCACTGAGTAAACAGATTATATAGATATAAGACATAAATACGTTTTTATTAAAAAATGAAAGGTTAATTCTAATTTGGTTTCAGTGTTTTAGTGTTTCTATGGTAACTCAGTCTAAAAAAAGGTTATCATGATCTATGTAAATTCATTTACAACAAACTTATTTTTATATTCTATCTATTATCAATCTATCTCCTATTATCTATCTATCTATCTATCTATATCTTTCTGTTATCAATCTATCTTTTACTATTAATCTATCTTTTATTATTCATACAAAAGAATGGGGTCGGCACTGCTGAGTGTGGTGAATGGCCAACGGTTCTTACACCCAGGGCCGGTTTTAGACGAAATGTGTCACTGGGCAAAATAAAAAGAGGGGGCCCAAATCTTGTAATAATGTGCTAAAAATCACAGTCCGACATCTGACACCCCCAGCCGATCAGCTGTTTGAAGAGACGGCGCGTGCTGTTCACTGCTGCTGTCTCATAGACATACAGCAGCAGAGCAGGAAGAGAGAAGCGAGACGGCACGTGCGCACAACGCACACTGTCTCCTCAAACAGCTGATCATCGGGAGTGCCGGGTGTCAGACCCCCGCCAATCTAATATTGATGACCTATCCTAAGGATAGGTCATCAATATGAAAAAACCCGGAGAACCTCTTGAAGCTACCCCCAATACTGTGCCTGTTGTGCTCCCCCCATGTCCACAAACAGTATACTATACACCCAGACTGCCCTCATTAGTAATGGTGCCCCCAATAGTGATAATACTCCCCAAGATAGTTCCCTTTAGTAGCAATGCCCTCCATATTGCGTCAAACAATAACGCCCCTACAGTACTCTAGTACGGTAGTAATAATATAATCATAATGCTCCCAGTGGATTTAATGTCCCCCTGTAGTGCCCCCCACTAGTTCCAATATATATAATAATTCTCCCCATAGTGCCAATATATATATACACTCACCTAAAGAATTATTAGGAACACCATACTAATACGGTGTTGGACCCCCTTTTGCCTTCAGAACTGCCTTAATTCAACGTGGCATTGATTCAAATAGGTGCTGATAGAATTCTTTAGAAATGTTGGGCCATATTGATAGGATAGCATCTTGCAGTTGATGGAGATTTGAGGGATGCACATCCAGGGCACGAAGCTCCCGTTCCACCACATCCCAAAGATGCTCTATTGGGTTGAGATCTGGTGACTGTGGGGGCCATTTTAGTACAGTGAACTCATTGTCATGTTCAAGAAACCAATTTGAAATGATTCGAGCTTTGTGACATGGTGCATTATCCTGCTGGAAGTAGCCATCAGAGGATGGATACATGTTCTCATTCTGTTTACGCCAAATTCGGACTCTACCATTTGAATGTCTCAACAGAAATCGAGACTCATCAGACCAGGCAACATTTTTCCAGTCTTCAACAGTCCAATTTTGGTGAGCTCGTGCAAATTGTAGCCTCTTTTTCCTATTTGTAGTGGAGATGAGTGGTACCCGGTGGGGTCTTCTGCTGTTGTAGCCCATCCGCCTCAAGGTTGTGCGTGTTGTGGCTTCACAAATGCTTTGCTGCATACCTCGGTTGTAACGAGTGGTTATTTCAGTCAACGTTGCTCTTCTATCAGCTTGAATCAGTCGGCCCATTCTCCTCTGACCTCTAGCATCCACAAGGCATTTTTGCCCACAGGACTGTCACATACTGGATGTTTTTCCCTTTTCACACCATTCTTTGTAAACCCTAGAAATGGTTGTGCGTGAAAAACCCAGTAACTGAGCAGATTGTGAAATACTCAGACCGGCCCGTCTGGCACCAACAACCATGCCACACTCAAAATTGCTTGAATCACCTATCTTTCCCATTCTGACATTCAGTTTGGAGTTCAGGAGATTGTCTTGACCAAGACCACCCCCCTAAATGCATTGAAGCAACTGCCATGTGATTGGTTGACTAGATAATTGCATTAATGAGAAATAGAACAGGTGTTCCTAATAATTCTTTAGGTGAGTGTATATATATATATATATATATATATTTAATGTTCCACCATAGTGCGAGTATGTATATAATGCTCCTCCATTCCTCCCCAGTAGTGCCAAGTATATATAATGATCTCCTTCCCCCTTCCCTGGTGCCCCCAGCAGTGTGGACATTTTGTATATAAAAAGAAAAAACCTGCCTCCCTCCCGTACCCCCGCCGCTGTCTGCGATGCAGACCACAGTTTTATCTGTAGCTTGTGTTGCTGTGTCCTGATGCATGCGGTCCCAATGACAACACCACTTCTGCTCTGGGTCTTACATGATGAGGTCATCATGCGAGACTCAGAGAAGGAGGTTGCAGTTTTTTCATTGGGGCTTCTTGCTCTGCACTAATGCCTCTCAGGCTTGAGGCCTAGCGGCCTGAGGCTTGTGAAGTTGGACCGCCATGTGTGCGCCCCCCTTTATGGGTAACGAATTGTCACCCTGGGCGGATGACTACCCTCCCCTATCCATTGTCTCGGCCCTAATTCAGAGCACATTACTGCAGGAAGTATAACAGGAGAGGACTCCCAACATGTCTATTATTTATTATCAGAGCACATTACAAGAGGACGTATAAGAGGATGGGACTACAACTCCCAGCATGTCCAAGCCATTATTATGTAATATCAGAGTACATTACAAGAGGTATTAGAGAAGACTTCAACTCCCAGCATATCCAAATACAAACCGGATTCCAAAAAAGTTGGGACACTATACAAATCGTGAATAAAAACTGAATGCAATGATGTGGAGGTGCCAACTTCTAATATTTTATTCAGAATAGAACATAAATCACGGAACAAAAGTTTAAACTGAGAAAATGTACCATTTTAAGGGAAAAATATGTTGAATCAGAATTTCATGGTGTCAACAAATCCCCAAAAAGTTGGGACAAGGCCATTTTCACCACTGTGTGGCATCTCCCCTTCTTCTTACAACACTCAACAGACGTCTGGGGACCGAGGAGACCAGTTTCTCAAGTTTAGAAATAGGAATGCTCTCCCATTCTTGTCTAATACAGGCCTCTAACTGTTCAATCGTCTTCGGCCTTCTTTGTTGCACCTTCCTCTTTATGATGCGCCAAATGTTCTCTATAGGTGAAAGATCTGGACTGCAGACTGGCCATTTCAGTACCCGGATCCTTCTCCTACGCAGCCATGATGTTGTGATTGATGCAGAATGTGGTCTGGCATTATCTTGTTGAAAAATGCAGGGTCTTCCCTGAAAGAGATGACGTCTGGATGGGAGCATATGTTGTTCTAGAACCTGAATATATTTTTCTGCATTGATGGTGCCTTTCCAGACATGCAAGCTGCCCATGCCACACGCACTCATGCAACCCCATACCATCAGAGATGCAGGCTTCTGAACTGAGCGTTGATAACAACTTGGGTTGTCCTTGTCCTCTTTGGTCCGGATGACATGGCGTCCCAGATTTCCAAAAAGAACTTCGAATCGTGACTCGTCTGACCACAGAACAGTCTTCCATTTTGCCACACTCCATTTTAAATGATCCCTGGCCCAGTGAAAACGCCTGAGCTTGTGGATCTTGCTTAGAAATGGCTTCTTCTTTGCACTGTAGAGTTTCAGCTGGCAACGGCGGATGGCACGGTGGATTGTGTTCACTGACAATGGTTTCTGGAAGTATTCCTGAGCCCATTCTGTGATTTCCTTTACAGTAGCATTCCTGTTTGTGGTGCAGTGTCGTTTAAGGGCCCAGAGATCACGGGCATCCAGTATGGTTTTACGGCCTTGACCCTTACGCACAGAGATTGTTCCAGATTCTCTGAATCTTCGGATGATGTTATGCACAGTTGATGATGATAGATGCAAAGTCTTTGCAATTTTTCGCTGGGTAACACCTTTTTGATATTGCTCCACTATCTTTCTGCGCAACATTGTGGGAATTGGTGATCCTCTACCCATCTTGGCTTCTGAGAGACACTGCCACTCTGAGAAGCTCTTTTTATACCCAATCATGTTGCCAATTGACCTAATTAGTGTTAATTGGTCTTCCAGCTCTTTGTTATGCTCAAATTTACTTTTTCCAGCCTCTTATTGCTACTTGTCCCAACTTTTTGGGGATTTGTTGACACCGTGAAAATTGGAATCAACGTATTTTTCCTTTTAAAATGATACATTTACTCGGATTAAATGTTTGATCTGTCATCTACGTTCTATTACAAATAAAATATTGACATTTGCCATCTCCACATCATTGCATTCAGTTTTTATTCACAATTTGTTTAGTGTCCCAACTTTTTTGGAATCCGGTTTGTAGTTATTATGTAATATCAGAGTACATTATAAGAGGAGTTATACAACTCCCAGCATATCCAGGGTGTTGGAATGTACCCTGATATTATATAATAATGGCCTGGACATGCTGAGAGTTGTAATCCTCTCCTCTTTACCTCCTCTTGTAATGTACTCTGATATTACATAACAGGAGGTATAAGAGGAGAGGACTACAACTCCCAGCATTTCCCTGGCACTAACATTGAATCCATACTTCTTCACATGCATGGCTGGACTTTTTCTTCTTCATTACTTTACTGCACTGCTGAGCTCCGCCTCCTATTCTGGTCACATGATGGTGAGGTCATCGCAGGTCCTTCATCCCCTCTTCTCTGCTGAGCTCCGCCTCCTGTATCTGACATTATGGCAGGTCCTGTCAGCATTGTGGTAATGATTTCTCTTATATGTGAGGAAAGAGACCGTACACTGCATTGTAAAGTGCAGCTGCTCAGCTCTCCGCCCGTTTGCTTCCTCGGACGTTCAGCTAAACAGCAGCACTGAAGCAGGGGGCCCATTAGACAATGGGGGCCCTGGGCAATTGCCTAGTTTTCCCCCCCTAACGCCGGCCCTGCTCACACCTGCACTACCATCATGCGATATATGGTGGTGCTCTGCTTGATAGCCATGCAAAAATCAACAAATGAAGAAATAATGAATAGCGGTACTCACCATGTGATTCTGTTTGCAGCTTTATTCTGGTTAAAAACAGGAAAGTGCGGGCACCGCACAGATGGATAAGGCAACAGCCGTTTTATGCTACAAAGAGGAGGCTTGACAAAGCGCAGGTAGCGCGAAACGGCTGTTACCTTATTCATCTGTGCGGTGCCCGCACTTTCCTGTTTTTAACCAGAATAAAGCTGCAAACAGAATCACATGGTGAGTACCGCTATAAATTTTTTCTTAATTTGCTGTATCTTTTATTATTATTCATCTATATCTATCTATCTATATATATATATATATATATATTAGGGATCGACCGATTATCGGTTTTACCAATATTATCGGCTGATATTAAGGATTTTGAACGTTATCGGTATCGCCATCTATTTTGCCGATATACCGATAACGTATGGGGAACAAGGATCGCGCTGCTGACAGCGCTCTCTGTGTTCCCTCAGCAGCACAGTGAGAAGGAAGCAGTGTCTCCCTCCCACCTGTGCTGCTGCTGCCACTGCCCCCAATGAGAGGAGGGAGGACAAGAGGAGGGGCTGTGGCCGCTGCGCCACCAATGAAGATAAGTCTCTCGATCATTCATATACAGGAGGTGGGAGCTGGCTGCAGAATCACATAGCCAGCTCCCGACCTCTATGAGCGGTAGCTGAGATCTGCGGTAGTTAACCCCTCAGGTGCCGCGGATCGCAGCTACCGCTCATAGAGGTTGGGAGACGGCTATGTGATTCTGCAGCCAGCTCCCGCCTCCTGTATATGAATTAATGAGAGAGTTATCTTCATTGGTGGCGCAGTGCCCCCCCCAACCCCAGTACCAGACATTGGTGGTGCAGTGCGCCCCCCCAACCCTGTATTAATCATTGGTTGCGCAGTGCACCCCCCACCCAAGCCCCCGAGTATTAATCATTGGTGGCAGTGGCCACAGGGTCCCTTCCCCTTCTCATTGGTGGTGCAGTGGCAGTTCCGATCGGAGCCCCAGCAGTGAAATCCTGGGGCTCCGATCGGTTACCATGGCAGCCAGGACGCTACTGAAGCCCTGGCTGCCATGGTAATCTCCCTGCTGCTGTGTGCACAAGGCAGCAGGGACAGTGTGAAGTCCTATTCACCCTGATAGAGATCTATCAGGGTGAATAGAACAAGGGTTCTAGTCCCTAAGGGGGCTAATAGTTAGTAAAGAAAAAAAAAACACACCAAAATATTAATTATAAATGAAAAAGAAAGATTTACAAAAAAAAAAAACTACACGTTAACAATAAACATTAATGTTCAGCAGATTTGAGTAGGATTTATTTTTTATTTTTTTCAAAAATGAAAATTCACAGAATATTGGTATAAATTATCGGATATCGGCCGGAAAGTTTACAGATTATCGGTATCGGCCCTAAAAAATCTATATCGGTCAATCCCTAAAATATATATATATATATATATATATATATATACAGTACAGACCAAAAGTTTGGACACACCTTCTCATTCAAAGAGTTTTCTTTATTTTCATGACTATGAAAATTGTAGATTCACACTGAAGGCATCAAAACTATAAATTAACACATGTGGAATTATATACATAACAAACAAGTGTGAAACAACTGAAAATATATCATATTCTAGGTTCTTCAAAGTAGCCACCTTTTGCTTTGATTACTGCTTTGCACGCTCTTGGCATTCTCTTGATGAGCTTCAAGAGGTAGTCCCCTGAAATGGTTTTCACTTCATAGGTGTGCCCTGTCAGGTTTAATAAGTGGGATTTCTTGCCTTATAAATGGGGTTTGGACCATCAGTGGCGTTGAGGAGAAGTCAGGTGTATACACAGCTGATAGTCCTACTGAATAAACTGTTAGAATTTGTATTATGGCAAGAAAAAAGCAGCTAAGTAAAGAAAAACGAATGGCCATCATTGCTTTAAGAAATAAAGGTCAGTCAGCCGAAAGATTGGGAAAACCTTGAAAGTAAGGGCTATTTGACCATGAAGGAGAGTGATGGGGTGATGCACCAGATGACCTGGCCTCCACAGTCACCGGACCTGAACCCAATCGAGATGGTTTTGGGTGAGCTGGACCGCAGAGTGAAGGCAAAAGGGCCAACAAGTGCTAAGCATCTCTGGGAACTCCTTCAAGACTGTTGGAAGACCATTACAGGGGACTACCTCTTGAAGCTCATCAAGAGAATGCCAAGAGTGTGCAAAGCAGTAATCAAAGCAAAAGGTGGCTACTTTGAAGAACCTAGAATATGACATATTTTCAGTTGTTTCACACTTGTTTGTTATGTATATAATTCCACATGTGTTAATTCATAGTTTTGATGCCTTCATAGTCATGAAAATAAAGAAAACTCTTTGAATGAGAAGGTGTGTCCAAACTTTTGGTCTGTACTGTATATATGTATATATACTGTATATATATATATATATATATATATATATATATATATATATAATTATCTATCTATTATCAATCTTCTTTAATTAATCTATTATCTATCCATTATCCATCTAATACTTGTATATATAAGTTCTTCTCCTGGACCTTTGGGGCCTACCTTTGCATCAGAACCTGGGTCTAACAGTAGATCCTCTGGTGGGCCAGTCAACCTTGTATCTATCTATCCGGCATATCAATCTATGATCTATTTTATACCTATTTATCTATCCGGGTGCTTTACGCAAGCAGCTGTAGGTACTGTGATAAGCAGTAATGTAGAGGCTGCACCTGTACTCGGCACCTGGAAACCAAGGTAAGTACAGGTGTGGCCTGACCACTACCTACTTCATGTTCGGGTTCGGCACTCCAGAAATGCCAGGGAATGACATGGTGGTCATCGTTTTACTGGAAAAAAAATTGCGCTGCATGCTGCGCTATTTATTCTATCAAATAAAAGATCCTCTTTTTAATCATGATTGATGTCTGCACATCAGTGCCCACTACTGCATATTTTAATAGCGGCGTCATACAAGTAATAGCACACCTGCCAATACAATAATACGGCGGCTGAGAAACCTGGCGGCCATTGTTTGTGGAGCTGTCTGGTGACTAGTGATGAGCGAGCACCAAAGTGTTCAGGTGTTCGGCCCGAACACATTGCCATATTCGTGTGCTCGGTCGAGCACCTGATTATAATAGAAGTTAATGGGAGACAACCAGGCACCCCCTGCTTGGAAGAGGGTGCCTGGTCCATTAGAAAAGGTCAGAAAGTGACAAACACCACTGAAATGGATCGGGAACAGCATGGGGACTATGTCTGGATGCATCTTGGACTCCCAGGTTGCTGCGGGGAACCATTTTGTCCGTGTTGTACCCAACTTTTACAGACTGACCAAAGTACGCACAAAACCACCCAAAAAAATCTGTTACAGTAAAAATTGTTAGGAAACATTCTTTCCTGTATATTAAATTGTATATAAAGTGCAAGTGCTGCCAAAAATTACAAGCAAGAGGCACTCCGATACAACCTGTATATCACATAAAGGAGGGCCTCATTCACATTGTGGTACAATTGTTCATGTAGTGGGACTCCTACACTCATAAAGCCTGTGCACTAAGTGAAAGGGCTGCAAATAATTACAATGAACCGGCTATCCAATACACCCTTTATTACACATAAAGGAGGGCATCATACACACCCTTGAAAAATTATCATTGATGGCCTGCTGGTGACCCTCAAAAACATTAGGCGCAATGGCCTGCTAATCTGACCATCTAAATAAAACATTATGGGCGGTGGCCTGCTGCCGATTTGGTGACTCTAGTTAACCTGGGGCCGATGGCACGTCCCCGCGACGGCTATGATCCATTCGGATGCCTGGCCTATCAACTGCCCATGTAATAGTCAGCTCAAAATAATTGCAAACTACGGGTAACGGGGAATCGGTGTTTAATTACGGAGAGGTATCCTGACAAATGGCTACCACATCCAAGAAAGGCAAGCAGGGGGCGTGCAAATTTCTCCTGACTCTGGGAGGTATTGACGATAAATAACAATACAGGACTCTTAATAGGCCCTGTGTGAGCCAGTGACAGGAGTCATCTATGAGGGGAGATATGAGTCACCCAGAATGTTGCAGGAAGCATTCTAAAGCGGCTTGCTTACCAGGAATGTGTCACCAAGGTGCCCGGCCTTGGTGGAGTAAAAGCCCTAGTCTAGGTGTCCACTAAGTTAGCTGGTGGACACAGAAAATAGATAGTGTAGCTGATTCAGCTAGTTCAGGGCGGGCTTTTACTGGGAACAGGCAATGTGTTGGGTGGGTGCCTGTTCCCCAGGTTCCAGTCTGGGACTTGAGGCATGCTAATGTCCAGGGATCCTATTTAATCCTGCTGCTGGATCTTAGGTGTGTCTCAGTCTGGAGGAAAGGCACACAGTGTGAAGTAACACTGTCAGAGTGTGTTACAACTGTTTGACCTGGCTGCGATCTGGATGTACTGGCTGTACTGATATGAAAGAGGCTAAATAAAGAGGACTTTTGTTGAACGTTTTGGTGTCCCTGACACCACTTGTGAGTACGGTTCCCCACAAGTGGTGTCGGATGCGGGCAATTGACCAGTGAGGCAAACACTATTGTGCATGTCCTTCATAAAGCCAGCTAAGTTTTGCCATAAGACAGCGGATCAAATGTAGGCAATACTACAGCAGCTGGTCCGGGCTAATGCCCAACAAGCCGAGTGCAATGCATAACAGCAAGCAGGGAACGCCCAGCAACAACAGACAGCCTGTTGATTCAACAGATGGCGGCCATGCAAGAGACCCCCACGAGCATCCCAGCAAGGAACCCCACCTGCAGTGACCCCGTTTCCGTCTGTTGCCAGAGATAAAGTCCCATCAGTGCTGAGGAAAATGAGTCCTGAGGACGACGGAGAGGCATTCCTTGCGGTATTTGAAAGGACGGCGGAGCGGGAAAATTTGCCGTCTGAACAGTGGGCTGAGGTAGTGACACCGTTCCTGGTAGGAGACGCCCAGAAAGCCTATTTTGACCTCTATCGTGAGGACGCCCAGGACTATGAGGAACTTAGAGGTGAGGTCTTGGATCGGATAGGGGTTAACACGTATGTGCGCGCACAAAGGGTGTACCAGTGGGCTTTTTTAGAGACCCGGCCCGCCAGGTCTCAGGCATATGACTTGCTGCACCTGGTGAAGAAGTGGCTCCAGCCGGAGACCTTGAGTTCCTCTCAAATGATTGAGCGGGTGGTAGTGGACCGTGGGCCAAGGAGACCCAGGTGGGCCAAGGAGACCTAGGCAACCTTGATCGGTTGGTTAACCTGGTTGAGCGGTATATGGCGACCCAGGACATGATGCGGGACTCTGCTCAGTTGAGAGAGACACGCCAGCCCACCTCCCAGCCTAGGGAGACTGGAAAAAGGGTCCGGCCTTCTATGGGGGGGAATCGCTACCAAAACTCCTGTGAGGCGAGTCCCCTGTGATTCGGTGCTGGCACTGCCAAGGCCCGGGACATGTTGTGGCTAACTGCCCTATGACTTATGAACCCATGGACTGCGGGTTCGCTCGCCGCTCCTCGTTCTATGCACGACCTGTGTGTATTGCTGAGACTCCCCTGGCTGCTGATATGCCTCCCTTGTGCCAGGTTTCTATTAATGGGTAACCGGTCAAGGCACTGCTGGATTCAGTTACTCAGATGTTAGACTGGTAACCCTTGTGCATGAGTCACTGATTTCATAAGAAATACCAGGAAATCAGAAAATAGCCATAGTCTGTATCCATGGAGACCCCGGGAGTTTGCCACAACAAAGGTTTCCCTGTCCGCGTCAGGCAGGGAACTACAACATGTTGTCGGGGTGGTGCGAGATCTCCCTTATGACGCCATTTTGGGAAGAGACTTGTTCTGGACACTGTGGAAGAACGGTATGCATTCTCTTAGTGGGAAAAACTGTCCGGGCCCTGAACCCTACCACCCCGATGCTGGGGTACCACCACAGATATAGAGTGTAATCCCGATAGGTTTCCCCTAGAGGTGTTGGCTGGTGAGATGGTAGAGACCCCATCCATCCCGGACTCCACCAGATGAAAGTGACTAAACATGAAGGCAATTTAAATGTGGTGTTTTTAATGTACTGAATGCACTGTATTCACATGCACCTCTGCCACCACAAAAAAGGTTATATGGTTCAATCTTCATTTTCTCGTCCTTCTTCTCATCATCCATCATATCAACATGCGTTTTAGGCAGCCCTCACTCATAATGATTTGTAGGGTCAGCTCACCTGCAGGCCCTCACATATGATTGGTAGGGTCAGCTCACCTGCAGGCCCTCACATACGATTGGTAGGGTCAGCTCACCTGCAGGCCCTCACATATGATTGGTAGGGTCAGCTCACCTGCAGGCCCTCACATATAATGTTTTAGAAGGTCAGCTGACCTGCAGGCCCTCACATATAATGTTTTAGAAGGTCAGCTGACCTGCAGGCCCTCACATATAATTATTTTTTAGGGTCAGCTGACCTGCAGGCCCGCACATATAATGATTTGTAGTGTCAGCTCACCTGCAGGCCCTCACATCTAATGTTTTAGAAGGTGAGCTCAACCGTAAGGCCCTCACATATAATGTTTTAGAGGGTCAGCTGACCGGAAGGGACTAGGAAAGAATATTTTTTTAAGGTTAGCTGACCAGAAGGCCATTTCAAATAATGTTTTTGAGTGTTAGAGCACCTGTAGGCCCTCAGCTACATTAATGTCACACGTACAGTAGCGTAGGATTTGTAAGTGTATGTGCAAATAAAGAAAAATAGCTATTTGGGATGCACGCACATTACACTGGAGATGTAGCCCTGATAATGTCACAGACTAGCATACACTGTGTATGGATAAAGTAGAGTATATGTCATTGATATGGATCAAACGCACACACAGTAGATGTGGCACAAATTATTTAAATTTGCGCTGCAGACACTGTTTCCTGATGTAGTACAGTATTGGTCACAGAAAGACAAACACTATGAACTATAACATTAAGCCCAGATTTTTACCTAAAGAAACCCGTTTCAGATGGCGTACTGTATATGTCACAGAAAACAACACACTATGGACACTAGATTAGGCCCATATTTGTTAAATTATACCTTTTCGGATGGAGTACTGTATATGTCACGGATGTGTATTAAACGCACACACTATAGACAATAAATGTGGAGCTGATTATTTGAATTTATGCAAAAAAACTGTCTGCGGATGATGTACAGTATATGTCAGTAATAGGTATTAAATAAAAATATGTTGCTGCTGTCAAACACACACACACACAGTAGTCCTTAAAAGGACTTTGGGGTCTTTGAAAAGCTTTTGTTAGCTTTTTTGAATTTTTTAAAAATATTTGCACCATACAAACACAAAAGGTATTGCAGTGCAGATGTGACAATTAACGGCAGACACCGTTGACATAAAAATTGTGGCTATATTATGGGAAAAAAATGGTTTTCTGTATTTTATATTTTTTGTCAAAATCTGGACCTGACAACCACAAAAGGTATTGAATTGTAGATGACTCAATTCAGGGATTACACCATAGACAGCAAAAATGTGTTAAGATTATGGAAAAAATAATGTTTTCTGTATTTTATTTTTTGGCCTACATAAGGCCCTGACAACCTGCAAATGCTTTGAAATGCAGATCACACAATTAACGCATTACACAGTAGACAGCAAAAATGTGTTCAGATTCTGGGAAAAAATATTTTTTCTGTATTTACATTTTTGGCCTGGATATGGCGCTGACAACCTTTATTTTTGCTTTGGATAAGGCCCTGACAACCTTTATTTATGCCCTGGATAAGGCCCTGACAACCAGCAAATGCTTTGTAATGCAGATCACACAATTAACACATTACACTGTAGACAGCAAAAATGTGGTGGTCAGATTCTGGGAAAATAGTATATATATATTTTTTCACTTTTTCCCAATATATGGCCCTGAAAACCACAGACGGTGTTCAAATGCAGAGCACTGAGATTAACGGATTAAACCGCAGACAGCAAAAATGTGTTCAGATTCTGGGAAATATATGTAAATTATAAAAAAAAATTATAAAATAAAGTACAACTTTGCACTTTCAAATTGGTGCCAACACACACAAATTCTCCCTACACTCTCTGTCCCTTCCTAACAGCAGCTCTCCCTGACTCGCAATGAGCCGAACTCGCGTGACCGGGTGCTATATAGCACCCGATGACGCATTCCGGCCAGCCAATCACTGTAATGCCAGCAGCCAACATGGTTACTGGCATTACAGTGATGACAATACTTACCTGCACGTTTATTGGCTGCTTAGCAGGCGCCAAACGTGCGGGGAGGAGACTCGAGCATGGCGCTCGAGCACATGTGGTACTCGGCCAAGTACCACCATATCCGAGCCGAACAGGTATTCGGCCGAGCATGCTCGCTCATCACTACTGGTGACCCAGTGCGGCTTATACCAATGGGCATTGACAACTAGAGATATTTTTGGCCTGTTTTGGAGGTATTTTCAGGCAGGGAATCAAATGTTGGTAGGCCTGGTAATATATATTAGTTTATTTAAATCCAGTAATATTATTACTAGAATAGAAGCTAAAAATGAACAGAACTGGTGGGTAACCTCAAATAAGACTTAGCTTTTAATACATCATTAAAAATACCCAAAAGACGATGAAAAGGTCGCTCGCTACAGTACAGGACACTTATTACAAATCACTCAATGGTGAAAAAGTACAAAATTGCTATATGTAGTGCCAACAAACCTAAACGGGAGCAAAGGAGTGGGAGGGGAAGGGAGACTGGGTCTCTTTCTCCTGTTGATCCCTCCCTACATGTTAACAATGGCAGTGTGTTTTTGGGATATAGCTGTATTTTGCTTGCTATTGTGGGCTTATTTATAGTATTTCCCTTAGTGTGCCAACATAGTTCCCTCGCTTGCTCCCTTCTCTGACGAAACTGGGCAGTCATATGGCGCAGCGTAGGGACACCTAGGGACAACTTAGGAGGTGTTAACATATAGGGAGGGATCAATAGGAGAAAGAGACCCATTTGTAATAAGTGTCCTGTACTCTGACGAGCGACCTTTTCACCTCCTTTTGGGTATTTTTAATGATGTACTAAAAGTTAAGTCTTATTTGAGGTTACCCACCAGTTCTGTTCATTTTTTGTATTTATAATTGGGTACCCAATTTTTGGGGTTATCATTAGTGACCATTATACTCCCGTGGTTAATTCAATATTTATTCAGAATAGAAGCTATCACAAAGACCAATGATGATCGATACTACGTGAGAACGCTTAGTGACAGCTCCGAGTGTTATTCTTGGCAACACCTAACGCAACACTCGGATAACACATTGCCACCTCTGTGTGATTCCTGTATTCTCTTCTTAGTTTATCCCTTCCCTGGTGTCTTTATGTGGGGGTTTATGTTGTTCTAGTTTTCAGTGCATTTGTTATATTTCCTTCCCCAATACTTACATCTGTAGGAAGCAGAGATCTTTTTCCACATTGGTACCTTGGCATTATATTATGTGTGTGGATATACGGTAAAACCTGCAGAACTTAATATGGAAAAGGTAAAACAACAAGTAGCGCAGCGGCAGCGGCAGATCTTGTGTACTCTATTTATAGCTTGTAGGATGAAGATCAATTATTGTCGCACATGTGGGAGAAAGAGACCAGTTTCTACAGCAGATGCTCGTTGGCGTCATAATCCTTTTAAATCAGATGTTGATAGACTTATTTTGTATCCTGTCCAGTGCTGGGGTCCATAGGAGGGAATTTGTCATCAGGGGAATGTTTGAAGTCCGAGTCTGTGTTGGAGTACTTTTATCAAATGTCGCAAGTTTGATAAATTGCCTCATGCTTAAAGAGAATATTATGGAAAAAAAAACTATTGTTTAAATCCTGTTTTTAGGTTAAACATATTTAAATAAGTTTTGATGGTGGTACTTTTAATTTTCCATGTCAATATCTATATTTAAACAAAAACCATAAAATCCTACAGTTTTCACAGGGCCACTAAGCCTAATACTGGGCTTTCCTTCTTGGTCTGTACAGATCACTTTACTGCAGTTATCTGCTTATCTATCATTTTAATCTGCCTGTAATTATATAACCTCTGCGTATAGATAAGACAGGATCTACCATTCACAGTAGGTGATTGTCAGAGTTTATCTATTCTTTCCTTGTACAATGACCTCTGCAAAGGTCAAAGATCATGCCTAGAAAACTCTCCCATAGAAGTCAATAAGGTCCCCTCCTGACCATTGTGTCTAAGGATCATGGGGCTGCTGTAAATCAATTTACTTACTGGTTTCTAAATGCTGTTATGAAGAGCTCAGGCAAGATGGCCGCTCCATAATAATGTTCAGGAAATGGAATAAATACCTGTGCAATCAGAAAATAAAAGATTATTTAATAAGATATATGTTGCTATTTGGTTTTAACTGGCAGAAAAAATAATTGGGGTGACATATTGACATATTCCCTTTATACATAATATTTTTGTCTAGAAAAGCTGCTCCAGTTTTCCTACTCCACCCTCCTACTGGAGTCTCAGTGATAAATCTGGAGTTAAACTCATTAGCATAGCTAACCACACCCACTTCCCACCCATATTTCAGAACTAGAGTGAGTGTGTAAAAATGCAAAAAGTCTCCAAAAGTGAACTCAAAAAGTCACATTTTGCGACATTTTGAAGTCAGAATTCTGGAGTGAAGGCATGATAAATCAGGGCCATAGTGTTTTATGGAGCATTGTGGGAGGTCTAAAATAAAGCTTGATAGGGTTGTCGTTTAAGATGGAGCTGAAGGTTAGGAAGGAACCTTGTGAAGGTAATGTAAGACAGCATCCAGCAGACTTAATAATGTCGTAATAAAAATGTATTTTTGAGGCATACCTCCCAACTTTAGAAAAGAAGGAAGAGGGACACTAGGTGCGAAGCGCGCTGTGGCAGATTTTTTCAGCACTAGGCCACGCCTATAACTCCACCCAAAACATATCTAAATACCTAATCCCAACCAGTCCCCTAAATGCCCCCACATAGTAATTATTCCCTCTTTATGCCCCCTCACAGTAGTTATACCAGATATATGCCCCCTCACACTAGTTATACCAGATATATGCCCCCTCACAGTAATATACCCAGATATGTGCCCCCTCACAGTAATATACCCAGTAAAGTGCCCCCTTCACAAGCAGGATTATGGGGGTGCAATGCAGTGCATTACGGGGATGCAGTGCAGTGGATTATGGGGGTGCAGTGCAGTGGATTATGGGGTGCAGTGCAGTGGATTATGGGGGTGCAGTGCGGGGTTATGGGGTGCAGTGCAGTTGATTATGGGGGTGTAGTGCGGGTGCATTATGGGGGTGCAGGAGGGGATTACTCAGGTCCTTGAACAGTTGTATTATTTATCAGGGACTATAATTTACACGGATGCTTTCTATACATTTCTTACACCTCAGAATATTTCAGGGGTCAGTAAAGTGTGGTACATGCTTCTAGGGGGGCAGGTGCCATACTCTTCCCCATTGTACCAGCACCCCCTCTGCTGCAGCCAGCCCAGCTCTTGTAACTTCACTGACCAGGAGTCCAGGAGAGAAGTCCTCTGTCATCTACGGAGTCCTGACCACAAGATGCATCTCTGCTGCTGGAGAGCCGGGGACATGGGGACACGGAGCACTGGAGCCCGGGAGCCCGGGAACCGGGCAATGAGTGGTGGCCGCCACCAGCAGCAGCAAGATACACGGAGCTCCTGACAGGCCTCGCCCTGCCCCCTACCAAGACCTACAGTGTGGAGCATCGCAGGGGGTAGGAATGATGAAGCAGAGAGCTGACGGTCGGCTCTTTGCTTCATCACTAGAGGCAGCTGTCTCTGCTTCCTGTGGAAGCAGGGACAGCTGCCAGAAAGTGGGACATACATCCCCCGTACCGGGACAGCGGGACAGCCACTGAAATCTGGGACTGTCCCGCTGGATCCGGAACGGTTGGCAGGTATGTTAAGGGAACCTGTCATCACAAAATACAAGGCCATCTGCAGGCAGCAGGTTAGGGAAAACATACAAACTCCGTGCAGACATTGCCCTTGGTCAGAATTGAATCCAGGAAGCCAGTGCTGCAAGGCACCAGTGCTTACCCACTGAGCCAGATTTTTCATATGTTTCTTATTTTATTTATAAATGAAGATGTGGATGTTATAGAATAGTCTGATTCAACTCTTTTTTTGTAGCTTTAAAGGGAGTCTGTCATTACGAAATGCAATGCCATTTGTAGGCAGCCTGTTATAGAGCAGGAGGAGCTGAGGTGGAGTTGGCGTCCTGAACCATAACCAGGGGCGTAACGATCGCGGTCGCAGGGAGTGCGACTGCGACCGGGCCCGGCGGGGGGAGGGGGCCCGCTGTACTAACATGTAATGAAGCGCTGTGAAGGGGCCCGGCATAAAGTACAGTGACAATGCCGGGCCCCGTCAGGGCGCTCCATTACATGTTTAATATGAGGCAAGGTGGGGGAGGTTTGCGCAGAGGGGGTGGGAGGAAGAGGGAGGACGCGCGCACTCACTCACATACACTCGGCCCGGCAGTTCTTGTCACTGCCGGGCTGTCTCCAGATCATCAGTGAAGCAGGAGCTCTAGCGCTCCCTCTGCTGGCCGCACATCGGGCTGCTGGCTGTGGGAGGAGCTCTGAAGGCCCGGGAAACTGCCTTTAGTACAGCGAGCAGTGCGATGTCAGTGTGGCAGCGCAACATCAGGGAAGAGGGTAAGTATGTTTTTTATTTTTATTTTCCTAACACTGCAGACTGGGGGCAAAGGGGAAGGGGGGGGGGGTTGATGGGCACAACTAGAGTGAGGGGGCACAAAAGTGGGCATCTCTACTGAGGGGGCACCTAATCTGCCATAACTACTGTGAGGGGGGCACATAATCTGGCATAACCACTGTGAGGAGCACATATGTGGGCATATCTAATGTGAGGGGCACATAATCTGGCATAACCACTGTAGGGGGGCACATATCTGGCATAACTACTGTGAGGGGGGCACATATAAAGGCATAACTATGAGATGGCACATATGAAGGCATAACTACTGTGAGGGGGGCACATAATCTGGCATAACCACTGTGAGGGGCACATATGTGGGCATATTTAATGTGAGGGGCACATAATATGGCATAACCACTGTAGGGGGCACATATCTGGTCATAACTACTGTGAGGGGCACATAGTCTGGCATAACTACTGTGAGGGGGAACATATCTGGCCATATCCACTGTGAGGGGCACATATCTGGGCATAACTACTGTGAGTGGGCACATATCTGGGCATAACCACTGTGAGCGGGCACATATCTGGGCATATCCACTGTGAGGGGCACATATCTGGGCATATCCACTGTGAGGGGCACATATCTGGCATAAATACCGTGAGGGGGCATATATTTGGCATAACTACTGTTAGGGGGCACATATTTGGCATAACTACTGTGAGGGGCACATATCTGGGCGTAACTACTGTGACAGGAACAAAGGTGGGCATAACTGCTGTGAGGGGCCACAAGAAGGACATAACTTTTGTGAAGGGACCACAAGGTGGGCTTAATTACTGTGAAAGGCCACAAGATGGGCATTACTACTGTGAGGGGCCACAATGTGGACATTAGTACTGTGTGGTAGCACTTAGGGGAAATGTCCTAAATTACCCTGCTATACATTGGCATAGCTCAGTCTACCAGGCCAGCAGAGCGCCCCCAGCTGGTAGTTTCACAGGGGTAGTCACCATCCCTTCCTATGTGATTATTCTTTTTTTTTCTATCACCACAGGGACCTTGTTCTGGATCCAGCGGACATCACACCGACGCCAGCGACACCCTGGATGAGGTAGGACCAGATTTTATTAGGACTGGGTGAGTGTAGCCATGCATTGGGCTCTTTCACACGAGCGGATCCCGTGTGGCTAATCTGCTGTGTGAAAGAGAGCCAAGCCCCGCTCCGGACAGCAGAGACACCGAGCAGTAACATGATTGATAATGCTCCATGCCTCTCTATGATCGTTTTGCTACAAAATCACGGTGACCACTTTATCTCCCTGTGATTTTTTTGTAAAAAGGTCACAGAGAGGCACGGAGCATTATCAATCGTGTTACTGCTCCGTGTCTCTGCTGTCCGGAATGGGGCTTGGCCCTCATTCACGCAGCGGACTAGCCACACGGGAAAGCCATTAGTAAGAAAATCTGCCGCTTCTTTATAAAAATCGGGGGGTAGGGGGGCCCCGATACAAAGTTTGCACTGGGGCCCATAACACTCTAGTTACGCCACTGACCATAACCATACACATGTGGACAAAATTGTTGATACCCTTCTGTTAAAGAAAGAAAAACCCACAATAGTCACTGAAATAACTTGAAACTAACAAAAGAAACAGTAAATAAAAGAGACTGTAAATAAAAATGTACTGATAATCAGCTAAAGAAACTCAGACATTGTTTTTAAATTGTGGTTCAATAGAATAATTTACAAAAACAAACTAATGAAACTGGCCTGGACAAAAATGATGGTACCCCTAGAAAATATGTATTTTGTTATATTATTATTATGCTGTAATTATTATGGCATTTGCTGGCTTTGGGTTGGTATGTGTGTTTTTTATTTTTTCCATGTAGTTGTTTATTCTTTTTTCTGAGAATGGTCATAATGGAGACATGCAGTCCCTTCTTGTATTGTCTGTATATATGGTGCAGCAGTGTGTGTGATTTACGGCAGCTACACTGAATGGCAGTCAATGAACAGAAAAGTGGCCATAGACTAATACAGTCTCCAGGAAAACATGGAGTACAGCTCCCTGCCATGGACACCAGAGATTGGCATAGGAACTACATAAAGAGCTGTATCTAGTCCTCCTTAAAGGGTTGTCTGGCTTCAGAGCTGAACCTGGACATACCGCCATTTTCACCCAGGCAGCCCCCCTGACTTGCTCTCCTTTTGCCCTGCACTAAATCACGCAGGAAGCCTGGTAACGCCATCAGAGCCGATAACGTCACAGAACACACTCCCGGGCAGAAGCTTCCGCCCTGAAGTGTATTATAATTTTTTTTTTAAATGGGCCCTTGCCCTGCGCGATGCTAACATCAGGGGGGCTGCCTGGGTGAAATTATGGGCTCTGAACACGGACAACCCCTTTAACGCCTTAAGGACTCATCCCTATTTCATCTTAAGGACTTGGCCATTTTTTGCAAATCTGACCAGTGTCACTTTAACTGCTGATAACTTTAAAACGACTTATCCAGGCCATTCTGAGATTGCACATTTCCAAGTTTCAATTTCTCTACTTCTATAATACATAGTAATACCTCCAAAAATAGTTATTACTTTACATTCCCCATATGTCTACTTCATGTTTGGATCATTTTGGGAATGATATTTTATTTTTTGGGGATGTTACAAGGCTTAGAAGTTTAGAAGAAAATCTTGAAATTTTTACGAAATTTTCAAAAACCCAATTTTTAGGGACCAGTTTAGATCTGAAGTCACTTTGCGAGGCTTACATAATAGAAACCACCCAAAAATGACCCCATTCTATAAACTACACCCCTCAAGGTATTCAAAACTGATTTTACAAACTTTGTTAACCCTTTAGGTGTTCCACAAGAATTTATGGAAAATAGAGATAGAATTTCAAAATTTCACTTTTTTGGCAGATTTTCCATTTTCCATTGTTTTTTCCAGTTACAAAGCAAGGGTTAACAGCCAAACCAAACTCAATATTTATGGCGCTGATTCTGTAGTTTACAGAAACACCCCATATGTAGTCGTAAACCGCTGTACGGGCACACGGCAGGGCGCAAAAGGAAAGGAATGCCATACGGTTTTTGGAAGGCAGGTTTTGCTGGACTGTTTTTTTTTATACCATGTCCCATTTGAAGCCGCCCTGATGCACCCCTAGAGTAGAAACTCCAAAAAATTTACCCCATTTTAGAAAGTACAGGATAGGGTGGCAGTATTGTTGGTACTAGTTTAGGGTACATATGATTTTTGGTTGCTCTATATTACACTTTTTGTGAGGCAAAGTAACAAGAAATAGCTGTTTTGGCACCGTTTTTATTTTTTGTTATTTACAAAATTCGTCTGACAGGTTAGATCATGTGATATTTTTATAGACCAGGTTGTCACGGACGCTGCGATACCTAATATGTATACTTTATTTTTATTTATGTAAGTTTTATACAATGATTTCATTTTTAAAGCAAAAAAAAAACATGTTTTAGTGTTTCCATAGTCTGAGAGCCATAATTTTTCCGTTTTTTGGAGATTACCTTGGGTAGGGTATGATTTTTGCAGGATGAGATGACGATTTTAATGGCACTATTTTGGGGTGCGTGTGACTTTTTGATCGCTTGCTATTACACTTTTTGTGATGTAAGGTGACAAAAAATGGTTTATTTAGCACAGTTTTTATTTTTTACGGTGTTCATCTGAGGGGTTAGATCATGTGATATTTTTATAGAGCCGGTCGATACGGACGCGGCGATACCTAATATGTATATATTTTTTTTATTTATGTAAGTTTTACACAATAATATTATTTTTGAAACAAAAAAAAAATCATGTTTTAGTGTCTCCATATTCTGAGAGCCATAGTTTTTTCAGTTTTTGGGCGATTATCTTTTATTCTATTTTGGGGTGCATATGACTTTTTGATCGCTTGCTATTTTACTTTTTGTGATGTAAGGTGACAAAAAATGGTTTATTTAGCACAGTTTTTTTTTTTTTTTTTCATGGTGTTCCTCTCAGGGGTTAGGTCATGTGATATTTTTATAGAGCCGGTTGATACGGACGTGGCGATACCTAATATGTATACTTTTTTTTATTTAGGTAAGTTTTACACAATAACAGCTTTTAAAAAAAAAAAAGTTTTTTTATTTTTTGGGCGATTGTCTCAGATAGGGGCTCATTTTTTGCGGGATGAGGTTACGGTTAGATTGGTACTATTTTGGTGGGCAAACGCCTTTTTGATCGCTTGCTGTTGTACTTTTTGTGATGTAAGGTGACAAAAAAATTCTTTATTTAGCGCAGTTTTTATTTTTTACTGTGTTCATCTGAGGGGTTAGGTCATAAGATATGTTTATAGAGCCAGTCGATACGGACATGGCGATACCTAATATTTATACTTTCCCCCCCCCCCCCCTATTTTTTACCAATTTTTTACCAATTTTTTTTTCTTTATTTTGGGAAAATGACGTTTTTATTTATTTTTACTTGAAACTTTTAATTTTTGGGGGGGGGAAACTTTATTTTTTAAACTTTTTTTTTCACTTAATTTTTTGTCCCACTTTGGGACTTGAACTTTTGGGGGTCTAATCCCCTTTACAATGCATTCCAATACTTCTGTATTGGAATGCATTTGCTGTATGAGTAATACTGTGTGTATTACTCATACAGCTTCCGGCCTGTGAGATCCAGGGGGCTGGATCTCACAGGCTCGTCACCGGAAGGCAGCGCTGATGCCTAAGGGAGGGATCGCACTGCCTTCCATGCCATCGGGTCCCCCCTACAGCCGCATGGGGACCCGATGGCACCACCCCCCGCCGCCGCAACCGCAGGTAAAAGCCGCAAACCGCAGGTCTGAATTGAGATGACGGTTTTATTGGCACTACTTTGGGGTGCGTGTGACTTTTTGATCGCTTGCTATTACACTTTTTGTGATGTAAGGTGACAAAAAATGATTTTTTTTTACACCGTTTTTTTACGGTATTCACCTGAGGGGTTAGGTCATGTGATATTTTTATAGAGCAAGTTATTACGGATGCTGAGATACCTAATATGTATACTTTATTTTTATTTATTTAAGTTTTACACAATGATTTCATTTTTGAAGCAAAAAAAAACATGTTTTAGTGTTTCCATAGTCTGAGAGCCATAATTTTTTCAGTTTTTGGGCGATTACCTTGGGTAGGGTATGATTTTTGCGGGATGAGATGGCGGTTTTATTGGCACTATTTTGGGGTGCGTGTGACTTTTTGATCGCTTGCTATTACACTTTTTGTGATGTAAGGTGACAAAAAATTGTTTATTTAGCAGTTTTTATTTTTAATTTTTTACGGTGTTCATCTGAGGGGTTAGGTCATGTGATATTTTTATAGATACGGACGCGGCAATACCTAATATGTATACTTTTTATTTTTTGTTTTTACCTATTTTTTTTAACTTTATTTCGGGAAAATGCCGTTTTTGTTTATTTTTACTAGAAACTTTTAATTTTTTGGGGGGGAAACTTTATTTTTTCAACTTTTTTTTCACTTTATTTTTTGTCCCACTTTGGGACTTGAACTTTTGGGGGTCTAATCCCCTTTACAATGCATTCCAATACTTCTGTATTGAAATGCATTGGCTGTATGAGTAATGGCTCGTCACCGGAAGGCAGCGCGATGCTTTAGGAAGGCATCGCGCTGCCTTCCATGCCATCGGGTCCCCCCTACAGCCCCATGGGGACCCAATGGCACCACCGCTGCCGCCGCCGCTGCACCAGGTAAAAGCCGCAAATCGCAGGTCTGAATTGACCTGCGGTTTGCGGCGATCGCCAATGCGGGGGGGGGTCACATGTCCCCCCCCCCCCCGGCGTTGTGACAGGATGCCCGCTGAATGATTTCTGCGGACATCCTGTTCCGATTAACCCCCGCCGCGCCGCAATGTCGTTTTAAAGTTAGGACGTACCGGTACGTCCTGGGTCCTTAAAGACTCGGCAAGCATGGCGTACCGGTACGTCCTGGCTCCTTAAAGACTCGGCAAACATGGCGTACCGGTACGTCCTAAGTCCTTAAGGGGTTAAGTACAATACAGTTGTCATCTGCTATTAAACCTTTCTGCTATTCATAATGGGGTGACTATGTTGATACTTTCCTGGTCTACACAGTAAACCTTAATCAGGAAGAGATTTGATGATCAAGTTGCTGGATACCCTGAAGAGCACATTGTATAGTACTGGCAATGTGTATGCATTATTTTGTTGGAACACCATATTTACTGAGTCAAAAAAGTCAGTAGGACTGGTTTCACAATGTCCTGGACATATTCAAGGCTGGTCAATGTTCCCTTTATGAATACCAGATGGGAACAGCCATGGTAGCTAATGACATTCCACACCATGAGATGTGGTGTGGGTCCTGTGTGTCTCTGCATTATGCATGATGGCAGCCCCTATCCCCCCTGCAATCACCTATATGGACATCATTCAAACAAGGCAGAACCTGCTTTCATCACTGTATACAGTTGATTGCCATCCACGGCCGCATCAGAATGGAGGGAACATTGACCAGCATTTGGTATGTCCAGAACATCGTGGAACCAGTCCTACCACAGAACCCAAAATAAAGGGTGCACCACCTATTACTGATCCCCCTCTGGTCTTCTTCCTGGTCTGTCTCGACACATAGGAAATGCCTGCTCAGCCAATCACTGTCTATAGCGGTGACCTATGAACAGGTCAAAGAAAAAGGGGGATGAGAACATTCCCACACCTTTTCTATGGAGATGATCTTCTGTCTCCTGAAAAGTGATTTAAAAAATATGCAAAGAACAGACTGATCTGCGCTTCTATTTGGGCGGAAATGTATTTTATCAGTTCTGAATACTGGGGGTAGGTACAGACTTAGCTAAATATAGGTTTCAACATTTGCTGTTAGGTACACTTTATTCCTCTCTTCTTGTGGATGATATCTTTCACAACAGTGGCAGATTCTGAAGACAATTTTGGATGTGAACAGTTCAGCAATTGCATTACCCACAAGGCTGAGATTTTATATGGCGTGCAACAATCGCTCACAGAACATTCACTTCTAGTCAAAACATTACTAGTTACATAGATGTTATAGATTTTACATCACTAGAAAGAATTGTTAGGTAGATTGACAGTTACAGGAGCATTCTGCATTTGTACATGGATGGCCCAATGTATGGTCAGTGAGGGTCCTAACCCCAGGACCCCACCAACCATCACAATGATTGCTCAAGTGCTGTGGTCCTTTTCAGTACAGTTCCTGATGCAATGATATTTACTTACTGCAGTTTGGCCCTGCTCAGCATATTCACGTGAATGGGCTGAGCTACGTACAGTACTAGACACCGCCACACCTGTGGACGCTGCTGTGTCAGGTAGTGCAGTGAAGCTTCCTTTCATTCTGCTGATCAGTGGGGGTCCTGAGGGTACATACAACAATCAGTGAAAACACCTATATACAGTGGGATGCGAAAGTTTGGGCAACCTTGTTAATCGTCATGATTTTCCTGTATAAATCGTTGGTTGTTACGATAAAAAATGTCAGTTAAATATATCATATAGGAGACACACAGAGTGATATTTGAGAAGTGAAATTAAGTTTATTGGATTTACAGAAAGTGTGCTATAATTGTTTAAACAAAATTAGGCAGGTGCATAAATTTGGGCACCACAAAAAAGAAAATAAATCAATATTTAGTAGATCCACCTTTTGCAGAAATTACAGGCTCTAAACGCTTCCTGTAGGTTCCAATGAGAGTCTGGATTCTGGTTGAAGGTATTTTGGACCATTCCTCTTTACAAAACATCTTTAGTTCATTCAGGTTTGATGGCTTCCGAGCATGGACAGCTCTCTTTAAGTCACACCACAGATTTTCTATTATATTCAGGTCTGGGGACCTAGATGGCCATTCCAGAACGTTGTACTTGTTCCTCTGCATAAATGCCTTAGTGGATTTTGAGCAGTGTTTAGGGTCGTTGTCTTGTTGAAAGATCCAGCCCCGGCGCAGCTTCAGCTTTGTCACTGATTCCTGGACATTGGTCTCCAGAATCTGCTGATACTGAGTGGAATCCATGCGTCCCTCAACTCTGACAAGATTCCCAGTCCCTACACTGGCCACACAGCCCCACAGCATGATGGAACCACCACCATATTTTACTGTAGGTAGCAGGTGTTTTTCTTGGAATGTTGTGTTCTTTTTCCTCCATGCATAATGCCCCTTGTTATGGCCAAATAACTCAATTTTAGTTTCATCAGTCCACAGCACCTTATTCCAAAATGAAGCTGGCTTGTCCAAATGTGCTTTAGCCCACCTCAAGCGGCACTTTTTGTGCTGTGGGCAGAGAAAAGGCTTCCTCTGCATCACTCTCGCATACAGCATCTCCTTGTGTAAAGTGTGCCGAATGGTTGAACAATGCACAGTGACTCCATCTGCAGCAAGATGATGTTGTAGGTCTTTGGTGCTGGTCTGTGGGTTGACTCTGACTGTTCTCACCATTCGTTGCTTCTGTCTATCCGAGATTTTTCTTGGTCTGCCACTTCGAGCCTTAACTTGAACTGAGCCTGTGGTCTTCCATTTCCTCAATATGTTCCTAACTGTGGAAACAGACAGCTGAAATCTCTGAGACATCTGTATCCTTCCCCTAAACCATGATGGTGAACAATCTTTGTCTTCAGGTCATTTGAGAGTTGTTTTGAGACCCCCATGTTGCTACTCTTCAGAGAAAATTAAAAGAGGAGAGAAACTTACAATTGACCCCCTTAAATACTCTTTATCATATTTGGATTCACCTGTGTATGTAGGTCAGGGGTCACTGAGCTTACCAAGCCAATTTGAGTTCCAATAATTAGTTCTAAAGGTTTTGGAATCAATAAAATGACAACAGTGCCCAAATTTATGCACCTGCCTAATTTTGTTGAAAACAATTATAGCACACTTTCTGTAAATCCAATAAACTTCATTTCACTTCTCAAATATCACTGTGTGTGTCTCCTATATGATATATTTAACTGACTTTTTTTATCGTAACAACCAACGATTTATACAGGAAAATCATGACGATTAACAAGGTTGCCCAAACTTTCGCATCCCACTGTACATAAAAAGTCAATCAACAAAAAGTTTTTGAAATAAGGGCTCATGCTCATCCGCATTTTATACAGATTCATTTCAATGGGGCTGCAAAAAAATGCGGACAGAACATTGTGTGCTGTCTGCATCTGTATGGCCATTCTGCAATCCCGCAGAAAAGACAGAGCCTGTCCTATTTTTGTCCATTTTGTGGACAAGAATAGGCATTGTTACAATGGGTCAGCAAAATAAATGGATGCAACACGGACGCAAAATACATACGGTTGTGGGAATACAGCGTAAGAGCACAGTCTGACAGCAACTCTGGCCGCATGCGGCCAAGCCACACCCAACCATGGCAGCAAATGAATGCTAAAATAGTGTAGCAATTAGCTGCCACAGGTAGGCGTGCCTTGGCCGGAAATGGTTGGACACAAACCGCGGAGGTTTATGTCCTGCCATTTCTCTGCATATTTGCCATATTACTGCTCTGTATGTCAACCCCCTCATTGTACCACCTCATGTCTCCAAGTTCATATGGAGCCATACAGTGTATTTTTTTATGTCTGCTCTGTATACGAGTCTGAAAAAAATTATGTCTTGGAGGAGGGTTTCACCAGAATGCTTCTTGGGAAAATATCTCCATTCATATGACACCCAGTGTAGCCACTTATGTATTCAAGGACTCTGCCATATGAATGAGTCCTTAAGGTGGGCACATACTTACCAAGCTGTCAGTTGGTAAAATCTGGGCATATAAGCCCCACCCCTAGGAACTCTTCGAAACCGCTTGCAACGGTGGGGTTTGTGTTAGCCCTGCCCATTCTCAAACTGGAACAGCACAAATTTTCCGGGACTGTCTCTGAAAGTCAGACAGTCCCACCGAATTCAGGGCAGTAGGCAACTATGTACACATAAGATTAAAGTCGGCTGACTGTTTAAAGAACTAGCACGAAAAATTGTTTGCGATCGTCGACAGCTGACTCTTGTCTGCTGAAACTGTAATCCGCTGTGGTGGTAAATCTGCGGAATTCAGCCGATCACTTGCCATTGTGCTCAAGCACCAGGGAGTCAGTTTAAAAAAAAAAAAAAAACGGACTTCTTGGTCGGCCAGTTTAGTTGGTGGGATCGTCCATACAAATGATCCCATGGACGACTAATGGGCTGCAATGTGGCCGATCATTACCTCAGATGTATGGCCAGCTTTAGTCATGTCTCTGCACAATGCCTTCGGATTGTGGGGAGAGGGAGGAGAGGCTAATGATGACTACACCAGACACAGACTTGGCCGGCAGACAGCACTAATATGGCTGACAGGAAGAGGTTTCTGCTTCCTCTTATAAATCAGAAACTGTATGTCGGATACAAGTGGTCACTACAGGATTTAAATGGTAAAAATCTGAGTGCTTGAATTACGTATAAAATGTACACAATTAGGCATATTGGTATAAAATAATTTAGTTTATTTTGGAGTGAACATCTATCGGAAAATTGTCTTGTTTGTTGAGTCAGGCGAACCACTTAGATCAAAGGATATGATCCAAAAAGGTTCCCCCAGGTTGATTAGATGTAGGTAACCAGTATAATGATGTGGATGCCTGCACCCATAGCCCTCTCTCCGGCACAGCTCTAGAACGATGCTGCTCACTTCATTAAGATGCTAATTGATATAATAATATGCCTGAACCCCAGAGTTGACGACGCAGCTGGTTGTAGGAGCTATGAATATCTCTGAGTCAGGCTGTGCCGGCTGCGGCTTTAAAGACAAGATTAACCCTCTGTAAGACAGATTTAAATTGAAATTACATTGCTAAGAGTCCATGGGATGTGGAAAGAAAACCAATTACAAGCCTCATTATTTTTTTGCATGTATTTACTTTTGCTCTCTGTAATTGGTTTTGTCACCTTAGAAATCAGTTTACATGCAGGTTGGCCTACAGGGGAGCAGGTGACTCTCCCGGTGGGCCCCTGAGCCAGGTGGGCTCTCAGTTCCCCCACTTTCTGCACAATTGGCACATGGCACAATACACTGACTGCACTGGATATTCAGTGTAAAGCATCTCAACCGGCCTATGTGATCAGAAAAAACTGGGTAGATAATATAACAGACACATTGGGTGGCTGAGATGACTTCTAAACACAGAGATAAGGACTTCAGGACATTTTAGAGATTTGCAAATGGGGTCAGTTAATATTTGCATACAGTTGTACAGTGGGTCCCTCAGAATTAATAGGGCCCTAGGCACCCTAGTCCAACATTGTTCGCATGAGTGGGCAAATATCTCAAAAATATGAATCCTATGCTCATGTCTTCATTGGAAGAATATGTATGTGAGGTACAGCCATTGTCCACCTATCACAAAATGGCAGCATCCCTGCTGCAGCACGGCCAAACCCCACGAAAGAAAGATACAACATATCAGGAGAGATCTGAAAGTCATATTGAAGCCATTGCCCAAGGCGTTTCTTTCATTGACTGCAGTTTAGCTACTTTGTAGTCTAAGGTTAGTTTTTCATTTACAGCACAAGTTCCATTATGGACTTCTGTTACAGATTGTAGCAAAAATGCAGGAAAAAACTATGCAGCAAGTCAGACATCATAATACAAATCTAACGGACCCCTTTATAGTCAAGGGGTCCGTTATACTCTTCTAGTGTCTGTAATATGGCAGATCCGGCACTTTTTTCTATGCCTTTTTTTTGTAGCCTAAGCAGAAGTTTAAAGTAGTCTGAAACACCAGTCTGGCCTCATTTCTCCCCCATGCTTTCCACTGCAGATAATGTACGTGTATTCAGGCCTCTGTGTATATTCAGTCTTTTTTAGGTTTCCAAGGTGTTAATGTCTGTTGTAGAGTTTGAAAGTTTAAACATATGAGGTTGTATCTAATAGCTTGACTGTAGATGATGGAGTTTTTGATGTGTTTGGGATTTAAACTGTCCCATTTGAGGTATGTTATGAAGCCAGTTGGTTATAATGTCATCAATGTAATGATAATAGGCCAAAGGTTTGATGGGGCACGAGGACAGGAAGTCACTTTCCAGCTTGGCCATGAACACATTTGAATATTGTGGTGCCATTTTGCTCCCCATTGCTCTACCAGTCTTCTGTAGGTATATGCTTTCTCAAAATAAAAAGTAATTATGGATAAGGATGAATTTTGTAAGTTCCACTACAGATTTGGTACCAATTCCTTTATTTTTCATAAAGATGTTTCAGATTTTTAATCCATCCTGGTGTGGACTATTGGAATATAAAAGATTCTACATCCATGGTAGCCAGGATAGTTTCCTCTGGTAGAGGACCTATTGCAGACAGTTTATTTAGTAGGTCAGTTGTGTCCTGGAGGTAGCTGGCTTTCTCTCTCACCAGATGTTTAAGGACATCTTCCACCCATCCAGAAATGTTCTCAGTAAGGGTGCCCATGTATGAGATTATCAGTTTTCCTGGATTTCCAGGTTTCAGAACCTTGAGAAACATGTAAAATGTCCCTGTTCTTGGAGTTTCCGGTATCAGCTTGTATGGTATAGTTATGGTGTGCCAATATGTCTTAGACTTTTCCTGCTATTCATCAGCGCAGGGTGTACTATGAGCAGCACAGGCGGCTCATTGAATGTAGGCAGGCTATTATAGCTACGTGATAAAGTGCATGGAAGATATACTATATTAGACTGTAATATTCAGGGTAAATTGCCATGTTGGCACTTTGCAATACAAAAGTGGGTTTTGGGTTGTAGTTTGGGCACTTGGTCTCTAAAAGGTTCACCATCACTGGTATAGTAGGTCGGCCAGCAGCAATCTTTTTAAGTTCTTTAGAGTACTCCTGTGTCAGGTCTGATTGTATAAAGGGGTAATTCAGTATCATTAGGTGGAAGATCCGGGAGTTCTCCTTTAAAGTGAACTCCCACTTAGGGTCTCCTCCCTGATCCGACATCAAGACTACTTCACGTTGAAATGGCACAGCTTCCAAGGCAACCATATGATAGTCGCAGAGTACCTTACACAGATCCTAATAATTACAGAAATACCTCTGCACAATACCCTTAGGGTGTCGCACAGATGCTGGCTTGCTGTAGCTAAGTTTGCAGATAGGATAACTTTTTTTTTACTTTTTTTTCTTCTTTTACTTAGATGTTTGCAGGTTTACCATCCTCAAATGATGTGTTTTACTTAAAAATATTTCTGCAGATATATGATCAGCTACAAATATTGTTTTCTGTATATTAGGTGAAATATAATCTTTTACTGTCAGTCAGATGACCAGATTACTAAATGAATTCTTAAGATATGGATATCACAGCAATTTGCAAACAATTATTCTTCCACTTTGATATCCTGAGAAAAGGTTCGACCCCCTTCCAGATGACTTTATTAGTAGTAGAACATACATCAAACCAACAACAATCGCCACTCAATATTACAAAATAGCGGGCATCTTCTATAATGTAGAATGCATAGCTACATATCAATGAAGGCTCAAGGTCCAAATGTATTGAAAATGAATATGTATTACAGATCACTGTACAAATATCAGGGGATAGCATAAACCCCTCATATTATTATAGTGTTACACTACATGTACAGGTGAGGAATACACTCTGCAGTGTCACTACATAATAGAATATGCCAATAATCGCATAAATGGTCATATTGCACATATGCCTAATAGAAAGGCTCCAATTATATTATTTTCTAGTGCAGCGGCTTTATGCCTTCCCATTAAAAGGGTTATCCAACCCCTATAATGACCCCCCAATGCCCGGGCACCTCATATAGGTTATTCTTACCCTGGTTCCCGGAACCTGCGTTACTCCATATCCCTGCACGGCCACTGCTGCATCTCCCCAACGCTTGGATCAAAACATCCAGCAGCGGCCGTGCGGGGATCCAGAGCAACACAAGTGTCGGGAACCAGGGTAAGGCTACTTTCACACTAGCGCTTGATCGGATCCGTTCTGAACGGATCCGATCATATTAATGCAGACGGAGGCTCCGTTCAGTACGGATCCGTCTGCATTAATAACTTAGAAAAATTTCTAAGTGCGAAAGTAGCCTGAGCGGATCCGTTCAGACTTTCAATGTAAAGTCAATGGGGGACGGATCCGCTTGAAGATTGAGCCATATGGTGTCATCTTCAAGCGGATCCGTTCCCATTGACTTACATTGTAAGTCTGGACGGATCCGCTCGCCTCCGCACGGCCAGGCGGACACCCGAACGCTGCAAGCAGCGTTCAGCTGTCCGCCTGGCCGTGCGGAGGCGAGCGGAGTGGAGGCTGAACGCCGCCAGACTGATGCAGTCTGAGCGGATCCGCATCCATTCAGACTGCATCAGGGCTGGACGGAAGCGTTCTGCTCCGCTCGTGAGCCCCTTCAAACGGAGCTCACGAGCGGACAGCAGAACGCTAGTGTGAAAGTAGCCTAAGTATAACCTATATGAGGTGCCTGGGCATTGGGGGGGGTAGTCATTATAGGGTATAAGGGATCGTCTTTTTATTCGGGGGGTCATTCTCGCAGACTTCTTTCAGAAAAAGGCTTTAGTGTCCAAACAGTGCATTTATTTGGCAGTCTTCATGCACAAACAGCAACCAAAACATAAATCAAATCCTCAGCCGTCTGGCCACTGACTAAACAGTATAGTCCCTCTCTAGCAGGATCCGGGTCTACCACCCAGCTCCCCAAAACACGGCAGTGCTTACCCCACACAGGGTCAGAGGGTCCCAGCTCCCACAGTCTTTAGCACAGCCTGCTTCTTCCTCAGACTGAGAGCCCCACCCAAGTCCAGCAACAGGATTAAATAGCATCCCTGGACATGGGCATATTCTTAAATCCCGGAGTGGAGCATGGGGAACAGGCACTCACCCAACACATTGCCTGTTCCCAGTAAAAGCCCGCCCTGGACTAGCTAGAGCCAGCTAAGCTAAGTAGCTTGGTGTCCACCTATATCTAGGGCCTTTACTCCACCAACGCCGGGCCCCTTGGTGACACACTCCTGGCGCAAACAACACCCCCTTTCCATGCTCTGCCAGGATTTTTCTGTTCTCACCCAGGCTCCTCTGGGCAGGGCTGGGACAAGGTCCACCACCAACAGAGGCTGAGCTGCCCAAGTGCGCCCCCCCCCCCACCATTTAGATATGTTTGTGATTAATCAGACATCCACCCCAACCGCCCTAACCCCCCCCCCCCCCACCCGGGGCGTTCCTTATAATTTTACCCCATCCAGAACCCCATCAGACCTCAGATCAGACGGAAAAGAGTATTATCTTTATTTAAGAACTATCTTACTTCGCTTCAGGGCAGACTCTCACGCTCTATCCCTGCTGGGGCCTGGGCTGGGTCGTGACACAGTGCTGTGCTGCTGCTGTAGTGTCCCACTAGGTAAAGGTGGGCACTACACAAGGGTTAATGTGTTTATTGCATTTACTGTCATGTGTTGTATTTCCCTGTGTTATCTGGGTGTCAGGCCTGTCAGGGTGCAGTTTAGCCTCCCAGGCGTTAGAGGAAGCTAGAGAGCCCTGGTTATATATAGGTAGGCCCAGACAGGGGAGAGTTAGTGTATTCCAGGGGACTAGAGGAGTCACTTAGTCAACCTGAAGCTCCTGAGGCTAGGATTAGCTCAGTGGAGATACCCCAGTAGAAGAGATGTACCTCCTGGGAGAAACCTGCAGCTTCCCTACCAAGCAAGGATAATACAAGTTCAGATAAGTAACCTGAAGGGCAGAAGTACTATAAAGTAAAGCGCAAGGGTCAATACTGGAGGAAGGATTTATATACCAAGGATTAAAGCCAGCAATTAGGCATCCGGGCCTTGGGATCCAGCCAGCTAGAATAGCTGAAGGGGATAGAGCAGCATTGCACTGCAAAGCATTAACTGTTTACCCTCCAAGTATCTTGCATGATTAATACCTGCCACTATTGAAAGTCAACCTGCTTGTGGAATATTGTTCAAGGGACTGCATTACCATCTACTGTAACTACATGTACAAAGTTGGACTGTTTTTCCAAAGTAAAGCAACATTTGGTTCACCAACTGTGTACTCATTTAATCCTTCTACAAATCGGTGTGCCACCGTTACAGGCACTGGCGTCACAATCTTAAAGGGACCTTACCTAAGGCACTCAAAACAGCTACAACACCCAGGGCACCTCACATACCATCAGGCCTGGTCCCTATCTACAGAGTGTGCCCCAGAGGAACTAGTGTCTGCCTCTCCTTCACTGTTGCATGCCTGCCCAGGGTTCTCCTCAGAAAAGTGAGTAACCCTCGATTGCCCATACCGTGACCTCACTGTCGCTATACCCTGCAGGTCTGGCGTGCTGCATAAATTGGCGTCACGAACAGGATACGATCATTCCTGCGCCATTGCGGATATAAAAACTGTGTGCTATTATATGCCTTAAAGTGACCAAGCCCTAATTGCTTTATTGAAAATTGCTGGGCCAAAGTGAACTGTAATAATTTGCGGTGTGAAGATTTTATTGTCTGGACTGTTTTGCTGTTGTAAAGCCACCGCTTGCTGTCAGTGAATCGACAGCGATTTTGCCCACTTCACCTGAGTTGGATTACAAGTGCGCCTTGTGGAACCGTTTGGCGCGAAAAAGAATCACGCCGCCCTGTCTGGAAGAAAAGGTGCTGCCTACCTGAGTCCCGGAGCTACGAGAGACCGCGCCCACATGCTGACGCTGTACGCAGAACGCTCGGCGCCCGTAGCCACGCATCTCGCGAGATCTGGAGCGAGCATCACCGGAGTAAGTACAGACTTTAAACTTTTGCCAGCTCTTCCAATTACCTTACCGGAGCATTCCCGACCCCTGCCAGGGCACCGGAGAGGATCCCTTTAGTGACCAAAGACTTTACTTAGAAAAAGTTATTACCATTGCCGCTCCGGTCCACTCCGCTACATTTAAAGGGCCATACCCACATATTAACGCCATGTCCGCACCTGAGGAAATCGGGCAGGCGGCCCCAGTCGTGCCTTCTGAAGTACCCACAGCCGACTCTAGGGCCCCTGCCGCCGCGGCACCGCCAAGCCTGATGCCGTTAACTATGCCGTATTATTTTGGGGCCCCCTGGTTCCCCCGTTATTCAGGGGAAGCCCACAAGTTAAAGGAATTTAGGGAGCAGATACTGGCCTTGTTCCGGCTTTATCCCATAACTGCCGAACAGCAAATGGAGATCCTCTTAGCTCAGTTAGAAGGGGCCGCCCGCAGGGAAGTCATGTCGTGGCCCCGCTCTGAGAATAGTAGCCTGGAACAGATCTTTGATCACTTGGGCACCACATTTGAGGCCAGAACGGTGTCAGAAGTTAAAATGCGTTTCTTCAGTAGAAAGCAGCAGCCTGGAGAGTCGCTCCGTGATTTTGCCCTGTCCTTACAAGAGACACTGAGAGCTGTAGTCCAAGTGGATCCCAAAGAAGCTGAGGACCAGGACCAGACTCTTAGAGAGCAGTTCGTTGCGGGCATAAGTACCGAGCATTTAAAGGGCCAGCTACGGATGTTGTCAGCTCAACACCCCCACTGTACATTTTTGGATTTTAAGGAATTGGCCATACTAGGCCAGAACCCTGCTCCAGGGCCAGCAGCCTTCCCAGAACCTCGGGTTTGTCAGCCAAAGACTATTAATGTGGGGCCTGCAGGAGTCAGTCAGGCCACCCAAGCTCCAGTCACAGATGTAGTGGCAGCATTAATGGAGCAAGTGAACCATCTTACTCTAAGCTTAGAGAAGGTGTGTAAGAATATAGAGGAGTGGGAGAGACCATTGTTACTGGAGGATGAAGGCCCTTTTCCTCCAAGGCTCCCACCTGCCTATAGGGATGTATATACAAAAGAACCTGATGGACGACCGAGTTACCGGCCCAGAAGTAGAAAACAGCCTATCTGCCACCACTGTAGGAAATATGGACATACTGAATCAATGTGCTGGCAGTTAAACGGGCAACCCCTGAGGCAGAGGACCGCCCCTCGGGAGGTAGAACAGTAGGTCCAAAGGATCCAAGCTGGATGCCTAAGTATGTAGGATCCCGTCCTAAAATTAATATCTGTATCAACGGGATACCATTTGAAGCCCTGTTGGACACTGGGTCACAGGTCACCACCATTCAACGGCCTGCCTTTGACAAGTTCTGGGATCCAATTCTCCTCACCCAGCCACCAGAGTCCTGGCTAGATATCATTGCCAGCAACGGTAAGCCAGTGAAAGTGCATGGGTATTGGGAACCTACCCTTCAGGTGGGGGAAGCCACCCTGACACAGCAAGGCGTGATTGTGGTACAAGCAGGAGATAAAGGAGGACACCCTGTGATCTTAGGGACTAACGTTCTAAAAAATTGTTACTCTGAAGTGCTTAACGCATTAAATCAAACTATA
Source organism: Bufo bufo (assembly GCF_905171765.1). Taxonomy (NCBI): domain Eukaryota; kingdom Metazoa; phylum Chordata; class Amphibia; order Anura; family Bufonidae; genus Bufo; species Bufo bufo. The sequence goes on from NC_053397.1 coordinate 160,284,571, forward strand.
TCTTCAGCCTCACCTGCTTCCAGAAGAGTTATTCAAAAGACTATTAGTGTGCTGTGTGCTCAACAAAGGTTCGCCAACAAGAAAGGACAAATTTGTACTGTCCGGATCTGGGATAACCGGCCGGTAATTCTGCCTCCAAATTCCCAGATCATCCTTTGGTGCCGTGCTGTGTTAGGGATCCAGGGCCAGGACTATCAAGCCCTAGTGGAACCTATTCCCATTGAAAATCATCCCTTCATACGGACAGCCAAGAGCCTGGTGACCGTGTCTCAAGGTAAAGTGCCTGTCCGTCTAATTAACTTTGGTGATCATCCCATGACTCTCCTTAAACACTGCCCCGTTGCTCAGCTTTTTCAGGTGTCTTTCCAGGATGTGATCCGTCTGCCAACCACGGAGGCGTTCCAGACCACACAAAGCAGCAGCCTCCCTACGACATCCTGGTGGGAAGAACTACATGTGTGGAACGAATCCACCCCAAAAGAGCAAATAGAGGGAGTCCTGAAGCTGGTGAAGGAGCACCACCAGGCTTTCAGCAAACACTCCAAGGACTACGGAGAGGTCAGTGTAATCAAACACACCATACCCACTGGCTCTCATCCTCCTATTAAGGAGAGATACAGACCCATACCACCTACTACCTATCAGTCTGTGAAAGAGATGATACAAGAGATGAAAGACTCTAATATAATCCGGGACAGTCATAGTCCCTGGGCTGCGCCCCTAGTTCTTGTCCGAAAAAAAGATGGCAGCATAAGATTCTGCGTGGATTACAGAAAAATTAATCAAATCACCCACAAAGATGCATATCCATTGCCACGCATTGAAGAGTCCTTGACTGCCCTGGGGTCATCAGCCTATTTCTCTACCTTGGACTTAACCAGTGGGTACTGGCAAGTACCCATGGCCCCAGAGGATCGAGAAAAGACTGCTTTCACTACACCTATGGGCCTGTTTGAATTCAATTATATGCCGTTTGGACTGTGTAACGCTCCAGGAACGTTCCAGAGGCTGATGGAACGTTGTTTAGGCCATAGGAATTTTGAGACTGTTCTATTATACCTGGATGACGTTATTATATACTCCAAGACGTATGAGGACCACCTAGAACACCTAGGTGAGGTGTTCCAAGTTCTTACTAAATATGGCCTCAAAATCAAGCCATCCAAGTGCCACCTGCTGAAACCAGCGGTCAAATACCTCGGGCACGTTGTCAGTGCCGAAGGAGTACAGCCTGATCCTGATAAACTTGCTGCTGTCCGCAACTGGCCTACTCCTACGACCGTGAAAGAGGTGAGAAGCTTTCTCAGTTTTACAGGGTATTACAGGCGTTTCATCCCGCATTTCGCACAAATTGCGGATCTCATCCAGGAACTCCTGAGAGGGCATCCAAAGAAGAGCCCAAAAACTCCTATTCCTGTTGAATGGAACAAAGAACGGGAAAATGCCTTTCAACTCCTAAAGAAGAAGTTGACTGAACCCCCTGTTCTGGGTTACCCAGATTATCAGAAGCCATTCCACCTCTACACAGATGCCAGTAAAAGAGGCCTGGGGGCCGTGTTGGCTCAAGTGCAAGATAACAAAGAAAGGGTAATTGCCTACGCCAGCAGATCCCTGAAGGGAGCTGAAAAGAACGACCAGAACTACAGTTCTTTCAAGCTGGAGTTTCTTGCCTTAGTGTGGGCTGTGACCGAAAAGTTCAAAGACTATCTCGCTGCCACACCATTTGTTGCCTCACGGACAATAATCCCCTGGCGCATATGAATACAGTCAAATTAGGGGCGCTGGAGCAAAGATGGGCCTCCCGCCTTGCCAACTATGACTTTACTGTGAAATACTGGGCGGGCCGCTCCAATGATAACGCTGATGCTCTGTCGCGGCTTCCCACTACAGAGGCCCCAGATGAACTAAAAGATGCCTGGGAAGAAGTGGAAATGCCAGCGTTCTACAATAAATTTGCCCAGCAGGATAATATCCGTACTGAAGATCTCCCTGCTGCTGATCCTCCCTCATCAGATGGTCCTGAGTCCAGAGGCAAGCAAGAAAGATGGATTAAGCTCCAGTCCGAAAGTAGAGTCCTCGGTGAACTGCTTGACTTCCTTACCAGTGGGAAAATCGCTGAGAGAATCCGCAGGAAGAGTGCAGACCCAGAACTAGCGAGACTGTGGAGACATCACCACCAACTATTCCTTCAAAGAGGCCTGTTGCTCAGAAGGAGCCTGTATCCAGTGTCCTGTGATAGAGTGTACCAAATTCTCCTACCACGTCGGGATGCCAGCCTGGTGCTGGATATGTATCACAACCAGTCTGGACACTTCGGTGTGCAGAAGACTGAGGCTACCATTCGCAGAAGATTCTATTGGATTGGGATGAGAGAAGATATCGAGAAATTGTGCCGAGAATGCACTGCCTGTGCTGTGGGGCGAACTGAACGCCATGACCAGAGGGCGCCTCTCCATCCTATCGTAAGTAAAACTCCTTTAGAACTTGTTGCTATTGACCATGTGAAGTTGGAGCCGAGTCGCTCAGGGTATACTTATGCCATGACTATTATTGATCACTTCACCAAGTTTGTCGTAGCAGTGCCTGTGAAAGACCTGACAGCCAAGACTACAGCGGAGGCGTTCTGGAAGCATTTTCTACTGCCCTACGGCTGCCCAGAAAGGATCCTCACCGACCAAGGGTCTGCGTTTGAGATGTGCCTGCTGCATAACTGCCAGAAAGTCCGGACCACTGCCTACCATCCGCAAGGTAACGGACTCTGCGAAAAAATGAATAAGACTCTCATTGAAATGCTGAGAGCAGTACCCCCTGAGACGAGGGGTGATTGGCCTACTCTGTTGCCGCAGCTCATGTACACTTACAACAACACCATTCATTGTTCCACCGGTTACACCCCGTTCTATTTGATGTTTGGCCGACAAGGGAGATTGCCTGCGGATCACTCCCTGGGTGTGCAAGTACCGGATGTGATCAACCCACTACCAAGGACGGATTGGGTAGTGGAACACCAAAGACATCTCCTCAATGCTAAGGAGATCGTCCAGGAACGCATGGAGAATGTTCGAGAAAGGCAGCAAAAAGACTATGACCAGGCTGCCCATGCGGAACCTCTGGCTCTTGGAGACAAGGTGTGGTTGAAAAACAACCACCGGACCAGCAAGTTGGACAGCAAATGGGAAAGGATCCCCTATATTATTTCTGCCATCCCCAATGCTGAAACACATATTTATCAAGTCTCCAGAGAAGGAAAAGGTTCCCAAATTGTTCATAGGAACCGTCTCAAGCCTTGTATAGAAGGAGAACCAGCGGCAGAGGATTTGGAGCCTGAGCCTTCTGAAGCGGAGTTGCCGGCTCCACCTATGGACCCTATGCAGGCTGTGGAGAACTTAATCCATGACAAAGAGCCGCTCCACTGGTTTCTCACACCCTGGTTGAACTTAATGGTTCCGGCTCCCGTTCCTGTTAGCCCTCAGCCTCAGGACACCTTGCCCCAGAGAGCTCCTGAAGTAGTTCCAAATGCGGCGGGCTCCTCTGACCTTCCTGAGTCCAGGCAGGGAGAACCCCTGCCAGTCAGGAGGTCCACCCGTTCTACCAGGGGGCACCCACCTGTGAGGTTTGGAGACTACATTATGGGCCCAGGTAGCCCCTCACGGGAAACCCCTGTTTAACCTTTCGCAAGCCTGGGTACGGACTCATGATCCTTTGAGCCTCCAAGGACTTATGTTTGTTTAAACTATTATGGACTATCCTGGTATTATTGATACGCTGCACCAGGTCAGCGCCCCTGTTACCTTACATATCCTGAGAGAAGAGAACGACGCCCCTTTTCACCACTCCTTTCAGTGACACTGTTTGTCAATTTTTATATTGTTACTGTGGTGATTGCTGTATGTGCATGTTCTCATTTGTCTTTCAGGTTGCCGCTTCCAGATGGGCGGACCCTCCATGTTGCGCCGAGGACGGGCAACGTCATAGCGTGGGGGTATGTAGTGTCCCACTAGGTAAAGGTGGGCACTACACAAGGGTTAATGTGTTTATTGCATTTACTGTCATGTGTTGTATTTCCCTGTGTTATCTGGGTGTCAGGCCTGTCAGGGTGCAGTTTAGCCTCCCAGGTGTTAGAGGGAGCTAGAGAGCCCTGGTTATATATAGGTAGGCCCAGACAGGGGAGAGTTAGTGTATTCCAGGGGACTAGAGGAGTCACTTAGTCAACCTGAAGCTCCTGAGGCTAGGATTAGCTCAGTGGAGATACCCCAGTAGAAGAGATGTACCTCCTGGGAGAAACCTGCAGCTTCCCTACCAAGCAAGGATAATACAAGTTCAGATAAGTAACCTGAAGGGCAGAAGTACTATAAAGTAAAGCGCAAGGGTCAATACTGGAGGAAGGATTTATATACCAAGGATTAAAGCCAGCAATTAGGCATCCGGGCCTTGGGATCCAGCCAGCTAGAATAGCTGAAGGGGATAGAGCAGCATTGCACTGCAAAGCATTAACTGTTTACCCTCCAAGTATCTTGCATGATTAATACCTGCCACTATTGAAAGTCAACCTGCTTGTGGAATATTGTTCAAGGGACTGCATTACCATCTACTGTAACTACATGTACAAAGTTGGACTGTTTTTCCAAAGTAAAGCAACGTTTGGTTCACCAACTGTGTACTCATTTAATCCTTCTACAAATCGGTGTGCCACCGTTACAGGCACTGGCGTCACGAATCTTAAAGGGACCTTACCTAAGGCACTCAAAACAGCTACAACACCCAGGGCACTTCACATACCATCAGGCCTGGTCCCTATCTACAGAGTGTGCCCCAGAGGAACTAGTGTCTGCCTCTCCTTCACTGTTGCATGCCTGCCCAGGGTTCTCCTCAGAAAAGTGAGTAACCCTCGATTGCCCATACCGTGACCTCACTGTCGCTATACCCTGCAGGTCTGGAGTGCAGCACTGCCCGCGCTACTCCTGGTCTCCAGAGGGCGCACATGTGACCTGACTGCATACAGCGCGTCAGGTCAAAGTGCGCGCTGTACGCAGCCAGTCAGGCGAGCGACTGAGCAGAGACCAGAGCAGTGGAGCGGCCGAGCCAGGAGGCGGAGCGGGGAGGGAGCACGTAAGTCAGTGCCAAGTGCTCACTATTCCCTCCGTCCTCCAGCGCGTCCGGCAGCCCGGCAGGCGCGGCAGCAGCAGCGACGTGGTCAGTGGCCTGCCTGCCGCCCAGAGGCTGGGGAGCTGGCCTGTGCCCTGAGGCTGGAGCCTCCCCAGCCTCTGTGTTGGCCCGGCCCTGCCTCTGGGTGAGATACACAGATACACCCTTTCAATGGCCATCATGTGGCCCTCCGGCAGCTCCACTGCCACATATCCTACCCCCCTGATAAAGGCCGTAGGACTTTTCACCTTACTTAACCGCCCTCCAGGGTCAAAGATCCGACGTTGGGAAACATCTATCACAACCTGTACCACTGCACTCCTCATAACCTCAACTTCGTTGTCATTACAGGCAATCTGGTCTACATTGCTTGCAACATCAGTGACCAGGACACACATTACATCTGCACCCACCGGACCAATTTTCCCCATCCCTTTTGGTGGCTTCCCTCTCTACCTGGGACTGAGTGAGTTCTGCGAGGGTCTCCGCTTCTACATTCCACTCACGTTCTGCAAGGCGAAGCATTTCTACTAAACACCCTTCTCTGTCATAGATGTCCTCCTTGACAGTGTTTATACATCAGGTTACTACCAACAACTGACACTTGTAAGGAATTTCCCACAACTATCTCTGGCTCCCACACATGCTCCTCATGTCCTTTCTTGGACTGCTGCAGCTCTTGACTGAACTGTTCGCATAGTTTCTCCCAGTCATAGTCATGTTCAGACCCCTTCTCCTTGGCTTTGCGGCGCTCCTTCAGCAGAGCATGCTTGCCCCCGCTCGCTTCTTTTTCAGCAGTGGTTTCTTCAGATTTGGCCTTAGTTTCAGGATCTTCTGCTTCTTCAGTGGCTCCCCCCACTTCAGCAGACCCCTCTTCAGCCTTATTCTTGGTCTCTGGAACATCCGATGATTTCTCCCATTCCATCTCATCGGCCTTAGCTTCTTCAGCCTTTGAGTCCCCTTTGGAGTCTTCATTTACTTTGTTAGCCTTCTCAGACACGGCATCATATAATTCCATTCTGAACTCCTTCTCCTCTTTGTCATCAAGGTTGGAGGTACTGGGGACACCGGGATCTTCACCAGACTCGTCGTCTTCTGGCAATCCCTCCAGAGGTTCACCCATTCGTTTAGGCCAGGGATCAGCAACCTTTGGCACTCCAGATGTTGTGAAACTACAATTCCCAGCATGCTCCATTCATTTCGATGTGAGTTCTAAGAAGAGCAGAACAAGTATGCATGCTGGGAGTTGTAGTTTCTCAACAGCTGGAGTGCCGGAGGTTGCCTACCCCTGGTTTAGGCTCTAGGAGAGCCATCTCACAGTCATCTGGGTCCTTAAGCGCTTCTTCAAGGGATCGAGCCCAGAAGAGGGCCTCCTCTTCACTCTGCTCTGCTGCAGCTGATGTAGGAGTATCACCATTATCTTTTGGACACCCTGTGAGGGTTCCACCTAGGGTCGCTTTAAGCATTGTTTATGTCTACTGCAGTTTTCTTTGGTGACTCTGTGAAGACAGCTAGTCCCTTCTCTATTACATCTAGGGACAGTGTGAAGAGAGAGAAATCTTCAGGATTGCAACTGTACTGACGTGTCAGGTCATTTACGCCTGCCTGGATATGAGTCTCAGACACTAGGCTGCCGTCTCCCCACTCAGCTCTCGTCACGTCAGGTATAACTGTCGTCTGGTCGCTACTAGTGACTACATGAATTTCGCAGGGTCTTGACATGGTAGCCTCACTCTCTGAGTTGCTATTAGTCACAGCACATATATCACATATACTGCTAATGTCATTATTAATCCTGACCTCTAGGGGCACACATAAGCTAATCCCCACCTTGGACATTTCCCCAGCAACCATAGAACCCTGTGGATACTGCATATCCACTTCTGGTATGGGTGGTACATACTCTAGCCCCACCACATTGTCTACAGTGGGTTCTCTCAGCTGTATGCCCTCAACATTTATCAACATCTCTACATCCATTATATTTTTACCCGCAGGGGAGCTTCTTCCCCAATCACAGCCTGCTGCAGGAAAAGCATGCCATTATTATCACATATTTCATATGACATAACATTTTCATTATACAGTTCTGCAAACTTGGTACAGTCACCTTGCATCTTATCTGCACCATTGTTTCCAATGGTCATTTCACTCACACCACTGTGTGCAATGTGTATCTCCGTCACACTCTCATTTAAAGGGATAGGTTCAGGTTCTGCAGGAGTGTTTCCCTTTCCCTAGAACAACAGGAAATTACGGCCGAACATTCCCTCAGGCATGAGAGTATTTTTAACATCAAGTTCATGAGTCCCAGTTCTCACTGGAGTTTCACCCTCAGTGCGAACTACAGGATAGTCCTGGCTATCCCTGTCCATGTCCATCACATGGTCCCCAGTTACCAAGCTGGCACGTTCCAGGTTCACCTGGCACCTTGCGTCCAACACCGCCTGGACTGAACTGCCATTCACCACAATGTTGCACATTTTCGGCGCAGTCTCTAGTCCCGGTGTCTCAAGACCTCCCGGCCCAGCAGGTAGCAACTGCGGCCGGCTCACTGTCACATTATCTGCTATACAAGCAATAACTGGAACACTCTTACCCATTGTCGTTACAGGTTTAGCGCTCTCAAGTGGTATACGCACAGCTCCACAGCGGTCACCATCCTTCTCCTGGATGTTAGGAATCTGCAGCCTTTGATTCCTGGTCACCTGACCCTTGACCATAGGACAATCAGGGGCACACTTTCCCACTTGACGACATCTCAAGCAGCACTCTCTCTGTTGTGGGACAGCTACATGCTGTTGTGGTTGGTTGCTCCCAGTAACGGTCTTATGGCACCTCCGCACTTCCTCTCTGGGCCTCGGTACACACTGGTCGTAAACACTGGAACTCTTGAGAGCCGCACCGCTCTCCATCTCACTCTTCCCGTCGGTTGCCCATGGCAACGTCACACCTCTTGGCCATAAGGTCACTGCCCAGTTCCTCAGCACAACTGTTACCATGGGAAACGGCTTCGGACAGGACTTCTCTTTGTCTGTCCAACTCCTTCATGAGTTTTTTATGCTCCTGTTGCCACTTTACTTGCTCTTGTTTAGCCTCCTCCCTGAGCTTTTCATGCTCCAGATTGGCTTGCACCAGCTGCTCGGTGAGATCCTCTCTCCACCCCATAGCAACAGACTTTCTCAGCAAATAAGTCCACTTTAATTTGAGACCACAGTCTGCAGGTGTCTCTAAATCTCCACACAGCAACTTCTTGAAAACACAGAAGTGTCCAGATCAGCAGCACCTGCTGGTTCATCATTGCCCCTAGCAACCAGCTGTTGCTGCCTTTTTCCTGGACAACTTGCCCGCATTCGACACCATATGTAAGGGATCGTCTTTTTATTCGGGGGTCATTCTCACAGACTTCTTCCAGACAAAGGCTTTAGTGTCCAAACAGTGCATTTATTTGGCAGTCTTCATGCACAAACAGCAACCAAAACATAAATCAAAAACAAATCCTCAGCCGTCTGGCCACTGACTAAACAGTATAGTCCCTCTCTAGCAGGATCCCGGTCTACCAACCAGCTCCCCAAAACATTGCAGTGCTTACCCCCCACACAGGGTCAGAGGGTCCCAGCTCCCACAGGCTTTAGCACAGCCTGCTCCTTCCTCAGACTAAGAGCCCCACCCAAGTCCAGCAACAGGATTAAATAGCATCCCTGGACATGGGCATATTCTTAAATCCCGGAGTGGAGCATGGGGAACAGGCACCCACCCAACACATTGCCTGTTCCCAGTAAAAGCCCGCCCTGGACTAGCTGGAGCCAGCTAAGCTAAGTAGCTTGGTGTCCACCAACTAGCTTAGTGGCCACCTATATCTAAGGCCTTTACTCCACCAAGGCCGGACCCCTTGGTGACACACTCCTGGTGCAAACAACACCCCATTTCCATGCTTTGCCGGGACTTTTCTGTTCTCACCCAGGCTCCTCTGGGTGAGATACACCCTTTCAATGGCCGTCATGTAGCCCTCTGGCGGCTCCACTGCCACAAGGGGTTGGATAACCCTTTTAAAGTGAAGGCACAAAGCCGCTAAACTAGAAAATATAGAGCTCTTCAGGACCTGTAGCTTAACAGGTGCTGTCACAAGATAAATACAAGGTACCTGTATATAGTGTACAAATATAAGGACACAACTTCAATACAGGGGAATATGCATTTGTACAAAAATAAGTGACAAGTCACTCTCATTTTACCCTTAGGGCTCATGCACACGATTGTGATTGGTGCGGGAAACACAGTCCGCATGTCGAACACATCACCTTGGCCGACCGTGGCTCCCCTGACCTGAACTGACTGTATCATAGTAATTTATGATACAGTCAATCTCTGTCTGATCGAAGGGCTATTGCTGTGTACATACACAATCAAGTGAGGCCGGACTAAAAGCGGAGCTAAAGGGAGGCCAGCATGACGCTGGTTTGGTTGGCGAGGAGTCAGGCGGTGGAAGGGTTAATTTAGGTTTGCAGCCGGGAGATGGAGGGGTTGCCGGGGTAACGAAAGGGGGTGTGGTGAGGGGTATATATAATAGGGGGGAAGAGGGGTTCGGGGTGCCATTTTGTTTGGGCGGTTAGCCAACTCCCACCCACCCGCCCTTATTTGCAGGGTATCGGGGGGACAGTATTTTAAAGTAATAAAAAAAAAAAAAAAAAAAAAAAGCATGGGGATAGTGATCGAGGGTGGAGGAATGGTGGCATGGAGATGGTCTGGTATTGTCGCGGCAGTCGTGGCGGTGGGAGGTCCTAGAAGTTGGTGGATATGGTGTTAGTGGAGAATGGGAGGGCCCCCACGGGTGGGGCTGGACTCTCATCGGTTATCAGGAATCAAGGATTAGGCGCCCATCACCTGGTGCCTCCGAGCTGGCGTTCATCGGCTGGGGGCAAGATGGAGTTGCCATTTGGTTTGGTAATTTATCTTATGTGGGCTTCTAGGACTTCCCTCGTCATTTACTTGGTACTGGAGTTAATGTTAAATTATTCATGTGCTGTTATGTCATGTAATAAAACGGCTGCTGTGGCCGAATTTAATCCGATTCTTGAGTCTGACTCTTATTTGGTAAACAGGGGGTTGGTAAGAGGGGTAAGGATAGGAAGACCCGAGCAATCTAACCAATACCCTAGTCATGTGAGTACACTGCAAAAGCCCCATGATCAGATAGGAGCTGACTGTATCATAAATTGCTATAATACAGTCAGTTCAGGTCAGGGGAGCAATGGTTGACCAGGGACATGCAGCCAACACAGAGACCATGTTTCCTGGGCTGATAACAGTTGTGTGAATCAGCCTTTAGACATGCTGGCTATGGTGTAAACTAGAGATGAGCAAATTTCTGAACCGACCGTCTGATTTTTTGGTCTGAATCAATTTGACCCGAATTGAAAGTGCTTCAGTTGCCCTGAAAAGCTGTGAAAAGCTATGGATGATATTCTGGTCTTTTTCTCTCTATCTCTCAAAATTCTCCCAAATCTGTAGCATTGATTTGCTCATCTCTAGTGTCAACCACTACATGTAGGCAATACCTTGATACATATTTTGCTGCGTCATCAGTGAATCAATTTAAGTCTTACTAGCCATAGCCGTGATCTGCCCATTCCGAGTGGGGCACTGCTTGGGGATATCTAGTATAAGAGGTTATAATTAATGGTGCTTTCTCATGTTATTATTGCCAATACTGCAGATTCCAGGTAAGACTCTTTTCACATCTGCATTAAAAGCTAAATCCAGAGACTCCACTGCAAATTCTATTGATTTGCCTGGAAAACTAGTGCTTCAGTTTTAGGCAGAAACCACACCACAGATGTGAACAGAGCCTTAATGTAAGACTGCTGGTATCCAGGGTAACAGGGGGAGGGGATACCACCTTTAACTCACCCTTGGCCCCTTTATCCAACCTTGACCCATAACAAAAGACATGACAACTGTATCACTTTATTGCTGGATGGTGATCGGCCACAGCTTCTTTATTAAAGCGGCAAACCTTAATAAACCATAATATCGGAACGGTATGCCAAAGGCTGGACTCCCAGCGGGCAAGTTAAACCGTAATCATCAGAGCTGTCTGCCAACCGCTGGACTCCCAGCGGGCAGTTACTCCATCTGCTACCACCATATCTCCGCTGTACTCAAATGCCGCCAGCTGTGACTTCTTTTTTTTTTTTTCACTTTATTGATAAACTCGACCAAAATTCGCAGCTCTCCAAAGCCGTAATCATCGGAGCAATATCAAAAACCGCTGGACTCCCAGCAGGGTCTCTTAAAAATAGAAAAACAAAACAGAATAACCAAGTATCCATAACTGAACAGAACCGTGCACTTCGACCCGCCTCCCAAGAATAACCGCAAAGGGAGGGAGGGAGGGCCAATCTACTTCCACTTGCAAGAGGAAGTGACCAGGACAGAGAGAAGGTATATGTGACCTTCAGGATTTCCTGCACCGCCCCCATCCTGTCTAAGGAGGTTCCCCAGTGATTAACCCTCAATGACCCTAATCTGCAACCTACTTAACCATTACTGAGACGGGGCCAGATTGCTAAATACCCCTAAGGGGAAAAGGGGGAGGGGGAGGACCATCAGTCCCTAAGCACCCTCCCTATACAGTCAGGCGCTTTCCAGACTGCTGGTATCCAGGGTAACAGGGGGAGGGGATACCACCTTTAACTCACCCTTGGCCCCTTTATCCAACCTTGACCCATAACAAAAGACATGACAACTGTATCACTTTATTGCTGGATGGTGATCGGCCACAGCTTCTTTATTAAAGCGGCAAACCTTAATAAACCATAATATCGGAACGGTATGCCAAAGGCTGGACTCCCAGCAGGCAAGTTAAACCGTAATCATCAGAGCTGTCTGCCAACCGCTGGACTCCCAGCGGGCAGTTACTCCATCTGCTACCACCATATCTCCGCTGTACTCAAATGCCGCCACGGAGGAGGCCCGTTCTCCCAACGGGGCTCCGACCACCACCCAGCATAACCGAGTCTGTTTTAGCTCACGTACAGGCCAGAAAAGGAATTGTCCAAATTAACACCTAAAAGGAAGACACCATCAGGTCCCATTAAAAACCAAGGCCAATAAGGCCCGTGATGAGAACATAGTCCAACCACTTTTAAAATCACTAGTCAGACCACACATGGAGTACTGTGTACAGCTCTGGGCTCAGAGGAGGGCAACTAAAGTAATGACTGGAATGGGGCAACTACAGTACCCTGGAAGATTGGCAAAATAAGGTTTATTCACTGTAGAAAAAAGACGACTAAGGCGAGATCTAATAACTGTGTATAAATATATCAGGGGTCAGTACAGAGATCACTCCCCTCATCTATTCATCCCCAGAACTGTGACAAGGGGAACATTCTCTGTGTCTCTCTGGGTAAGAATGTATTTTCACAACATAGAAGAGGATTATTTACGGTAAGAGCAGTGAGACTATAGGACACTCTGCCTGAGGAGGTGGGTGAGAAAGGGATAATCATATGTCAGGACACATGAGGTCCAGAGCTCTGGAATAGACAAAGGTGCATTACCACAGCGCGGGTCACCAGCATCACCGCGCCTCCGGCGGAACTCTATACCAACCACCTCTGGAAGGAGTTATGACCACCAGAATTCCAGGATCCCTGTCCAAAAGACTTCCACCTCTTGAAAAACCAAAGAGCGCCCACCAGCCTCTGTTCCTCTCTCCGCACCGCACAGAAGGTATACGAAAGCCAGCCATCGAACCGCTAAACGCCCCAATTCTGAAAGAAAAAACAATTAGCCCGAGCCACAACACGCAAAAGAGGATCGCACAACTAGACACAGAATAGTTATATTTCATCCAAAAGTATTTTCTTTTTTGTTATTATTATTATTATTTTATTTTTTTAAAGACCAAGGTAAATTGTCAAACCATAGTGCACTTGGAAAGAGTAAACGGATGGCTCACTGTGATTGATCACGCTAGGTGCTCTGGACGAAGAGAGCCACCCCTTGCTCTGGAGAAGGTAAGATACATGCATAAAATTAAAAGCAACTAACAAAACAATATCCTTAATCAATGAATACTCGATTTTCCTGGAGACCTAGATGTTTCTCACAATTAAAGTCCCAGTGTAACAAGCCCATATCATATGGGTGAGTCCCAGTGGAGATGATAAAAGCTGTGTCCCAGTAGGAGTAATCAGAATTGTATCCTCAAAGCTCTATATAGAGAACAGGGTTGTGCCTATCCAGACTGGCATAGATAATAAATGCAACCAGATTTATTTTATTTTACCGTACCCGAACAAACCAGTCCGGGTACACACCCCCCCGGGCACCCGAGCGCCGGCCCAAATCACCCACAAATTGTCAAACCGCCTGGGGAAAACCTAACCTAAAGGGAAAAACAATTGGAGCCCCACCATGCGTGAAGTCATTACAGAATACCAAACGAACCGACCAGCCGGATCGAAACCAGACGGAGGGGAGGTACCCACCCCTTTATATTAACTGGATCGACATGTATAGACGGACCCCAATCCCGAGTACTATTACCCCATACAAAAATTCTGGAATAACAACCCCCCGCGCAGTGCGGCCTTGAATGAAGAGACAAACACCTTGGAGAAAATATCAATCAGCCAGAACAGAAGGCTGAAGGAGACGGGACGTGACTATCCAAACTAAATACTCCCTAACTATACCGGTATCGCCTACCATACAATGAAACGATACAGGCAAATAATGCTTGGAGGGTCACCATGCCGACCTGTGAAGTCCTGTCAAGAGGACCTGTCAGTGGGTCTGACCCACATCACAACCTAGATCCGAACGGGGAATGAAAGGCTGCAGTTTAACAGTGTAACTCCATGAATGGTGTTATATCAAGGCTCCCCCTGAGCGATGTCTACGAACGGACCTGGTTATCCGCTACTGGCTTACCATCTAGTTATACCTACGACTACTGATTCCGCCATATCCACTCAACAAGGGGCAGCCCTGCTTCGTACAAACCATGTGGCACTAGTATACTAATACCGCCCTCACGGCAACCAACCCAGCTGGACTAGAAGAAAGTCTCATGAACTGCTAACATCGTGTACATCTCCCCTGGATTCGACCCAACTGGATCCCACCGCACTGTAACTCCTGTAGCACTGGACATGAGGAAAGTGCATCACCACCAAGCTGCCCGCCTGCACAGACATGTTATAAGCTCAGGAGAAGTGCCCAGGTATCAACCATACCAACAGAACCTTGGGACAGTGACCCGTACCGTAGACTGCAGAAAGAGAAAACCGTAATTGCGGTTGTGATGATATGAACTCACAACCATTTACATTAAAGGAAGGTCCATAGCCACGGGCTATAGAGCTGAATGCTAGAGGGATTACTACTACTGCGTCTCGCCTCCGTATATATGTACTAACCATGTCCTGTATGTCATTGTTGAAAGGCCAAATTAAACGCTTATATATATTTTTTATTTTTATTTTATTTATTTTTTTATATACACACGGCCTAGTGCCCGCAGTTAGGAGCATAACAGGCAGTACTGCTTTTTATTTTATTTTATTTTTTTAAATACTACACTCCATGCTGAAAGGGAAATTGGGAGAACACCCGACAGGACTGATCTATCCTGAAAAACATCCGCAAAAAAGGCCAGCCAATAAACAAGACACAAGATAGAAGCAAGGCTTCTTATGCAGGAGAATATAAACATACAAAATAAATATATACATCGATCAAACCTGTTTATTTATTTATATATGTATATATTCTTTTTTTTTTTCTTTTTTATACCTTTATCGTAATATATATATTCCATTTTTTTTTATCCATAAAATTACATTGTTAAATTATTTATTATTAGTATCATCTCATTCTTTTTAATCACGTTTTATTTTAATTAATTTTTTTTTTATATATAATACCTAGATATATATATATATATATATATATATATATATATATATACTCAGTTCCATTATTTATTATTTTTTTATTTTTTATTTTTTTTATTTTTTATAATACCCTTTGTTATTCATTTGTATATTTTAATGCCTATAATATATTAATTCAGTTAGTAATTTTTTTTTTTTTTTTTTTTTAACGTATAGACAGAAAAAACCTCCATATATGCTAATGATATCCCGTTGCTCAGGGCTGCACCTGAGTTGCCCAATTTCCAGGAAAATATGTGCGGGTAACCTACAGGCTCTGTAAATCCACCCTGAAGCCATTGAGCGACCATCGAGATTATTATTTTTTTTTATTTTTTTTTATTTATTAAGGCAGGGACACCGCCTCTACCAGTGATTCTAACTCTGCACAAGAACAATCCTCCCCGCAGTACTCACCAGTCACAGAGAGGAACGGAACCTCCAAAGGAGCGGGTACGGGCTGCAGCGACCAGGCCGAGCCCTGGAGTGACGGTCAGGCAACAGCCTCGATACGGTGATTGTATAACCAGACTCCTCCGATGCGCCTGACATCCGTCCTAAAGACGATGATAAGCGCCACCTGAGGATCTGGAGCGCCCATTTCTCCCTGAAACCCTGGAACGGCGACAGGACTGGCGCATGTGGAATCCATTATGCCTCCAGGCAACCTAAGGGAAGAAAAAACCGCACCTGTGCCTGCGTGAAGGGGAGGAAGGAGGGGGGGGGTGTCGCCATAATGGCTGCAAATAAGACCCAGAGAGTCTCATTGTACGGAAGGGGCTCTGATCGCAAAGCTGGGACAGTAGGAATACCCCTTAGAAGCCATAGGCACAGGTGCACCGAAATCGGACATGGCAAGCATGAGGGGTTAATCTAAATACTGGACAGGAGACTGGGGGAAGCTAAAACAAGCAGCACATATGAAAACTCGCCTGCCCAGCGGTGCCCAGTACGGGACCCGGTAAACGCTGCAGGGGAAGGGAGGCGAGGGTTAGGCGAAGCGACCTAGCTTGCGCCATGGGAGCTAAAGGAGGCCGTCCAAAGCAGCAGGGGGAGAGGTGAGGACCCCATATTGCCCTATATTACCGGGAAGACCAACAATCCCGCCAGGCTTGCTTAGCCCTAACGCCATGGAACAGAAGCTGGGAAGGGGGGGGGGAGTTGACACAGCGCAGCACCACAGACATCACAGGATGGGTCGAAAGAAACGGCGCACACACGCAGGAAGCTGGGGGATAATAAAAGTCGGGGGGGGGGGGGGGGTTAGGAAGAACGGCGAGCAGACCGCCGGACCTTCGCTGAAGCGCTGGAGCTGCATGTATACCGCAGCAGCAGCTGCACAAAGCCCCAGAAGCAGGCACAGGGGAGGAGGATGGCAGGGTAGAGCTCAAGCTGCTCTAACAGAGCACAGCTAACCCTCCCCTCCTCATGTAACTCACCAGGAAGCAGCCAAAGGGCAGAACCACCTGTGGACTCCTGGTGTGGACAGAGCAAAGGGGTATGTCCATACCAATCTGCTTCCACTTGCAAGAGGAAGTGACCAGGACAGAGAGAAGGTATATGTGACCTTCAGGATTTCCTGCAACGCCCCCATCCTGTCTAAGGAGGTTCCCCAGTGATTAACCCTCAATGACCCTAATCTGCAACCTACTTAACCATTACTGAGACGGGGCCAGATTGCTAAATACCCCTAAGGGGAAAAGGGGGAGGGGGAGGACCATCAGTCCCTAAGCACCCTCCCTATACAGTCAGGCGCTTTCCAAAATGTCAATTATTTATACATTTTTAGGTGGAATTACAGAGGAACATCACAAATCCGACATTGTTCTTTCATTGGGAATGCAAGTATTCATCGTCGGAGGGTGAACCTGAGTCGGAGGGGGCTGGGGTGAAACAACAACAAAAAAGAACTGGGCCTCAATCAACAAATAGATCATATGGTGGTAGAAATAGGGGTCAGGGTAAAAAAGGACGAGGTGGTAGAGGTTATGGTAACAAGGTTTTTTTTTTAGACAATACCCCTCCAGTATCCCAATACATGTTACGGAACAAGCAATGACACCTCACCAATCTTCCCGACTGTCATCTAATATCTCAACATTTCCCAAGAAAGACGAGTTACGAATTATCAATCTATCTACCCATAGTTTGTCCATCATGGAAACCCAAGTTTTACAAAAGGGTCTTTCATTTGTTCCTATGCGCAGGTTTGACTGCTTTGGATGGGTAAAAGATCTGAATTTGTTTGCGCGCAAATTAAAGTGGCGCAAATTCTTTGTCACCCATGATCGCAGGAAATGCGAGGAACTGGGGATTGATTTGACAGATCTCCCAGATGTTCAAATTCTGGCTGACTTGTTTGCTGAGGCTCAACGAGTCCCAGGGGATGGTCCTTTCACTAACCTCAGGTTACCCTCTACAAAAATGCCCCCGATTAGTGACTGCACCCCTATTGACACATTTTTGTCTGTGGTTACGAACAAGCTCAGTCAGCTTGATTTACAAGCTATGAATAGAGATAATCTGAATGAACAGGAGAGAGAAGCTCTTCGGATGCTTCAACAGGACAATGATTTGGTGATCAAATCGTCAGATAAAGGCGGGAATATTGTGATTCTGGGGCATGAACAATATCAGAATATGTGCCTGAGAGTTCTTAGGGACAAGTCCACATATGAGCAACTCCCGTCTGATCCTACACCAGCTTACAGGTTGGAATTGTCCTGCATTCTGAACAGAGCCTTAGAACAGAAGCTCATTGACTAGACTGAGTTAGCATTTCTTCTACCGACGTACCCAGTCACAGCGGCCTTTTATTGTCTGCCCAAAGTTCATAAGGGCTATGAGCCTTTAAAGGGTAGGCCCATTGTGTCTGGGAACAACTGCTTGACGGCCAACATCAGCACTTATGTGGACACCGTTTTACGCCCATTCGTTACTAGTTTGCCCTCACATGTTAGGGACACAATGGAGGTACTGGGGCGTCTAAACGGGGTCCATTGTGATAAGAACACCTGGTTGGCCAGCCTTGATGTTGAGGCGCTATACAGCTCAATTCCTCATGAGTTGGGCTGTAGAGCAATCCTCACGTTCCTCCAACAGAGAGGCGAGCAGTGCAAAAACCACAACACTTTTGTTATGGAGCTGCTCAGCTTCATTCTCAAACATAATGTGTTTTTGTTTGACGGCCGGATCTTCCACCAGCTCAGGGGGGTCGCGATGGGCAGTCCCTGTGCCCCCACCTTCGCGAACCTCTACCTGGGCTGGTGGGAGAGAGAGGTAGTGTTCTGTGATGATATGGAACATTTCAGCTCTGTCATCCCCCTTTGGATCAGATATATCGATGATGTGCTGATCCTATGGGGGGGTGGCAGAGAATTGTTCCAGGATTTTGTTGCAGCCCTGAATGTTAACACACTGGGGCTATTTTTTACGTCGGAGATCGACTCCGTCGTCATTTCTTTCTTAGACCTCACCATTTCACTTGGTGGTGATGGGCGCATCAGCACCAATGTTTTCAGGAAGCCCACGGCTACCAACAACCTGTTGAAATGGGAGAGTGGGCACCCTTTGGCCCTCAAAAGAGGGATTCCAAAGGGTAAATACCTTAGGGTGAGGAGGAATTGTTCGGATTTGGGAGACTTCAAGGTGGCTGCAAGGGATCTTCAGCATAGGTTCTAATGCCGCGGGTATCCTCAGCGATATCTGAAACAGGCATACCAACATTCTTTGAGTACAAACAGGGACCTTCTGCTATCCCCTAAAAAGAAAGACACGAGTGACAGTACGGTCAGGATCATCGGCACATATGACAGTGCCCATGAGGCAGTGCGTCAAGTACTCAATGAACATTGGGATATACTCAAATCGGATCCTGACATTGGGAGCATTATTCCATCTAGACCCTCAGTCACCTACCGGCGTAGCAACAATTTACGGGATATGCTGACGCACAGTTTATATACGGGTCCCAAACCGCAGTCTTGGTTACAGAGTTCGCTCACAGGGACATTTCCCTGTGGAGCGTGCAAATTCTGTAGGTTCATAGACAAAACCAAGAGTTTTGCCAGCAGCACTTTAGAGAAAACCTTCTTCATTAGATCATTTTACAATTGTAAGTCGGTCTGGGTTGTTTATCTCATGACATGTGCGTGCGGCATTAAATACGTTGGGAAAACCATCAGAGAGCTCAGGCGTCGTATTGGGGAACATGTCTTGGATATTAAAAATGCAAAAGACACCCCGATTGCACGCCATGTATCAGAATTTCACAAAGGAAATGTAGCATCAGTCAAATTCCAGGTGATTGACTCTGTCAAGATGTCATCCAGAGGCGGCAATTATGACCGCATTCTACTACAGAAAGAAGCCAGGTGGATCTTTTTCCTGAGAACCATCAAACCATCTGGCCTCAATGATGCCATTTCTTATGTCCCTTTTATATGATCAAACATCAGCAGTGTGTATGTGCACATAGCGGCTGTTAGGGGGATACATTATAGATACATATGAGCCCATGGATTCATATATAACTGTGCCTCGATCCGTTTTAAGAGGACCCTCGTCTTTGGTTTCATTCCACTGGATACTCACTTTTAGGTTTGTAATCTGCGGCGACAATATATACCGAACCGCTATGAATGTCCCTGGTTACAATGCGGCGCTTTGCGTCTTCCCTGAAGACCGACATAATCCCTCCTACTGTTTTGTCAATGGAGTTTCCTGTACCGAGCCTCCTGGCCGGATGGGCTGACAGATAGGGGGTGTGTCTAGCAGGGAGGGGTTTGCTCTGTAAATCTCGGCGTTCTGGGAGCCGCTTCGCGGCCATTACAACGCCGGCTAGTCTGCACACCAGCACGCTGCGCCTCAATCTAGAGGTTGTCAGCCTAGGTAGGGCAATATACCAAGAGTGAAACATCATACCTCACACTAGAGGATTTGTGGTGCTAGTTACATCACTCTGTCGCTACCTAGTGCTTTCAGGTTCTGGCGATATACCTGTGTCAGAGAATCTGATTACATCACCAGTGGTGCAAGCCCTCAACCTTGGTTAAATAGACAACCTGGTTAGACTGGGCTGCACTAGCTGTGGTGTCTATGTTCATGGCCTCTGCCAGATACCCATGTCAGAGGTCTGGGCTATATCATTTATAGTATATGCTCACAACCTCGGTTAAATGTACAACTGAGAGGTGGTGGCATGTACTACTTATGGTGCTTATGCTCCTGATGAAATGCATACCTAATGCATGGAAACGCGTAGAGCTTAGACCATCTGCATAGGGGAGGGCTTTTCACAGCTCCATACTTATCTTGTGGAGCCCACCGTGCTTGCCCGCACCCTATTTTGCACCTGTACTACATCAGTGCAGTGAATGTCTGCGCGCTGACATTCACTGTTAGGTGAGATACCTGGCGTTTTGCACCAGGCATCTACCTTGTTAGTACCTGGAACCCAGGTTCAACACCCTGCACCTGTGGTTACCTAGCCCCCTCAGTGTTGGTGGGTTTATTGTGTGGGACCCACTGTTCGCCATGCGGTGGCTGTTTTGCCGCCTGCACGGCTGTTCCAGGCGAAGCCCCACATATGAGTCTTGATTGTTTTCGCTGCGGATGCAGTGACACAGTAATTACCCCTTATTTTTACAAAATAAATTAATAAAGATTTATTATTTTGTTTTAGCGTCCCAATTTCACTTTTCACTTATATTTGTTCTATTGTGGTTAAGGACGCATACCCTACACACTCTATTTAGTTTTTTGCTGGAATGCAAGTATTCACCTAAACAAAGACATTAGGAGAGCTGACGTTTTCTTTGAACATACTCTGAAATACAAGGGAATATTTCCGTCCGTTCATACTGTATATGAGCTATACTAACTAGATTCAAACATGGAAGATGCACCTGCAACAAAATATGGATGCATAAAGTATTGCGGTAGTTTTAGAACAGCTCCCCAACTGTTTGTTTTGCCATTTTATAGAGTTATTTTTATCATAAATAGTAGACTGGCCATTTCTTAAAGGGATTTTTCACGATTAGTATTGTTTTTAACAGATATGCTCATTTAGAAGTTTTACTCATGTGCATCTTCTCCATGCTATCTTCTTTTCCAGTCTGGACTCTTCTGAACTGTTCTCACCATGTAACCAAATCACTCTGGTTTGTTTCCGTCCTGTATGTAGCACTTCCTGTTGCTGTATCCAACCAAACCCATGATGCATTTCTCCTTTCTCTGCCACACTGTAGCACCGCCCCTAACAAGGCCCAGCTAGTTTATAGCTCCTCCCACCCGGCTAGTTACATAGACACTCCTCTATCACTGCCCCTGTTGCTGATTTGATATACCCATGGAAATAACTAGAGATGAGCGAATCGACTTCGGATGTTTCATCAGAAGTCGATTTGAAAAAAACTTTGTTTCAATACTGTACTGAGCGAGCGCTCCGTACAGTATTAGAATGTATTGGCCGGCATTTTCGGCGCAGGGAGCGGTCCGACAGTCGCAACGCCTGCGCCGAATACAGAAGTGCACGGCGCAGGTGAGAGAATTCAGCCGAGATTGAGCGAACTAGATGGAGCGAAGTAGCGTGTCAATCTAGATGAGAGGGGCGGGCTGGAGAGACGAGATGGGCGGCAGACATGTTGAGTAGACGGAGCCTCTAGGTACTGAAAAGACACCCACATAGCACCTAGAGGCTCATTTGCATATCAATAAAAGTAAGTTTTTAAGGTTAACCGCAGCAGACAAAGGTAATACAAGAACACGGCTAGGTACAGCAGACACTAGCAGATTGCTAGTGTCAGACAACTAAATAGGTCAAAATCTGGTGGTAGAAACCCTTTAAGCCGATGAGCAGTTCCATACTGGTAGCATCCCCACTGGGTCTGCAGTGACATCTTAACTGGCCACTCACATAGCTCTCCAGTGCAAGTTTTTAGTGCATGAAAAAGACAAAGGGGGAAATTTACTAAGACCAGCAATTCATATGCGAGTCCCAGTATATAGGGGGTCATTTACTATTAGATATATGCCAATTTTTGGCTTAAATCTGTTGCAGATTTGGTCGCAAAGGGGATTTGCGGGCAAATCTGCAACGTTTCCCCCTTACACCAAAAAAGGGGGCTTAGTGTGGGCGGGGAAGGGGGCCGGCTAATCTCTCTTATCATTTTCTACGCCTGTTTTAGGCGTAGAAAATTATCTACATCTACACCAGGAAGGAAGCAGGCGTGGAGTTATGCCGACAGTGGAATGCGCCTTATGTTATGTAGAGGCCGGTGGCTACATATAACTTAGGCAAATCATGCGCCAGCACAGGGGTATTAAGGCCGGTGTCTAAAGTTCCGGTCTTAATAAATGACCCCAATAGTATTCTGGGGGTCACCCTTTAATCCCTTCCCGATGGCAGGTGCGTACCCGCATTTTGACGTACTATTATGTCATGGTGATCAGGCGGGCACCGGAGCGGTGCGCTCCCGATCACTGCAGGGGCCCGGCAGTCCCTGGTAGCCGGGCCCCTGCTGTATCCGCTGGCATCATTGTACACGATTAACCCCTTCTATGCTGCGATCAGCACTGACCGCAGCATAGAAGGGATTTATGGCAGGTGAGGGAGCCCATCGGGTCCCCGAGCTGCTGTGGCAGGGACCCGATGGGTGAGAAGACAGGCCGATGCCGTGCAGAGGCTGCCCAATTCCTTGCACGGCATCGGGACCTGCCTTCAACGGTTGCCCAGGAGATCCAGCCTCAGGCAGATGTATTGTAATGCATTGCAGAGGGGATCAGACCCCCAAAAGTAAAGTCCCAGAGTGGGACAGAAATAAAGTTAAAAAAAAAATAATCAAACAAAGAGTTTTTAATTTTAAAAAAAAAATAAAAAAAATAAAAAAAACGCCCCTTTCCCCTGATTTAATATTAAAAAAAAAGAAAACAAATATTAGGTATTGCCGCGTCCAAAACGACCGGTTCTAGAAATATATCACATGATACACCCCGTCCAATAAACACCGTAAAAAAATAAAAATAAAAACAGTTTAAAAAAAAGCTTTTTTTAGTCACCTTACATCACAAAAATTGCAACACCAAACGATCAAAAAGGCGTATGCCCCCCAAACTGGTACCAATAAGGCTACTTTCACACGAGCGTTCGGAGCGGATCCGTCTGATGTTTCATCAGACGGATCCGCTCCGATAATGCAGACGTTTGCATCCGTTCAGAACGGATCCGTCTGCATTATTACTTAGAAAATTTTCTAAGTCAGAAAGTAGCCTGAGCGGATCCGTTCAGACTTTACATTGAAAGTCAATGGGGAACGGATCCGCTTGAAGATTGAGCCATATGGTGTCATCTTCAAGCGGATCCGTCCCCATTGACTTCCATTATAAGTCTGGACGGATCCGCTCGCCTCCGCACGGCCAGGCGGACACCCGAACGCTGCAAGCAGCGTTCAGGTGTCCGCTCACTGAGCGGAGCGGAGGCTGAACGCTGGCAGGCGGATGCATTCTCAGTGGATCCGCATCCACTGAGAATGCATTAGGGCCAGACGGATGCGTTTGGGCCGCTCGTGAGCCCCTTCAAACGGAGCGCACGAGCGGACACCCGAACGCTCGTGTGAAAGTAGCCTAAAACCGTTGCCTCATCCCGTAAAAAAGAGCCCCTACCTAGGACAATCGCCCAAAAAACAAAAAAACTATAGCTCTCAGAACATGGAGACACTAAAACATAATTTTTTTTGTTTCAAAAATGCAATTATTGTGTTAAAGTGCAATAAATAAAAAACGTATACATATTAGGTATCACCTCATCTATAAAAAAAAATCACATGACCTAACTCCTCAAGTGAACACCGTAATTTAAAAAAAATAAAAACAGTGCCCAAAAAGCCATTTTTTGTCACCTAACATCATTTAAAGTGCAACACCAAGCGATCAAAAAGGCGTATGCCCCCCAAAATAGAACCAATCAAACCATCATCTCATCCCGCTAAAAATAAGCCTCTACCTAAGACAATCGGTCCAAAAAAAAAAAAACATGGCTCTCAGACTATGGAGACACTTAAAGGATAACTGTCAGATTTAGACCCTAATTTAAATTTTCATATATGTAGTTACTAATAACATGATATTCCAGAATCAGTTACTATTAGACTGACTTACCCCATATTTAATAAGATTCAGCCCTTAGCAACCAGTCTGCATAAAACTGCAATTTCACTATTCAGTTAAGATGGCCGCCACTGCCCTCACTACCCACAATGCATTGAGCTCCAGTAACAATAGCCCCCCAAAAGTGTCAGTAACCAGAGCTCTCGCCCCTAAAGGGTTAATCTCCGGCAGCACAAAGGGGTCCTCTTACCACGTGTTGCTTTCATTTATACACTGAGCAGATGGCAGATCTCCCTTCCCTGGTCTGCGCTGCTCCAACTCTGCATTCTCCAGCTCTGCTGAGTGAGGGAGCGTCTGCCAAGCGCAGGGACAGGGAGAAGTGCACACAGCCCAGGCACTGTTATCAGCTGCTGGGGAGGACCTGGCTTTAATCATTTACTTACAGTCAGGGGCATACATAGAAATCATGGGGCCCCATAGCAAAACTCTGAATTGGCCCCCCCTTCCAATAAAAAGTACAATTATTAAAGCTGATGGTTGTTGCGGGGTGTTGCAGTGATATTGATGAAGAAAATTGGAATAAACGCTCATGCACATGACCGTATGTATTTTGCGGTCTGATGAATGGGTCAGCATTCTATCCGCAAAAAAAAGGAATGGAAAGAGAAACAAAATACATTTGTGTGCATGAGCCCTAATTGAGAAAAATTTATTTAGTGGAAATTTTTGCTTCTTTTAAATATATTTTTAAAAATTTTATGTGTATTATTTATTATGTTTGCAATTTTCAAACAGAGCATCGTAAGGGTTAAAATGGTGTAATTGGTTCTAGCTCCAGTCCTGACAGTTAGGACTCATTCACACTAACGTTTTTTGCGTTCCCTATACGGGCCGTTTATTGCGTTCCGTATACGGTCCGTATACGGAACCATTCATTTCAATGGGTCCGCAAAAAAAACGGAATGTACTCTGTGAGCATTCCGTTTCCGTATGTCCGCATTTACGTTCCGCTACATTTCAAGTCTTGTCCTATTATTGTCCGCAAATCACGTTCCGTGGCTCCATTCAAGTCAACGGGTCCGCAAAAAAAACTGAACACATACGGAAATGCATCCGTATGTCTTCTGTATCCGTTTCGTTTTTGCGGAACCATCTATTGAAAAAGTTATGCCCAGCCCAATTTTTTCTATGTAATTACTGTATACTGTATATGCCATACGGAAAATTGGAACAGAAACGGAAACACAACGGAAACAAAAAACTTAACCGTGAAAAACGGTCCGCAAAACACTGAAAAAGCCATACGGTCGTGTGAACAAACCCTTAAAGCAGTGTGTTATACCAACAGCTGATGGCGCAGGCTGTTTGAGCCTTTGCCATCACAATGCTGTTTATGTACATAGCAGAGCAGGAAGGAAAAGAAAACTAATAATAATAATAATAATAATAGTAAAAAAATAAAAAATATATATATATATATATATACACATACATATACATAGAGATATGTATGCTTCAAGTTCTCAGGGGATATCCAGCCCATTTTTAAAATAGGATATTTCTAATAGGGCAATGAGAGGCAGGTAATGGATTGTCCCTCAGAACTTTTAAGCATACCAGGATGGTGGGTTGTATATCTATGCGGGTGCTGGGTCTATGAGGGAAGGGTTGTATGTCTATGGCAGAGATGCTGTGTGTCTTACACTTATAGTAAGCTATTACTACTAGTGCAAGCCACACAGACCTCCCCATATTCCTTTCTTCACATTGCAGCGCAGTCACTCATACAGATGCCCTTTCGTCTACTGTTTGAATTCGTCCATACTCTCCAGTCTCTCCTGCAGGTCACTAGGATTTAGGCCCCTTTCACACGGGCGAGTTTTCCGCGCGGATGCGATGCGTGAGTTGAACGCATTGCACCCGCACTGAATCAGGACCCATTCATTTCTATGGGGGTGTTCACATGAGCGATGATTTTCACGCATCACTTGTGCGTTGCGTGAAAATCGCAGCATGCTCTATATTGTCCGTTTTCCACGCAACGCAGGCCCCATAGAAGTGAATGGGGCTGTGTGAAAATCGCAAGCATCCGCAAGCAAGTGCGGATGCTTGCGATTTTCACGCACGGTTGCTAGGAGACGATCGGGATGGAGACCCGATCATTATTATTTTCCCTTATGGTTATAAGGGAAAATAATAGCATTCTGAATACAGAATGCATAGTAAAATAGCGCTGGAGGGGTTAAAAAAATAATAATAATTTAACTCACCTTAATCCACTTGCTCACGCAGCCCGGCATCTCTTCTGACTTCATCTTAGCTGTGTGCAGGAAAAGGACCTGTGGTGACGTCACTCCGGTCATCACATGATCCATCACCATGGTAAAAGATCATGTGACGGACCATGTGATGACCGGAGTGACATCACCACAGGTCCTTTTCCTGCACACAGCTAAGATGAAGTCAAAAGAGATGCCGGGCTGCGCGAGCAAGTGGATTAAGGTGAGTTAAATTATTATTATTATTATTATTTTTTTAACCCCTCCAGCGCTATTTTACTATGCATTCTGTATTCAGAATGCTATTATTTTCCCTTATAACCATGATATAAGGGGAAATAATACAATCTACAGAACACCGATCCCAAGCCCGAACTTCTGTGAAGAAGTTCGGGTTTGGGTACCAAACATGCGCGATTTTTCTCACGCGAGTGCAAAAAGCATTACAATGTTTTGCACTCGCACAGAAAAATCGTGCATGTTCCCGCAACGCACCCACACCTTTTCCCGCAACGCCCGTGTGAAAGAGGCCTTAGGATCTCGGCCAGGGGCTGCACGGAAGATGGATGGGCTAAGTGCTCTCTCTCACATTGCTCTCATTCCAAAGGCACTGGATTATAACACCTCATACCGGCAAAGCACAGAGCAGAGGTCAGGTGTCAGCTGGCCAATAAGCAGCGCAGGCAGCACAGCATCTCCCTGATTATTGGCCAG
This sequence comes from Bufo bufo, assembly GCF_905171765.1. NCBI lineage: Eukaryota > Metazoa > Chordata > Amphibia > Anura > Bufonidae > Bufo > Bufo bufo. The sequence goes on from NC_053397.1 coordinate 160,311,764, forward strand.
CTGTACTTGACTTGTTCTGACAGACAGGGGCCAATTCCATTCATTAACAGAGGCAAGGAGGAGGGGAGCAATCAGGAGGGAATCACAGGACTGGGGCCAGTATTTATTTCTCTACTTACTGTTATGTAGCGTGTATTCAGGTCAGAAAGGGGGCGGAGCCATGCAGCCTGGCCGGGCCCCCTAACCTCACGGGCCCCATAGCCAGTGCGTGGTCTGCCTATATTGACGGTACGCCACTGCTTACAGTCCCTGGCTGTTAGTAATGTGACCTTGCACGCAGCCTGCTTCTGCGTCCTCCGTCCTTCAACAGATAGACGGACCATGCCTAGCAACCCTATTTTAAGCACAGGTAAAAGTAGTGTGAGACAGTGACAGGTCTCACTCAGGTTAGAGGCAAGGAAGGGGTGGATAGTGTGGTCCACACCCCTGTTCCACCACAGGTGAGAGAAGCTGGAGGTAATCAGCCTGGCATAAGGCACCTCCCAGAGTGTCAGATAGGGGGTAGTGTGTTACCTGTGGACAGAGGCCTGGAGGCTCTGTCTGTGTGGTCTCAGCTGGGCAAGGCTGAGGGACCACAAGGCTGGGAGATAGCCTGGAGTTGGGGGACGCAGCGACGCCTGGGAGGGTCGCAGGGCCATAGTCAGGTGGACTACTGAGCCCCAATCCCCCACAAGAAACACTAGACTAGAGACAATGGGCGTACTGTGCTCTGTACAGCCAGGAGGCTGTGGGACATTGGCTGACAAAGGCGCATGTGCTCACAGGGTGTGAACTGTGACTTTAGGTGAGTCAGGATATTATATGTTTAGTTAGAGCCCAGCCGGGCAGGTGTTTATTTTGTACCATTTATGTTTGGATTGCTGAGGAGCCAAATAAAGTGATGTTTGGACCAGAAACTTGGTGTCTGGCGACGATATTTGTGTGAATCGCCCCCGGAGAAGAGCTAAACCCCTACAGTAGGCAGTACAGGGAACAAAAATGTGGAATTAAGGGGTAATTGAATACACTGTGAAAAGTTGAAATAGGGCTACCAAGGAGATATTAATCACCACAATTCAATACTCCAAAAAAATATATACGACAGTTATCCTTTAAACATCATTTTTTTTGTTAAAAAAATGCTATTATTGTGTAAAACCTAAATAAATAAAAAAAAGTATACATATTGGGTATTGCCACGTCTGTAACGACCTGCTCTATAAAAATATCATGTGACCTAACCCGTCAGGTGAACGCTGTAAAAATAAACTAATAAAAACTGTGCCAAAACAACCAATTTTTTGGGTCACCTTGCCTCATAAAGTGTAGTAATGAATCATCAAAAAATCATATGTACCCAAAAATGGTACCAATAAAAACATCAACTCTTCCTGCAAAAAATTAGCCCCTGCATAAGATGATTGGCAGAAAAATAAAAAATTAAATATGGCGTTCAGAAAATGGAGACACAAAAACATATTTTTTTTCAAAAATGCTTTATTATGTAAAACTGAAACAAACAAAGTAGAAAAATTTGAAATCACCGCGTCCATAACAACCTGCTCTATAAAAATAGTGCATGATCTAATCTACCAGATGAATGTTTTAAAAAATAAAAACAGTGCCTCACAAACAACTTAATATAGAGCGATTAAAAATCATATGTACCATTTTCCTTTAATTCTTGTGGAACACCTAAAGGGTTAACAAAGTTTGTAAAATCTGTTTTGAGTAACTTGAGGGGTGTAGTTTCTACAATGGGGTCATTTATGGGGGGTTTCTATTATGTAGGCCCCACAAAGTGACTTCAGACCTGAACTGGTCCTTAAAAAGTGGGTTTTGGAAATTTTCTTAAATTTTTTTTAGAATTGCTTCTAAAATTCTAAGCCTTCTAACGTCCCCAAAAAATAAAATGACATTTATAAAATGATGCAAACATAAAGTAGACATATGGGGAATGTTAAGTAATAAATATTTTATGAGGTATCACTTTCTGTTTTAAAAGCAGAGAAATAGAAATTTTGAAAATTGCAAATTTTCCCAAATTTTTGGTCAATTTGGGATTTTTTCATAAATAAAGGTGAAATATATTGACTCAAATTTATGACTGTGATGAAGTACAATGTGTCACGAGAAAACAATTTCAGAATGGCTTGGATAAATAAAAGCGTTCCAAAGTTATTACCACATAAAGTGACACATGTCAGATTTGCAAAAAATTACCTGGGCAGGAAGGTGAAAACTGGACCGGGATAGAAGGAGTTAATAATTTTTGCAAGTGGTGGGAGATTGTTTGTCAGTTTTCTGCATGGTGTAAAATGGGGAAAATAACTAAAGTTTGGTGCAAAACAGGCCTCGTACGTTTTCTTTCCTATGCCAGTAAGTCTTGATAAAGGTACCCAATAGATACTTCCATGTCTATTGTATGTGATTCATTGGGAACATCTAAAAAGTAAATAATTAGCCATTAAGCCTAATAATATGTAGAGATCACTTCTCAGCAGTCATCTCATTATCACAAAAGGTAAGATAACAACACATCTGCATAGATAACACAGGATCCATCATTCATAATAGGTGATAGTCACAGCTTATAAACTCTCCTCCTTGCAAAATGATTTTATATACAGGTAAAACTAGAAAAATTAGAATATCGTGCAAAGTTTTTATTTCAGTAATCCAGCTTAAAAGGTGATACTAATATATGAGAGACTCATTACATGCAAAGCGAGATATTTCAAGCCTTTGTTATAATTTGGATGATTATGTCTTACCGCTTATGAAACCCCAAAGTCACAATTTTGAGGTACCCTTTGCTCAGGGGGTATGGATTAATTAGCTGACTAGAGTGCGACACTTTGAGCCTAGAATATTGAACCTTTTTAAAAAATAATAATTTTAAGCTGTATTAATGCAATTCCTTTTAATCTGCATTACTGAAATACATTTTTCGAGTTTCACCTGTATATAAAGGAATCCGCACCGTCGCATTTACAAGGTTTTAGACCAGGTCTCAGTTCTCTCGTTCCTGAGATATTCCTAAAAATGCAAATATGGCACCATCACATGACCTACATTAGCCAATAGAAGCCTGCAGGTCTTTCACTCATACTGCCATACACACGGTCACATGAACCTTATCAGCCAATAGAAGCTTGCAGGCCCTTAGTCTCCACATATACACAGTTTTACACCAGGTTTCTATAACAACCCAGCCATTTTTCTTCACTGTTGTAGGTCAGCTTTAAAGGGGCAGGGTGCTGTGGATGACACTGTTAAGGAAGCAGAGTGCTGTGGAGGTCACAGTTAAGGGGACGTTCCACTATGGAGGTCAGTGTTAAGGGGCAACTTGCTTTAGAGGCCACTGTTAAGGGGGTGGAGGGTTGTGGAAATCACTGTTAAGGAGGTGGGGTACTGTGGAGGTCAATAATAAAGGGGCAACTGCTGTGGAGGTTACTGTTAAAGGGGCGGGCCGCTGTGGAGGTCACTGTTAAAGGGACGGGCACTGTGGAGGTTATAGTTAAGGAGGCAGGGGACTGTAGAGGTCAATATTAAAGCGGCAGCTGCTGTGGGGTCGTTTTTAAGGCAGCAGGGTACTGTGGCAGTCACTGTTAAAGGGGCGGGCACTGTGGAGGTCTCTGTTAAGGGGACAGTGGAGGTCACAGTTAAGGGGATGTTCCGCTATGGAGGTCAGTGTTAAGGGGTGGGGTGCTGTATAGTAGCACAAGAGACCCAATCTGGGTAAATGTACACTTATGCAACAACTCTTACAAGCCACAAGGGCTCATTACCAAACTTGACCCAGATTAATGTAGAAAACTAAAATATAGCTTTTATTTGATACATGTCAAATATGGCTGTGAGCCTAAAGGAGTGTTTAAAATGTATTGTTCACTGCAATCAGCAACTGATGGACATGTGCTGCTTATTTGTAATGGAGATGTGCACTCTCTCCCTCACACTGCAATAATAGTCACAATCCTGCCCTCCTGGTCAGTTACTTCTCTGACAGATACAGAGCTAAGGCTTACTTACTGATACTGTCTATCATGCAGGCACTGTTAGGCTCCATTCACACGTCCGCAACGTGCTTTGCAGATCCACGGAGCCGCAGATCCGCAAAACACGGAAAGCGGCAATGTGCGTTCCATATTTTGCGGACCGCACATTGCTGGTACTAATAGAAAATGCCTGTTCTTGTCCGCAATTGCGGACAAGAATAGGACATGTTCTATTTTTTTCGGGAAAGGAATTTCGGAACCGGAAGTGCGGGTCCGCAATACCGTGTCCGGGCAGCACATCGTGCTGCCCCATAGAAATTAATAGGTCCGCAATTCCGTTCCGCAAAATGCGGAACAAAATTGCGGACGTGTGAATGGACCCTTAACGAGACGGGGTACTTTGGAGGTTGCAAATAAAGGGCCGGCTGCTGTGGAGGTTACTGTTAAGGGGGCGGGGTACTGTGAGGTCACTGTTAAGGGAGCGGGCTACAGAGGAAGTCACTGTTAAGGCAGCGGGGTACTGTGGCAGTCACTGTTAAAGGGGCAGTCGCTGTGGAGGTCTCAGTTAAGGGAGCTGGGAATGGTGGAGGTCACAGTTAAGGGGACTGTAACCTATGGTCAGTTTTTAGGGTCGGGTGCTGTAGAGCTCACTGTTAAGGGGGCGGGCCCCTGTGGAGGTCACTGTCAAAGGGGTGGGGGTGCTGTGGAGGTCAAAGTTAAGGTGGTGGGCTGCTATGGAGGTCCCATTTTTTTTTTTTTTTTAAAAACACTTTTATTTCAGGAAACATTAATATGCATTATACAGAGGCAACATTGACACTCAATATACAATGATATCATTCCAACCATGTTTACATTAAGGTGCCATATCAGACATAATACAAACAAGTTTCCCTTTTTTCAAATTTTCTCCCCCCCCCTCCCGCAAACCTTTTATTACCCCAACTTATTGCCAAACCGTCAGTCTAGAAAATAAATCTCCATAAAAGAAGTCTTACACCAATAACATCACAATGTTTAATTTCTCCGCCTCTAATCAGGAAGTATTCAATCTTAACCTGGTCTAATTACCTACAAGCATATTACTCCCCCAGCTTACCTAGTGTCCCCTTTATCTGCTCTTCCAGGTACCATTTAGTATAACGGAAAGGTTTCATTACTTCTTGAATTTCAATAGGAGTCAGAATATGGCTAATGTATTTCCTCCACTTTCCAAAGAAAAGTTTCGCAGATTTTTCTTTATTGTTTTCTGCTTCCAACTTCTCCATGTAAAGGATGCGACTCATGATTCCTATGGCTTCATCAAGTGTGGGGATAGAAGGAAATATCCAATGTCTCAGTATTGTTTTTTTAACAGCTAATAAAAATAAGTGGATACCTTTAACAAACGTGGAATGAGTTATTTCTCCTCTAGAATCCCAAGGAATGTAATGAAATACACAGTGTAGAGGATTTAGTTGTACCTCAACTCCCCAGATCTGCTTAATGAGTTCTAATACTCCCTTCCATAGGGGGATTAGAGAGGGGCACTCCAGCAACCCATGTAATAGATTAGCTTTTTGTAATTTGCACTTTGGGCACCATCTGAGATAATGTGCTGGGGCATCTCTGTATGATAAATCAAATGCATACGTTGCTTTGTGCAAAATCCTAAAGTGCATCTCCCTCCATATCTCGTTACCGGTCGCCTGTCTCACACGTTCCATTCCCTCTCTTAGCTTTGGAGCTATTGTCACATCACTAAGTTCACTTTCCCATTTCTGGAATACTTTTGCTTCTAGAGGAATCGAGTGAGTATTCTGGATTTTACGATACAGGTCTGACAAAGAACAATTTTGACTTCCCATCAGAGAATCAAACCAAACTCTTCTTTCCTGATCTCCCATATTTAATGATTGAGCTTGACAAAACGATCTTAATTGACTATAGGGGAGAAAGTGCGAGGGAGGCAACCGGAACTGAGACTGGATAGCTGTCCATGGTAATAATTCACTTCCTGCAGGATTAAGTAGCTGCTTCAGGGATACAATGCCTTTCTCTTTCCATAGTGTAAACATTACTGACTGTCTCCCTGCTGAAAAAGCCGGAAGGGTCCATAATGGCATATATGGCGAGAGATACATAGGTAATCTGTATAATTTGCGTATCCCTTTCCATGTAGCTAGAGTATCCTTTAGTAGTGTATATTTTTTCAGCGTGAGAGGAATATCTCGAAGTTTAGTGTGTAATATAGCCCCCAAATCCCATGGAGCGGACAATTCCTTCTCCAACGGGGTATTGGAGAAATTTGAGGTACCCTTCAGCCAGTCTTTAATATGTCTCCAGAGGGATGCCAAGTTATAGTTTCTAATATTAGGCATTTGTAAGCCACCCTCCCATTTCAGCAGGCATAATTTCGCATAAGCAATCCTTGGTCTCCTTCCACGCCAAAGAAAGCGCGAGAAGGCTTTTTGGATCCTAGCAATATCTACATGTTTTAAGAGTAGGGGAATGGTCTGCATGGGATATAGTAGTCTAGCAAAGCTAACCATCTTTAATAGATGTGCTCTCCCAAATAGTGACAACGGCAAATTTAACCATTTCTCAAGTTCTTCCACTATTTTTTTAATCAGCGGCTCGTAGTTTAATTTATATAGAGACAATGGACTCCTACCTACTTTAATACCCAGGTATGTCAGATATTGAGGGACCACCTCCACATCCTGAAGCTCAATTGATGCATTACGATCTCTGGTATAACCTTTCAAGAATAACAATTGGCTCTTATTTACATTAACTCGATAACCTGTCATATCCCCAAAGTACTGCAAAGAGTTTAAAACGATTCTTAATTCTGTCTCCGGGGATTTAAGAAAGAGTAGTATGTCATCTGCAAAACAGGTGAGTTTGACTTCTTTAGTCCCTACTCTGATCCCCTGAAACAAGTCTGATTGTATCAAGAATCTAACTAGGGGTTCAAGGGCCAAATTAAAAAGGGGTGGAGACAGAGGGCATCCCTGTCTCGTACCTCTGTGGAGGCGGAAAGGCGTCGACAAAAAACCCGGCAAATGGATCTGTGCCATTGGACTATCATATAAGGTTTCAAGAAACGTCCGAAAAGGCCCCACAAAACCAAAAGCCTCCAAGGATTTTCCCAACCAATTCCAATTCACATTGTCGAAAGCCTTTTCCGCATCCACAGATAGCAGAGCAGGGCAACCAAGTGTGTCTTGATTATGGAACAAATAATCCTGTATTGTTAGAACCGTCCTAATGTTTGTGACCGCAGCCCTTCCTTTAACAAACCCTACCTGATGGGGGCCTATCAAAGTTGTCATGATTTCGGCTAACCTGTTTGTCATTAGCTTTGTCATAATTTTTAAGTCCTGGTTTATCAATGAGATTGGGCGATACGAGCCCATCTGAGCAATATCCTTGCCCGGCTTGGGGATAAGTTTAATGTGCGCTAGTTTCCCTGTTGACATAATGTCCCCTCCTTGTAGACAAGAGTTGAATAAATCCTGAAGGACCGGGGAGACTTCTACAATAAGAGCTTTAAAAAACTCCGCTGGGAACCCATCTGGACCCGGTGCCTTCCCATTATTAAGAGATTTAATGGTAGATTGGACCTCTTCAATCGAGATTGGTTTATTAAGGCTATTCAAATTATCTTCCGTGAGTTTGGGTAGAGAGACTTTAGCTAATAGTTCTTCAGCTTTCGCTTGGTTGTAGTCATCTTTGGAATAAAGCACCTCAAAGTATTTCCGGAAGCACTCCACAATATCCTTCGGATTTGTGTGCTTCTTTCCTGCGTCATCTAATATGGATCTAATGGCAGGACTATAGCGTTGTGTGTTAATCAAGTTGGCCAACATTTTACCTGCTTTATTGCCATATTTAAACAGTTTAGCTGAATGATAATCCATATGCAGTTTAATTTGCTGTTCTAATTTATGATCATAGTTGTGCTTTGCTGTTACCCATTTAACCCTGTTAATATCCGTGGGGCTTATTAGATAAGAGGTGTATGCAGTGCGGACCTCATCTGTGGCTTGTTGGAGTTTAAGCCATACCTTCTTCCTCCTAGCTGTTGCATAAAATATAATATTCCCACGGATTACTGCTTTTGCTGTATCCCAAAGTAGAGAATAATTGTCCCTATGACTGGAATTATTATCTAAAAACTCCCACCACCAGCCTTTTAATTTATCTAGAAAATCCTCATCTGTCATAAGGTAGCTAGGGAGGCGCCACACTCTATCCGTACCTCTGGGAGTGGCTTCAGCAATAGTAATGCAAACCGGGGCGTGGTCAGACACCACCATGTCAGTGATCTCGGCTATTAGAACCTTTTTTGAAAGTTGTGATTAGGTCAGGGCATAGTCAATCCTAGACCACGACCGGTGTACATGAGAAAAGTGTGTGAATTCCCTTTCCACTGGATTCAGAAACCTCCATATATCTACCATGCCTGTGGATTTAATAAAAGACTCCAGGGAATATCCCCCCCCTCTAGTAGGCTGGACGGGCTGATGAGTGGGCTGAGTTTGCTTTCGATCTTCCACTGGATTATGTACCGCGTTAAGGTCTCCCATGACTAATATCTGATTCCCAGCCTCTTGCGAAATCCTGCTCTCCAAATTTCTGAAAAAGGAGGCCTGACCAACATTAGGGCCATATACATTGAATATATCCATAGGACCTGCAGCAGTGGATATTTTGAGATGTATAATCCTACCCTCTGCATCACATTCAGTCAATACCATATCATGGCTTAGTCTTTTGTGGATTAGAACAATTACCCCTGCTTTCTTATTTTTGGACGGTGAACCTAGGACAGTACCTACCCAGAGACGTTTCATACGCCAGAAGTCAACCTCCTCCAGGTGCGTCTCCTGAAGCAGTGCAATATCTGCGTTCAATTTCCTGAGGTGTTTAAGAACCATTAATCTTTTTTGCGGGGCTCTAAGGCCTTTTACATTCCATGACACTATTTTCATAAAATGAGTAGTAATATAGATATATAGAGAGCGGCACCCGGAGGAGGCCTCCCCCAGACAGGAACCTCAAATGCAGCTTGTGTTAAACTTCCATGGAGCATGACTATATAAATGGCAAAAAACATTTCCCCCAACCTATTAACAATAACAATAACATATTGCTTTACATATAAAGACTTCAACAATCCGCCAAAGGCCACTTTAGACTTCTCTTTTTTCGCACTGAACTGGCGAGTACATGCGGACTCTGTCTCGCCAGATTCCCACCAACATATACGCATCTTGCTAATCTCTCCATTACCCATGGATATTTAGCACAGGTTTCTCTCCACTTCTGCTTATCTACCCTTTCCTATCCTGCTTAAAGAACTATCATTAAACTTCCCCACAGTGTCACTATAGAGTTAAACATCATATTACCATCAATAAAATTGGCATCAGATAAGTTTCATGAACGCAACTTTCAATTTTTGCCATTTTACGCTGCAGAGATCAGTCCCAGTCCTGGCTAGATACTCGGCTGGCAGCTTCTCCAGACCCACGTGGATAAGCATCACAGGGCCTGGGATCCAAATGGCCGTTTGACCGGCCTCCTCTGGGAGAAGAACGTCCTCTAGACGCTGAGCCTGATCTCGGACTTTCAGAGGAGTCGCCATATTCTAAGGCCTCTGTCGCTTCCCTAGGTGATAAAAACGTGTCTGTCTCTGCATTCTGCTTGAAAACACGCAGGACAGCCGGATAAACTAGTGCAAAGCGGATTTTCTTCTGCACTAGCTGTGTGCAAATCTGAGAAAAGGCTCTCCTTCTTTTAGCAACCTCCATCGAATAGTCGCCAAACAATAAAAGCTTGCTTTCCCTTACCCTAAGGGGTTGATTCAGGCGTCGGTATTTCAGCAAAATAGCTTCCTTATCTGCATAATTAAGAAACTTGGCTATAACAGGTCTCGGTCTGGAAGCTTGGCCCTCAAGGCGCGGTTCTCTGGGGGGGCCTATTCTATGAGCTCTTTCAACCGTGAGTGGCATTTCAAAGCCCATCGCCCTAGGAAGTTCTGAGGAGCAGAATCGCGCCAATTGATGTGTTGGAATGTCCTCAGGGAGACCTATAATACGAATATTGCTCCTCCTAGAACGGTTCTCCAGATCTTCTACTTTGTCTTGCAGAGCCTGGTTAATGCGTACTATTTCTCTAACTTGTGTCTGGGTTCTATTCAATTCATCTTCCAGGACTCCTGTTCTTTGTTCCAGTTCCCGTATATGGGATGAATTCTGCGCAATGTCTTGCTGCAGTTGCTTCATTGTCCCCGCAATAGTAGATTCCAGCGTGGCCTTAATGTCTGGAGCCAGTATCTGCGCTACCGCCATCGCTATCTCTTTACTGGGGAGCTCTAATTCCTGAAGCTGCAGCATCTGCTGCGAGTGTGGAGGTGTTTCTCCCCCAGAGTTGTCTGCCTCGGATAGCAAAGGGGGCTGTGAGGAGGAGCGGGTATTTCTCCGCTTACCCTCCGCCATCTTGTCCAGTCGCGGCTGCGCTGAGTGCCGCTTCGGAAGTGGAGAGTTCGTCTGCGGGGGGCCGGTACGTATTAGGTATTTGTCCATGTGTCTCCCAACTCACATTTAGAGACACCGATCTTGCTTCCGATCCCGGTAAGCCCCCGATATGTAGCAGGGTATGCGGAGCTCCTCCACCTCACGTCCTCACATCGAGGTCCCATTTTAAGGAGGCCAGTGTTAAGGGGTGGAGGGCTGTGGAGGTCACTGTTAAGGGGTGGGGTACAGTAGATGTCACTGTTATGGGGGATACTGTCGATATATCTTTTAACGACACACACCAACTTTAAATTAAATAGATGAAATATACCCGTGCACATGTGCTGTGCAACCCCAGTTAGAGTGAAAAGTTTATATAGTGTAAAAAATTATAATGAGTCCCCTAATGTTTTTTACCGCTAGCCAAGACCCCACTATCAAAAGTAGGACATGTAATATATCAAAATTTACAGTAGACAATAATCAAGCCAAATAAAAAGTCTATTTTGTATAATATGATATTATTACCAGAAAACAATAGGTAGAATGTAAAAAAGCATTATGCCTCATTTACATGTCAGTGTTTTGGTCAGTGATTTCCATTAGTGATTGTGAGCCAAATCCAGTTGCTGGTCTAAACACAGAACAGGTGCAGATCTTTCCCTTTTACCTTATGTCTGTGGAGGCTCCAATCCTGGTTTTGGATCACAATCACAATCACTGAATTTCTCCAAAAAATTTGCTTTGTGAAAAACTAATTCGTCATGAAGTGCGTTTAAGAAAAGCATACAGCAGCTTTCAGTAAAGCAAAGAAAAAAAATGCTGTGCCCCGCTGCAGAAGCTGTGTCCCTATGACTCTTTAGTGGAACAAAATAAAGACATGGAAGCAGCACCAATAAAGTAGTGGAGAAAGAAAAAGGTTCTTTTAATCCATGTGTTGGCAGTGTAAACACATGCGTTTGAATCCCTTCTGTTAGCTATAGAAGGACTGTGCGTCACTGTTAGGCTCAGTTCACACTTTAGTTATTTGGTCAGGTATTCTCATAATTTATTGTCAGCCAAAATCAGGTGCAGGTCAAACCCACAGAACAGATGTAGATCTATTCACGATACCTAATCCGATAGTAGGCTTGGCTCCTGAATTTGACAAAAAAAAAACTGATGAAAATAACGGAAATAACGGAAGTGTGAACACAGCCTTACAGGTAAATGTAATTTATCGGCATGGACTGAACCGTTCAGTGGCCCAAGATTCAAGTAGTGGACCCATGACGGTGGGGAGGGTGAAAGCAGTAAAGCTGTGTTCACATCAATGTTTATTTTTCCGTTCTTCTGATCCATCAGAAGAACAGCCCGAAAAAAGCGAATATGCAAAAATGGAGGTAGTAATCTATTAAAACATAGCATTTAATAATATACAGGGTGGGCCATTTATATGGATACACCTTAATAAAATGGGAATGGTTGGTGATATTAACTTCCTGTTTGTGGCACATTAGTATATGTGAGGGGGGAAACTTTTCAAGATGGGTGGTGACCATGGCGGCCATTTTGAAGTCGGCCATTTTGAATCCAACTTTAGTTTTTTCAATAGGAAGAGGGTCATGTGACACATCAAACTTATTGGGAATTTCACAAGAAAAACAATGATGTGCTTGGTTTTAACGTAACTTTATTCTTTCATGAGTTATTTACAAGTTTCTGACCACTTATAAAATGTGTTCAATGTGCTGCCCATTGTGTTGGATTGTCAATGCAACCCTCTTCTCCCACTCTGCAACACCGCAGGAGAAATGCTAGCACAGGCTTCCAGTATCCGCAGTTTCAGGTGCTGCACATCTCGTATCTTCACAGCATAGACGATTGCCTTCAGATGATACGAGATGTGCAGCACCTGAAACTACGGATACTGGAAGCCTGTGCTAGCATTTCTCCTGTGGTTAAAACCAAGCACACCATTGTTTTTCTTGTGAAATTCCCAATAAGTTTGATGTGTCAAAAGACCCTCTTCCTATTGAAAAAACAAAAGTTGGATTCAAAATGGCTGACTTCAAAATGGCCGCCATGGTCACCACCCATGTTGAAAAGTTTCCCCCCTCACATATACTAATGTGCCACAAACAGGAAGTTAATATCACCAACCATTCCCATTTTATTAAGGTGTATCCATATAAATGGCCCACCCTGTATAGTTAAAACGTTTACCAACAATACGCTTAATACTAAAAGTGTGCACACCACACCTATATTCCTCAATCCCGCATGAGGCGGGAATTCTAGCAGTGAAATATTTTCTGAGGGCCAGTGGCCAACAATTTTCAAGTCACAATGCGTTCATCATAAAGCTACTACAATTTGTACTTGAGGAATTTTTTTCTGTTTGACGGTCACTTCTTCCACCAGCTCAGAGGTACTGCGATGGGCAGTTCTTGTGCGACATCGTACGCAAATTTGCTCCTGGGCTGGTGGGAGGAGACCACTGTCTTGGCGACCCCCCAGTTCCTGGCCTTAAAAATGTCATACTTTGGGCACGGTGCATTAAGGACATTTTTGTCATCTGGAGTGGAACCGAGATGGAATTCAGTGAGTTTGTGTTGCGTATTAACACAAATTCAGTGAACCTCAGGTTTACATCTGTTATTGAGAAGGACTGTTTACCCTTCCTTGACATCGTCATATGGAAAGGGACAGCAGGACACTTGGAGACGAATATCTATCATAAGCCCACCTCAACTAATTCTTTGTTGAGATGGGAGAGCAACCACCCTGTACCGCTTAAACAAGGTATACCTACGGGACAGTACTTGAGACTTAGATGCAACTGTACAAAGAGTTCATCCAACAGGCGAGTGACCTTCGTAACAGGTTTTATGAGCGTGGTTACCCTGATGTGATTCTTCGCTCGGCATATCAGAGGGCCCTAGGCCAGGAATGGACGTCCCTATTACATCCCACCAATCCCTCCAAGAAGACTACATCAGGCAATGTAAGACTGATAGGCACCTTTGATACTGCACATATCCAGGTCCGTAGTACTATCTCTAAACATTGGGAGACTCTATTGATGGATCCGGACGTAAGCGATGTTTTGAGCCCTCATCCGACCATCACTTATAGACGAGGTAGAAGTCTAAGAGATAGCCTTGTACACAGCCTAGCACCAGGTACTCCCAAAATTTGGCTGGATAACCCATTAAAGGGATGTTACAGATGTGGCAACTGTAATTTTTGTGACTATGTACAAACAGGGAAGACCTTTAATAGCAGAGAAACTAGTCTGATTCACCACATTAAGAGTTTCATCAATTGCCGCACGATAGGGATTGTATATCTGATTACTTGTGTGTGCGGTATGCAATACGTCGGAAAGACACAGAGAGAATTCCGCCGACGTATGGGTGAACACCTCAACGATATACAAAATCAGAGCGATACGTCAGTCGCCAGACATGTGAATGAATGCCATTATGGCCATAAGAATGTGATCAAATTCAATGGTATTGAACGTGTCACCCGGTCACCAAGAGGGGAAGACTGGGACAAACGTATCCTGCAGAGGGAGACTTGGTGGATCTACAAACTAAACACCCCGAGTCTCAATGGGCTAAATGAAAAGCTTTTAATTTTGGTTGTTTCATTTAGTTATTGGGATCTCATATTTTCCCATTTCTTTACGACTATATTGGACGGATTTGTGTTCTTTCATTGACCTATACTGATATGACACCTTCTTGTAGTTTTACACATATGGTGGCTCTCTTACTACCCCTGTTCTTTATGTATGGGTATATTTGCTCAATTACATATAATGGGCATCAATTTATCCATATAAGTGCATAGCTTCACTATTGTCATTATATCCCTTTTGTGATCTTTCAATTACTTATAATTTTTTGGTCATGGGTATTTCCTGGTTATCCCTTCCTACATATTAATGGATGGAGACATTTGTGTGGTTGCATACAACATGTAGGTATCGAATGTTAAATATACAGCTACTCTGCTGTCTAACCTACCAGTTAAATGGATTGGTAATTTGCTACATCTATGCTGGCTACTTAGTATCAACTCTTTAGCCCCAATTTATTATACATAACTTCCTCTCATTGCTTCTAACAACTGCCCCCCCCCCTTTTGGTTAAACATTCCTGCCTTAAATCCCCTTTATTTATGTCACTTTTTGATGAGTACGTTCTCCCTTTGAGCTGTCATCATCTTTTGTCCCAGCGATGTGCCGGTATGAGAGCTCTGTTTATTTACTGTACTCCCCGAACATCGCATAAGCCGCGCCTTCTCAATACACTCCCCGGCCGCTCGTGTAGTTGTTGAAGTGACGTCACTGGGTTTCCCGGTGGGGAGGAGGGGTTCGTGCCTAATGCAGCGCTTACGTGGAACGGCGAGACACGCCGGCCTCCACACTACACGTGCGCCAGGAATGCCATACGCGGTCCCCTCCATAAGATGAACAGTACCTGGAGCCAGTGAGGGACAGATAAACTGAGCCATATGCCCCCAGTGTTCCCTTTTGGCCCTGTTCTTGTCTACCTATGGCCATTTAATTTATTATCTAATTACTTGGCACCATTTTTTGGGGAAAAAAATTATGTCATCCATACATCAGTGAGGCTAGCATATTAATTGTGTACATATATCTACTTGATGAAAAGAGATAGCCTTAGTGAGCCCTTAATCCCCTGAAGAGTCTAGGGCTATTTATATTTAAGACGAAATGCGTAGGAATTTTTCCTGCTTTTTGGGGTTATCCATCCATTAGTATCCCTAGGCAGGGACGTCCAGGGTCTCCTATTTTTAGGGAAAGGTCCTGGACGGGGCCGCCCTTGTCAGGGCGATGACTCTGTATTAGGAGGACATCAGGGCATAATAGACCTGACAGGGCGTTCTAGTGACAGAGTCTAAAACCAGGACCCCGCCCGCTGTTATATTTGAAAACTGAGACCTCTGGAACTTCACGATGGTCCCCAGATGACCTCTACACACCGGTATGACCGTTCCTTATATTATTGTGGGATATATTTCCGATTGGCTGTTTTTTCCTTTATTGCCATTACCTGATACTGTCAACATAGGGTATCTTTGGCAATTTTATGTTATTGTGTGTTTTATTTTTGCTGCATGAGTGGTGGTGTGCACACTTTTAGTATTAAGCTTATTGTTGGTAAATATTTTAACTATATATTAATGAAGGCTATGTTTTAATAGATTACTACCTCCATTTTTCTATATTTGATCTAATCGTGGTAGTCTGGGAGAAGTATTTATTACCTTCCTCCCTTTATTGGCATTTTTCTGTTTACACCGAAAAAAGCGGATCCTGTAGTGTGGGTTCATTGCACATTCCCGGAATCAAAATCCAGAGGGGTGTCTATAGCCATACACAAGTCGACCCCTTGTACTGTTTTAAATACTGTTATAGATAAGTCGGGTCGGTATCTCTTCCTTAAGGTGTCCGTACATGCTAAACTCTTGGTAATAGCGAATGTCTATTTTCCTAACACAGGCCATTCCAGGTTTTCCCCCACGATATTTGCTTCTCTGGAGGAATTTGATGGTGGCCTACCGATTATACTTGGTGGTGACCTGAACTTCCCTTTGGATGCCTCTGTGGATGTTTCCCCAGGTAGGTCTTCCGCTCCTGCTGGGGTGGCCCGTGGATTTAAGAGACACATACAACACCTTAAACTGGTAGACATTTGGCATATTCTCTACCCCATAGTTAGAGATTACTCTTTCTATTCTGTCACACACAATAACTACTACTTGACTATCTCCTCCTTTCTCATTCCCTCCTCGATGCTCGCCCCTCTGCCGGTATTGAGCCGATCCTCTTCTCGGACCACTCCCTTATCTGGGTGACCTTGGAAGTGGGCGACCATACACGTTCCCAGGGTTCTTGGAAACTTAATGATAACATATTAAAAGACCCGGTCTGTGTAGCTGATGTTAGAATAGCTGTCTCAGACTTCGTGGAGGTTCACAAAAATGATCCCTCAAGCCCAACCGTCCAGTGGGAGGCCTTGAAATGTGTTGTGCGTTGTAAACTCCTTATGCATGCCTCTAGATTAAAGAAAATAAGAGCTGAGCAGATTAGGTCTTTACTTCAGAAACTGTCTGCTCTTGAACAGAATCATAAGGGCTCCCTCTCTTCAGCGGTGTATCAGGAGTTATGCGACACACGTTTGGCCCTCAAGAAAATAATTGACCAGAAGTACCTGGGAGCCAGGGATAGACTCCAAAAGCTCTTCTACGGTCAGGGGGATAAGTGTGGTAGACTGCTGGCAAGAGCTCTGAGACCAAGACCTAACTCCTCCTATATTACCTCCCTAAATAAGTGGGGGGGGGGGGGGCGGCCCATGCCACAAGGGATATATTGCGAGAATTCCAAACATATTATGAGGAGCTCTACAACCTGAGAGGGAAGTTTGCTGATCTACACTTAGACGTCAAAACAGAAAAAATTAGGAATTACATATCGGATCTGTTGGGCCCCAAACTCTCGTGAGAACACAGGGACTCACTGGAAGAAGAAATTTCAGTCCAGGAAGTAAAATGGAACATTAATAGGCTAGTTGTTGGGAAGTGCCCTGGCCCAGACGGCTTCACGCCCCGTTTTTACCAAAATGTGTAACTCTTTAGCAGACGGTTCTTCTTTCCCTCCTCAGGCCCTGACGGGTCACATCTGTGTTATTCCTAAGCAAGGGAAAGATCCTTTGGTCTGTAGCAATTACCGCCCAATTTCCTTAATAAACGTGGATGTGAAAATTTATGCTAGAATACTGGCTGATAGATTAAAACCTTACCTACCCTCTTTGATTCACGTAGATCAGACTGGTTTTGTCTCGGGCCGGGAATCCAGGGATAATACCATCCGTTCTCTGGCTCTGCTAGCCCGAGTCAATGCAACCAAATCTCCACTTTGCCTTCTTACGGTTGATGCGGAAAAGGCGTTCGACCGTATTGATTGGACTTTTCTGGGTGAATCTTTGAGGGCCTTTGGTGTAGGCCCTAACATGATGTGTAGAATTCTTGCTCTTTATCACAATCCCACAGCTCAAGTCCGAGTCAATGGCTCGCTTTTTTGGCCCTTTCCAGATACGCAACGGTACAAGGCATGGATGCCCGCTTTCCCCCCTGCTGTACGTCATGGTTATGGAATTCCTGGCTAGTGCCCTTAGAGCTAATGAGTCCATTAAGGGCCTTCAGATAGGGGATCTGGAGTCCAAAATTGCGATTTATGCAGATGACCTGCTAATTTATTGTTCTGACCCAATAGTTAGCTTTCCCAATATTTTAAAGGAGTTCTCGGCTTTCGGCAATCTCAGTAACTTTAAAGTCAACCTCCACAAATCTGAGATACTTAACATCACGCTACCATCTACCTTAGTTCATACATAACAGGCCTCATTCCCCTTTCAATGGTCACCTAGATACATTTCCTACCTTGGAATAGCTATTCCCTCCAAGATTTCTGATCTCTTCTCTCTAAATTTTGCCCCACTGTTAAAAGAAATACAAAAGGATCTGATGGCTTGGAAAAACCTTCCGTTATCATGGTTTGGGAGAATCCACACTCTAAAAATGAATGTTCTCCCGAGGATACTGTATCTATTCCGCACTATTCCTATCCCTCTCCCGTGTGGTTTCTTCCGGGCCATTAGAACATTGTTCCTGAAATTTATATGGGCAGGCTCTGCCCCCAGACTAGGTTGGCGCCATTTAAGCCGGCATAAGTCGAGGGGTGGCGTAGGAGTCCCAGACTTTCAAAAATACCATAGAGCGGCAATTCTATCTTATATGTTAGATTGGTTTCATTGCGGGCTATCCAAACGTTGGATTCAGTTTAAGAGGAAGGAGGTGGGTTATCCTACCCAGAATTTGCTTTGGATACCTAAGGCTAAAAGGCCCCTGCGCCTCCCCCCGATAACGTCAGGTATACTGCAAGTGTGGGACAGAATAACTGTCTCTTTAGGTCTCTACTCGTTCCCTGGGCCCATGACCCCCATATTTAACAACCCTGATTTCCCATTGGGAGTAAGAAGGAGCACGTTACTGGGCCTTCAGAGTGAAGAAAACACGCGGGTGTCTCAGCTTATTGTGAACAAGGCCATTCGCCCATTGGACTTTTTCTTGGAGGGTCATTCCCAGGGTGCTTGGTTCAGCTATTCTAGCTTGACAAACTTTATTTCTAAGTTGGGCCCCATTGAAGCTCTTGCCAGGGATCTCACTCCTTTTGAATCCCTTTGTCTACAATCTTCACCACCCACACATTTAGTGTCTCTGGTCTACGGGCTGCTTCAGGAGGGAGGAGGGCCTCCTTCTTCCTTGCCTTATGTGAGAGCGTGGGAGAGGGAGCTGGGTAAATCCTTCTCCAATGAACAATCGGGGAAGGCATTCGCTTTATCACATAAAACATCCATAAGCTGCAACTTACAAGAGAAGAATTTTAAGATCATGTCTAGGTGGTATAGAACTCCTGATCTTTTGCATTCCTTCTACCCGTCCTGTCCGAATACCTGCTGCCGATGTGAGCAAGAGACAGGTACCATGGCCCATATATGGTGGCACTGTAATCGGTTAACTCCCTTTTGGAAGACATTAAATGATCTATATGACCGAGTTAGTGGCACCACCACATAATGGTCTCTGGAAGGGGCCTTGCTTTCTATATTTCCGGGTTCCATATCTACCCTGAAAAAGGGCCTATTACGCTTTTTTGTGCAGGCCTTGGTCATACCTAGATTTTTGGAAGACTACTTACACTCCACACTTTAAGTATTGGCTCAATACCTTTGAAAAAATACATAGAATGGAGGAGCTCATGGCAGAGGATGAAGATAATATTGCTAAATACTTCAAAGTTTGGTCCCCTTGGATTTTATATAAAGGCTCCGGTGACTACCAGTCGTGGTTGCGGAGTTTAGATGCCACTTTATAATTTATTTCAGTTTTTTGTCAGCGCACTTATGCCCCCCCCCCTTCTTTCCCTTGTCTATGTCTTGTCATTTGTCTTTTCTATGTCTGATTTCCTCCAGGGATGTGATCCTTTATTTCTGGGTGGTTTGGTCCACCTTCTTCCTGACTGTTTTACTGATGCATCTCATCCACGCTGGTATATGCTTATATGATATATAAGTGTTGTTTGTTGCTTTTTCATGATTTCCATGATACTGCACTGTACCATTTGTGCCTGTTTCTATTTTGTTATTTGACATTTTTTTTGTCCGATATCCTCTTGGGCTGAGATCCTATATATCTGGTTGGTATTGACCGCCATCTATCTGATTGCCCTTCTGATGTATCTCACCCATGATGTGTACATGTCTATATATTTTATCAGTGTCGTTTGATGCTTGTCATGATTCTTTAATAAAAGATATTTAACAACAAGATCACAGAAGAAGCAGATGGCTGTAGAAGCAGCAGGAGTGTGGCATCATGCAGGTGGCAGCATCAGAATAGTGGCAGCAGTACGTGGCCAGAAGTAACGGGCCATTTGTCACAATGTTCCAGTGTGGCACCACACTAAAGTCAGATCATTACTGCCGGAATGATCTAGTCTGTTGAATCAGGCACCGGTTTCTGGAAATCCTGATTGATTAAGCTGGTTGAGGCCTGTTTCCTTGACATTTTCAAGACGTCTTGCAGTTGGGTGGAAGACTTCAGGAACTGGGTGACAACCAGATTGAAGATGCATGCCATGCAGGGTCAGCCCTCCCTGACGCAGCACAGAATTTTCTTCCCGTTATCGGTGATCATGTTTCCTATCTCCAGTTGGCGAGGAGACAACTATTAGATTTTTTGGTTAATGATGTGGAGAAGTTCCTCCCCGGTTCACTCAGTTTGCCCAGGCTGACCAGGTGCAGAACCATGTGACAATGCCTTGCTTTACATAGGTGATATACTGGAGAATCACTATAAACTTTAACACGCTTTTACTTATCCAGGCCAATATGATATTGTTTTCTCGTCACGTATTGTACTTCATGACAGTGATAAAATTGAGTCAAATTTTTTTTAATTTTTATTTATAAATTTCCAAATTTCAATTTCTCTACTTTTATAATAGATAGTAATATCTCCAAAAATAGTTATTACTTTACATTCCCCATATGTCTACTTCATGTTTTGTATTATTTTGTGAATGCCATTTTATTTTTTCGGGACGTTAGAAGGCTTAGAAGTTTAGAAGCAAATCTTGAAATTTTTCAGAAAATTTCTAAAACCCACTTTTTCAGGACCAATTCAGGTCTGAAGTCACTTTGAGAGGCTTACATAATAGAAACCACCCAAAAATGACCCCATTTTACAAACTACACCCCTCAAGGTATTAAAAACTGGTTTTACAAACTTTGTTAACCCTTTAGGTGTTCCACAAGAATTAATGGAAAATAGAGAGAACATTTCAAAATTTCACTTTTTTGGCAGATTTTCCATTTTGAATCCATTTTTTCCAGTTACAAAGTAAGGGTTAACTGCCAAACAAAACTCAATATTTATGGTTCTGATTCTGTAGCTTACAGAAACGCCCCATATGTGGTCATAAACTGCTGTACGGGCACACGGCAGGGCGCAGAAGGAAAGGAATGCCATATGGTTTTTGGAAGGCAGATTTTGCTGGACTGGTTTTTTGACACCATGTCCCATTTGAAGCCCCCCTGATGCACCCCTAGAGTAGAATCTCCAAAAAAGTGACCCCATTTTAGAAACTACACCCATCAAGGTATACAAAACTGATTTTACTAACTTTGTTAACCCTTTAGGTGTTCCACAAGAATTAATGGAAAATAAAGATGACATTTCAGAATTTCACTTTTTTGGCAGATTTTCCATTTTAATCCTTTTTTTTTTTTTTTTTCAGTTACAAAGCAAGGGTTAACAGCCAAACAAAACTCAATATTTATGGCCCTGATTCTGTAGTTTACAGAAACACCCCATATGTGGTCGTAAACTGCTGTACGGGCACACAGCATTGCGCAGAAGGAAAGGAACGCCATATGGTTTGTGGAAGGCAGATTTTGCTGGACTGGTTTTTTGACACCATGTCCCATTTAAAGCCCCACTGATGCACCCCTAGAGTAGAAACTCCAGAAAAGTGACTCCATTTTGGAAACTACGGGATAAGGTGGCAGTTTCGTTGGTACTATTTTAGGGTGCATATGATTTTTGGTTGCTCTATATTTTGTGAGGCAAGGTAACAAGAAATAGCTGTTTTGGCACCGGTTTTATTTTTTGTTATTTACAACATTCATCTGACAGGTTGGATCATGTATTTTTATAGAGCATATTGTTACGGACGTGACAATACCAAATATCAGTTTTACATAGCAAAGCATTTAAAAAATAATTAGATTTTTTTAGTGTCTCCACATTCTGAAAGCCGTAGTTTTATTTATTTTTTGACTGACTTGCGTAGGTGCTAATTTTTTTGGGGATGAGATGACGGTTTGATTAGTACTATTATAGGGTGCATATGACTTTTTGATCACTTGCTATTACACTTTTTGTGATGTAAGGTGACAAAAAATAGCTTTTTTACACCGTTTTTAATTTTATAGAGCAGGTTATTACAGACACGGCGATACCTAATATGTCTACTTTTTTTATTTATGTAAGTTTTACACAATGATTTCATTTTTGAAACAAAAAAAATTATGTTTTAGTGTCTCTATAGTCTGAGAGCCATAGTTTTTTCAGTTTTTGGGGCGATTATCTTAGGTAGGGTATAATTTTTGCGGGATGAGATGACGGTTTGATTTGCACTATTTTGGTGTGCGTATGACTTTTTGATCGCTTGCTATTACACTTTTTGTGATGTAAGATGACAAAAAATAGCTTTTTTTACACCGTTTTTATTTTTTTACGGTATTCACCTGAGGGGTAGGGTTGAGCGAACCCAAACTGTAAAGTTCGTACCGAACTTTAGGATTTTTGGACCCTGGACCTGAACCCGAACATTTCAGTAAAAGTTTGGGTTCGGTGTTCAGCGATTTCTTAGCGCTTTTTGAAAGGCTGCAGAGCAGCCAATCAACAAGTGTTTAACTGTGTGACCTTAGATGCCATCACAGCCATGCCTACTAATGGCATGGTTGTGATAGGCCAGTGCAGCATGTGACCCAGCCTCTATATAAGCTGGAGTCACGTAGCGCTGCACATCACTCTGCTGTGCTTAGTGTAGGGAGAGGATGCTGCTACTGCTGTGAGGGAGAGAATAGGACAGAATCTGTTATCAGAACTCCAATTGAACTCAGCAATCTACATAGATTTATGGGTGCAGTGCACAATCTTTTTACCCTGCCCTGAGCCCAGTGACAGAGAAAAATAACTTTTATCCGTCTGTTTGTTAGGTGGGCGGCTGCGGACATTTTATGCAAGCTCAGTGCACCAGCACAGCATCTGTGCTTTTGTGACATTCAAATCCAAGCTTGAAAAAATGCAATAATAATCTGGTTTTAAAAAAACACCCTTTTTTTGGCAATATCCAACATCTGGTGCATTTGCAGGATAAGTCAGTGTGCAATTTAAGCTAGAAATACAGCCATCATTTTCTGGGTTTTAAAAACACCCTTTTTTGGCAAAATACACAATTTCACAGCCCTTGCTGCATCTGCACACATGAAATTCAAGCGTTATATACAGCTTTCATATTCTGTTAGTAAAAAAACACCTTTTTTTTGCAAAATACTTAATATTGCAGCTCTTGCTGCATCTGTGATTGTTAAAACCAAGTTTTAAAAACTTCAGTAATTTTCTGGCTTTGAAAAAACACCCATTTTTGGCAATAACCTTCATTTTGGGCCTCTGCCTCATTAGTCAGTGTACAATTCAAGCTAGAAATACAGCTATAATTTTCTGGGTTTTAAAAAACACCCTTTTCGTGCAAAATACACAATTTTACAGCCCTTGCTTCAACTGCACGTGTGAAATTCAAGCGTTATATACTGCTGTCATATTCTGTTATTAAAAAAAACACCAATTTTGGACAAAAAAACTTAGTTTTGCAGCCTTTGCTGCATATGTCATTGTCAGATACACCCTTTAGATACTGTGGTTCTATTCTGCTACTAATAAAACCCCCAATTTGGCCCAAAATCTTTAATTGCGGCCTAGTCTGGATCTGTACGTGTGAGATACACCCTTTACATACTGTGGTTCTATTCCGCTTTTAATAAAACACCCATTTTGGAAAAAAATCTTTAATTGCGGCCTAGTTTGCATCTGTACGTGTGAGATACACACTTTACATACTGTGGTTCTATTCTGTTATTTGAAAAACAACAATTTTGGGCAAAAAACTTAAATTGCGGCCTGGTCTGGATCTGTACGTGTGAGATACACACTTTAGATACTGTGGTTCTATTCTGCTATTAATAAAACACCTATTTTGGGGGAAGAAAATGAATTGCGGCCTAGTCTGGATCTGTACATGTGAGATACACGCTTTACATACTGTCATTCTATTCTGCTATTAGAAAAACACAAATTTTGGGCAAAAATCTTTAATTGCGGCCTAGTCTGGATCTGTACGTGTGAGATACACCCTTTACATACTGTGGTTCTATTCCGCTTTTAATAAAACACCCATTTAGGGCAAGATCCAAAATTTGAGAAATATGAGGGTAGCGTCAAATAAGGGACGTGGTCCAGGTTGTGGTGCTGCTGGTGGAGCTCCTGTTGCAGGGAGAGGACGTGGTCAATCTGTGCCAGCTACACGCACAAGTGAAACCCCTTCCTCAGGTGCGAGTAGGCAACAGAACCTGCAGCAGTATTTGGTTGGGCCTAATGCGGCTTTACGAATGGTGAGGCCAGAACAAGTACAGGCGATAGTAGATTGGGTTGCTGACGGTGCCTCCAGTTCCTTCACATTGTCTCTCACCCAGTCTCAGAGTTGGCACCTGCAGCCGATGTCCATCAGTCTTTCACCTTTGTAAATCAGCCAAGCAGTTGTCACACCGGTGACTGGTTTGAGAAGATCTGAAAGATTATCTGCTCATTAGTGATCTGACAGCATCTTTTGGTTTCACTTTGTCTGTGTGTTGCTTGTATGTCCACACCTCCTGTTCAGGTGTGGATCATGTGACCTTTACCTTCCCCTATTTAGTTTGACTTCACCCATCACTCCTTGCTCTGGATAGCTTCATTTGGTGTTGGAAGAGCTGGAGTGTGGTTCTAGTTGAAGTCCTGATCATCCATCATCCATCATCCATCATCCATAATCCTTAGAAGTTAAGTGTTCCACTTGTTGTGTTTTGTATTCCCCCCCCCCCCTCTGTTGTTTACTAGGCCTCAGTGAGATGCTGGTTCCTTCCCCAGGGAAGGAGCAGGTTGTCTCTGCC
The DNA here is from genome assembly GCF_905171765.1 of Bufo bufo. Taxonomy (NCBI): domain Eukaryota; kingdom Metazoa; phylum Chordata; class Amphibia; order Anura; family Bufonidae; genus Bufo; species Bufo bufo. Next base: position 160,336,601 of record NC_053397.1, read on the forward strand.
CTGTCATAAGTCTAGGGCATCTGAGGGCCACTAGGGTTTTCTAGGTTCCTGTGTATGGGCATCTCTACCATCGAGAGGTGCCCATACGGATAGGAGTTAGGGCCAGGAGCAGGGTTTCATAGGTGGTGACCCTTTTCCTTCCCTAGCGGTGAGGCCTAGTGTCTTTTCCCTTCCGTCTTGTTGTCTTTTGGTGTTCTCCCCTATAAAATCCGTGACATTATCCAGAGCCAATACTGCGATTTTTTTGTTCTGATCTGTGCAGCTATGGATGCTATGACTGCACTGGTTGAACAGATGCAGAATCTGACTTTGGAGGTAGCAGACCTCCGTGCAATGGTTTTGCAAATTCAGAGCCCACAGGCTGCTGGTTCCGGTGGTGGGTTCCAGGCCTGCCCTGAACCGAAGGTGGCTCTCCCGGACGGAGTTATGTAAATTATACTTTAGGCTTCGTCCATACTCTTCTGGTGATAAGTGTCAACGTGTGGGTATGATTATTTCATTACTTAAAGAGGACGCACAATCTTGGGCTTTTTCTCTGCCGACCGAATCACCGGTCGATGGATGAATTCTTTAGAGCCTTGGGTCTAATCTATGATGACCAAGTTACGGGGTTTGCGGCAGGGAGAACGTTCTGCGGAGACCTTTTGCTCTGAATTTAGGAGATGGGCTACAGATACAGAGTGGAACGATTCGGCTTTCCGTAGCCAATTCTGCCAGGGTCTCTCTGAGAGACTGCAGGACGCATTGGATTTTCATGAAAATCCTGAGTCGTTGGAAGCAGCTATGTCCCTTGCTGTACGTCTTGATAGACGCCTGAGGGAGAGATCTAGGGGGCTCCTCACCTTCAGAACGTACTGTCCAATAAGGGTACTGCTTCCTTTGACACTTATGGTGGAGAGACTCGGGTGGTTGTGCCTTGTGATGAGCCTATGCAGTTAGGAGGAGCTACTCCTGGAACTACTGGCAAAACCTTGGGTCATGTGAAAGGAGTCTGCTTTTGTTGTGGCAAGAAGGGACATTTTGTGAATATTTGTCTGTACTTGCAGCATCAAGGTGTAAACCAAAGAAAAAAAAAGTTTAATCCCCAAATTACTATTGGAAATGTGGGTGGGCAGCAAGAAAACCTACTTTTGTCTTTTACTGGTAGTACCCGTTTTCTCCTGTCAGCCGAGGTGGCGCTAGAGTCCAAAACTGTGAAAATCGAATCTTTTATCGACAGTGGGGCAGGAGTTAACTTGATTGATGGACAGTTTGTACGCATTCACGGGTTGACTACTAATGCATTAGAGAATAGTATTTCTGTCTTTGCAATTGACTCAGCACCTCTCGCCCAAAAATGCCTGTCGCAGGTAGTGAATGACATTCATTTAAGAATGGGTGATTTGCATCAGGAATCTATCTCCTGTTATGTGTTGGAGGGTCTGCCAGCTTCGTTGGTGTTGGGCTTACCATGGTTAAGCAAACATAAGCCTAACATCGATTGGCAGGCGAGACAGATTCTCGAGTGGAGTGATTTTTGCATGGACAACTGTCTTAATGCATCGTTCTCTATGGTTACCACTAAAACTGTACCCTCGTTCATTTCAGAATTTTCTGATGTGTTTTCTGAGAATAGTAATCAGGAGTTGCCTCCGCAACGGGAGTATGACTGTCCTGTCAATCTTATTCCCGGAGCTAAATTGCCCAAATCTCGGTTGTATAATCTTTCGGAACCCGAAAGAAAGGCTATGCGAGAGTATATCACCGAGAGTTTGGCAAAGGGACATATTAGATCATCCAAGTCCCCAGTGGCTGCTGGATTTTTCTTTGTAAAGAAAAAGGATGGTACCCTGAGACCATGTCTGGACTTCCGTGAGCTCAATCGTATTACCGTCCGTGATCCTTATCCCCTTCCTATGATTCCGGATTTGTTTAGTCAGATTGTTGGTGCCAAGGTGTTCTCTAAATTGGATCTGAGGGGGGCATATAATCTGGTAAGGATCAAGGAGGGGGATGAGTGGAAGACCGCTTTTAATACCCCTGAGGGTCATTTTGAAAACCTGGTCATGCCCTTTGGGTTAACCAATGGTCCTGCGGTTTTTCAACACTTTGTCAATGACATCTTTCATCATCTGGTGGGGAGGTTTGTCGTGGTATACCTTGATGACATACTAATTTATTCGCCTAATATGGAGACTCATCAGGATCATGTGAAACAGGTGTTACAGATCCTAAGAGAGAATAAGTTGTATGCTAAGATGGAAAAGTGTGTATTTGCTGTACAGGAAGTGCAATTTCTGGGTTACCTGCTCTCATCCTCAGGTTTTCGTATGGATCCCGAGAAGGTCCGTGCCGTGTTGGACTGGGATCGACCCGAAAATCTGAAAGCGCTTATGCGGTTTACCAACTACTACCGTAAATTTATCTTTAACTATTCATCGGTGGTTAAACCTTTAACAGACATGACTAGGAAAGGTGCTGATATTTCTATCTGGTCTGATGCGGCATTACAGGCCTTTTCTGCTGTGAAAGAATGTTTTGCTTCGGCCCCTATTCTGGTGCAACCGGACATGTCTCAGCCATTTATTGTTGAGGTTGACGCGTCAGAGGTTGGGGTAGGAGCAATATTGTCGCAGGGTCCTTCACCCAGTAAATGGCGCGCATGTGCATTTTTCTCTAAAAAACTTTTGACTGCTGAAAGGAATTATGATGTGGGGAATAGGGAATTGCTGGCCATTAAGTTGGCGTTCGAAGAATGGCGGCATTGGTTAGAAAGAGCAATTCATCCTATTACGGTAATTACGGATCACAAGAATCTGGCCTACTTGGAGTCGGCTAAGTGACTGAACCCAAGGCAGGCCAGATGGTCATTGTTTTTCACCAGATTTAACTTCATCGTCACTTACCGCCCTGGGGTTAAGAAGGTCAAGGCAGATGCTTTGTCACGTAGCTTTCCTGGGGGGTGAGTCTAATGACCCTAGTCGAATTTTATCTGAAGGGGTAGTTATTTCCGCTCTTTATACTGATCTCGAGGCCAGGGTGTTGGAGGCACAGGAGGATGCTTCGGACTCTTGTCCTCAGGGGAAATTGTTTGTTCCCCCCGAATTACGTCACAAGGTGTTCAAGGAACATCACTGTACGGTGCTTGCTGGGCACCCTGGGAGCAGATCGACTATCGATCTCATCTCTCGCAGATTCTGGTGGCCGGGGTTGCGTAAGTGTATTGAGGACTATGTGTTAGCCTGTGGTACCTGTGCACGTGCTAAGGTGACACATACTCGGCCTTCCGGATCTCTGCTTCCATTGCCCATCCCGTCCAGACCTTGGACCCATTTGTCCATGGATTTTATAACGGATTTAACAAATTCTTCAGGAAAGACCGTGATTTTGGTGGTTGTCGATCGTTTTAGTAAAATGGCACACTTTATTGCATTACCTAGTCTACCCAATGCTAAAACTCTTGCACAGGTCTTTGTCGACAACATCATGAAACTACATGGCATTCCCTCTGATGTGGTGTTCGATAGAGGGACTCAGTTTGTTTCCAGATTCTGGAAAGCGTTCTGTACTCGTCTGGGTGTACAATTGTCAAACGGACAGACGGAGCACACTAATCAGAATCTGGAGATTTACTTGAGATGTTTTGTTTCAGAGAATCAGGAAGAGTGGTCATCATTTTTGTCGTTAGCTGAGTTTGCTATAAATAACCGTAGACCGGAATCCACTGATAAGTCGCCGTTTTTTGGGGGGATATGGGTTCCATCCACAGTTTGGTACATTTTCTGGTGCTCATAATTCCGGCATTCCTGAGGAGGAACGATTTTCCTCTTCTTTGTCTTCTATTTGGCGGAAAATCCAAAATAACCTGGAAAAGATGGGCAACAGGTATAAGCGTGCGGCTGACAGGAGACGTATGAGTGGTCCGGACCTGAGAGTGGGTGATTCTGTGTGGCTGTCTACAAGAAACATTAAACTTAAAGTACCTTCTTGGAAGTGGGGACCAAGATTTATTGGTCCATATAAGATCACTGCCATTGTTAACCCTGTAGCCTTCCGTCTTGAACTTCCTCAGGCATTAAAAATCCATAACGTATTTCATAAATCGTTGTTAAAGAAATGTGTTGAACCTGTTGAGTCGTCCTCCTTGCCTCCCGCTCCTGTCATAGTGGATGGCAATTTGGAATTTCAGATCAGCAGGATTGTGGACTCCCGAGTTCTCCGGAGATCCCTCCAGTATCTCCTTCATTGGAGAGGGTACGGACCAGAGGAGAGGATGTGGGTTCCAGCGACCGATGTTAATGCTAGTCGTCTGGTGAGAGCATTCCACAGAGCTTATCCTGATAAGGTTGGTCCTGGGTGCCCGGAGGTCACCCGTAGAAGGGGGGGTACTGTCACACCGGTGACTGGTTTGAGAAGATCTGAAAGATTATCTGCTCATTAGTGATCTGACAGCATCTTTTGGTTTCACTTTGTCTGTGTGTTGCTTGTATGTCCACACCTCCTGTTCAGGTGTGGATCATGTGACCTTTACCTTCCCCTATTTAGTTTGACTCCACCCATCACTCCTTGCTCTGGATAGCTTCATTTGGTGTTGGAAGAGCTGGAGTGTGGTTCTAGTTGAAGTCCTGATCACCCATCATCCTTAAAAGTTAAGTGTTCCGCTTGTCGTGTTTTATATCCCCCCCCCTCTGTTGTTTACTAGGCCTCAGTGAGACGCTGGTTCTTTCATCAGGGAAGAAGCGGGTTGTCTCTGCCCTGTCATAAGTCTAGGGAATCTGAGGGCCACCAGGGTTTTCTAGGTTCCTGTGTATGGGCATCTCTACCATCGAGAGGTGCCCATACGGATAGGAGTTAGGGCCAGGAGCAGGGTTTCATAGGTGGTGACCCTTTTCCTTCCCTAGCGGTGAGGCCTAGTGTCTTTTCCCTTCCGTCTTGTTGTCTTTTGGTGTTCTCCCCTACAACATCCGTGAAAGCAGTCTGAGCCCCAAGTCATGCAGCAGTCTCTTCTGCTTTTTGATGACTCTGTTAGCAGGGTTTCCCAGGGCCATCCACCTATCCCTGCCCCAGAAGTGGAAGAGATTGAGTGCACTGATGCCCAACCACTTCTGTTTCAAGATGAGTACATAGGAGGACCATCGCAGCACGTCTCGGATGATGACGAAACACAGGTGCCAACTGCTGGGGCTTTCGAAAGTGTGCAGACTGACAAGGAGGGCAGGGGTGAAGACTGGGTGGAAGATGATGTGGAAGACGATGAGGTCCTCGACCCCACATGGAATCAAGGTAATGCGAGTGACCTGTGTAGTTCGGAGGAAGAGGCGGTGGTTGCACAGAGCCACCAGCACAGCAGAAGAGGGAGCAGAGTGCAAAAGCAGAGCGGCCATCCCCTAGACAGTATGCCTGCTACTGCCCACCGCAGCAAGGGACCAAGCACACCAAAGCCAGCTCCAAGGAGTTCCCTGGCGTGGCAGTTCTTCAGACAATGTGCTGACAACAAGACACGAGTGGTTTGCACGCTGTGCAATCAGAGCCTGAAGCAAGGCATAAACGTTCTCAACCTAAGCACAACCTGCATGACCAGGCATCTAAGTGCAAAACACGAGCTGCATTGGAGTAGACAGTGACACCTCAAAAACCAAGAAAGGTCTCTGGCTCCTCCTGCTTCCTCTTCTGCTGCAGTCTCGGGCTCTTCATCCACCTCTGGAGTGACAGTGCCACCTGCCACCCCGCAAACAGAGGATCTTCCAGCAACACCACCACCTAGGTCACCAAGCATCTCTACAATGTCCCACGGAAGTGTTCAGCTCTCCATCTCCCAAACACTGGAGCAGAAGAGGAAGTACCCCCCTACCCACCCGCGATCCCTGGCCCTGAATGCCAGCATTTCAAAATTACTGGCCTTTGAAATGCTGTCATTCAGTCTGGTGGAGATGGAGAGTTTAAAAAGCCTTATGGTGGTGGCAGTCCCACAGTACATCGTGCCCAGCTGCCACTAATTTTCCAGGCATGCCATCCCTTTCCTGCACAACCAAGTGGGGGACAAATCAGGTGTGCACTGCACAATGCCATCTGTGGCAAGGTGCACCTCACTACGGATACGTGGACCAGTAAGCACGGTCATGGCCATTATATCTCCATAACTTCACACTGGGTAAATGCAGTGGGGGCTGGGCCTGAGGCTGATAGCAGTTTGGCGCATGTCCTTTCACCACCGAGGATTGCAGGGAGTTTCAGTTTGCCTCCTGTTGCTTTCTCCTCCTACTCTGCTTCCTCATCCTCTACCGCCTCCTCATCCGGTCAGCGTAACACCTTCACCACCAACTTCAGCACAGCCAGGGGTAAACGACAGCAGGCAGTTTTAAAACGTATCTGTTTGGGGGACAAACCCCACACTGTGCAGGAGCTGTGGACGGGCCTTGAACAACAGACCGATGAGTGGTTGGTGCCAGTGAGCCTCAAGACCAGCCTGGTGGTGTGCGATAATGGGCGAAATCTCGTAGCAGCTCTGGGACTAGCCGGTTTGCCTGGCGCATGTGCTGAATTTGGTGGTGCAGAGATTCTTTAAAAATTCCCCCGATATGTCAGAGCTGCTGCAGAAAGTGCGGGCCCTCTGTGCGCGCTTTCGCGTGCTCACCTGTCAGCGCTGCAGCGTAACTTCGGCCTTCCTGCTCACCTCCTCATATGCGACGTGCCCACAAGGTGGAACTCCACCTTGCACATGCTGGCAGGGGAGCACCCAGGAATTTTCTTTAGGGGGGGTCTGAAAGGCAGAAAAATGCGGCATGTGTAGTGCGCTGTGCTAATTGAATTTTTCAAAGCCCCCTTTATATTTAAAAATGCAGGGAAAGGGTGTAGTGTGTTGTGCTGATTCTTTTACTTGGCGATTGTAAAAGGCCTGCAGGAAAATAACAATGCGGCGCGCGAAGAATTTTTTGGCCCCGCCCATTATTAAAATCCCCTCCTACATATAATAGGCCACTCCCAACAAACACTGTACAGCTGACATTCTATAGTTGCGGCCTGTCTCTACACATCATACGGAGAGGGGAGGGTCTGTCCTGGCTGCACTGCCTGCTTATATAACAAGATACAGCCAGGAAGCTCCTCCGCTCTCCTCCCTCCCCTGATCCTGCTCAAGGCCTGTGGTTCCCCCCACCATCTGCCACCCGCCCGTGGCCTGCTGCCCCCCTTGACCGTCCTCACCCAGCTCTGAATCCTCCTTCTGCAAATGGCAGGGGGAGGAGCCGGAGCATCTCCTCTCCTACATAGCGCCACATACCTCTTACATCCAGTGATGTCACCTTTGTTGTAGACGTTCTCTTTCCTCATCTTCTCCATTCAGACCAGACCGCCATGATGATTTTTCAGCCATCTCCCATCTCTGCAGAGATTAACAAACAGACATTAGTTTCCCACATTTCCATCATCTTCACATCTTCTGAACACCCTTTCCTGCCACCCCCAATACTGTGCCCGCTGTGCCCCCAATACTATACTACAAAAACAGTCCCCCTGGAAATACTACTACCACACAGATAGTGCCCCCCTCAACAATTATTGGCACACAGTGCTCTAAAAAAATAACTGCGCCCAGACACTAATAGAATAAAGATAATGTCCCCCAAAAATTATTGTGCTAAGCTGATACAGGGCTCCCAAAGTAACAGGGCTCCCCAAAATAGAAATAATTCTCTGCCAGAGCACACTTAGTAGTAATAATGCCCCTATAGTGCCCATACTAGTAATCATGTTCCTCATAGCCCCCCAGTATTAGCAAAGCTCCGCATAATACCTCCTAGTACTAATAATTCTCCCTACAATATGACAGTACATGAAATACCCCCGCTTAGTGCCCGCTGTTGAGCTAATGTCCCCATAATGTATGCCAGTATAAAATACCCCTATATAGTGCCCCAGTAAATGCCCTCATAGTGCTCCTCTCCCCCTTCCCCATAGTGTCCCCCATAATATGCCAGTAAAAAATGCCCCTTCTAAGTGCCACCATATGCCCCAATAGTGCTCCACTCCCCCATAGTGCCGCTCTCCCCTATAGTGCCTACCATAATGTGCCAGTAAAAAAATGCCCCCTTAGTGACACCAGATGCCATAATGCCCCCATAATGTGCCAATAAGAATAAAGGCCCCTTTAGAGCCCCCACTTCCCCTTAGTGCCCCCAAATAATGCCCCTATAGTGCAACCAGATGCCCCATAGTGCCATTCTCCCCTATAGTGCCCCCATAATATGTCAATAAAAAAAAAAGCCCCTTTAGACCCCCCAGATGCCCCCATAGTGCTCCTCTCCCCCATGGTGCCGCCCCATAAAGTTCCACCATATGCCCCAATAGTGCTCCACTCCTCCATAGTGCCGCCCTCCCCTATAGTGCCTCCCATAATGTGCCAGTGAAAAATGCCCCCTTAGTGCCACCAGATGCCATAATGCCCCCATGTGCCAATAAGAAAAAAAGGCCCCTTTAGTACCCCCACTTCCCCATAGTGCCCCCAAATAATGCCCCTATAGTGCCACCAGATGCCCCATAGTGCCGTTCTCCCCTGTAGTGCCCCCCATAATGTGTAAAAAAAAAAGCCCCTTTAGAGCCCCCATAGTGCTCCTCTCCCCCATGGTGCCCCCCAAATAATGCCCCTATAGTGCCACCAGATGCCCCATAGTGCCGTTCTCCCCTATAGTGCCCCCCATAATGTGTAAAAAAAAAAAGCCCCTTTAGAGCCCCCATAGTGCTCCTCTCCCCCATGGTGCCCCCCAAATAATGCCCCTATAGTGCCACCAGATGCCCCCTTGTGCCGTTCTCCCATTAATGTGTAAAAAAAAGCCCCTTTAGAGCCCCCATAGTCCCTCCCCCATAATGTGCCAGTAAGAAGTGCCACCAAAAAAAATAAAATGAGTACCACCAGATGCCCCATAGTGCCGTTCTCCCCTTTAGTGCCCCCATAGTGCCAGCTCCCCCCCCCCTCCAAAAAAAACAAAACAACAAAAATAAAATAAAAAATACACTGATACTTACCTCCATCAGCAGCGATGCGATGCAGGCTCTTCCGGCCTGTGTCCCTGCTGTGTGCTGCCCGGCTCAGGCGCGTGATGATGACGTCATCTCGCCTGAGCCGGCGTCTGATAGGCTGCAGGCATTAGTGCCTGCGGCCTATCAGAAGAACAGGGGAGGGACACGCCTCTCCCTCCCCTGCCGCAGCACAGCACAGGCATCTGTATCGCTGTCCTAAGGACGGCGATACAGATGGATTAGATATGGAGATGAGCGCTTCCACAATGGAAGCGCTCATCTCCTAGTACTCCCACTGCCCCCCCACCACCGCCGCGGCCGCAATTACATCCAGGGCCGCGCCGCCTGTGGTGATCGGCGGTGCGGCCCTGAAGGATGAAAAAAAAATAAATTTGGTTGGTTGTTCTAGGGGGGGTCCAGACCCGCTGGACCCCCCCTGTAGGTGCGCCACTGCATGCTGGCCAGACTGTGTGAGCAGCAGCAGGCGATAGTGGAGTTTCAGCTGCAGCACACACGGGTGAGTCGCTCTGCGGAACAGCACCACTTCACCACCAATGACTGGGCCTACATGCGAGACCTGTGTTACTTGCGCTGTTTCGAGTACTCCACCAACATGGCCAGTGCCGATAACGCCATTCTCAGCGTTACTATCCCACTTCTATGCCTCCTTGAAAAAACGCTGCTGGCGATGATGGAAGAGGATTTGGCACAGGAGGAGGAGAAAGAGGGATCATTTTGTAGGCTTTCCGACCAGTCATTCACAAGTGCTCTGAGGGTGGGTTCCTGCACAACGACAACGACTTTAACTTAAACAGTTCGGTGTTTATTCAAACATAAGGATATGCAAAACAAAAAGTCAGTTTCAAGGAAAACAGTCACCTTGAGTCTGGTGTTTGATCACACCATGCAGCAATGTAGAAGTCCTTGGACATAGCAAAAACCACCTGCTCTCACGCCTTTACCCAGGCCCAAACTCCCAGGTCCCAACACAGAGACTGGCAGAGCTTCACTGTCAGAGAGGAGTAAGTTCCTACCACTTGATAGTGCTGCCTGTGTTTTATAGCCCAAACCAAGACTCGGCCCGGAACGTGGGGAGCAGCCACCCACCCTGCACTTTGGCTGCTCCCAGTAGGAGCCAGCCCGGATCGTCTTTACAGCCATACTAAATAGCAAAACCATGTCAGCCCGCACTAGCTGCCGCTGACACATGAAATTACCGGCTCTTACCTCACCGAGGCCAGGAATCTCGGTGACACATACCTTCCGTCAATGATGGACCCTTGCGCCTTCCTACAACTTATATATATATATAGTACAGACCAAAAGTTTGGACACACCTTCTTATTCAAAGAGTTTTCTTTATTTTCAGGACTATGAAGGCATCAAAACTATGAATTAACACATGTGGAATTATATACATAACAAACAAGTGTGAAACAACTGAAAATATGTCACATTCTAGGTTCTTCAAAGTAGCCACCTTTTGCTTTGATTACTGCTTTGCACACTCTTGGCATTCTCTTGATGAGCTTCAAGAGGTAGTCCCCTGAAATGGTCTTCCAACAGTCTTGAAGGAGTTCCCCGAGATGCTTAGCACTTGTTGGCCCTTTTGCCTTCCCTCTGCGGTCCAGCTCACCCCAAACCATCTCGATTGGGTTCAGGTCCGGTGACTGTGGAGGCCAGGTCATCTGGCGCAGCACCCCGTCACTCTCCTTCATGGTCAAATAGCCCTTACTTTCAAAGTTTTCCCAATTTTTCGGCTGACTGACTGACCTTCATTTCTTAAAGTAATGATGGCCACTCGTTTTTCTTTACTTAGCTGCTTTTTTCTTGCCATAATACAAATTCTAACAGTCTATTTAGTAGGACTATCAGCTGTGTATCCACTTGACTTCTCCTCAACGCCACTGATGGTCCCAACCCCATTTATAAGGCAAGTAATCCCACTTATTAAACCTGACAGGGCACACCTGTGAAGTGAAAACCATTTCAGGAGACTACCTCTTGAAGCTCATCAAGAGAATGCCAAGAGTGTGCAAAGCAGTAATCAAAGCAAAAGGTGGCTACTTTGAAGAACCTAGAATATGACATATTTTCAGTTGTTTCACACTTGTTTGTTATGTATATAATTCCACATGTGTTAATTCATAGTTTTGATGCCTTCAGTGTGAATCTACAATTTTCATAGTCATGAAAATAAAGAAAACTCTTTGAATGAGAAGGTGTGTCCAAACTTTTGGTCTGTACTGTATATATACACTCACCTAAAGAATTATTAGGAACACCATACCAATACGGTGTTGGACCCCCTTTTGCCTTCAGAACTGCCTTAATTCTATGTGGCATTGATTCAACAAGGTGCTGATAGCATTCTTTAGAAATGTTGGCCCATATTGATAGGATAGCATCTTGCAGTTGATGGAGATTTGAGGGATGCACATCCAGGGCACGAAGCTCCCGTTCCACCACATCCCAAAGATGCTCTATTGGGTTGAGATCTGGTGACTGTGGGGGCCATTTTAGTACAGTGAACTCATTGTCATGTTCAAGAAACCAATTTGAAATGATTCAAGCTTTGTGACATGGTGCATTATCCTGCTGGAAGTAGCTATCAGAGGATGGATACATGTTCTCATTCTGTTTACGCCAAATTCGGACTCTACCATTTGAATGTCTCAACAGAAATCGAGACTCATCAGACCAGGCAACATTTTTCCAGTCTTCAACAGTCCAATTTTGGTGAGCTCGTGCAAATTGTATCCTCTTTTTCCTATTTGTAGTGGAGATGAGTGGTACCTGGTGGGGTTTTCTGCTGTTGTAGCCCATCCGCCTCAAGGTTGTGCGTGTTGTGGCTACACAAATGCTTTGCTGCATACCTCGGTTGTAACGAGTGGTTATTTCAGTCAACGTTGCTCTTCCATCAGCTTAAATCAGTCGGCCCATTCTTCTCTGACCTCTAGCATCCACAAGGCATTTTTGCCCACAGGACTGCCGCATACTGGATGTTTTTCCCTTTTCACACCATTCTTTGTCAATGTCACGACTGCTATCCCAGCAGCAGTCGTGTCGCACCAGACGGAGGGGAAGGGGGACCCTTATCTATGGATGGGAATAGTATGGCCACCCCTGACTAACCCTAAGCTGGCACCTGTCTGCCCTGATACCCTAGACGGGGTGTGAACCCGTGCGGCGAGCAGGATGCCTAAACCCTCAGTCACCCTAACAAGCCTAGAGTGGGGAAAAGCCGATGGGAGCACTAGTCACCATCACTCATGTCTAGGAGAACAGCAGGGGAAGACAGCAACAAACAAACTATAGCAGAGATAGACTTATCCAGTCACGAGCAGAGAAGGCGATCCCAATCACGACAGTCAACGCCGGACAAGAGCTCCACAGCAACACCATCAAACGATCTCCTTCAAAGGTCAGAATAGAACTGGAAGTAAGGACTATATCTGGCAATGACTGCAAGTGAAACTGAAACTAATATAGTAGCTGGGAGTGGCAGACAGGACTCACCTGAGAAGGATGCCTACAAACTCCCAGTCAGGACAAAAAGGTTCACAAGGCAAAACCCAGATGACATACCCTGAACCACGGAGCAAACTCACAAGCTATCGCGAGTAGCAAGTCGCTGCGACCTTCTCCTCCCAGACCTGTCTGGATCAGTCACAGTCGTGACAGTAAACCCTAGAATTGGTTGTGCGTGAAAATCCCAGTAACTGAGCAGATTGTGAAATACTCAGACCGGCCCGTCTGGCACCAACAACCATGCCACGCTCAAAATTGCTTAAATCACCTTTCTTTCCCATTCTGACATTCAGTTTGGAGTTCAGGAGATTGTCTTGACCAGGACCAGGACCACATCCCTAAATGCATTGAAGCAACTGCCATGTGATTGGTTGACTAGATAATTGCATTAATGAGAAATAGAACAGGTGTTCCTAATAATTCTTTAGGTGAGTGTATATATATATATCTTTTTCATCTATATAATCTATCTAATATATCTGTACAATCATGGGCAATGAATTTACTTGTGGTCGTTGGGGGTGGCTTTGGGCTCCGATTGCCAGTGGGTGAGGGCCAGTGGCGTGCCTAGGGCGTTTGGCACCCGAGGCGGTGTTTGACCCCCCCCAATACAAAAAAAATACAAAAATTCTACCCTCTCACAGTAGTGTTGCCCTCATTGTACAACCTTCACAGTAGTTTTGTACAGATGTGTGCCCTCTCACAGTAGTTATGCCCACATTGTGCCCCCCTCACAGTACTTATGCCCTCTCTGTGCCCCTTTCACAGTTGCCCTCTTTGTGCACCCTTCACAGTAATAATCCCCATTTTGCCCCTTCATAGTAATAATCCCCATTGTGCCCTCTTAATAGTAGTAATGCCCTCTGTGTCCCCTTCACAGTAATAATGCCCATTGTGCCCCTTAATACTTAATAGTAGTAATGCCCACTTTTCTAGTAATGCCCTCTGTGCCCCCTCCATAGTAGAAGTCCCCATTGTGCCCCCTTCACAGTAATAATGCCGACTGTGCCCCTTCACAGTAATAATGCCCACTGTGCCCGCTTCATTGTAGTAATGCCCTCTGGCTCTGTGACCCCTCCATAGTAGAAATGCCCTCTGTGCCCCCTTCACATTAGTAATGCCCTCTGTGCCCCCTCCATAGTAGAAATGCCCTCTGTGCCCCCTCCATAGTAGAAATGCCCTCTGTGCCCCCTCCATAGTAGAAAGGCCCTCTGTGCCCCCTCCATAGTAGAAATGCCCTCTGTGCCCCCTCCATAGTAATAAAGTCCTCTGTGCCCCCTCCATAGTAATAAAGTCCTCTGTGCCCCCTCCATAGTAAAAAAGTCCTCTGTGCCCCTTGCATAGTAATAAAGCCCTCTGTGCCCCCTCTGTATTAAAAAAACAGAAAAAAAACAAAACACAGTAACTACTCACTTTGTCCCGTTCCTGAAGCTCACATACCTCTCTTCCTTTCAGGCACAATCGCTCTGCAGCACTGTGTGGGTGGCGCTTATGCAGATTTCCTGGCTGCAGGCTCCGCCCACACAGGCCGGCAGCTCGATCTGTGCCTGCAGGCTGAATGGTGGAGCAGGAGACGTCTTCCTGTTTCACCATTCAGTGTGCCGCCGGCCTGAGGGAGGGGAGGAGTGCGGGGAGCTGAGCGGTGAGTGACAGGACTGCAGATCCCTGCGCTCCAGCAATGAGCGCTTCCATCTGTATTGATGGAAGCGCTCATTGCTTCTGGCACCCCCCGAGAGCCGGCACCTTGGTCAAACCGCCCCTCATGCCCCTCCCCTTTTAACACGCCACTGGTGAGGGCGCTTCTGTTTTCACGCAATTTCTCACAGGAGCCGGCTGGCAGCCAGACAAAGAGGGTGGGGGGCGGGCACAAGGCTCTGACGTTTTGGGTACAGAGCCAAGCCACTCCTTAAGACAGGGATAAGCCTGTACACGAAACGTCAGCACAGGGAGCTTTCTGATTGGAATATATTTATATAACTCAGATAACCTTTTTAAATGTATTTTATTGGGATTTTTTGATAGACGAACACAATGTTGCAAATATTTGTCAAGTAAAAAAGAAAACGATACATGGTTTTCAAAATGTTTAATAAATAAAAATCTGGAAAGTGTGTCGTGCATTTGTATTCAGCCCCCCTGAGTAAATACTTTGTAGGACCACCTTTTGATGCAATTACAGCTGCAAGTCTTTTGGGGTATGTCTCTACACATCCAGAGGCGGTAATTTTTGCACATTCTTCTTTGCAAAATAATGTGTTGTAGATCATATCATGGCACTCACCCGTGAGTAAAAGAATCCTCTTTATTGATTCAAGCGGGTATACATAAACATGGACATGAACATCTAGGTGTCAGCCCTTTTGTGCACACTTGCAGTTTGTCTGGCCAGATTCTCAATGGGATTTAGGTCTGGACGTTTTTTCTATTTGAAGTGGCGGTCATGCAAGTGCACTGCTGCTGCTCCATTCAACTCAATGGAATTGCTGGAGATATCCAAGTAGAGTAACATTGTATATAAGGACCAAAAAAAGACATTTGTCCATCCAGTCCGGCCTGTTATTCTGCATGTTGAACCAGAGGAAGGCAAAAAAAACATGTGAGGTAAAAGCCAATTTTCCCCACTTAAGGGGAAAAAAATTCCTTCCCGACTCCAATCAGGCAATCAGAATAACTCCCTGGATCAACGACCCCTCTCTAGTAGCTATAGCCTGTAATATTATTACACCCCAGAAATACATCCAAGCCCCTCTTGAACTCTTTTTTTGTGAACTCCTCACTAGTGAACTCCTCACCTCTTTTAGTGAACTCCTCAGTCTCACTGCTCTTACCGTAAAGAATCCTCTTCTATGTTTGTGTACAAACGTTCTTTCCTCCAGGCGCAGAGGATGTCCCCTTGTCACAGTCACAGTCCTGGGGATAAATAGATGATGGCAGAGATCTTTGTACTGAGCCCTGATATTTTTATACATAGTAATTAGATCTCCCCTCAGTCGTCTTTTTTCTAATGTGAATAACCCTAATGTTGATAATCTTTCAGGGTACTGTAGTTGCCCCTTTCCAGTTATTACTTTAGTTGCCCTCCTCTGGACCCTCTCCAGCTCTGCTATGTCTGCCTTGTTCACAGGAGCCCAGAACTGTACACACTACTCCATGTGTGGTCTGACTAGTGATTTGTAAAGTGGTAGGACTATGTTCTCATCACGGGCATCTATGCCCCTTTTGATGCAACCCATTATCTTATTTGCCTTGGCAGCAGCTGTCTGACACTGGTTTTTACAGCTTAGGCTACTTTCACACTGGCGTTTTGGTTTCCGTTTGTGAGATCCGTTCAGGGCTCTCACAAGCGGTCCAAAACGGATCAGTTTTGCCCTAATGCATTCTGAATAGATAAGGATCCGCTCAGAATGCATTAGTTTGCCTCCGTTCCGTCTCCATTCTGCTTTGGAGGCGGACACCAAAACGCTGCCTGCAGAGTTTTGATGTCCGTCTGACAAAACTGAACAAAACAGATCCGTTCTGACACACAATGTAAGTCAATGGGGACGGATCAGTTTTCGTTGACACAATCTGGCACAATAGAAAACGGTTCCATCCTCCATTGACTTTCAATGGTGTTCAAGACGGATCATGGCTATGTTAAAGATATTACAAACGGATCTGTTCTGAACGGATGCATGCGGCTGTATTATCTGAACGGATCCGTCCATGACGGATCCGCACCAAACGCGAGTGTGAAAGTAGCCTTAGTTTGCTGTTCACTAAAATTCCTAGGTCCTTTTCCATGTCAGTCTTACCCAGTGTTTTACCATTTGTATAGGTGACTTGCATTATTCCTTCCCATGTGCATAACCTTACATTTGTCAGTGTTAAACCTCATCTGCCACTTCTCTGCCCAAACCTCCAATCTATCCAGATCCATCTATAGCCGTATACTGTCCTCTTCTGTGTCAATTACTTTACACAGTTTAGTGTCATCTGCAAAAATTGATATTTTACTGTGCAAGCCTTCTACAAGATCATTAGTAAATATATTAAAGAGAATAAGGCCCAATACTGACCCCTGAGGTACTCCACTAGTGACAGTGACCCAATCTGAGTGTGTACCGTTAATAGCCACCCTCTGTTTTCTATCACTGAGCCAGTTACTTACCCACATACAGACATTTTCTCCCAGTCCAAGCATTCTCATTTTATATAATAACCTTATATACTAACCTTTTATGCGGTACAGTGTCAAATGCTTTGGAGAAGTCCAGATATCGCCGCTGTCAAGTCTAGAACTTACCTCCTCATAGAAACTGATTAAATTAGTTTGACATGACCGATCCCTCATAAAGCCATGCTGGTATGGTGTTATTTGCTTATTTTCCTTGAGATACTCCAAGATAGCATCTCTTAGAAAACCTTCAAACAGTTTACCCACAACAGATGTTAAACTTACTGGCCTATAGTTTCCGGGCTCTGTTTTTGGACCCTTTTTGAATATTGGCACCACATTTGCTATGCGCCAATCCTGTGGAAGTCCTTAAATATCAGAAATAAGGGTCTGGCTATGACATTACTTAATTCTCTTAGGATACAGGGGGGTGTATGCCATCTGGTCCTGGCGATTTGTCTATTTTAATCTTTTTAAGACACCGCTGGACTTCTTCCTGGGTCAGACAAGACACTTTAAATGGGGAATTAACTTTAACATTCTTCATTTCATCTGACAGTTTATTTTCTTCAGTGAATACAGTGGAGAAAATATATTTTTTTATAGTTTTGCTTTCTCCTCATCGCTCTCTGCAACTCCCCCCTCATTACTTTGTAGAGTGCGGACACCTTCAGATTTATACTTTTTACCATTTATATAATTTAAAAACATTTTAGGGTTAGTTTTGCTCTCTTTGGCAATCAATCTCTTGGTCTCTAGTTTGGCTGCTTTTATTAGTTTTTTACATATTCTATTTTTTCCTTATAGTTTTTCAGTGCTTCCTCGCTACCTTCCTGTTTTAGTGATTTAAATGCTTTCTTTTTGTCTTTTATTGCTTTCTTTACAGTTCTATTTATCCACATAGTTTTTTTTCTTGTTCCTTAACCTTTTATTCCCATAAGTTATGTACCTTTCACAATTAGAATTTAGGATGCTTTTGAAAATATCCAATTTTGTGGCTGTATTTGTATTTTTGAGGACTTTGTCCCAGTTAGTTAGGCCTATGGCCTCTCTTAGGCTAGTTTCACACTAGCAGCAGGGGACTCTGGCAGGCTGTTCCGGTGGGTGAACAGCCTGTCGGATCTGTCCTGCCACTAGTCACGTGTGCCCCCGAACTGCCGCTCCGTCCCCATTGACTATAATGGGGGCGGAGTTACGGCTGCGGCACAGCAGCGCACGGTGAGAGGCAGCCGTGGACACACGTGAACTAGCGGCAGGGCGGATCCGACAGGCTGTTCACCCGCCGCAACAGCCTGTCGGAGTCCCCTGCCTCTAATGTGAAAGTACCCTTAGTTGGCTATATTTAGCTTTTTTGAAGTTTGATATTTTTGTTCCTCCCTGAAGAAACCCTCTTTTGAATGATAATTGGAAGGTTATTACTTTATGGTCTCTTTTTCCCCAGGTGTTCTCCTGACCTGCACATCTGTTGTTCTGTCAGATCTATTGGTTAATACTAAGTCCAGTATAGCCGTCCCTCTAGTCGGGTCCTGATCCTGAACCAGTTGGGTAAGGTAATTGTCTTTGGTTATTGCCAATAACCTGTTTCCTTTATGAGATATTCAAGTTTCTGTTTCCCAGTCTATATCTGGGTAGTTGAAGTCCCCCATAATAACCACCTCATTATGATTTGCCGCCTTGTCTATCTCGTTTTGTAGCAGATTTTCTGTGGACTCTGGTATATTAGGTGGTTTATAATAAACTCCTATTAGTAATTTATTTTAGTTTTTGCCTCGTGTGGGCTTTAGACAGGACTTTACATAAAGGCAGATCTCTCTGGTTTTGGCGATCCTTTCAAAACAGACTGTAAACCTGAACATTAACCGCCCAGTCATAGCTATCATCCAGCCCTGTCTCAGTTATTCCCACTATGTCATAGTCCTCCTCACACATCACTAATTCCAGTTCCCCAGTTTTATTAGTCAGGCTTCTGGCATTAGTATACATACTTTTAAGAGGTTTATGTATATTTAGTGCCCTACACTTTTCCTTTTGAGCTGTTCTAGTCCCTCCTTCCATTTCTCCCCCAGTCCCATTACCTTGCCCCTGGTCTCTATCTGCACTATCTTCCCATCATATAACGTAATTACCCTCCCCAGTCCCTAGTTTAAACACTCCTCCTTCTAACGATCTTCTCCCCAACACAGCTTCCCCTTTCCCATTCAGGTGCAGCCCATCCCTACGATAGAGCCTGTAGCCAACAGAGAAGTTGGCCCAGTTCTCCAGGAACCCAAACCCCTCCTTCCTACGCCAGTTCTTGAGCCACTTGTTAACCTCCCTAATCTCCCGCTGCCTTGTGTGGCTCGTGGTAGCGGTAGTATTTTGGAAAATACTACCTTTGAGGTCCTCCTTGCCCTAAGCTTTTGACCTAAATCCCTAAAATCTATTTTAAGGACTCTCCACCTACCTCTAACTTTGTCATTTTTTTCAATATGGACCATGAGCGCTGGATCTTCTCCAGCCCCTGCCAGTAATCTGTCAACCCGATCTGCGATGTGTCGAACTCGAGCGCCAGGAAGACAACACACCGTTCGACGATACTGGTCTTTGTGACAGATTGCCTTATCTGTACCCCTAATAATTGCGTCTGCCACTACCAGCACCTGTCTGGCCTGCCCTGCTCTCCTGGTCCCCTGCTTACTGGAGCTGATGTTCCCCTAACTGGCAGAGGAAGTGTCTGGCTGCAGCAGTGCTCTCCCTGAACTGACATCCCCTTCAACTGCCAACCGTGCAAACTTGTTGGGGTGTGTCAGATCGAGGCTAGCCTCCCTGGCACTCTTCCCTCTACCCCGCTTTCTAACTGTTACCCAGCTAGCTACCTCACTTTCCTCCTCGCTACTACCCCATAGAGTGCTTGCTCAGTGAGCAGCAAACTCTTTTCCAAATTGTCAACGCTTCTCAGTGTTGAAATTCGCTCGGTTAGATACTCTATGTGCGATTCCAAACGGACAATTTGCTCACATTTCGAACAAAGATATGCACCCTCAAAAGGCTGTTCCAGGACTGCATACATTAGACAAGATGTGCACTGGACTGCGCTGTCAATAATGGAACACATACTAAATGGGCATTACGCAAGACAAGAGAAAAATACAATATAGTGCAGTGATAAAAATCTAACTTACTGTAGTCCCCTCCAGAAGTCCCTGAAGCTAAAGTCACATAATCTAAAGTCACACACTTAAAACAAACACACACTTAAAAATCAAACCCGCGAACGCTCACAAACTCGCGTTATTTGCCTGCTTGTATAAATGCAGCTCTCAAACCAGCCTGCTCTTTTTTCCTCTGGATTCAAAGGGTGTGCTCAGCTATCTCCGGCAGTCCCATAGAGTTAAATAGAGTGGCACTGCACATGCGGGACCGCTGCTAGATTCAAACAGAGGAATACAGTACTCCTGTTCTCATGGTTGACTGGAGCCCCAGCAGTCCTTTGGTCAGGCACTTATTCATGGTCTGGGATCATACATATATCCCTTATCTGATAGGCGTGGGTCCATCTCTGGAATTCATTCCAATGTCAAGAATAGGGCTCCATCATATTAAGCTGGAAACAGAGGGTGGCCATGCATGCATATCTCTCTCCATTAAATTTAACTTCCGAAAAATAGCTGAGTTTGTTGACTTGGGTATATTTGGAAGTGCTATTAAAGTGAATGGAATGAGCCACCTCTTTCTTCCTAGTCTGGTGATAGGAGCAAATCCCTGAGGTGGAATCCGCACCTATTGGACATTTATGGAATATCATGTGGATATGACATTTATGTCCTAGATATGACCCGTGTGAGTGATGATAGCATCTTTTATGATATAAATAAAAGGACATGTTCTGTATAGATTGATGGTGGGCCCAAGGTAAGCAATTCTGGCACTTCCTAATGCCAAACTGATTGCCAGCATCTCCCATCAACAAAAATATGATGTCTATGGCAACTTCTTTAGACTTTTTGATATCACAAGATGTAAAGCTGCCCATAGGCATACTTGTTGGTAGTTATCTTCCCCTATCTGAACACATTATATTGTCAGGGGATCCTACATAAATTAGTGGGATCTGCTGAGAATATCCTCATGGCTATGGCCAGGGAGGGAGAACAATAAGCACGGTATTACCATTATAAGGCTTATATACAAGCCTTTTAACTAAAGCAGTTATTTTTTCATTTCTGCTTCTGGTATTCAAAATAAAATACTAATATGCATATAATACTGCTCATCTTCTGCAAATTCATATTTGAAGATCAAGATAAATATATGGAATCCAGACAGGACCTTATACAGAATATAGGTCCATTCACACGTCCGTAGTGGCGGATCCGCAATACACCCGGCCAGCACCTCCATAGAACTGCTTATTCTTGTCCGCAATTAGGGCCAAAAATAGAACATCTTCTATTTTTTTCGGGAACCGCGGACCGGAAGATTGGGGCTGCGCTCCGGAAATGCAGAGGCAGACAGCACACTGTGTGCTGTCCACATCTCTTCCGGCCCTATAGAGAATGAATGGGTCCGGATTCGTTCCACAACGTTGCGGAACGGATCCGGACCCATTCTACGGATGTGTGAATGGACCCTAAAATGAATCAATTCTGCAGCATAGCATTTTGCTGTCTCTAAAACATGAAATTTTAAATCTAAACATCTGTTTTAGAGAATTTTTGGATTTTTGGTTTCCCTGTAATTAAGTACATCATACCTCAACTAAATATTCCGTTTATGAACACGCAGTAGAGCAAATAATAGTTTTATATGAGGCTATATTTGCACATATGCACCTGCTTATTCAAGGAGCTACATCTGTGAGGAATGAAAAAGTCTAGATCTAGATTTTCTATTTAGATATATACGATGTAGATTGCCTGCAGAATGCAAGCAGAATTTTAGTAAAATAAAATGTTCCGGCCAAAATATTTGTGGGTATATATTATTAATGAAAAAGTTATATACTGTAAAAGAGTAAAGAAAAACATCATACACTTGTAAAGAAGAATTAAAGGGGTTGTCTGGGAATTAAGAAAATTGAAAATACTTAAACATTACTTTATTATAAATATATTTCCAAATACCTTTCATTAGTTATAATTATTGGCTTTATTTTGTCTAGAGAGCAATCATTAGGAAAAGTAAAATGGCTGCCGCCATATTAGTACACACATAACCTGTCCTAATCACATAGGAATACAGCTGACAAGATCTTCAGCTGAATCTCTGTAGGAATGGAGTTCATGAGGAGACATGAAGTACAGAGAGTAGGGTGGAGTAGACTGGTACACAGTCTCCATTACCACAGCCCAACATTACCAGAGTCTGTCCATCCTCTCTGTACTTCATTTCTCCTCGTGAACTCCATTCCTACAGAGATTCAGCTTTAGATCATATTAAAATGTATTCAGGATCATAGACAAGTAGAGCTGAGAGTAGGATGAGGCAGCTCATTACCTCCGTGAAGTAACCTGTCCTGTGTGATTAGGAAAGGTTTTGTGTGTACTAATAGGACGGCACCTCTAATGATTGCTTCCTAGTCAAAATAAGTCAATATACAGTAACTAATAAAGGTATTTGGGAATATATTTATAATAAAGTAATATTTAAGTATTTTCATTTTCTTAATTCCTGGAGAACCCCTTAAAGGGTATTCCCATCTCAGAAAATGGGCGCATATTGCTACAACGAGAACGAAGCAGGGATCGCTGTGGCTGGAGGATCCCGGGGTCCGTCCACCACTAAGCACTGCTCCCATAGAGGTGAATGGGAGCACACTGCGCCTGCGCAGCCCATGATCCCATTCCTTTCAATGAGGCAGACGGCAATAGCCGAGCCAGCGCTCGACTATTTTCGGCGGCCCCATAGAAATGAATGGAGGGTGGCTGCGCATGCGCAGTGCGCCCTCCGTTCATTTCCCCGCTCCGTTCTCATTGTAGGTGCGGATCCCAACGGTGGGACCCGCACCTATCAGACAATGGGGGCATATCCTAGTGATATGCCCCCATTGTCTGAGATGGGAAAACCCCTTTAAGAATAAGTACTACAGACTGTCATTCTGGAATGCTTAAAACTGATCATGTAGATGCCAGTTGTCCAAGGGGCTAGGACTAGTGCTTGCCATAAGTTCATAAATGATTGTTTCTTTTCTTGGTACATTGAAAGATACCTGGGCAGGTTGTCAGGCATCATTCACTTCCCATCACAGATTCCATAAAAAATGCTGGACAAAATAGTGCAGCATGCAGTGCTGTTCTGTCCCCGTTATCGTCAATGGAGTCTGCAAGGCACCTTTGGTGTGTGTCATGAGGCTGATCTATCTGTCTTGTGTTCAGTTTTTCTATTCTCATCATAGAACAGAAATATAAAATGCCCAATGCATGTGAACGAAGCCTGTTAGATCCACAGTGTACGATGGATGAAACTGTTAGGCATCAAAAGGAGTTTTACAGACAAAACAAACTTTATGTAAAATGTGGATCCTGGTGTTCTGTGTCATAAACATAATGACTTTACCCCCTGCCAAGTACTAAACATACCCTGGCAAGCAGCACCCACCAGTGGGAAAACAGTTAAATTTGTTCTCCTCCCCTCACTTTCCTCCTGGTTTTGCTGGGGGGAACATACGTTGATGACAGCTTGCTCTGAGCTCTGCGTTGGCGAAATAAACCTTTACTTTGATATTATTTTGGATAACCGACATATTTTTACGTCATTTGTCTCAGGAGATAAAAGGTAGGGAAAAGTGGGCCAGGTCCTGTACTAAAAGCAGCTGAATTATGACTAGCTTTTAAACCTGCCTACTTGCTTCTTCTAGCATGTGATACCTTAAGTCATCTGTAGATTCAGATATAACAACAACAATAATACAATTGCAAATTTTACAGTGAAATTAAATGTATTGTTCCACATTTATTGATACTGTCTAAAAGTAAGACAGTGTAAACTTAGTCTTAAAGAGTAGGGTTGATGATGCTGATTAAAATCATACGGGGACATGGTCGGATGCCGAGCAGGACGGCTGTGTGAGAATCTTCCCCACCACTAGCTGACTCTAAAAGTGGCTCAAAGCAAGGAGAGAAAAGACAGCTAACTTAGCTATTTGACGCCTATTCGGCTGGCTAAACATACAGGCCTGCAGAGATGGTGAAAGGGAGGCAGAAAAAGGCTGAACCTACAAAGATGATGTCCTTCTTTCAGCCGGCGAGCAATTCCCAAGATGGCGCCCGCACCACACAGAGAGAGGATGACGCAGCTACTGAAGAAAGTTTGCCACAAGCCTCATCACTTGCAAATGCAGCGAATCCTGATTACCAGACTCCACAAGGCTCACCTAGATCCTGCACACTATCGGGCTCTCCCTCAACCAGGTCAGTCTCATCCCCAACACAGCCACCAACGGGCTCAACAACCAAATTCAGTTAGCACATATTGGCGCTGCCATCACTGAAACCAGCATGAGGGCTATGTTACAAGAGCTACGCAGCTCTATTCAAGCGGACTTTCAAATAACAGTACAAAATATATATAAAGAAATAAAGGACATGGGGGACAGAACAACCCATTTAGAGGGTAAAATGGACAAATTTTCTAATGCACATAACTCACTAGTGGACGCGAGAGATGAGTTGTATGATGACATGGGGGCAGTTAAGCTTAAACTGGTGGATCTTGAGGACAGATCCCGCCCGAAACAATATTAGATTTCAGGGGATTCCTGAAACAGTACAAACTGATCAATTAAGGGACTTCCTAATTTTTTTTTTAATTATCCTGCTAACTGACTCTGATCAAAGAGACATGATCATAGACAGGGTACATAGAACCCTCAAACCGAAACAATCGCCTCGTCTGCATGTATTGGCCAGGCTGCATTTTTACCATTTAAAAGAATAAAATAATGGCTGCAGCCAGAAATGCTACTGATTTACCAGAAAAATATGCTGACATTTCTCTGTTTGTAGACCTGTCGGTTGCCACTCTCAACAGAAGGAGAGAATTCTTTGCAGTAACGAAAATTTTGAGAGAAAAGGGTATCAAACACAGATGGGGTAATTACCCAGTTAGACTGATAATATACAGGAATGGATCATCTCATACTCTACACTCCCATCAAGCAGCTTCCAAACTGGTGGCCAATTGGTTCCAAATTCCCTCAACAATGGAAAAGTCACCACTGCCAAGCAAGAAAACACCAAAAGTGGACAGTCATTGGATCTTCTAAGTCACCAATACATCCACCTAGTTGAAGAGTTAAAGATCAAGATGGGAGAAATTGGAATTCCAGGATCCACCTGAATGAAACGTCCTTTGGACTGCTAGCTAAGTTGTCTAACACAACTTTTGTTGTCTTTCTGTGCACCACATAATGTTTACTCTTCTTTCTCATTATCTGATTAAGGTAGGCTAGGTGGGATCCC
This sequence comes from Bufo bufo, assembly GCF_905171765.1. Classification (NCBI taxonomy): domain Eukaryota; kingdom Metazoa; phylum Chordata; class Amphibia; order Anura; family Bufonidae; genus Bufo; species Bufo bufo. Next base: position 160,361,720 of record NC_053397.1, read on the forward strand.
TGGGTGGCAGCACTCAGAGATGCTATCTAACCCCCCAATGTCACCACTACAGTCGTGGCCAAAAGTTTTGAGAATTACATAAATATTGGAAAAGTTGCTGCTTAAGTTTTTATAATAGCAATTTGCATATACTCCAGAATGTTATGAAGAGTGATCAGATGAATTGCATAATCCTTCTTTGCCATGAAAATTAACTTAATCCCCAAAAAAACTTTCCACTGCATTTCATTGCTGTCATTAAAGGATCTGGTGAGATCATTTCAGTAATCGTCTTGTTAACTCAGGTGAGAATGTTGATGAGCACAAGGCTGGAGATCATTATGTCAGGCTGATTGGGTTAAAATGGCAGACTTGACATGTTAAAAGGAGGGTGATGCTTGAAATCATTGTTCTTCCATTGTTAACCATGGTGACCTGCAAAGAAACGCGTGCAGCCATCATTGCGTTGCATAAAAATGGCTTCACAGGCAAGGATATTGTGGCTACTAAGATTGCACCTCAATCAACAATTTATAGGATCATCAAGAACTTCAAGGAAAGAGGTTCAATTCTTGTTAAGAAGGCTTCAGGGCGTCCAAGAAAGTCCAGCAAGCGACAGGATCGTCTCCTAAAGAGGATTCAGCTGCGGGATCGGAGTGCCACCAGTGCAGAGCTTGCTCAGGAATGGCAGCAGGCAGGTGTGAGCGCATCTGCACGCACAGTAAGGTGAAGACATTTGGAAGATGGCCTGGTCAAGAAGGGCAGCAAAGAAGCCACTTCTCTCCAAAAAAAACATCAGGGACAGATTGATCTTCTGCAGAAAGTATGGTGAATGGACTGCTGAGGACTGGGGCAAAGTCATATTCTCCGATGAAGCCTCTTTCCGATTGTTTGGGGCATCTGGAAAAAGGCTTGTCCGGAGAAGAAAAGGTGAGCGCTACCATCAGTCCTGTGTCATGCCAACAGTAAAGCATCCTGAGACCATTCATGTGTGGGGTTGCTTCTCATCCAAGGGAGTGGGCTCACTCACAATTTTGCCCAAAAACACAGCCATGAATAAAGAATGGTACCAAAACACCCTCCAACAGCAACTTCTTCCAACAATCCAACAACAGTTTGGTGAAGAACAATGCATTTTCCAGCACGATGGAGCACCGTGCCATAAGGCAAAAGTGATAACTAAGTGGCTCGGGGACCAAAACGTTGACATTTTGGGTCCATGGCCTGGAAACTCCCCAGATCTTAATCCCATTGAGAACTTGTGGTCAATCCTCAATAGGCGGGTGGACAAACAAAAACCCACTAATTCTGACAAACTCCAAGAAGTGATTATGAAAGAATGGGTTGCTATCAGTCAGGAATTGGCCCAGAAGTTGATTGAGAGCATGCCCAGTCAAATTGCAGAGGTCCTGAAAAAGAAGGGCCAACACTGCAAATACTGACTCTTTGCATAAATGTCATGTAATTGTCGATAAAAGCCTTTGAAACGTATGAAGTGCGTGTAATTATATTTCACTACATCACAGAAACAACTGAAACAAAGATCTAAAAGCAGTTTAGCAGCAAACTTTTTGAAAACTAATATTTGTGTCATTCTCAAAACTTTTGGCCACGACTGTAGACCAACTATGTGAGTCAGGGTGGCTTGAGAAAAACATATGTTTTTTAAGTTTTAAACAGGTCAATTGTTTAGGACCTATTTGCATATTGTTTTTGTTAGTTATTACTGGTCCAGCACACTTTTCGCTTTTCCATAGAACGTATGGGAGATATGTAAGTTTATTCCTTAGCTTAGGATATACACTAATACCAACCTTTGGTATCATTAAAGATGGTAGTAACGATAGCGACATTGAATGTTAAGGGTCAGAATAGCCCATTCTTTCTTGTGGACAGAGACCAATTAAGTGTGATGTGATGTGTGCACAATAAACCCATTTGCACCAGAAGGACTCCCATAGGCTTAAGAATTAAAATTTCCCACATATATATACTACACCTAAGTCATGTAAAAAAAAAAGAGGAGTATTAATAGCTATAAGAGACTCGGTAGCATTCTCTAGAATGGGTGTTACATTATTTTAAACTGCATAATTAATAATCTACCATATTGCATTGTACCACTGCATGCACCAAATAAAAAGCAGAGTAGGTTTTTTAGGCGTCTCCTGGGTATTCTCAGGAGAGAGGGAAAGGGAGCTTTGATTCTCATAGGAGACTTCAATAAGGTATTAATTCCCACATTAGATAAATTCCCATCTAAACCTAACAAAAAAAACACAGATTTATATAATATTCTCCATAAAGAAGATCTCTATGACACATGGAGAATCTTACATGCGAAAGAGATTACTCGTTTTTTTTCTCACCCTCATAAGGTATATTCCAGAACAGATATGGCAATCGTTGACAAGAGACTGTTGCAAAGAGTATCTAAATCTACTATAGGAAGCATTACCTGGTCGGATCATGCACCAACATCCATATCAATAGAGGAGGAATTCAACTTATTTTCCCAATCTCCATGGAGAATTAACAACTCCTTATTATCTGAAAGGGAAACATGCATGAGAATAGAAAAAGAGACATCTGAGTACTTTACCTTTAACCACCATGAGGATACCTCTATTCTTACTAACTGGTGCACCAACAAAGCAGTGATAAGAGGCAAATGTATACAATTGGCAGCTATAAACAAAAAACAAAAAGGCAAAAAAATTAGAGGAGCTTTTAAAAAGCATTAAAGTGCTTGAATCTAAAAACAAGACTCAGATGTCTCCTCAGCAGATAGGTGAACTCAAAGACCTATGAACTCAGCTATACAGATTGTACCATGATCACTATTAATGTTTGTAGAGCAGAAACAGGGTGCTTTTATGGACAGGGTAATAAAGTGGGACTCTTGTTAGCCAGTAAATTTAAAAACAAAATGGCAAAAGCTAAAATCCCTTATCTTTACGATAAAAATGGGAACAAACTACTTAATCCTCAGGGCATAACCAATGCCTTTGCGGAGTACTATTCAGATTCATATAACCTAAAACATGATTCTCAGACCCTTCAACCAGATGAAAAAGCTATACAAGCTTTTCTGAGTGCTTTGAGTTTACCATCTCTCCCAATGAAAGAAAAAATGTACCTTAATGCCCCTATCTCGGCATTAGAAATTGAATCAGTTATTCAGAAACTTAAATTAATTACATCTCCTGGTCCGGATGGACTCTCAAATGAGTTTTATAAAAAAATGAACCACCCCCTTATTTTTCATTTATTATTAGTGTTCAACAATATAATGGACATGGGTAACATACCGAGGGAAATGCTTCATGCTTTAATTGTCACTCTCCCCAAACCAGGGAAAACACCAGATAAAGCAGAAAATTTTCGTCCAATATCCCTACTAAATGGAGATCTGAAGATCTACTCCAAAATATTGGCTAATAGATTGCTTAACATCCTCCCAAGATTAATAAAAAAAAGATCAGATGGGCTTTATAAAACATAGACAAACAATTGATGGCACCAGAAGATTTGTAGATCTAATTCACTATGTGGAGCAGACTGGAACGCCTTCTTTGCTTCTATCTTTAGATGTAGAGAAGGCGTTCGACAAAGTCCACTTGGGTTATTTGAAAGAGGTGCTTTGCAAATTTGGAATTAATGGCCCCTTTCTTTCTGCTGTGATGGCACTCTATTGCAGCCCATTCGCATCTGTTTTTATCAGGTTTTTTATCTCAAAGTTTTACAATTACAAACAGTGCAAGACAGGGTTGCCCCTTATCCCCCATGATTTTTGCCCTTATGATTGAACCCCTAGCTGAAACAATAAGGGCTCTTTCTCACGAATGGATGCTGTTTATGGAACTCACTGCATGAAAGACAACCAAGCCCCGCTCTGGACAGCAGAGACACGGAGCAGCATGATTGATAATGCTCTGTGCCTCTCTGTTATCTTTTTACTACAAAATCACAGTGACAACTTTATCTCACTGTGATTTTGTAGTAAAATGGTCACAGAGAGGCACGGAGCATTATCAATCATATTAATGCTCAGTGTGTCTGCTGTCCAGAGCGAGGCTTGGCTGTCTTTCACGCAGCGGATACCACGCATGGCATCCGCTCGTGTGGTATACAAGCAGGCAAAATTGAGCACCGTATAGGCTTGTTTGGATGGGAAACTTCCGCTATTTCATATTTAGGCATAAAACTCACATAACCTGTATCTAAGCTATTCGAGATCAACCACTTACCCGTTCTTGGTGAAAATAAGAAGGAACTGACTACAGTCGTGGCCAAAAGTTTTGAGAATGACACAAATATTAGTTTTCACAAAGTTTGCTGCTAAACTGCTTTTAGATCTTTGTTTCAGTTTCTGTGATGTAGTGAAATATAATTACACGCACTTCATATGTTTCAAAGGCTTTTATCGACAATTACATGACATTTATGCAAAGAGTCAGTATTTGCAGTGTTGGTCCTTCTTTTTCAGGACCTCTGCAATTCGACTGGGCATGCTCTCAATCAACTTCTGGGCCAATTCCTGACTGATAGCAACCCATTCTTTCATAATCACTTCTTGGAGTTTGTCAGAATTAGTGGGTTTTTGTTTGTCCACCCGCCTCTTGAGGATTGACCACAAGTTCTCAATGGGATTAAGATCTGGGGAGTTTCCAGGCCATGGACCCAAAATGTCAACGTTTTGGTCCCCGAGCCACTTAGTTATCACTTTTGCCTTATGGCACGGTGCTCCATCGTGCTGGAAAATGCATTGTTCTTCACCAAACTGCTGTTAAATTGTTGGAAGAAGTTGCTGTCGGAGGGTGTTTTGGTACCATTCTTTATTCATGGCTGTGTTTTTGGGCAAAATTATGAGTGAGCCCACTCCCTTGGATGAGAAGCAACCCCACACATGAATGGTCTCAGGATGCTTTACTGTTGGCATGACACAGGACTGATGGTAGCGCTCACCTTTTCTTCTCCGGACAAGCCTTTTTCCAGATGCCCCAAACAATCGGAAAGAGGCTTCATCGGAGAATATGACTTTGCCCCAGTCCTCAGCAGTCCATTCACCATACTTTCTGCAGAAGATCAATCTGTCCCTGATGTTTTTTTTGGAGAGAAGTGGCTTCTTTGCTGCCCTTCTTGACCAGGCCATCTTCCAAATGTCTTCGCCTCACTGTGCGTGCAGATGCGCTCACACCTGCCTGCTGCCATTCCTGAGCAAGCTCTGCACTGGTGGCACTCCGATCCCGCAGCTGAATCCTCTTTAGGAGACTATCCTGGCGCTTGCTGGACTTTCTTGGACGCCCTGAAGCCTTCTTAACAAGAATTGAACCTCTTTCCTTGAAGTTCTTGATGATCCTATAAATTGTTGATTGAGGTGCAATCTTAGTAGCCACAATATCCTTGCCTGTGAAGCCATTTTTATGCAACGCAATGATGGCTGCACGCGTTTCTTTGCAGGTCACCATGGTTAACAATGGAAGAACAATGATTTCAAGCATCACCCTCCTTTTAACATGTCAAGTCTGCCATTTTAACCCAATCAGCCTGACATAATGATCTCCAGCCTTGTGCTCGTCAACATTCTCACCTGAGTTAACAAGACGATTACTGAAATGATCTCACCAGATCCTTAAATGACAGCAATGAAATGCAGTGGAAAGGTATTTTTGGGTTTAAGTTAATTTTCATGGCAAAGAAGGACTATGCAATTCATCTGATCACTCTTCATAACATTCTGGAGTATATGCAAATTGCTATTATAAAAACTTAAGCAGCAACTTTTCCAATTTACAATATTTATGTAATTCTCAAAACTTTTGGCCACGACTGTAGTTTTAGAACTGGTGGAGTCTCTTGGTTTGGATAGCAGCTGTCAAAATGTTAATAATTCCCAAAATATCATATATGTTTAGAAATACTACGGATATACTTTATAGGGAGGTTAAGGTGGGGTTATGGGATGTCCTCCTATTAGTTACTATTATCGAGCTGTCATATTAGATCAACTAAAACCTCTCTGGCTTCGAGATACATCTAAACACTGTGTTGACATTGAAACATACAGTCTAGGTAGACTAGGTATATCTGTGAAATTAGAAGCTGCCACACTATTCCATATACCACTTATTAGCTCTCATCCGACTATAGGAGCAATCATGGATTCCTGGTGGTGGACAATAGTTATTAAAGGCAAACTGTTTTCTATGAACTTTCTGGATGCAGGTATTGAGTTGCTTGAATCCATTACACCAATTTGTCTAATTGGAGATCAAAAGGCATATGTACATTTTCAGATCTAATCTCAGATAACCTACCAGCTTTCAGAGTTTAAAGAACACATTTTCACTGTCACCCTCCACTGTCAACAAACTTCACTGAACAGATGGTAGTTTACGTTCCACTCTCTGAAATTAGGTCACTGGATGAAGAAACGTTGTAAAAAAAATTATAAAATCACCTTTATTGAATATATTCTTAAAATAAAAGGAGGGACAGCACAAATTCTACCAAATTAATGGATGAATATCCACAAATAAGAGACCATCTAGAAGTAGGTCTTATACACTGAAAAGCTGTGTCGCTAAAAATCTGTGTAACTGGCCGCTCACGTGTGGAACAAAAAGTCAACCATATACACCATTTAGGACTGTGACCATACCCTAGGTATTGAAAAGTGGTGGTTATCGAACCTATAGTAAGCCAGTGCAGCTGAAAGGTTCAACACCACTAGCTAGATGTGGTCGCAGTATTACCTGCTGGTGCAAGCGGCTTAATGCGCTGACAAATGGGCTGCAATTCTGGCTATTAGTACCCTACCAGAAGAAACTCACTGCCCTATGTCCTAAAAGGGGTTGATAGACTCTGCTCACATCCTAGTATGCATCCACATGTCACGGCTGAGGATGGGGGAAATCCTCAGCCGTGCGATGCCAGAAGATGTAAGGCGGCTCGGCCAGCACGACAGGATTAGGGAGCAGGTCACCTCCTAAACGCATCCCTAACCTGACCCTGACTCCTAGCTACATGAGCCGACCTTGATGCTAGGAGGGCTCATGCACCGGAACCTTGAAGTCCCTGCGAGCCCTCAAGATGGCCCTAACCTAGGAGCAGGGTAAGACTGCCTGTTCCTTCTGGACGCGGAGGAACAGGGGTCTCACTGGCCAAGCTGCAAGGAATGGGGGAACACATACAACATACAGATATGACAGGCGAACTAAACAAGTTCCACACGTACCTGTCACAGCCACGCTGACTGGAACCCATGCATGCACTACTCATGTCCACAGAACACAAAGGGACATAGCACCCATAACACACAGGTTACCAGGACATCCATAGTTGCACTAAACAGGAAACAAAGGGAAACATCAACTGAACATCATGCAAACATAACTTATACTTCACAGATAAACCTATGACCACAAGGGTGGCCCCCACTGGCAGATGATATACACAGGAGGCTGCTCCAGCTACACATGGCTGAAGCAACCCACTGAGACATGCCAAACACTGAGGCTTTATAGGCCTAAGAGGCCACACCCAACAATCAGACACACCCCGTGACTCTCACACACTGAAAGGAAGTTAACCCTTCCAAAACCACAGAAGGCAAAACATAACTTAAAGGGGAAGTGTCCAAACAACAAACACACTGTGGCTGTTGCAGCAGGCAATGACATGGGTGGCAAGCGTGTCCTGGGAGTCAGCCCGAAGGCCGGGACACTGCCACCACATGTACATCATACCACCAAACGTTGCCACGTACAGCCACAGTGCAGGGAAAATGTCAGTGCACACCAAACATAAACAAAGTGCACACAGACATACAAAAGTGCTTACAAACGCGCACACAACTCAGAGGGAACCGCACACATAGCTGTTGTCCGCGGCAACCGCACTTGAGGCTAACAACCTAATGCCTCAAGCTGCGGTTGACACTACAACCCAAAACCGCGGCAACAGTATGCGGCTCCCAAGGAGTCAAAGCCAAAACCGTGGCCGTGACACCACATTACAGTGACGGGATGCATCCAGTGTCTTTGATGTGGGCACGAATCAACTTCCCATTAAGTTTCTAGCATACACTCGCCCCCAACACTGCTCTACGCGTTTCACCCTAAATCGGGATCCTCAGGAGCATTTAAATATCTGGGCTGCAGACATACAAACAAGACCGCTGCGCTAGAATGGCCGTACGCGGCCGCTAAAGTGCTCAGGTTATGAGGAGGAGGCCCTTCCCCTGGAATGGATCAAGCCCCTGGGTCGGCAAATAGAGTGGGAGGGGAACGCGGCTAACCGCAGCTCAACCCCGCCCACACTGCCCGCCCACTAAACGGAGCGATGCCAGCCGGAGTGGTAATAGTGGTGATAAATGACAGTAGGGGACAAGTATACTACCCCAATGATTTACAAAAAGCACACATATGAGATTTGCTCATTCAGACCCTGCGGTTGGACTGTCCGCAGTCTGAACATCCATTGTGCCTCCTTCTGTAATAATTTCCTGTCAAAATCCCCCCCTCTTGTGGACCTCCTAACCACTTCAATCCCTTGGAATTTAATAGCGTCCTTGTCATCCTTATGTAGAGAAGCGATATGTCGCGCAATTGCCGTATTGGCACCCTTACGGATGTCACCAAGGTGCTCTCCAATTCTTCTACGGAATTCGCAAAAAGTCTTACCTACATATTGTTTACCACATTTTCATGTGGCGAAGTACACCAACCCCTTTGTTCTACAGTTCACAAAAGATCTGATATCAAAGGTTCTATGCGTGACGGTGCTGGTAAATTCATTGCCCAATAACATGGCACTGCACGCCACGCAGCCCCCACATCGAAATGTACCTCTCAAATCGGTACTGAGCCAGGAAGTATTAGTGGGAGCTTGTAGCAAACTGTGTACTAGTCAATCCTTCAGGTTACGCCCACGGCGATACGTAATCGCTGGTCTGTCTTCAATGAGATGTCCCACATCCGGGTTGGATTTAAGTATTCCCCAGAATTGTGTGAGGATATCTCTAACCTCCTCATGTGCGTCATCATATGTAGCAATGATACGGATCTTGTCATTCTCCGTTGATGTCACTTTGGGAACCAGCAATGTGTTCCGATCAATGGCTAGGGAATGTTGGTATACCCCAGCTAGGACATTTTGCGGATATCCTCTGCGCCTAAACCTATGTTGCAGATCTTTTGATGCAGCACGGCAGTCACTCACTCTTGAACAGTTACAGCTCAGTCTTAAGTATTGACCCTTGGGAATACCTTTTTTCAGGGACGTAGGGTGGCAACTGTCAGGAGACTGTTAGTAGCTGTCTCCTTTCGGAACAGCCGAGTCTCCACATTACCTTCCTTGTCCTTATAGATGGTGAGGTCTAGGAAGGTAATCTAATGTTCATGGATCTCGGATGTAAAGAACAGTCCCAAGTTGTTTTTGCTTAGGTCCTCTACAAACTTGTTAAACTCTACCTTATTCCCTGACCATAGAATGAGGAGATCATCAATATAACATAGCCACAGGCTAATACAGTCAGTCCACTTGTTACCCTCATCTGAAAGCACCACTTCCCGTTCCCACCAGCCCAGGTAGAGGTTGGCGAATGTGGGCGCACATGGGCTGCCCATCGCCACCCCCCTGAGCTGGTGGTACGTGCGGCGATCAAAAAGGAAAACTTTTATTTTCCAAGATGAAATGGAGAAGCTCCAGAATGAACTCATTGTTTCGCCAGAGATGTGTATCACGTTAGTGCAAAAAGGACGTCACCGCTCCACATCCCTTATCATGAGGTATGGAGCTGTACAGCGCATCCACATCAAGACTGGCCAACATAGTTCTGTTGTCTGTCTGGACCCCCTCAAGTCTTTTAATGACCTCCATTGAATCGCGCACGTACGACGGGAGGGCCAATACAAATGGTCGCAGTATCTTATCAACATACGTACTCACACCATGGGTGAGGCTGCCCGTACCAGAGATGATAAGTTTGCCTTTTACTGGAGATAGGCCCTTGTGAACCTTCGGGAGACCATAAAAGCATGGAGTTTGGGGATGTTTAGGGAGCAGGAATCAAAATTCTGCTTCATTGATCAGCTGACTATTGCGCGCTATGATTAGTATCCTTTTGAGCTTATCCCAAAGGATCCCAGCCGGATTACTTTCCAAGACGCGATAGCAGTTTTCATCTTTGAGAATGTTGAGGCACATTGTTCTATATTGTACATAATTCATAATCACAATATTGCCCCCCTTATCCGGGGGCTTGATGACAATGGATGTATCCCTTTCAAAGGGGAGTAAAGCCTCCATCTCCCCTTTTGTGAAGTTCACAGTACCTCTCCTATAATTCTCGATTGATCTAAGCTGATCTGTGACAACGTTAAGGAATATATCCAAAGATGTGCCCTCCCTCAGCGGTGGATTCTTGGTTGAGGGGGTCTTGAGATCCGTTAAGGGACCCTCACCCAGACCCCTGCCCCCTTCTTCCAACAAATCCGCCAGAAGGCTCACATCTGATAACTCCTGCATATCGATTCCCAGTTCTAAACATTTTTGTCTATCATGCGTATTGAAAAATTTCCTCCATTTGAGTTTTCGTATGAAAAGGGTCAAATTCTTTACCCATTCAAAGGAGTCAAAGGCACACGTAGGAACAAATGAGAGACCTTTCCCCAACAATTGTGTTTCTGTCTCTGTAAGGGTTCTATCTGACAGATTAATCATTTGTAATGCATCAGAGTTAGTGGGTGTATGTGTTGTATTTTCTTTTGCCCCATACCCCTTAGTGTATTCTCCTGATGCATCATTGTTTTTTTCTGTCCCTCAGCCCGTATGTCAGTGTTGGTGGTGTCCCTAAAAAAAAAACATGTTGTCTTGGTCTCCTACCCCTAACTCCCCTATTTCTTGGCCTCCCCCTAGATGATTGAAAAATAGGGTATTGGGAGTAGGGGTGGGAGGCTCCTTCAGATTCGGTCTCCCCCTCTGAAGAAGAGGGTTCCGTTTCAATCTCAAGGGTCTTGGCCCTTCTGGCCCCAAATTCCAAGATACGTCCCTCCCTAAAGTCTGAGGTTTCCCTTAGAAATTGGGAGTGCTTGCGTACCTTCAATTGAGCTGTAAACAACTTAATCGTCTGCTGCAAGATCAATTCCTTGCGTGCAAAATCAGGGTTATCAGATAATCTTTTTGTTCCAGTGATTTGTTCCTGGATCAATTGAAAATTTTAGTTGTACTGTATAATACTTTCTCTTGCTCCAGGAGTAATCCCATCAATCGGAGTGAACTATCAACGGACTCTCCCATTTTTTGAGGAACTCTGGTGATTGAACTCTGACCGATGGTAGAAAGGGAATACGTAAGCCCCGTGGAACAATTTTGTTTTTACTATACAGTAGATCTCCAATGTTTGTATTTCCCACCAACCTCTCACGTGATCTTTATATGTGTTGGTGAGTTGTTTAAAGGCCCCCGTGATACTTAAAGTGCTGGTTTCAGGTGGTAATTCTGCCTCAAAGAACACTAGCTTTGCCTCATCATTTCAATTATCACTGAAAAGGCCTGCTGCCCAAAAACCTGCCATCCCCCTGAAAATGGAGATAATAGAACAAACTTCACTGAACAGATTGTAGTTTACGTTCCACTCTCTGAAATTAGGTTACTGGATGAAGAAACGTTGTAAAAAAAAGAATAAAATTACCTTTATTGAATATATTATTAAAATAAAAGGAGGGACAGCACAAATTCTACCTAATTAATGGACGACTATACACAAATAAGAGACCAGCTAGAAGTAGGTCTTATACACTGAAAAGCTGTGTCGCTAAAAATCAGTGTAACTGGCCGCTCACGTGTGGAACAAAAAGTCAACCATATACACCATTTAGGACTGTGACCATACCCTAGGTATTGAAAAGTGGTGGTTATCGAACCTATAGTAAGCCAGTGTGGCTGAAAGGTTCAACACCACTAGCTGCATGTGGTCGCAGTATTACCTGCTGGTGCAAGCGGCTTAATGCGCTGACAAATGGGCTGCAATTCTGGCTATTAGTACTCTCCCAGAAGAAACTCACTGCCCTATATCCTAAAAGGGGTTGGTAGACATCTGCTTACATCCTAGTATGCATCCACATTACAGTGACGGGATGCTTCCAGTATCTTTGATGTGGGCACAAATCAACTTCCCATTAAGGGTCTAGCATACACTCGCCCCCAACACTGCTGTCACAAGTTGGAGGTCCCAGGAGAGACCACCGCGTCGTCAAGCAATAAACGGAAATCAGGTATAGACACATAAGAGTTTATTGCACAAACAGAAACATGGAAAGCAGCACAGATAAAACATGAGCTCTATGTACCGTCAGCACAGTGGGAGAAAACCCCCACTGCGCCACTGTCTAGTAATACTCCAGAGGGGCGTAACTAAGCAACTCCTGGTTTTCACTAGAGCCCTAGATGGTAGGGTTAGACTTAGCCGCAGGAAGTTGCCAGGGTCCACTCTGGAGCTTGACCTAGACAGTGACAGCAGGAGCGAATGGACAACAGGTACCAGAAGGTACCGATGGCACATAGGCAAACATAACAGACAGGTAAATACAAAACAGGGCAAATAATAACACAAGCAGGAGTTCATGCAAGGGAGCAGGAGTGGCAATGAGCAGAGAAGGACTTGCTCCACCAGTAGTAAACTGCATGGCCTTGTCATGCCACTCTGCTGCAAAGGCTTGCTGAACACAGACATCAGAATAAACACAAAGTAACTAAAACATAACTGGCAGAACAGAAAGACAGGAAAAAGGACGCAAATGAACAAGTAGGGAAACTCACAGAGCACAGACAGACACAGATCCCATGGGTCAGCAGCATGGGAGAGAGTACAAACCAGGAACAGGACAGACAACACACACCAGGAGAGCTGATCCAGAACTGAGGAAACCTCAGCCTTATATACAGGTTCCATGGGTGCAGCAGAGAGACCACACCCATGGAGCAGACAGAGGATTAACTCCTAATAGGAATACAGGGGAGTTAACCCATACAGAACCACAAATGACACACAGGAACAGAACTTCAGCGAGGAGCGCCAAATGAGCAAGAACGGAAGGTCACAGCCAGAGATAGTGGCTGTGACAACTGCTCTACGCGTTTCACCCTAAATCGGGATCCTCAGGAGCATTTAAATATCTGGGCTGCAGACATACAAACAAGACCACTAACTGCCTTGTGTTCTGAGGTCGGCGGCAGCTGCGCTAGAATGGCCGTACGCGGCAGGTTATGAAGAGGAGGCCCCTTCCCTGGAATGGATCAAGCCCCTGGGTCGGCCAATAGAGTAGGAGGGTGGTGCGGCTAACCGCAGCTCAATCCTGCCCACACTACCCGCCCACTAAACGGAGCGATGCCAGCCGGAGGGTCAAAACACTCCTATGAAAACCGGGGACCAAATGGCGGTATTGTGGCAGCATGGCAAGGTTGGTAATAGAAGAAAATGAAAAATGAGAGCAAATACTACTGTATATACGATAATATTACGACAGTAGCAAATGCTACTGTCAATGCGATCATATTAAGACAGCGAAGCGGCATAGTTCTGAGGATGTATTCATACATGGTGATTAAAGCAAATGAGTATGGGGGGATAACTAGGACGTATGTAGATCCATAGGCAAGTTAACAAAAGACCTTTGCTATCGCGCCTTGGAAAGTAATCCGGCTGGGATCCTTTGGGATAAGCTCAAAAGAATTTGGAATTTGGATTTTGGAATTTGGATTCCTGCTCCCTAAACATCCCCAAACTCTGTGCTTTTATGGTCTCCCGAAGGTTCACAAGGGCCTATCTCCAGTAAAAGGCATACCTATCGTCTCTGGTATGGGCAGCCTCACCCATGGTGTGAGTACGTATGTTGATAAGATACTGCGACCATTTGTATTGGCCCTCCCGTCGTACGTGCGCGATTCAATGGAGGTCATTAAAAGACTTGAGGGGGTCCAGATGGACAACGGAACTATGTTGCCAGTCTTGATGTGGAGGTGCTTTACAGCTCCATACCTCATGATAAGGGATGTGGAGTGGTGACATCCTTTTTGCACTAACGTGGTACACATCTCTGGTGACACAATGAGTTCATTCTGGAGCTTCTCTTTTTCATCTTGGAAAATAAAGTTTTCCTTTTTGATCACCGCACATACCACCAGCTCAGGGGGGTGGCGATGGGCAGCCCATGTGCGCCCACATTCGCCAACCTCTACCTGGGCTGGTGGGAACGGGAAGTGGTGTTTCAAGATGAGGGTAAAAAGTGGACTGACTGTTTTAGCCTGTGGCTACGTTATATTGATGATGTCCTCATTCTATGGTCAGGGAGTAAGATAGAGTTTAACAAGTTTGTAGAGGACCTAAACAAAAATGACTTAGGACTGTTCTTTACATCTGAGATCCATGAACATCAGATTACCTTCCTGGACTTTACTATCTATAAGGACAAGGAAGGTAATGTGGGGATTCGGCTGTTCCTAATGGAGACAGCTACTAACAGTCTCCTGCGTTGGGACAGTTGCCACCCTACGTCCTGAAAAAAGGTATTCCCAAGGGTCAATACTTGAGACTGAGCTGTAACTGTTCCAGAGTGAGTGACTGCCGTGCTGCATCAAAAGATCTGCAGCATAGATTTAGGTGCAGAGGATATCCGCAAAGTGTCCTAGCTACCAACATTCCCTAGCCATTGATCGGAACACATTGCTGGTTCCGAAAAGTGACATCAACGGAGAATGACAAGATCCGTATCATTGCTACATATGATGAGGCACATGAGGAGGTTAGAGATATCCTCACACAATTCTGGGGAATACTTAAATTCGACCCGGATGTGGGACATCTCATTGAAGACAGACCAGCGATTATGTATCGCCGTGGGCGTAACCTGAAGGATCGCCTAGTACACCGTTTTCCACAAGCTCCCACTAATACTTCCTGGCTCAGTACCGATTTGAAAGGTACATTTCGATGTGGGGGCTGCGTGGCGTGCAGTGCCATGTTATTGGGCAATGAATTTACCATCACCGTCACGCGTAGCACCTTTGATATCAGATCTTTTGTGAACTGTAGAACAAAGGGGTTGGTGTACTTCGCCACATGCAAATGTGGTAAACAATATGTAAGAAAGACTTTTTGCAAATTCTGTAGAAGAATTGTAGAGCACCTTGGTAACATCCGTAAGGGTGCCGATACGGCAATTGCGCGACATATAGCCTCCCTACATAAGGATGACAAGGACGCTATTAAATTCCAAGGGATTGAAGTGGTTAGGAGGTCCACAAGAGGGGGGGATTTTGACAGGAAATTATTACAGAAGGAGGCACAATGGATGTTCAGACTGCGGACAGTCCAACCGCAGGGTCTGAATGAGCAAATCTCATATGTGTGCTTTTTGTAAATCATTGGGGTAGTATACTTGTCCTCTCCTGTCATGTATCACCACCATTACCACTAATGACGTCCCAAATATCTAAATAGATCCAAAGGTCTTTTGTTCACTTCCCTATGGCTCTACATATGTCCTAATTATCCCCCCGTTCTCATTTGCTTTAATCACCATGTATGAATACATCCTCAGAATTGGGCCGCATCGCTGTCCTAATATGATCGCATTGACAGTAGCATTTGCTACTGTCGTAATATTATTGTATAGACAGTAGTATTTGCTCTCATTTTTCATTTGCTTCTATTACCAACATTGCCGTGCTGCTGCAATATAGAGTACCGCCATTTGGTCCCCGGTTTTCATAGGAGTGTTTTGACACTCTGGCTGGCATCTCTCCATTTAGTGGGCGGGTAGTGAGGGTGGGGTTGAGCTGTGGTTAGCCACGCCCCCCTCCCACGCTATTCGCCCACCCAGGTGCTTGATCCATTCCAGGGGAGGGGTCTGAAGCCCAGATATTTAAATGCTCCTGAGGATCCCGATTTAGGGTGAAACGTGCAGAGCAGTGTTGGGGGTGAGTGTATGCTAGACACTTAATGGGAAGTTGATTCGTGCCCACATCAAAGATACTGGATGCATCCCGTCACTGTAATGTGGATGCACACCAGGATGTGAGCAGATGTCTATCAACCCCTTTTAGGACATAGGGCAGTGAGTTTCTTCTGGTAGGGCACTAATAGCCAGAATTGCAGCCCATCTGTCAGCGCATTAAGCCATTTGCACAGCATGTAATACTGCGACCACATCTAGCTAGTGGTGTTGAACCTTTCAGCCACACTGGCTTACTATAGGTTCGATAACTACCACTTTTCAATGCCTAGGGTATAGTCACAGTCCTAAATGGTGTATATGGTTGACTTTTTGTTCCACACGTGAGCGGCCAGTTACACTGATTTTTAGCGACACAGCTTTTCAGTGTATAAGACCTACTTCTAGCTGGTCTCTTATTTGCGGATAGTCGTCCATTAATAAGTTAGAATTTTCTGTTGTCCCTCCTTTTATTTTAATAATATATTTAATAAAGGTGATTTTATTATTTTCTTTACAATGTTCCTAGTCAGACATGCTTTAGCTAAGATAATCTGGCCTGCTGGAACATTAAAATCTCAAATTGGCAGCTGGCTTACTTCTCTCTCAACCACAAATAAGGGAATATCTTAATGTTATAGGATTCTTATAAACTCAGGCCCTGATTCCCTTGCGAAATATAAAACAAAATGGGAATCTGCTCTTAAAACTACTTTTTCAGAAAATGAATGTCAGGAAGCATACGCTATAATTCCCAAGATCTCTAGATGCTCAAATCATATTGAAATATCTAGGAAACTGCTATATCAATGGTTTATGGTGCCTGCAAGGATGTCCTTGTTTAGTGACGTTCCCAGTACATGCTGGAGATGTCGGGAAATTGGATCCTTTTTACATATTTTGGGAATGCCCATGCATTTTGAGGTTCTGGAAAAGGATTGGGAGACTTATCATTTATATGTAGTTTTCCAATAATTCTTGAGGCTCCATTGGCATTACTAAACATCAACTCTGGCAAATTTTCTTTATTCCACAAAACTATTATTCTCCATGTGCTTACTGTAGTGAGAGAACAAATTGCCTGTAACTAGAGAACTCCAGCCATACCATCAATGGCTAGAGTAATACAAGGAGTGAACAATAATTGCTGGCATGAGTCCATGATTGCTTCTTCGCTGCATAACATTGTGGCTTTCAAAAATAAATGGGATGTATGGTTATCATGTAAATATAACTCAATCTCCTTTTGAGGAGAATCAATACATACTCCAATTCATCATAAGAAGTGTGTAATACTTATGGTTTAGATAGTTCTGTATTGCAATTTCTCCTTTGCAACATTTAATTTGATTACCTGGACCAGGAATTGTTGATTCCTTACTTTGTACTTTTAGGTAGTAAGAACTACTGCATTTAATTTCTTTGACTTTTCTATTCTTTTTGTTCCACTTTATTACTACAAAATATTTCAAACGATTGTCTATGTATTTTGTAATTGAATTATCTTCAATAAAAATCAAAGTTACAAAAAAAGAAATACTCCTGGTCTAATTCATCAACTGCTGTGCTACTTTTAATAAATACTCGGCAAAAGAAAGACATCCGAATGAAATATGCCTGTTTAACCCCTTCCCGACCTTTGACGTACTGTTACGTCATGGGAACCACTGAGATCCCGCAATTTGACGTAATAGTACGTCATAGTGATTGCGCGGGCGATCACTGCAGGGGCCCAGCAGTCCGTGGTAGCCGGGCCCCTGCTGTATCCGCTGGCATCGATGTAAAAGCCGATGCCGGTGGTTTAACCCCTTCTGTGCCGCGGTCCGCGCTGACCGCGACATAAAAGAGGTTTGTGTCCGGTGAGGGAGAGCATCGAGTCCCCGCACTGCTGTGGCGGGGACCCGATGCGACCCAAGGCAGCCCGATGCCGTGCAGAGGCTGCCCAATGCCTTGTACGGCAACGGGAACTGCCTTCTACGGGAGCCGAGGAGATCCAGCCTCAGGCTGGGTCTCCTAGGCAACCTGTTAGTGTATGACTCAGTGTCATACATTAACAGGCAATGCATTACAATACAGATGTATTGTTGTCACTACCAGAGCTTTGGGACGTTCTCACAGCTCTGTTTCTCCACCCCTGTGATGATGTCACTACTAGAGCTGGGAGGCGTTCTCACTACTCTGTTTACTTCTGGTTTCTTTCACCACAGCTGTCCTTCATGTGTTTGATTTCCTTCTCTTTATATCACCCCTCCTCCTATGATAGGATGTGGATTATAGTTCTCACTTCAGTTGTGGCTCTTGCTTTGGTTTCTTCACTTGTAGCTATCAGTCCACTGGACCTGTGTTCTGCTGCAGCTAGCACTCCGGATTTTGCCAGCCTGTCCTTGGATCCGTCTTCTCTGCGGCTACAACACCTTCAGCTAAGTCTGCAGACATTGTTGTATTCCTGTTTGTTTTCTGACTGGATCTGAGGTGGCCACGGTTCCCTCCATATACTGAGTAGGGCACTGGTGGCCGTGCCCCTTCCACTATTGTAGGGGTTACAGTGGTCATTAGTCTTAGGCACGTGGGCATGCCTCGTTCCGCCTTTTGGATCCGGGCATGTGCTTTAGCAGAATAGGGAAAGCGTTGAGGGTCGGACAGGGGTCACCCTTTATCCTCCCTAGTTCTGGGTCCAGTCAGTTGCTCTGTACTGTGAATTACTATCGTTGCTCACATACACCCGTGACATTATAATCCACCAAAACCGTCCTTTTTTGACATGGATCCGCTTTCTGACCTGGTTGACCGCATGCAGGGTCTTTCTTTGGAAGTAGCGGATCTCCGTCAATCTATGACCCAGCTTCAAGCATTGGGCCCTGCTCCGGCTCATGGAGTCTGTTGCGAGCCAAAAGTCTCACTTCCGGAGACGTTCTCCGGGGGCAGTGAGAATTTTGTTCGTTTCAGAGAGGCATGCAAACTCCATTTTTGCTTGTGTCCTCACTCTTCTGGTAATCAAGAGCAGAGGGTGAGGATTGTCATCTCCCTGCTCAGGGGTAATGCTCAGACTTGGGCTTTTTCGCTGCCATCAGGGGATCCCTCCCTTCGATCCGTGGAGGGATTTTTTGTGGCCCTGGGGCAGATTTATGATGACCCGGATCGTGTTGCTCTGGCCGAATCTAACCTACGTGTTTTATGCCAGAACAAACGGTCTGCGGAGCTTTATTGTTCTGAATTTCGGAGATGGGCAGCTGATTCGGGTTGGAATGATGCTGCACTCCGGAGTCAGTTCTGTCATGGTCTCTCGGAGAGATTAAAAGATGCGTTTGCTTTCCATGAGAGACCAACGTCCTTAGAGTCTGCCATGTCATTGGCGGTACGCCTTGACAGGCGTCTAAGAGAAAGAAACGAGACCTCTCTGTCCAGCCATTGTCAGTCTAGGGGCAGTGGTGCGGACTCATTCACTGTGCAGGGGCCTCATCCTGTCTCGCTCCCCTCTGAGGAGGAGCCCATGCAGCTAGCTCGACTTGCCCCTGATAAAAGAGGATTTAGTCCTCAGAGTATGGTATGTTTTTGTTGTGGGGGCATAGGTCATTTGGCTAATGTTTGTCCGTCTAGGAGATTCTTGAACCGTACTAAGAGCGATAATAAGAGAAAAATCTCAAAAGGTAAATCATCAAGTTCTGCTTCATCTGCTACTTTGGGCAAAGTTGATGTAGGATTTGATGCTTTTCCTCTGACCTGCAGTTCCCGTTTTCTCCTGTCTGCCAGGGTGGCGCTAGAGAGCAAAGTCATTTCTTGCGAGATTTTTGTCGATAGTGGAGCGGCCGTCAATCTTATTGACACTCAATTTGTAGCCATGCATGGTTTTCAGGTTTGCACATTAGATAAAGATATACCTGTTTTTGCTATTGACTCTGCTCCACTCTCACAGAGATCTCTGAAGGGCATTGTTCACAATATCCGGCTAGCTGTAGGTGACACTCATGTGGAGGAAATATCTTGTTTTGTCCTTAACGGATTGCCGTCTCCTCTAGTTTTGGGGTTACCCTGGCTCACTAGACATAACCCCACTATTGATTGGCAAGGAAGGCAAATAAATGAGTGGAGTGATTTTTGTAGAGAGAATTGTCTCACAGCGACTTTTGCAGAGGTGTCTACTAAAACAGTGCCATCATTTCTCTCTGATTTCTCGGACGTGTTTTCCGAGAGCGGTGTTCAGGAGCTACCTCCTCACCGGGAGTTTGACTGTCCCATTAACCTCATTCCCGGCGCCAAGCTGCCAAAAGCACGCCTCTACAATCTCTCACAACCGGAAAGAATCGCAATGCGAACTTACATCTCCGAGAGTCTCGAAAAGGGGCATATTCGTCCCTCAAAGTCACCTGTGGCCGCGGGTTTTTTTTTTGTTAAAAAGAAAGATGGCTCTCTGAGACCTTGCCTAGATTTTAGGGAGCTGAACCGTATCACGATTCGCGATCCCTATCCCCTTCCTCTGATCCCGGACCTCTTCAATCAAATTGTTGGGGCCAAGGTGTTTTCCAAATTGGATTTGAGAGGCGCGTACAACCTGGTCAGGGTCAGAGAGGGGGATGAATGGAAAACGGCCTTTAATACCCCTGACGGGCATTTCGAGAATCTCGTTATGCCTTTCGGCCTGATGAATGCTCCGGCCGTCTTTCAGCATTTTGTTAATAGTATTTTCTATCATTTAATGGGGAAATTCGTATTGGTATATCTTGATGATATTTTGATTTTTTCCCCTGATGTTCAGACCCATCAGGATCATCTTTTTCAGGTTCTGCAGATTCTGCGGGAAAATAAATTGTACGCCAAGCTGGAGAAATGTCTTTTTATGGTATCGGAGATTCAATTTCTGGGTTTTCTCCTCTCTGCTTCTGGTTTTCGCATGGATCCCGAGAAGGTCCGTGCTGTACTTGAGTGGGAGCTTCCTGAGAATCAGAAGGCATTGATGCGCTTTCTGGGTTTTGCGAACTATTACAGAAAGTTCATTTTGAATTATTCCTCTGTTGTCAAACCCCTCACTGACATGACAAAAAAGGGGGCGGATTTTTCCTCTTGGTCGGAGGAGGCGCTTGCAGCCTTTTCTAAGATTAAAGAGAATTTTGCGTCTGCTCCCGTCTTGGTGCATCCCGATGTTTCCTTACCTTTTATTGTTGAGGTGGATGCTTCCGAGGTGGGTGTGGGTGCGGTTTTGTCCCAGGGCCCTTCCCCTGCCAAGTGGCGACCCTGTGCCTTTTTCTCTAAAAAACTCTCCCCGGCAGAGAGAAACTATGATGTGGGAGATAGGGAGTTGTTGGCCATCAAGTTGGCTTTCGAGGAATGGCGCCATTGGTTGGAGGGGGCCAGGCACCCTATCACCGTTTTTACCGACCATAAGAATCTGGCATACTTGGAGTCGGCCAGGCGTATGAATCCGAGACAGGCCAGATGGTCTCTGTTCTTCTCCAGATTCAATTTTGTTGTTACATTCCGACCTGGGATAAAAAATGTGAAGGCTGATGCTCTCTCTCGCTGTTTTCCGGGAGGAGGAAACTCTGAGGACCCGGGTCCCATTTTGGCGGAGGGGGTAGTTGTTTCTGCTCTATATTCCGATTTGGAGGCCGAGGTCCAGGCTGCCCAGACTGAGACACCTGCCCGTTGTCCTTCTGGGAAGTTGTTCGTGCCTCCTGAGCTACGTCACAAACTCTTTAAGGAGCATCATGATACGGTTCTTGCTGGTCACCCCGGGAGTAGAGCCACGGTGGATCTCATTGCTCGGAGATTTTGGTGGCCGGCTCTTCGTAAGTCGGTGGAGGGTTTTGTGGCTGCTTGTGAGACGTGCTCTCGCGCTAAGGTCCCTCGTTCACGGCCTTCAGGTTCCCTTCTCCCGTTACCCATTCCTTCCCGTCCTTGGACACACCTGTCCATGGACTTTATCACGGATCTTCCTCGTTCCTCGGGGAAGTCGGTGATCCTGGTGGTGGTGGACCGTTTTAGCAAGATGGCTCATTTCGTACCTTTCCCTGGTTTACCCAATGCTAAAACGTTGGCGCAAGCTTTTGTCGACCATATTGTTAAATTGCACGGCATTCCCTCTGATATTGTTTCCGATAGAGGCACGCAGTTTGTGTCCAGGTTCTGGAAGGCTTTCTGTTCTCGCCTGGGGGTTCGGCTGTCCTTCTCTTCTGCTTTTCATCCGCAGTCGAATGGTCAGACTGAGCGCCTTAATCAGAATCTGGAGACATATTTGCGCTGTTTTGTTTCAGAGAACCAGGAGGATTGGTGTTCATTTCTCCCTCTTGCTGAGTTTGCTCTGAACAACCGTCGTCAGGAATCTTCTGGTGAGTCACCATTCTTTGGTGCATATGGGTTCCATCCGCAGTTTGGTACATTCTCGGGAGGGGCTCTTTCTGGTTTACCTGAGGAGGAGAGATTTTCCTCGTCTTTGTCTACCATTTGGCAAAAGATTCAGAGTAATCTTAAAAAGATGAGTGAGAGGTATAAGCGTGTGGCTGATAAGAGACGTGTGCCTGGTCCGGACCTGAATGTGGGTGATCTGGTGTGGTTGTCTACTAGAAACATTAAGTTGAAGGTTCCCTCCTGGAAATTGGGTCCCAAGTTTATTGGGCCTTATAAAATCTTGTCAGTCATCAATCCTGTTGCCTTCCATCTTGATCTTCCACGGGTTTGGAAGATACATAATGTATTTCACAGATCTCTCTTAAAACCATATGTCCAGCCCACGGTACCCTCCTCTTTGCCTCCTCCTCCGATTTTGGTTGATGGCAATCTGGAGTTTGAGGTTTCCAGAATTGTGGACTCTCGCATGGTCCGCGGTTCTCTTCAGTACCTCGTTCATTGGAAGGGTTATGGTCCTGAGGAGAGGATGTGGGTTCCGGTGTCGGACATTAAAGCCACTCGCCTCATCAGGGCATTTCATAGGGCTCATCCTGAGAAGGTGGGTCCTGGGTGTCCGGAGTCCACCCGTAGAGGGGGGGGTACTGTCACTACCAGAGCTTTGGGACGTTCTCACAGCTCTGTTTCTCCACCCCTGTGATGATGTCACTACTAGAGCTGGGAGGCGTTCTCACTACTCTGTTTACTTCTGGTTTCTTTCACCACAGCTGTCCTTCATGTGTTTGATTTCCTTCTCTTTATATCGCCCCTCCTCCTATGATAGGATGTGGATTATAGTTCTCACTTCAGTTGTGGCTCTTGCTTTGGTTTCTTCACTTGTAGCTATCAGTCCACTGGACCTGTGTTCTGCTGCAGCTAGCACTCCGGATTTTGCCAGCCTGTCCTTGGATCCGTCTTCTCTGCGGCTACAACACCTTCAGCTAAGTCTGCAGACATTGTTGTATTCCTGTTTGTTTTCTGACTGGATCTGAGGTGGCCACGGTTCCCTCCATATACTGAGTAGGGCACTGGTGGCCGTGCCCCTTCCACTATTGTAGGGGTTACAGTGGTCATTAGTCTTAGGCACGTGGGCATGCCTCGTTCCGCCTTTTGGATCCGGGCATGTGCTTTAGCAGAATAGGGAAAGCGTTGAGGGTCGGACAGGGGTCACCCTTTATCCTCCCTAGTTCTGGGTCCAGTCAGTTGCTCTGTACTGTGAATTACTATCGTTGCTCACATACACCCGTGACAATTGTAATGCATTGCAGAGGGGATCAGACCCCCAAAAGTGAATGTCATAAATAAAGTAAAGTTAAAAAAGTTTTAAAAAAGTGTTTTTTTTTATAAAATTAATAAAGTAATAAAATTAATAAAAGAAAAAAAAAAACGGCCCTTTCTCCTTATTTTATAATAAAAAACTGAAAAAAAAAACACAAAACTCACACATATTAGGTATCGCCGCATCCGTAATGACCGGCTCTATAGATATATCACATGATCCACCCTGTCCGATAAACACCGTAAAAAACAAAAACTGTTTAAAAAAAGCCTTTTTTTCACCTAACATCACAAAAAGTGCAACACCAAGCGATCAAAAAGGCGTATGCCCCCCCAAAATGGTATCAATAAAACCGTCACCTCATCCCGCAAAAAATGAGCCCCTACCTAAGACAATCTCCTAAAAATTAAAAAAACTATAGCTCTCAGAACATGGAAACACTAAAACATCATTTTTTTTGTGTCAAAACTGCTATTATTGTGCTAAAGTGAAATACATAAAAAAATATATACATATTAGGTATCGCCACGTCCGTAACAAACAGCTCTATCAAAATATTACATGATCTAACCACTCAGATGAACAGCGTCAAAAATAAAAAAAATTAAAAAAAATGAAAAAAATCTATTTTTGTCACATTACTTTACAAAAATTGCAAAAACAAGTGATCAAAAAGGCGTATGCCCCCCAAAATAGTACCAATCAGACCATCACCTCATCCCACAAAAAAATTAGACCCTACCTAAGAGAATCGGTCAAAAAATAAAAAAGCTATGGCTCTCAGACTATGGAGACACTAAAATATGATTATTTTTTGCTTCAAAACTGCTATTATTGTGCTAAAGTTAAAAAAATGAAAAAAGTGTATACATTAGGTATCGCCACGTCCGTAACAAACAGCTCTATAAAAATATCACATGACCTAACCACTAAGGTGAACACCGTAAAAAAAAAAAAAAAAAATGTGTAAAAAAAAAAATGCCATTTTTGTCACATTACATCACAAAAATTGCAACAGCAAGTGATCAAAAAGGTGTATGCCCCCCAATCAGACCATCACCTCATCCCGCAAAAAATGAGACCCTACCTGAGAGAATCGGTCAAAAAATAAAAAACCTATGGCTCTCAGACTATGAGACCCTAAAATATCATTATTTCGATTTCAAAAATGCTATTATTGTGTAAAACTTAAATAAATAAGAAAAAGTTGACATATTAGGTATTGCCACGTGTGTAACTATCTGCTCTATAAAAAAGTCATATGACCTAATCCCTCAGGTAAATTCTGTAAAAATATAAACGGTGCCAAAACAAAAAATTTTTTGTTACCTTGCCTCACAAAAAACGTAATATAGAGCAATAAAAAAAATCATATGTACCCCAAAATAGTACCAATAAAACTGGCACCTTATCCCGTAGTTTCCAAAATGTGGTCACTTTTTTGAGTTTCTACTGTAGCGGTGCATCAGGGGGGGCTTCAAATGGGATATGTTATCTAAAAAACAGTTCAGCTAAATTTGCCTTCCAAAAACCATATGGCATTCCTTTCCTACTGCACCCTGCCGTGTGCCCGTACAGCAGTTTACGATCACATGTGGGGTGTTTCTGTAAACCGCAGAATCAGGGAAATAAATATTGAGTTTTATTTGGCTGTTAACTCTTGCTTTGCTACTGGAAAAAATGGATTAAAATGTAAAATCTGTCAAAAAAGTGAAATTCTGAAATTTTATCTCCATTTTCCATCAATTCTTGTGGAACACCTAAAGGGTTAACAAAGT
Source organism: Bufo bufo (assembly GCF_905171765.1). Taxonomy (NCBI): domain Eukaryota; kingdom Metazoa; phylum Chordata; class Amphibia; order Anura; family Bufonidae; genus Bufo; species Bufo bufo. The sequence continues at coordinate 160,387,132 of NC_053397.1, forward strand.
TAGTAAAATCAGTTTTGTATACCTTGAGGGGTGTAGTTTCTAAAATGGGGTAATTTTTGGGTGGTTTCTATTATGTAAGCCTCACAAAGTGACTTCAGACCTGAACTGGTCCTTAACGCTGGGTTCACACCTGAGCGTTTTACAGCGCGTTCCTACGCGCTGTAAAACGCTCAACAGGCAAGAACCAATGATTCCCTATGGGAATGGTTCTCACCTGAGCGTTTTACAGCGCGTATGAACGCGCTGTAAAATGCCCTACGCCCCAAGAAGTACAGGAGCTTCTTTGGGGCGTATGGTCGCGCGTTCCCGGGAACTTCCGGAGTCGCGTCTGTACGCCCATAAAATCGCGCATACAGAGCGCTCCTTCGGTACGCTCATGTGTGAACCCAGCGTAAAAAGTGGGTTTTGGAAATTTTCCCAAAAATTTCAAGATTTGCTTCCATACTTGTAAGCCTTCTAACGTCCCCAAAAAATAAAATGTAATTTTCAAAATGATCCGAACATGAAGTAGACATATAGGGAATGTAAAGTAATTACTATTTTTGAAGGTATTACTATCTATTATAAAAGTAGAGAAATTGAAATTTGCAAATTTAGTATTTTTTTATGAATAAAAATGTTTTTTTTAAACTTATTTTTACCACTGTCATGAAGTACAATATGTGACGAGAAAACAATCTCAGAATGGCCTGTATAAGTAAAAGCGTTTTAAAGTTATCACCACATAAAGTGACATGTCAGATTTGTAAAAAATGGCCTGGGCAGGAAGGTGAAAACAGGCCCAGGGTTGAAGGGGTTAATTTTATGGCCAAAAACACACAAGCTTGATAAATGTGTATTTTACAGTGGGTAGGTGTGCTACATTTTGGCTTCTAGCACAGCAGAAATACTGTTAAGGCTACTTTCACACTAGCGTTCAGGTGTCCGCTCGTGAGCTCCGTTTGAAGGGGCTCACGAGCGGTCCTGAACGCAGCTGGACGGCCCTGATGCATTCTCAATGGAGGCGGATCCACTGAGAATGCATCCGCCTGCCAGCGTTCAGCCTCCGCTCCGCTCAGTGAGCGGACACCTGAACGCTGCAAGCAGCGTTCGGGTGTCCGCCTGGCCGTGCGGAGGCGAGCGGATCCGTCCAGAGTTATAATGGAAGTCAATGGGGACGGATCCGCTTGAAGATGACACCATATGGCTCAATCTTCAAGCGGATCCGTTCCCCATTGACTTTCAATGTAAAGTCTGGACGGATCCGCTCAGGCTACTTTCTGACTTAGAAAATTTTCTAAGTTTTAATGCAGACGGATCCGTTCTGAACGGATGCGAACGTCTGCATTATCGGAGCGGATCCGTCTGATGAAACATCAGGCGGATCCGCTCCGAACGCTAGTGTGAAAGTAGCCTAAGGTGTTTCCATACGTCGTGGCTATGCTGCATTTATGGTGCGTTTTCTTCCAGCAAAGGGAAAACACACAGCAGACTTAAATTACATTAAGGTAACTCTGTTTTGTAATGTAACTCTGTTTTGCTGCGTTTTCCTTTTGCTGGAAGAAAATGCATCATAAATGCAGATATTTTGTTGCCAAAACCGCATGCACTTTTCGGTGTGTTTATTTTGCCAGCCCAAACTTATTTTTAGTGTGGCAAAAAACTGCACACAAAAAAAACACACAAGCATGCGTTTTTTTCAAAAACGTACCTGCATTTATTGTGTGTTTTCATCCAGCAACCAGCTTTCTTGGCTTGATTCGTTTTTCCATCACATTATACACTGCTGGTTTCGAGGGGTAATAACCACCCCGCAATCCATCAGTGGTGGCCGTGCTTGCACCATGTAACACTTGGAAATGAGCAGTGTACAATGAGGAGGCAATATGGATGACAACAATACATTAGGAAGTGGCTCGCATTTTCTCTGCATGATAAATGCCATTTTCTGAAGAGAGACAACCCCTTTAACTATAGATCCGGAAGCAACTTGGTAAATATTCCGAGAATCATCTAGAAGAAAGCCACTGCACGGAACTAGCCTTAATACGTTAACTATTCCTTTCCGCTCTGCCTCATCTATACATAGAGCATGCTCATCACTAACCGGACTAGCAGCGCTGCAGCAGATAAAATGTGTTTTTATATAGTCATACAGTCATGGCCAAAAGTTTTGAGACTGGCACAAATTTAGATTTTCACAAAGTTTGCTGCTTCAGTGTTTTCAGATCTTTTTGCCAGATGTTTCTATGTACATCGGTCCACATGGGAGGGTTGGCTGGAGAGGATGGGAGTGGTAGTAGTGTCTATGAGTGGATGATTGGTCCTTCTCTGGTGCTCTGTGCACAGTTGTGGGGAGGGGCGCAACCTTTGTTCTCCTCAGCGCAAACCTTGGTTTGAGGTCTTCTGCCTGATGATGGTTGGTGTGCCCTTGATGTTGGTGATGTGGGGTGCAAGGCAGGGAGATGGGGCAGCAGAAGAGGCAATGATGAGACCAGCTTGGTAGCCTAAGGCTACTTTCACACTTGCGGCAGGACGGATCCAACAGGCTGTTCACCCTGTCGGATCCGTCCTTCCACTATTTCGCCGTGCCGCCGGACCGCCGCTCCGTCCCCATTGACTATAATGGGGACGGGGGCGGAGCTGCGGCACAGAACGGCAGTGCACGGCGAAAGGCCGCCGGACTAAAAGTCCTGCATGTCCGACTTTTTAGTCCAGCGGCCTCTCACCGCGAACTGCCGTACTGCGCCGGAGCTCCGCCCTGTCCCCATTATAGTCAATAGGGACGGAGCGGCGGTCCGGCGGCACGGCGAAATAGCGGAAGGACGGATCCGACAGGGTGAACAGCCGCAAGTGTGAAAGTGCCCTTAGAAACAGTTCTTTACTGAATATGGCAGTACTGTGTAAATACACTACTTTCAGAAGTAGACACATTACTTACACAGTACACCAACAGTTTCTCACAGTCCCCTTGGCTGCGCATATGGGATGAACAGTCCAGATGCTCCCTGAGTCACTTGACAAATATATCTATGCTTTATCTCTAATCCGGCTAAGGGGTGTAATTCTCTCTCTTTCTGTATCAGTTGCACTACAATGTCCAGCTACAGGGTCTAGTCCTTTAACACACCAACAGTATGCTTGGGAGCTGGAGGCATGTAGCCCAGACAAAGGCTGTAAAGACAAAAAGCCATAAACGTGCCTTATCTTCACAGTCTTGTATTCAGCAACTCCCTTTAATGGCTATTTTACCTCCAGACTAAATACTTTATCATAGTTGCCAACTGTCCCGAATTTGCAGGGACTGATCTAATTTTTAAATACAGTCCTGGCAAATTCAGACTGTCCCAGACCAAAAATGGGCAGGGCTAATGATAACTCAGCCCATAAGTAGGTATTTCCGGGTCGAGTTAGAACGTTCTCAAGGGTGGGGTTTTGGATGCCCTAATTTTACCAATCTAAGCGTTGGTAAGTATGCGCTATACATCCTCAGAGGCTGGTGTTTGGGAAAGTATCCTCCTGTACCCTTGGCTGGCTGCTGCTGCTGCTTCTCTCTTCAGCTTACTACTGACTAGAGCAGCATCCCCTCTAGAGTCCCACCTAGCGAGTGTTACTATAAAAGACCTGTTAACCCCATATGCAGCTCTCAGAGTGGAAAACAATAAAAAAAACAAAATACACAAATTAACCCTTTTGCAGTCACTCCTTAGGATAGATCATCAATATCAGATCGGCGGGGCTCCAACTGCTTCTGATCAGCCGTTTGAAGAGGCTGCGGTGCTTGTGTGAGGGTTGTGTCCTCTGCGGTGTTTGCCTGCATGACGTCTACATGTAGTTTAACAACAGCTCTAATTGCATTACACTACCACTACAATGTAGAGGGCATGCTGGCAAACATTGAAGAGGGTGCAATGCTCGTAAGTACCACTGCCCATTCAAACAGCTGATAGACGGGGTTGCTGATATTGATTACCTGCCCTGAGAATAGGTCATCAATGTCATGATACTAGATAAGGACTCATGCACACAAATATTTTTTGCGGCCCCGTATGCGGAAACATTTACTCCAATGAGGCCGCAATAAAAAATGGAAATTATTTTGTGTGCATTCCGTGTTTGGTGGATCCACAATTTGCAGACAGCAAAACACCCAACGGTCGTTTGCTTGAGCCCTAAGGGAGAGTTCACATCACCATTAGTTTTTTGTTCAGAACAGAAAAGTAAAGAAAAAATACTGCATACAGGACTTTTTTCTGTTTAAAAAAACGGATCTCAGACGGAATGGCTCAAACAAATGCCAAAGTGCATAACTGATGCACAGGATCCGTTTTTTTGTTTTTTTTACAGGATCCGATTTTTTTTTTTACTTTACTGTTTTTCTGACAGATCAGAAGAATGGAAAAATAGCGGTAATGTGAACTCTCCTTTACCTGTTTAAAACACCGAACATACAGGCATTTTTTGTAGCGGCGTTTGTTCAACCTTGAGGTCCATTTTTGAAGCCAATGGCATTTTTTTTTTTATCGCCGCATGCTCTGAGTGTGGTGTTTTTTCCAGCCATTTTCCAAAAGACTTCTCTATAGAGGAAATAAATGCCTGAAAAATGGTAAGAAATACATTGTGTAACTGAAAAATTACATGAAAATACTTGTAAAAAAGGCCAGAAATTCTTGTCATTTTTTACAAGCCAAATACGCACACAAAAAATAAAATAAAGACTGTGTCACCACCTGAAACCTGGTGACTGATCCCTATAATTTCAGCAATTTTATAAAAATGAAGTTAACAGTACCCCAGAGCAGAAACTGCAAATCAATGTTCCCACCCTTCCCTTCTCTTGATACAAAAATCCTCGTACTTGACGTGTGTCATTGCCGTCATAGACCCAAGTGTGCATTAGTCATTAGAATGTAAGCTGCCACCATATGGTACCCCTCTACCTGCGTCAGCTGGGGAATTTAGCTTGTGTCATCTTGAAGAAATTAGGGAGTTGATTCTAGTCATATTATAATGGAAAGTGTCAATTTTTAAATGTTTACCATGGAGTTTAATCATGAAAGTGCTGCAGGAGCAAAAATAATTACTGAGTTACTCTCGGAGTTTATTGTAACACATTACAACACAAAACTAGTGCAGGGGTACGCAACTGGCGGACCGCAAGCTGCGCCTGTCTGCTGTCTGTGGCTAAGCACAGCAGGCGCGATGACATCACTGCACCACGCCTGCAGGGTCTGATGGTAGGGGAACATGTGGTAGGTGAGTATTTAAACTGGAGGCAATGAGGAGCATCACACCATGGTAGGGCACTCTTTGTGGGGGGCCACTGTGAGGGGGCACTTAAGAGTATAGGTAATCAATATGAGATTGACTCCTGGTATCCCCACCATTCAGCTGTTTAAAGTGGTAGTGGCGCTCATGCGAGTGCTACCTCTGCTTCAAAATTACACTGCACGTCGTCTCACTTGTAGAGGGGGTGCAGTTGTATGACAATCAGTGTCATTTTGAGTGGAAGCAGTGCTTGCACAAGCGTCAACACCGCTTTTAACAGCTGGGCTGCCAGGAGTTGGACCCCGCCAATCTCTTATAGATGACCTAACCTGAGAAGAGGTCATTAATATTGGAGCGCTGCACAGCCCTTTAATGCGATTGAGCTGAGATTGACAAATTATAAACTGCTAGTGGTGCTTGGTCAATGATCACATAACCAGGAGGGTGCACCCTTTATTTTGGGTTCTGCAGAAGGGTATATGTTGAGGCAGGGTCACCTTAACACTGGGTGGCATCTCTCCTTGCTGCAATACAGGCTGACACTAGCATGGTAATGATAATACAGATGTTGGATGTCCTCCTGTGGTTTGTCGTTCCAAGAACTTTCAACCTGGACCTGTAGCTCAGCCAGTGTGGTTGTTGGCTACTGTGCAAAGGAAATATGTTACTCTATCCGGTCCCAGATATTCTTGATGGGAGAGAGATCTGGTGATCAAACTAGCCAGGGGAGCTGCTGGGTACCCTAAAAAGCACGTTGTGTAGTATAAGCAGTGTATGGGCAGCCATTATCTTGTGGAAAGTCAAAAAAGGGAGTATGACTTGTTCTATGATTTCCTGGACATAAAGAAGGCTGGCCAATCTTTGCTTCATGAAAATTAGATGGGAATGGCCCTGGTGGCTAATAGCAGCCCACACCATGGCCGCCCATACACTGGAAGGGGAGATGCCACCCAGTATTAATGCCATCCTGTCTCAACATATACCCTTCTACAGAGCCCAAAATAAAGAGAGCACCATGGGTGTAACTATAGCCATAGCTAACTTGCTATGGGGCCCAGAGCTTTGAGAAACCCTATTTGGTGCAAGAACACTGCACCTTTTTGTGGAGAATAAAAATATGCTTTTAGTTATAATGTAGGGTTTCTGTTATATGGTGCTATTATAGATACATTTAAATACACTGTTCTAACAAGATTGGGAAGTTATTTGTAATGCAGACATAACTAAAGAGGTTATCCAACTCTTTGAAACTGAAAACCTGTCCTCTGGATAGGTCATCAGCATCTGAGAAGTGGGGTCCGATACCTGAGATCCCCACCGTTGAGTTGTTTGAGAAGGCCCCTGTGCTCCCAGGACATGGGGAGAGTTTTCACCAGAATATCACGGTCAATGAGAAGTTTTCCAAAGGTAAAAGGAGCTCTGCAATGTTGGCACATTACTGATGGGTGATCAGAAGAGATGCTCCAGAAACTGAGTACAAGAGACAAACAATACATAGTAACATAGTATATAAGGCCGAAAAAAGACATTTTGTCCATCCAGTTCGGCCTGTTATCCTGCAAGTTGATCCAGAGGAAGGCAAAAAAAAACCTGAGGTAGAAGCCAATTTTCCCCACTTTAGGGGAATAAAAAATTCCTTCCGGACTCCAATCAGGCAATCAGAATAATTCCCTGTATCAACGACCCCTCTCTAGTAGCTATAGCCTGTAATATTATTACACTCCAGAAACACATCAAGGCCCCTCTTGAATTCCTTTATTGTACTCACCATCACCACCTCCTCAGGCAGAGAGTTCCATAGTCTCACTGCTCTTACCGTAGAGAATTCTCTTCTATGTTTGTGTACAAACCTTCTTTCCTTCAGACGCAGAGGATGTCCCCTCGTCACAGTCACAGTCCTGGGGATAAATAGATGATGGGATAGATCTCTGTACTGACCCCTGATATATTTATACATATTAATTAGATCTCCCCTCAGTCGTCTTTTTTCTAAAGTGAATAACCCTAATTTTGATAATCTTTCAGGGTACTTTAGTTGCCCTCCTCTGGACCCTCTCCAGCTCTGCTATGTCTGCCTTGTTTACAGGAGCCCAGAACTGTACACAGTACTCCATGTGTGGTCTGACTAGCGATTTGTAAAGTGGTAGGACTATGTTCTTATCACGGGCATCTATGCCCCTTCGGATGCAACCCATTATCTTATTGGCCTTGGCTGCAGCTGCCTGACATTGGTTTCTACAGCTTAGTTTGCTGTTTATTAAAATTCCTAGATCCTTTTCCATGTCAGTGTTACCGAGTGTTTTATCATTTAGTATGTACGGGTGACTTGCATTATTCCTTCCCATGTGCATAACTTTACATTTGTCAGTGTTAAACCTCATCTGCCACTTATCTGCCCAAGCATCCAATCTATCCAGATCCCTCTGTAGTAGTATACTGTCCTCTTCTGTGTTAATTACTTTACACAGTTTAGTGTCATCTGTGAAAATAGATATTTTACTATGCAAGCCTTCTACGAGATCATTAATAAATATATTGGAGAATAGAGCCCAATACTGACCCCTGAGGTACCCCACTAGTGACAGTGACCCAATCTGAGTGTGTACCGTTAATAACCACCCTCTGTTTTCTATCACTGAGCCAGTTACTTACCCACATACAACGTTTTCTCCCAGTCCGAGCATTCTCATTTTATATACTAACCTTTTATGTGGTACAGTGTCAAATGCTTTGGAGAAGTCCAGATATACGACATCCATTGATTCGCCGCTGTCAAGTCTAGAACTTACCTCCTCATAGAAACTGATTAAATTTGTTTGGCATGACCGATCCCTCACGAAGCCATGCTGATATGGCGTTATTTGCTTATTTCCATTGAGATGCTCTAAGATAGCATCTCTCAGAAAACCTTCAAACAGTTTACCCACAACAGATGTTAAACTTACCGGCCTATAGTATCCAGGCTCTGTTTTTGAACCCTTTTTGAATATTGGCACCACATTTGCCATGCGCCAATCCTGTGCGACATTCCCTGTCAGTATAGAGTCCGCACATTTCAGAAATAAGGGTCTGGCTATGACATTACTTAATTCCCTTAGGATACGGGGGTGTATGACTTTACAATACAAAGTCATATTTAAGCATGGACGTTCATTTTCTTTCTAATATAAGAAAATCTCATTATACTCCTACTATTATACGGGAGATTCATCAAGACTGGTGTTCCCATACGCTAGTCATGGTCCCCTGTACGCTGGAGAGATGCCTGTTAATAAATTAGACACATCTCTGGTACTCAACTCAAAACTCTGTGCTAGCCAGAGGCTGGTGTAGAGTTGAAATATAACTTACACTAGTTTCTGGTATAAGTTATACCAGTTGTAAGTATAGTAAATCTAGCGGTCCATGGTAGGCTCCGCCTCCTCCACACACCTTTCCTAGCCACTTTTGAAAAGTGTCAAGAAGCTCAAAGTCACAAAATATGGCGCAGGCCATAGTTTTCAACTTTTGAATGCAAACTGCAAAGAAAAAGGGGGTCAGTTAGCACATCCCAAATTTGCAAGTGCACGTTGCCATGGCTGAAAGCATAAAGAAAAAAAAAAACAATGCAACAGCACTCTGCAAACACAAATAAATTTGAATAATGCCATAATTATAGAAACTATTCTGATGTTAATGTTACGCTCATTTTATAGAGAGATTTTTGGCAAATACATTTTGTACAAAATTATTTGTGCCTGTCCGCCGGCGTCAAAGCGATCTCTATAGGACAGGAACCTAACACTATATACTACCTGTTATGTGCCATACTGACCACCATAAAATTCAGGGAATGCAGGTTAAACATGCATGCTGGATCCACTCTGCCTCTTGTCGCTTTTGGTACCATAATGGCCTCCATTAAATCCAGGGTGCAGCAGCTCCCGTCCCGGCCACCTCGTATCTGCACTGCAGTGGTGGCCATAACTCCTGGATACTAGCCGTGTATAATGCAATGGAAAAATGAATCAAGCCATCAAGGAGGCATTATGGACAATCAAAATACATTAGTAAGTGCCTCATATTAACTTTCTCTACATGATAAATACCATTTGCTGAAGTGAGCAAACCCCTTTAAATTTGGCAATGTTTATTATTCAAAATATTTTTAAAAATAACAATAAAATTGTCAACCATTGATTTACAGTATTTTATTTTTATTTAGTATTTTATTCATATTTAGATTTTTTGGTTAAAATATTTTTCATAATAAATATTGCCAGCTTTAATATATATGAGTGCTAACTGTTTATGCAATTGTTATTTATTCCTTTTATGGCCTCTGGGGTACAGGAGCCCGGTTTTAGCACTTTGTATATCTAGGAGTCCATACTTGGTGTGATTCAGCTCCTATCTGTATATTTTGATTCCCTATGAATTCTAGTTACGCCCTTGGGGTGCACCACCTTGGTTATGTGATCATTGACCAAGCACCACTAGCACTTTATACTTTGTCAGTCTCAGTTCTTTATCCATTTTCTGGTTGTATCCAGGAAACATTAGATAATAATTGCAACTGGCTGCAACATTTTTTTATGTTGTTTCTTCTGATGCTCCTTGTTTTAGAGATTAGTGGGGGTCTCAGCACTTAGACCCCCCACTGATCTAAACTTTTAATATGTACCTATAAGGCCCCTTTCACACGGGCGAGTATTCCGCGCGGATGCGATGCGTGAGTTGAATGCATTGCACCCGCACTGAATACCGATCCATTCATTTCTATGGGGCTGTTCACATGAGCGGTGATTTTCACGCATCACTTGTGCGTTGCGTGAAAATCGCAGCATGCTCTATATTCTGCGTTTTTCACGCAACGCAGGCCCCATAGAAGTGAATGGGGTTGCGTGAAAATCGCAAGCATCAGCAAGCAAGTGCGGATGCGGTGCGATTTTCACGCATGGTTGCTAGGTGACAGTCTATTCACTGTATTATTTTCCCTTATAACATGGTTATAAGGGAAAATAATAGCATTCTGAATACAGAATGCATAGTACAATAGCGCTGGAGGGGTTAAAAAAAATAAATAACAAAATTAACTCACCTTCTCCTCTTGTTCGCGTAGTTCCCGGTCTCTTCTTTACTTCTTAAAAGATTAACTACCGGCTAGGACCTGGGGTGACGTCAGATCACATGCTCCAATCACATGGTCCATCACCACGGTGATGGACCATGTGATTGGAGCATGTGATCTGACGTCACCAAAGGTCCTTTAGCCCACAGCTCATCATTAAAGAAGTAAAGAAGAGACCGGGAACTACGCGAACAAGAGGAGAAGGTGAGTTAATTTTGTTTTTTTTTAACCCTCAATTGATCACCTACTAAGCATTCTGTATTCAGAATGCTATTATTTTCCCTTCTAACCATGTTATAAGGGAAAATAATAACATCTACACAACACCTAACCCAAATCCGAACTTCTGTGAAGAAGTTCAGGTCTGGGTACCAAACATGCGTGATTTTTCTCATGCGAGTCCAAAACGCATTACAATGTTTTGCACTCGCGCGGAAAAATCGCGGGTGTTCCCGCAATGCACCCGCACATTTTCCCGCAACGCCCGTGTGAAAGAGGCCTAACACAGGGATCAGCAACCTTCAGCACTCCAGCTGCTGTGAAACTACAACTCCCAGCATGCAAACATGCTCGGCTGCTCTTCTAACTCCCATAGTAGTGAAGTAAGAATTCTGGGAGTTGTAGTTTCTGAACAGCTGGAGTGCCGGAGGTTGCTGATCCCTGCTATAAAATATCAAATGTTTTCTGAAAGCACAGTGACCCTTTGGCCGCTTTCAAACGACAGCATTGGAATCCGTCAGTATTCTGGCTCAGGATTCCTGATGATATACCATCAGTATTGCTTCAAGATTTCATCAGGATTTACATGCGTCTTTCTTCCTTCCTTCATTATATATGGACTGCACAGACTGTAATATGCGTATTTGGAAACAAATCTGCACAAAATTCGGACATGCTGCGGATTTCAAATACTGATGGAAATTACACGCCCATGTGAATAGCTCCATTCATTTACATTAGCCACGGATTCCTGGACATAAAATCTGGACCATATACGGATTGCAAATACGCTCGTGTGAAAGAGGCCTTTAATAGGTTCCATTGTAATCAGATGATCAATGCTACTTAGTGGTTCTAGCAATACATGGTTGATCGGTGTGTATATATATATATTTATATCTTCACATTTAACTAAACTTCCTGATTCCCTCTCAGTCTTTGAAAATCCATATCCATATGCAGTAATGTCTATCAAGAATTATTATGCAACTGAAAGATGAAGAAACAGATAAAAATAACCCGCGTTCTCCACTGTGCATATTACAGCAGATGGTTTTCAGAAGGATTTGGCTTGCTACTTCTTTTATCTGTTGCTATTTTTCTTTTTTCTTTTCCCAACAGTGAAAACGTGGTTTGTCAACCGGGGAAGGCGGTCGGAGACTGTGCTGCCAGGTTAATGTGCCATCTTCTCATGTTAGCAGAGATCATCAGTGTCAATACTGGGATCCAGAATCACAAAGAACACAGTTTACTGTGGTGAAAAAGTTGCTGTGAACATCCCACTTCTTACACCATCAAGAGAACTTACGTATTAATTATAGTGCTCCAGAGGTTATGATGCCAATTCTAGGACGTCGTCTCTCATATCTAAAGCTTTCTTCAAAAGTTCATCAAATCGGGATTGTATGGAATAGATAAGCAGAACTCTGGACTAGTGAATAGAAGAAGACTTCACACTACTGTCTCCACACCATCGAGAACATTTAATTTAATTTGCCAACCACTCAGATATGGTAGATATACCACTTCTTTAAGACTGTGCCAAAGTATCTCAGCTGCAGTGATGCACTTAAATGGGCATTGGATGGTCACCCAAGAGGGCCTGAGCTAAGGAGAATTCTAGTCTGCAAGCAGATTTCTAGATCTGTCTCCGGGAACATAGCAATTGACATGACAATGGATACAGTCCGCAGCAGGTAAGATCACAGCTATAAAATTCACATTCCCAACCTGTGCAATCTGCTCCTCATCACACAACCTGTATACATGATTCCTAGTAAAATAAGCTAGATTGCCAAATTTTAATTATTTTCAAGTGTGCTTGCCCCCTGAGATGATGACGTCACCATATCCTTGAGGCAGGGGCCAAATGTGGTAGAAGGGAGGGCTATGGATCTAATGACCCACTTGCTTGAAAGAACATTTCAATGCTTTTAAAATGTCTCACTTAGTCTTCCTTCACACCTAGCGGGTTATTTACTGAAGACAGTTCAGCATTAAAAAAAAAGACCCCTTGTGACTTTTTAACTCCCTTGTGACAAAATGTAGTTGTTTGTGGCATTTTCACACCACTCTTGACACTTGGCAGTGAGGGAGTTTTTCTTTGTTTGGACAGACTAAGGGTTTCAGTTACGAACATATATACGCCACTTTTGTGGCGATTCTGTCAGATGCCATGTTGCTGCAGAATCTGCAAGTTCTTCCCCGCACACGGCAGATTAAAAATGGAAGCGTGGCGTGGGCGGGGAAGGGGGTGGGCACCTCTACATAACTTTAGCGATCCACTGCCAGCGCAGGGGCTTTTTAAATGTATCCCTTATTGTTTTAGGTACATTTACTAATCATGCTGCCCTGGTTTGGAGTCTTTTTAGACTTGTTTCATGGTGTAGGTGAATTTTGTGGACGGGGCTTGATGTGCGCAGTTTTTTTCTGCCAGTTTATGTATGTTTGCATTTTTTAGGTATGAATTTACTGTAAAATCATTTTTCTTTTTACTCCATTCCACGGGTGGCATAGTTCTGTTCATCTGTGGGGCTGTGCGACAATTTTAATTAAAATCTCACATCATCTGGTGCACCTTTTCACAAACATAAAACATCTATATGGCTGTGACTTTTTATTTAAACAGAGTCTGTCACCTCCATATGGCCATATACAGCACTTACGTTGTCCTATAGCACACCTATACATGAATGTAATGGTACCTTTGTTATTTTCTTTACACTTGCAGAAGCTGGAAAAACGACGTTTAATTCATATGCAAATGAGCACTCGCAAGTGCCCAGGGGCGGCGTTCAGTGTGTTGGAGCCCAGGCTGCTCTGCCTTTTTTCATTGTTTCCCCGCCCCAGCCTCTGCCTATGCCCTCCCTCCTATTCCCTTGCGACATCCTTCGGTCCGGCTTAGATCCCGCGCCTGCGCACTGCCTCGCCGGGCCGGGGCATGCACACTGCGATGCCCATTGTTGGCACCGCATCGGTTTAACTACTGCACATGCGCCATACAACGGCGTGAAACCAGCAGCAATGTGTCGTTTGCCAGCACATGCGCAGTAGGTAAAGTGATGCCGGCGAGGCAGTGCACAGGCACGGGATCTCGGCTGTACCGAAGGATGACGCAAGGGCAGGGCCGGTTCTAGGTGAAATGGGGCCCTGGGGCGGAAAACAATAAGGGCCCCCCCCCACATGACACTTGCTGACTTTAACGTCCCTTATTGTAAACAAATGCAAGTGGCAAAGCAAGATGTACAAGTAAAAATCCCCCCAAATGCACATTTCTCCAGTCCAACTGACTCCAAACAGAACCAGGGCGGGCTAGTACACTGGCACGGGTGAGATGGTGCCTGGGATGGATCCGACCCAATTTAATCAACCAACCTACCAGACTGGGATGGATCCCGATCCATTTTAATCAACCAGTTACTGGTAGGTTGGTTGATTAAACTGGGTCGGATCCATCCATCCCAGGCACCATCTCACCCGCCCCAGTGCCAGTATGCCCCGCCCACCCTGGCTCCCGGCGGTGTTCAGCATATATTGACAAGAATCTGGGGCATTACATGATGTAATAGCACCCAACTTTCCTGCTGTCCAGCATTGCACATGCGCAGAGACATGAGAAAAGTGTGAGGAAGTAAGTGCCCCCCTTCCCCCCATCCTCTGTGTCATGCAGGACAGCTGGGAGACACTGACATTACTTGCTATCCTGCATGACACATGTGCAGAGACATGAGTCTCTGGGAAAGCTGGGTGACCCCCTCCCCCTGCCTTTCCATGTTCTTATTATCTGCATTTATGCCTTGCAGGATAGCAGGAAATCTGAGTGACATTACATGATGTAACAGCACCCAGCTTTTCTGCTGTCCTGCATGGCACATGTGGAGAGACATGAGAATAGTCTGAGAAAGCTGAGTATAAGGGCTACTTTCACACTTGCGTTCAGAGAGGATCCGTCTGGTGTCTGCACAGATGGATCCGCTCCTATAATGCAGACGATGGGATCCGTTCAGAATGGATCCGTCTGCATTGTATTTCAGAAAAAATTCTAAGTGTGAAAGTTAGTCAGACGGATCCGTCCAGACTTTACATTGAAAGTCAATGGGGGACGGATCCGTTTGAAATTGCACCATATTGTGTCATCTTCAAACGGATCCGTCCCCATTGACTTACATTGTAAGTCTGGACGGATCCGTTTGCCTCCGCACGGCCAGGCAGACACCCGAACGCTGCAAGCAGCGTTCAGGTGTCCGCCTGCTGAGCAGAGCGGAGGCTGAACGCTGCCAGACTGATGCATTCTGAGCGGATCCGCATCCACTCAGAATGCATTAGGGGAGTACGGATGCGTTCGGGGCCGTTTGTGAGCCCCTTCAAACGGAGCTCACAAGCGGAGCCCCGAACGCAGGTGTGAAAGTAGCCTAACACAACTCCCACCTCCCCTTAAATCTTCTCCTACCTCTGCACTTGTGCCATACAGGACATCAGGAAAGCTGAGTCACATTACATAATAGCACCCAGCTTTCCTCCTGTTCTGAATGGCATATGTGCAGACGAATAGCCTGGGAAAGCTGAGTGACCCACCCTCCCTCCACACATACACCTCTGCACAGTCCTCACCTACAAGTCGTCACTTCATTACTGGTGGGGTTGTGGCAATCCAGAGGAATCAGGCGGGAGGCGGAGCTAGGAGGCGGGGCTAGCAGACGGGAGAAAGTTAGGAAGATAGATGGGGGGGGGACTCTCCTCCACTGGGGGCCCCCCTTCCTCACGGGCCCCATAGCAGCTGCGTGGTCTGCCTATGGTAGGTACGCCACTGCTTTGCTTCTCCTTCAATCCAAGTTCTCTGCTCTGGGCAGGGGGGGCGGAGCCTGTGGCAACATAACATACGTCAGCCAGACGCTAGACGTGCCTGCCTTGCCTGTGCTGTGCATGCCGCTGCTCCAGTCTCGGATCTCTTAGGCTCAGTTCAGACCTGAGCGTTCTGAAAGGAGCGCTCTGTATGCGCGATTGTACGGGCGTTTACAATCGCGCATACAGAGACAAGCGTACACACAGTGTCGCGCGTTCCCGAAAGTCTATGTACGGGAACGCGCGACAAGCGCCCAAAAAAACGCTCCTGTACTTGTTTGAGCGTCGGGCGTTTTACAGCGCGATCGTACGCGCTGTAAAACGCCCAGGTGAGAACCATTCCCATAGGGAAGCATTGGTTTCTCCTTGTTGAGCGTTTTACAGCGCGTAGGAACGCGCTGTAAAACGCTCAGGTCTGAACTGAGCCTTAGGCTGGGTTCACACCAGAGCGTTGTGAAAGGAGCGCTCTGTATGCGCGATTGTACGGGCGTTTACAATCGCGCATACAGAGACAAGCAAACACACATTGTCGCGCGTTCCCGAAAGTCTATGTACGGGAACGCGCGACAAACGCCCGAAAAAACGCTCATGTACTTGTTTGAGCGTCGGGCATTTTACAGCGCGATCGTACGCGCTGTAAAACGCCCAGGTGAGAACCATTCCCATAGGGAAGCATTGGTTTCTCCTTGTTGAGCGTTTTACAGCGCGTAGGAACGTGCTGTAAAACGCTCAGGTCTGAACTGGCTCTTAGGCTGGGTTCACACTTGAGCGTTTTACAGCGCGTTCAAACGCGCTGTAAAACGCTCAACACATGAAAACCAATGCTTCCCTATGGCCCTGGTTCTCACTTGAGCGTTTTACAGCGCGTTTGAACGCGCTGAAAAACGCCCTACGCTCAAACAAGTTCTTGAGCTTCTTTGGGGCGTTTTACAGCGCGTTTGTGGCCATAGGACATTGCAGTCAATCACACAAACGCGCGTCAAACGCGCGTTTACTATTGCAAAAAATGCGCGTCAAAAACGCGCGTCAAAAACGCGCGTTAAACGCGCATATCAAAGACGCTCAGGTCTGAACCCAGCCTAAGGCTGGGTTCACACTTGAGCGTTTTACAGCGCGTTCAAACGCGCTGTAAAACGCTCAACACATGAAAACCAATGCTTCCCTATGGCCCTGGTTCTCACTTGAGCGTTTTACAGCGCGTTTGAACGCGCTGAAAAACGCCCTACGCTCAAACAAGTTCGGCTGGGTTCAGACCAGAGCGTATTTGATATGCGCGCTTAACGCGCGTTTTTGCCGCGCGTTTTTATGCGCGTTTTTTGCAATAGTAAATGCGCGTTTGACGCGCGTTTGTGTGATTGACTGCAGTGTCCTATGGCCACAAACGCGCGTCAAAACGCCCCAAAGAAGCTCAAGAACTTGTTTGAGCGTAGGGCGTTTTTCAGCGCGTTCAAGCGCGCTGTAAAACGCTCAAGTGAGAACCAGGGCCATAGGGAAGCATTGGTTTTCATGTGTTGAGCGTTTTACAGCGCGTTTGAACGCGCTGTAAAACGCTCAAGTGTGAACCCAGCCTTCTTGAGCTTCTTTGGGGCGTTTTGACGCGCGTTTGTGGCCATAGGACACTGCAGTCAATCACACAAACGCGCGTCAAACGCGCGTTTACTATTGCAAAAAACTCGCATAAAAACGCGCGACAAAAAACGCGCATATAAAATACGCTCAGGTCTGAACCCAGCCTTAAAGAGACAAGCAGCGCAGCGCAGCCACAGCAGCCGCCGGCGTCCGGCGGGGGGCCCCTCCACTCCAGACTCCAGCCCAGTTTTAATTACATTACTGCGGCACGGCGCCACACAATAGAATTATAGATATAGTAGTAGTTGCGGCCGGGCCGGCGCTGGGGGCCCCTAAGGAGTCGGGGGCCCGGGGGCAATTGCCCCCCTTGCCTCTATGGTAGCGCCGGCCCTGCGCAAGGGAATAGGAGGGCAGACATAGGCAGAGGCTGGGGCGGGGAAACAATGTGCGGGTGCAATGCGTGAGGTGAACGCATTGCACCCGCATTGAATCCGGACCCATTCACTTCAATGGGGCTGTTCAGATGAGCGGTGATTTTCACGCATCACTTGTGCGTTGCATGAAAATCGCAGCATGTTCTATATTCTGCGTTTTTCATGCAACGCAGGCCCCATAGAAATGAATGGGGATGTGTGAAAATCGCAAGCATCCGCAAGCAAGTGCGGATGCAATGTGATTTTCACGCATGGTTGCTAGGAGACGAGGGATGAGTTACCCGGGACCCCATTCAGGACCCCATTCAGGGCTGTTTCACACGAGCGAGTCCATTGCGGGAATCACGCTCTGTGTGTGAGTGTGATCCTCCGCTCTGGACTTGCCGGAGCGCACGGCATTATCATGATTTCTAATGCTATGTGTCTCTGCATGGCCTTTTTTCCACAGAATCATAGTGACATAAAGCTGTCAGTATGATTCTGTAGAAATAAGGTCAAGCAGATGCACATAGCATTATATATCATGATAATGCTGTGCCCTCCGGCAAGTCCAGAGCGGAGGATCACACTCACACACGGAGCGTGATTCCCGCAATGGATTCGCTCGTGTGAAACAACCCTTACTTTATTATTTTCCATTATAACATGGTTATAATGGAAAATAATAGCATTCTTAAGGCCTCATGCACATGGCCGTGTTCCGCGGCCGAGAGCGGTCCGTGGTAACCCGGCTGGGATTCCTGCTGACAGCAGGAGCGCACGGCGTCATTGGTTGCTATGACGCCGTGCGCTTCATGCCGCCGCTGCTGTACAGTGATACACTGGTATGATCTATACCAGTGTATCACTGTACAGCAGCGGCGGCATGAAGCGCACGGCGTCATAGCAACCAATGACGCCGTGCGCTCCTGCTGTCAGCAGGAATCCCAGCCGGGTTACCACGGACCGCTCTCGGCCGCGGAACACGGCCATGTGCATGAGGCCTTAAGAATGCTATTATTTTCCATTATAACCATGTTATAAGGGAAAATAATAAAATATACAAAACACCTAACCCAAACCCGAACTTCAGTGAAGAAGTCCGGGTTCGGGTCTGGGTACCACAGTCAGTTTTTTATCACGTGCGTGCAAAACGCATTGCACCCGCGCAATAAAAACTAAACATCGGAACGCAATCGCAGTCAGTCAAAACTGACTGCAATTGCATACCTACTTGCTCGATTTCGCCTGATCACAGATGCAACGCATCCGGACCTAATCCGGACACGCTCGTCTGCAAGGGGCCTTAGACTAAGTCTACATGATGACATTTGTCGCGCGACATTTTGTTGCACTAATGTCGCGCGAAAATTTTTATAATGGCAGTCTATGGTTTCGCACTGCAACATGCTGCGACTGCGACGCAACAGTCGCAGAAAATCCATTCAAGATGGATTTTTCTGCGACTGTTGCGTCGCAGTCGCAGCATGTTGCATGTTGCAGTGCGACACCATAGACTGCCATTATAAAAATTGTCGCGTGACATTGGTGCAACAAAATGTTGCGCTACAAATGTTGCAGTGTAGTTGTGCCCTATCTGTCTCGCAACTTATTGTCGCGCGACAAATGTCGTCGTGTAGACATAGCCTTAAAATGGATGATTTGAGCGTAAAGAGTTTTTCCCCGATTTGGATAGGGAACGTGCGGTTCCAAAAAAACGCATTGACTGAACTGTGAATTGTGCCCACTTCACCTTTGGGACCTGCAGCGGCGAATCCTCGTTACAATGTACTGGAATTTTAAAGTTGAATTAAATACGCCTGTCTAACTTTATAGACAAAACAGGAAAGCTTGATAAATGTGCCCCACTATGCTAAATACTGACAGGTTAATCCACTACTCCAGTCTAATTGCACTCTGCAAAACAGGCGCACATGATAAATGACCTTCCATGGCCTGTTTCACATGATCATTATTTGGTCAGTTTTTGCATCAGTATTTGCTCAGTATTTGTAAGCCAAATCCAACAGTGGGACTTCCGGGAAAATGTATAATAGAAATATTTGTGCCTCATCTGTATTTTGGACCCACTTCTTTTTTTGGCTTGCAAATACTGATGCAAAAATACTGACCGAATACTCACTGTGTGAAAGAGGCCTATATCTGTGAAGGGTCCTGTTTTTGGCTCACAATTAGTGTTGAGCGAACTTGTGTTTTAAGTTCGGCATCTAAAGTTCGGGTTAGGGTTATCGAAGAATCACGTTATCGATTCTAAATTCCGTTACGGTCCGTGGTAGCGGAATCCATAACGCGATTCTTCGATAACCCGAACCCGAACTTTAGACGCCGAACTTAAAACACAAATTCGCTCAACACTACTTACAATCACTGATGGAAATCACTGACCATACACTGACTGTAAAGGCAGCCTCAGGGTGGTTTCACACATAGGTGGTAATGTATCATGAGGGGATTTCATGAACTCAGCTTTGCTTTGAGTTTCCGTTCACAAAAATTGTGCCACATTTCTGAAATGGCGCACATTGTTTGATAAATTTGGTGCATCATTAAAACTAACACAAAAAATGCTACCCCGGTTTTGTTACTCCACTCCCCTTAGTGCAGGGATTTTACAACTTTTTGCAACTTTTTAAAAAGTGATAAATTTGGAGTGAAACCAATTAGCCCGCTTTTCCACCTGCTTTTCAGAAGAGGCAAGTGTTGAAAAATTGCAAAAAGTAGCACATTTTGACACAAAAGGGGACTTGCACCAACATTTGCAACTTTTTTTACAGCTAAAAAAAACTGGCATATATTTCTCCTCTAGTCTTTTTGGGCATTTTTTGTGCTTTTTGTTGTATTTTTTCTGCCATTTTTGCTGTGTTTTTATGCTTACTGAAGGTTTATGGGAAATATTAAATACAATACAAACAGTGTTGTTTTTTTTGGGTCAATGGAGTTTTTTTTTAATTGAAGCATACCCTCAGTATGTGTTTTTGCCTTACTTTCTGACATTTTTGTGCAATAGGTGTGCATTCGGGTTTTTTTTGGGCTGATTGAAAAAATGCAAATGTCACAAGGTGTGTTGTGTTTTTTATAAAGTTTTTAAATAGAGTGATTTCTTAAACATGGCTTTTTTTTTACTATTGATATACAAAGTAGGTGACATCAGTAAAAAAAACGCATGGCTTAAAAAAAAATCCATAGAAAACTACATGCGCTAAAGCACTATTTGTGAAAAAACAACTCCACAAAGCAATAAAAACACCACTAAAAATGCCCACAAAAGCACAGCACAAGGCAGGCATTTTTATCTGTAAAATGGTGCTATTGGTATCCTTTGGAGTTTTCTGTACTCCCAGGGAAACTGTGGGGCTCATTTACTAAGACCACCTTTTTACATCAGTCTTAGTTTCCACCTTACACTGCTGTTAGATTTGTCTAATTTATGATGAGGTGTGCGCCTCGTCATAAATTATTGTTGTGCAGCTTTTTTGTACCTGATGAAGGGGAGTGATTCCCCGAAACGCGTTGTATCGCTGCAATAAAAGATTCCTTCTTGATCCTGGTGACTGGTTGACGGTAATTCGCGCCGTGGGACGTGTTTTGTTTTCTCTCGTCATAAATTAGGCGCATCTGTGGCACAACTTGCGCCTCACGTAAAAACTGGTTCTAGGCGTAAATTTGCCGGGGCTGGGAGAGCCCCCCATCACACCCAACTAATGGACACGGCATAAAACCGCATGTGCAGTTAAAAAGGGGGCAAGTCCCTTTGTAAATGTGCCCATATATTTTCACATGGAGGTTTTCATAGTCATGTATTGCCATATGAAAAAAATCTTAATTTTCTCCAGATAAGTTTTATCCTTATATACACCCAAGAGAAATCATTTTACAGTGACATATGAAAACTGTTTTTCATACCTAAAATGGATATATCAATGGTTAAACAGCTTGAAAATGAGTTTTCCTGCAAAGAAAAGCTCAGAATAAATGGTCTTTGACCCTGCAATCGAGTATTTCAGAGTGAGCTTCATTTGTGTCACCCGCATTCCTTTCACAGCATATGGAAACATACAGAGAAAACAAAGTGCCACACAAAACATGTGGTGCACTTTTCACATCTTGACAGTGCTGTATGGTACAGTTGATATAGTCATGTGCAGAAGGCCATAAAGAGTAACTGTTTCATTTCTTTTTTCTGTCATAAATGAATAGTGCAAGTGAATATAAAAACTTGCACACACTGCAGCAGGGATTTTGGCCCACTCCTCCATACAGATCTTCTCTGGATCTTTCAGGTTTCGGGTCTGTCAATGGGCTACATTGAGTTTCAGTTCCCTTCAAAGATTTTCAACTGGGTTCAGGTCTGGAGACTGGCTAGGCCACTCCAGGACCTTGAAATGCTTCTTACGGAGCCACTCCTTAGTTGCCCTAGCTGTGTGTTTCGGGTCATTGTCATGCTGGAAGACCCAGCCACGACCCATCTTCAATGCTCTTACTGAGGGAAGAAGGTTGTTGGCCAAAGTCTCGCAATACATGGTCCCATCCATCCTCCCTTCAATATGCTGCAGTCGTCCTGTCCCTTTTGCAGAAAAGCAACTCCAATGATGATTCCAACCCCAGGCTTCAGTTAGGACGGTGTTCTTGGGGTTGTACTCATCCTTCTTCTTCCTCCAAAAACAGTGAGTGTAGTTGACTTTCTCCAATGCCTCCTATGGATCATCCAGATGGTCATTGGCGAACTTCAAACAGGCCTGGACATGTGCTGGCATGAACAGGGGGACCTGCGTGGCCTGCAGCATTTTAATCCATGATAATGTAGTGTGTTACTAATGGTAATCTTTGAGATTGTGGTCCCAGCTCTCTTCAGGTCTTTGACCAGGTCCTCCCATGTAGTTCTGGGCTGATTCCTGACCTTTCTCAGTATCATCCTTAACCCACGAGGCGAGATCTTGCTTGGAGCCCCCAGAAAGAGCGACAGTCATCTTGTGTTTCTTCCATTTTCTAATACTTGCGCCAACAGTTGTTGCCTTCTCGCCAAGCTGCTTACCTATTAGCCCATTCTAGTCTTGTGCATGTCTACAATTTTGTACCTGGTGTTCTTAAACAGCTCTTTGGTCTTGGCCATGGTGGAGAGGTTGGAGTGTGATTGATTGAGTGTGTGGACAGGTGTCTTTTATACAGGTAACATGTTCAAACAGGTGCAATTAATACAGGTAATGAGTGCAGAGTAGGTGGGCTTCTTAAAGAAAAACTAACAGGTCTGTGAGAGCCAGAATTCTTGCTGGTTGGTAGGTGATCAAATACTTATTTCATGCAATAAAATGCTAATTAACTATTTACAAATCATACAATGTGATTTTTGGGATTTTATTTTTAGATTCTGTCTCCCACAGTTGAAGTGATACAAATTACAGACCTCTCCATTCTTTGTAGGTGGGAAAACTTGCAAAATCGCCAGTGTATCAATTACTTATTTTCCCCACTGTATATATATTGATATAGTTATATACAGGGGACAATTGGCCATAAAATTCACAGGGAAATTTCCCGGTGGGCCGCTGCTCAAGGGGCCGCCCAAGGTGCCCTCTCTGCCACTGCCCGGGTACATAATGAGCATTCAGTGGTAATTAAAGCAGTAAGAATTAGGTACTCATGTACCCAGCCAGTGACCACACATGCCCTCCTGAATTCAACGGCTGTGGCCGTATCTCATCTCCTAAGACCCTTGTTTTCTTTCCAGGGCCACTTTAAGTTTTCAGTCTGCCCCTGGATATATATATATATATATATATATATATATATATATATACTTGTAATATATCTTACTTACGCTTACTTTTTTCTGCCAAGTCTCTTCTTCCACACCCCCGACTTTACTAGGTCAATTCACTGCAAAGACCTACATTCTGCTCACAGAAGGATAGGGTAGGGGAGGGGAGGAGGAAAAGGGAGGGAGGCAGGCAGAGAGATACTGACAGAGAGACTGCTGCTGGTTTGTAAGTGATTTATTGCCTTAATTAACTGCTGGATTCACGTCTAAACTGCTTAGTTCTACTGTATAATGTCCTCTATTACTGCTGATGCTTATGAGAGTGTGCTACAGAGGTAGGGAGCATAATCCGATGTTTATCCATGACCTGTGTATAGGGAGACATGATATCACCTACTCTCTGCCCGCCAGCTGAGAAAACTGCTAAAAATGCCAGATACAAGTCATATAATGGCCAGAAATAGTTATTCATCGTGTACACCCACATGGCAGCTTATTCTGAATAATTACCGTTACACTTTAAAGGGGTTTGACCATCTTAGACTGCAGTACAAGTCACATGCCACTAGACAGCGACCTGTCTGCAATTTTACTGTTTTTTTTTTAATTGTAGCTTCATAATGGTCTCACAACATGTCTCCCACAAGTTACATAAATGTTTTATGTTGCACAACTTGCCTTAGACTTACTTTTGTGACTTTTTAATGGCTGTGTGACAATATTTTGTTACACACAGCGTTTTCCCCTATAGCTGGCAGTGGATCCACCGAAGTTATGAAGAGGCACCAGCGGATCCTCCACCACTTCTAAATGTAAGACAGCTTCCTAGCTGTTCTTCCATTTACACTTTCTTCTACACCTGAAAATGGTCCCTTTCCCCGCCAACGCCATGTCCACTTTTTTAGACCTGCCGCGAGCCGGGAAAAGTCACAGATTGCGGCGCAACAGTTAGTGCATTAGCTGCGTCTGAAATATGCCTAATTTAGGCAGATTTTAGCTTGATAAATGACTCCCTAAGGTTTGAATGGTAGTCAAACATATCCACATATAACATGACTGTAACAGTCACAAAATGCAAGATGAGTTTTAAAGCTTCCAAAGCTTCTTCTGTGGACTGCAGTTTTTCAGTTGTTTTTTTTTAAATCCATGATTTTCTACATGTAATTTATTGTTTACCCTTTAATCATTTTTTGGGAATGGAATGCAAAAAAATTTAGCAATCCTGCTATGTAGTAAATTAGGGCTAGAGTTAAAAAAAACCTGTATATTCTACACAGTTTTTTTTTGGTTTTCTTTCCTTGGGAGATACCTCTTTGCATATTCTTTTCCAATGGAGCATTGCCAATACCGTAAGTCTCCATACCATGGAGCACTTCCCGTAATTCTCCATACATAGCTGGTCTCTTTAAGGCGAGCCGGAACCCTGCCTAAACCTCTTTACTAGATTTGATCCGAAGAGCAAGGAAGATATACAGTAGTGCTGACCATCTAAATTGCTGGTTGAACTGCTTTTCTTTATTCCCATGTGTTGCAGCCTTGGCATGCATTTTATTTGTGATTGTAGACTGTGGAACGTAGTGGACTATTTCCACTCTACTCTGGTTTAAGCTCTATTTGGAAAACAAATTCAATGCTGGCTGGTTGTATTATTTTCATAAATGACACATTGACTTTATTTTGCAGTTCCATATGACTACACCCATACCAAATTTATACAGCTTTTTTTATGTTTTACTACTTTTGCACAATACAAAACACAAAAACATCATTTGTTTTTGTATCACCATATTCTTAAAGACTTTTTTTTATTCTTCCATTGATGGAGTTTAATGAGGGCTTCTTTTTAGTTTTATAAAACACATGTTTTAGCATTTTTTATATTTTATTAGTCCCACAAAGAAACCTGAACATGTGGTACTTTGATTGCTTACATAATACAATGCACTACTTATATAGTGCTGTGTATTATTGCCTGTCAATGTTCTACTGACTACTGGGCCCTGAGCCCACATCATTACTGTACCACCGAAATATATAGCAGTTTACACAAACACCTTCCTCTCCATGATATAAAAATAGGTTGGGGCTGGATTAAAAAATAAAATACTTTCATGAAACCTTTTAAGTGTAAATTTACAATCATTTGATCACTTGTACTGACAGGCAGCCTATTAGGCCATGCCTATAGAAGGTTAACAGCAGGAAAATTTTGTTAGGTTTCGGACTGCCATGGTAACCCATTGGCACCCTGCAATTGTGTAGCAGAATGCCAGTGGGCTGACTGAGGAAGAGGGATCATCTTAGTTGCTGCTGTCAATATTGCCTGCTGCATCTTAATGGTTCATCTGAAGTACCCATGAGATCATTGTGACAGATATTTTTGTGACATATATACCCATCATTAGTTGTTAAAGGGTTAAACATCATATGTGCAGCAACCCAAAAAATGTTTGGGTGTCATATACAATTAAAGCAAAATATTCACCTTTAGAATGTGTCAGAATTTCAAGAAATTGAAATTCTGCATGGGACATTTGGACATCAATGACTTTGGTTGTAAATGAGGTAGGAATATTTTAAAGCTATACTGTATTTCATGTAACTCTTAAATAAGACTGCTTGTGTAGCACTTTGTTTCCCTATAAAACTTATAGGGAAATGTGTAAAGTATCCCATAGTTTTCTATGGGTGCAAAATATACCATTTTGGCATCCGTTTTTGTCCTAAATTTTAGGCATACATTACCATTTTTAGTGTAGGTAATAGTGCAGGGCGTTACACTATTGCTTACACTAACATAATGTAAATATCAAGGCGTGCTTTTTTTATAATGAAAATCAATGGCAAAAGTTTTTAAACCAAAGGGGTTATATTTGAACTGTCTTCATCTGCCTCTATCGACAACAACATTTATAATTTACACCCATTGTAAAAATAAAAATGAATATGTTAATCCAATGGCACCTAATTTTTTAACAGAAATGTTTGACATATCCATCAAAAAAGCATATAGTCTGAAAGAGGATACATTTTGAAACATGGTGCCAAACTGAAAGAGGACAGATTCAGAATATTCTATAAGACCTTATTATATTTGACAATTTTTGTATACTTAAGGCACTTATTTTTCAAATGTGTCTGGATTAAGGTGTAATAAGGAAATATGAATTTTATATTTTGTAGCACAAATACTAGTCATGGTCTCACCCAATAATCCTTTTCACATCATGATGTCATAAGGTGACATCACTCGTCTCCTTTTACATTGCTTGTAGATAGGGGTGAGTCAGGGGTGCGTGGGCCAGAAAGCTGAGGGATGTGATAGAAGAAGGTGCATTTGGGTCCCCCGCCGTGTCCCTGCCTGCAACTGATGTTGAAATTACAGCCCTGAGCTCCTGTTAGACGCCACCAAGTCCGCAGGTTGCCGTGGCAACTGAGTTGTGCTGAGTGTAGAACAGTCACAGATGGTTCTTGATAAAGCCTCTGAGAGCAAAAAATAGGATCCCGTGTTACATAATATGTAGATCTCGGAAAAGTCGTTAGTGTCTTCAATTGTGTCCTGTCACAGTGTGAAAATTAAAAATATGCCATATTGATCATAAACTTTATCAGAGAAAGCATCTAAACCCCAGCATACTGGAGAACTTAAAAACTGAACAACCATAACATTTTAAATGTACAGTACATGACTATAAACTATTTCTTCCGAAAAAAACACTTCTTATTCTTGATCGTTGATCTTAAAGGCTATGGATACCTTTGACATGTTAATGTGTCTCTCTCAGTAATACAAGCTGGAAGTAGGGTCTGTCTGTCCAAAATTCGACCCCTGGTGTGATATTAAAAAATCTTTTCTTTTTTTGATAATGGCCTATATTTCTAGTTCAGGTGGAAAAAAATCATCTTTCCAATTAAACATGTGGCCATGCTGGTCTGTTGTGTTTCCCGGTATATCTTAAGGACAACTAGTTGCAGATTATGGGCACCAGAATCCATATCTCTGTAATGAAGGTTATGGTAACGAGCAGGGCTCATTAAAACTTCAGGGCTGTCTAATCCCAATCTGGCCCACCAGAGTACGAGAGGATTTTATGGTGCGCCCAGGCTCTAGGTCGCAGAGAAAAAAAATCATTTGGAGCTACCTTTAGAGCCAATAACTTGTCACTAGCGTCTATTTCTTTGAATCAAAACCTATTAGATCTTATTGATGATATGGTGTTTGGGCCTCGAGTATAATTTCCTCTTGTGAGCCCAAGGAACCCCACTCCTACACTGGTGCCAGTCCTCAGTGTTTTGCTCATCAGCTATTGTGGTTCCCCTCACAGAGTTTACCAAGAAAAGTGCAGATGCTAAGAACTGGCCTACATAGAACATCATTTTCTTCAGTTAAAAAAAATTACTTTTTTATTTCCATGAAGTAATAGCTCAGAATGCAGCTGTTGAAGAAGTGCAGTTATAAAGATAAAAATCTGTCCCTACCAGAAATATTCCTTTCCTCACGTCAGTAAACATGGTTAATTTTGTTGCCCCACCATAGCCTATAGCAAAAACTATACAGAAACAGACCAACAACTGATCAAAGCAATTAAGGTATCATAAACGGTACTGACTAATAAACTTTCATATGAATAAAAATCCCAATTTGATTGTCAAGTTACTTTAAAAAATAGTGTCCGCTTTTGGTGGCAGCACTGAGGACTGATCATCATATTGTATCTAGACGACTGGTTGGTAAAGGCAGTATCTCAGGACCTACTCCACTGGCATAAACACATTATTCATGTTATCATGTCACATTTATTTTTTTAAACTGAGCTGTCTTCGGTCCCCTAGATGAGATTTCTGGGTCTTATTATCAATCCAGAGACAATGTCTGTCCCCTTACAGCAGACAAGATACGGACTCTTCAGTGGGAGATTAGGAATGTTCGGAAGTTGCCCTCAGTGTCAATATATCAGGACTGCTCATTTCCATAACAGATGTAATACTTTGGTCCAAAGCACAGATGAGAGAGCGACAGCTTGACTTACTGCCACATAGGGATAAGAACCCCCAAGAGTCTGACTACTCAGATAATTTTGAGGCCTTGCAGCAAGTGGAGCCTAATGTGGTGATTGAAGTCCAGCAATCTTGCCAAAGACAAATCTTTCAGTCTGAGGGAACACACATCATTATACCCACAGATGCCTATTCCCTAAGCTCTCCTATGTGAAATCTATGGACTTTGATCAATGATGGACTGTCTAAGGCCCTCAAAGATCAGAGAGTTGAATGTTATAAGGTAGGCACTGTTCTGTTTTAGAGACTTGTCAGGTGAAGAATATTTTGTCAAGATCTGACAACCTCCCTGAAGTGTACTATGTGAACAATAGTTCTAATAGTACTAATAGTTCTAATAGTACCATTCTGACCAAGAAGAACATGGTTTGCAGAATTACTAGATCTTTTCAGGAGACTAATGGAGACAACATTCAGACCTCCTTCTCCAATAGACAGGGCCGCTGATAGAAATCATGGGGCCTCGTACAGCATACATGACGGGGCCCCCTTCAGCTCCACCCCCTGATCCCTCCTTCAGCCACACCCCTGGCCCCGCCCTTGGCCCCTCCCCAGACGCCGCCTTGAAACAACATGCAGATTTGTCTACAAGTGATATTTATGGCGCTGGGGGGTCGTCTGTGAATGGCGCTGTTATGGAGGGGATCTGTGAATGGCACTGTTATGGAGGGGATCTGTGAATGGCACTTTTATGGAGGGGATCTGTGGATGGCACTGTTATGGAGGGGATCTGTGGATGGCACTGTTATGGAGGGGATCTGTGGATGGCACTGTTATGGAGGGGATCTGTGGATGGCACTGTTATGGAGGGGATCTGTGGATGGCACTGTTATGGAGGGGATCTGTGGATGGCACTGTTATGGAGAGGATCTGTGGATGGCACTGTTATGGAGGGGATCTGTGGATGGCACTGTTATGGGGGGATCTCTGGATGGCACTGTTATGGGGGGATCTGTGGATGGCACTGTTATAGAGGGGGATCTGTGGATGACACATACCGTATATAGCATCTTATGCTATGTGTCATCCACAGATACCCCTCCATAACAGTGCCATTCACAGATACCCTCCATAACAGTGCCATCCACAGATCCCCCCCATAACAGTCATCCACAGATCCCCCCATAACAGTGTCATCCACAGATCCCCCCCATAACAGTGTCATCCACAGATCCCCCTCCATAATGGTGCCATCCACAGATCCCCCCCATAAGTGTCATCCACAGACCCCCCCGGCCCCCCCCATAAGTGTCATCCACATGACAGACCCCCCCCCCCCATAACAGTGCCATCCACGGATCCCCCGCCCTCCCTATAACAGTGCCGTCATGACGTCATCCATATAGATCCCCCCCCCGCCTCTCACAGTAGTATACATTAATAAATCGGTGCAGCCGTGCAGGCTGCAGACAGTAACTTTAATTTTAGCACAGGCACAGCGCTCATCTCTTTACTAAAATACTACCTTACATTCAGCTCCTGCCTCCTCCCTCCACCCTCCAGCCTCCAGTAACAAGTGCGGGCGGCAGCGCTCACTCACTGACGTCACGCGCCTGCGCCGCCTAGTGGGAGGAGCAGGCGTGTGACGTCAGTGAGTGAGCGCCGCCCCCACACTGCCTGCTGTTACTGGAGCCAGCCCACTGACAGCAAAAAAATTTAAATGGCTCGGGAGTCGGCAGCCCGGGCCCCCCTGCCAGCCGGGCCCGGTACAACTGGGCCAGCTGTACTGGCCTATCAGCGGCCCTGCCAATAGAGTATGCATCAGCCCCATGTGAACAGACTGAAGTTGATGGCTTGGATACTGATCGTTTGAACCAGCAGAATAGAGGCTTTGATGTTGAAGTCATTAATATTAAAGTGATTAACCCCTTAGTGACCCGCCTGTTTTGAGCCCTACTGACCAAGCGTTTTTCTTCCTTTCTTCATCGTCGCGTTCCAAGAGCTATAACTTTTTTATTTTTCCATCTACAGTCGTGGCCAAAAGTTTTGAGAATGACACAAATATTATTTTTCACAAAGCTTGCTGCTAAACTGCTTTTAGATCTTTGTTTCAGGTGTTTCTGTGATGTAATGAAATATAATTACATGCACTTCATACATTTCAAAGGCTTTTATCGACAATTACATGACATTTATGCAAAGAGTCAGTATTTGCAGTGTTGGCCCTTCTTTTTCAGGACCTCTGCAATTCGACTGGGCATGATCTCAATAAACTTCTGGACCAATTCCTGACTGATAGCAACCCATTCTTTCATAATCACTTCTTGGAGTTTGTCAGAATTAGTGGGTTTTTGTTTGTCCACCCGCCTCTTGAGGATTGACCACAAGTTCTCAATGGGATTAAGATCTGGGGAGTTTCCAGGCCATGGACCCAAAATGTCACTGTTTTGGTCCCCGAGCCACTTAGTTATCACTTTTGCCTTATGGCACGGTGCTCCATCATGCTGGAAAATGCATTGTTCTTCACCAAACTGTTGTTGGATTGTTGGAAGAAGTTGCTGTTGGAGGGTGTTTTGGTACCATTATTTATTCATGGCTGTGTTTTTGGGCAAAATTGTGAATGAGCCCACTCCCTTGGATGAGAAGCAACCCCACACATGAATGGTCTCAGGATGCTTTACTGTTGGCATGACACAGGACTGATGGTAGCGCTCACTTTTTCTTCTCTGGACAAGCCTTTTTCCAGATGCCCCAAACAATCGGAAAGAGGCTTCATCGGAGAATATGACTTTGCCCCAGTCCTCAGCAGTCCATTCACCAAACTTTCTGCAGAAGATCAATCTGTCCCTGATGTTTTTTTTGGAGAGAAGTAGCTTCTTTGCTGCCCTTCTTGACACCAGGCCATCTTCCAAAAGTCTTCGCCTCACTGTGCGTGCAGATCACACCTGCCTGCTGCCATTCCTGAGCAAGCTCTGCACTGGTGGCACTCCGATCCCGCAGCTGAATCCTCTTTAGGAGACGATCCTGGCGCTTGCTGGACTTTCTTGGATGCCCTGAAGCCTTCTTAACAAGAATTGAACCTCTTTCCTTGAAGTTCTTGATGATTCTATAAATTGTTGATTGAGGTGCAATCTTAGTAGCCACAATATCCTTGCCTGTGAAGCCATTTTTATGCAACGCAATGATGGCTGCACACGTTTCTTTCCAGGTCACCATGGTTAACAATGGAAGAACTATGATTTCAAGCATCACCCTCCTTTTAACATGTCAAGTCTGCCATTTTAACCCAATCAGCCCTACATAATGATCTCCAGCCTTGTGCTCGTCAACATTCTCACCTGAGTTAACAAGACCATTACTAAAATGATCTCAGCAGGTCCTTTAATGACAGCAATGAAATGCTGTGGAAAGGTTTTTTGGAGATTAAGTTAATTTTCATGGCAAAGAAGGACTATGCAATTCATCTGATCACTCTTCATAACATTCTGGAGTATATGCAAATTGCTATTATAAAAACTTAAGCAGCAACTTTTCAAATTTCCAATATTTATGTAATTCTCAAAACTTTTGGCCACGACTGTATATAGCTTTATGAGGGCTTGTTTTTTGCGGGACAAGTTGTAGTTTTTAATAGCACCATTTTGGGGTACTTCAAATCACAAACTTTGTCGCTCCCTGCAGAATGTATGCTGTGCATAGGGTTCCCATCCCAAGTTAACGGTAAGAATCAATCACAGCAGATTTAGCTTTGCTCAAAATATATTTCTTTTAATTCAAGAAGGTAAGTAATGCGGCAATATGTATGAACGTTTTCATCAGACACTGTGCTGCTGTTAGATAGTGAACAGGAAAATAGAAATACACCTAAAGTACAGGGGCCCTCTGGCACCAATAGGGTAGTGGTGCACATAACTTTCTGATTAACTCTTTCTGGGAGGGAGATGGGAAAAACAGCAATACTGCCAATGCGCTTTTACGTTATATATTTTACGGCGTTCATTTTTCAGTATAAATAACATAATATCCTTATTCTCTGGGTCAGTACGATTACAGTGATACCAAATACATATAGTTTTGTTTTTACATTTTACTACTTTTTTACAATAAATCTCCTTTTTTTTTTAAAAGAAAAAAATGTTTTTGCATTGCCGCTTCCCAAGACCCATAACTTTTTTTATTTTTGTTTCCATGGAGTTGTGTGAGGGCTTGATTTTTGCGGGATGACTTGTATTTTTTATTGATATCATTTTGGAGTAAATGGCGCTTTTGATCGCTTGTTAATACGTTTATTCTGTGGCAACTAAGAATAAATGAGCAATTCTGTCTTTTTATTTTTTAACGCATTTACCGTAGGGAATAATTTACATCATATTTATGTAGTCCGGGTCATTATGGACACGGCAATACCAAACATATAGGGAAGATTGTTTTTTGCAATTTTTTCATTGAAAAGCCTATTTTCAATGGGAAAAAAGCGTAATTTTTTTATGGGATTTTTTTTATTGAATAAATGAGTTTTTTTTAAACTTTTTTTTACCATTTATTAGTCCCACAAGGGGACTATAACAGACAGATTTCTGATTGCTTTTAAAATAAAATGCACTATCCCTATAGTGCATTGCATTTTAATGCAATGCTATTCTAACATTGACCAGCAGGCTGCACCAGAGAGGCACAACCTGCTGGAAATTACTGAAGGCTGGTCTGGGGCCTACATCAGGCCTTTACACACATCAGCACCCCGCGATCGCATTTGCGGGGTGCCGATGAGAGACAGAGGGAGTCCGCTCCCTCTGTCAGCACTTTACATGCGGCGGGCGCCATTGCCTGCAGCATGAAAAGTGTTAAACAGCCTAAATAAGCACTCCTGCCGGTACGGGCTGTTGGAGCAGGGTCGCGGCTCTCATGTGAGAGCCGGGTGCCTGCTCCCCGCTGCACGGCCCAGCCTAAGGCCCCTTAGTGACCGCCGTAAAAACACGTATGGGTGGTCACTAAGGGTTAATATTCTCTTAGCCGCTAGAAAACTTTCCACCAATGCTGCTTACAACAGGGTCTGGAAAGTGTTTTCTGCCTAGTGCACTAAAAATCCTGTTACCCAGCTATTATGTTCTACAATTCTTACACGAAGACTTTAACCACCTCAGCCCCTATAGCTTAAACACCCTTAATGACCAGGCCACTTTTTACACTTCTGACCTACACTACTTTGACCGTTTATTGCTCGGTCATGCAACTTACCACCCAAATGAATTTTACCTCCTTTTCTTCTCACTAATAGAGCTTTCATTTGGTGGTATTTCATTGCTGCTGACATTTTTACTTTTTTTGTTATTAATGGAAATTTAACTATTTTTTTGCAAAAAAATGACTTTTCACTTTCAGTTGTAAAATTTTGCAAAAATACGACATCCATATATAAATTTTTCTCTAAATTTATTGTTCTACATGTCCTTGATAAAAAAAAAATGTTTGGGTAAAAAAAAAATGGTTTGGGTAAAATTTATAGCGTTTACAAACTATGGTACAAAAATGTGAATTTCCGCTTTTTGAAGCAGCTCTGACTTTCTGAGCACCTGTCATGTTTCCTGAGGTTCTACAATGCCCGGACAGTACAAACACCCCACAAATGACCCCATTTCGGAAAGTAGACACCCTAAGGTATTCGCTGATGGGCATAGTGAGTTCATAGAACTTTTTATTTTTTGTCACAAGTTAGTGGAAAATGATGATTTTTTATTTATTTATTTTTTTCTTACAAAGTCTCATATTCCACTAACTTGTGACAAAAAATAAAAACTTCTATGAACTCACTATGCCCATCAGAGAATATCTTGGGGTGTCTTCTTTCCAAAATGGGGTCACTTGTGGGGTAGTTATACTGCCCTGGCATTCTAGGGGCCCAAATGTGTGGTAAGTAGTTTGAAATCAAAATCTGTAAAAAATGGCCGGTGAAATCCGAAAGGTGCTCTTTGGAATGTGGGCCCCTTTGCCCACCTAGGCTGCAAAAAAGTGTCACACATGTGGTATCTCCGTACTCAGGAGAAGTTGGGCAATGTGTTTTGGGGTGTAATTTTACATATACCCATGCTGGGTGAGATAAATATCTTGGTCAAATGCCAACTTTGTATAAAAAAAATGGGAAAAGTTGTCTTTTGCCAAGATATTTCTCTCACTGATGCTGATGGGCATAGTGAGTTCATGGAAGTTTTTTTTTTTTGTCACAAGTTAGTGGAATATGAGACTTTGTAAGAAAAAAAAAAATCAAAAAAAAAATCATCATTTTCCGCTGACTTTTCCCATTTTTTTATACAAAGTTGGCATTTGACCAAGATATTTCTCTCACCCAGCATGGGTATATGTAAAATGACACCCCAAAACACATTCCCCAACTTCTGCTGAGTACGGCGATACCACATGTGTGACACTTTTTTGCAGCCTAGATGCGCAAAGGTGCCCAAATTCCTTTTAGGAGGGCATTTTTAGACATTTGGATCCCAGACTTCTTCTCACGCTTTAGGGCCCCTAAAAAGCCAGGGCAGTATAAATACCCCACATGTGACCCCACTTTGGAAAGAAGACACCCCAAGGTATTCAATGAGGGGCCTGGCGAGTTCATAGAATTTAATTTTTTTTGCATAAGTTAGCGGAAATTGAATTTTTTTTTGTTTTTTCTCACAAAGTCTCACTTTCCGCTAACTTGGGACAAAAATTTTAATCTTTCATGGACTCAATATGCCCCTCAGCGAATACCTTGGGGTCCAAAATGGGGTCAGTTGTGGGGTGTTTGTACTGCCCTGGCATTTGAGGGTCTCCGCAATCATTACATGTATGGCCAGCATTAGGAGTTTCTGCTATTCTCCTTATATTGAGC
Organism: Bufo bufo; assembly: GCF_905171765.1. Classification (NCBI taxonomy): domain Eukaryota; kingdom Metazoa; phylum Chordata; class Amphibia; order Anura; family Bufonidae; genus Bufo; species Bufo bufo. The sequence goes on from NC_053397.1 coordinate 160,422,177, forward strand.
ATACAGGTAATGAGATTTTTTTTTTCCGTTCAGCCTCTGGGCTGAAAGAAAAAAATGAACGGCACAGATTTCTTCATTCGCATCGATCAATGTGGATGAAAAAATCTCTGCCCAAAAAAAAAGGAGGGGAAAGGCGTCTGCCAGGACATAGGAGCTCCGCCCAACATCCATACCCACTTAGCTCGTATGCCCTGGCAAACCAGATTTCTCCATTTACATCAATCGATGTGGATGAATAAATCATTGCCGGGATTTTTTTTAATATATATACAAAGTGTTTGCCAAAGTATATGAACACCGCCACCTCCTCAGCTCATATGCCTCGGCAAGCGTATCTTTTACTGCAGAGGAGAAATCTCGTCTTGCAGCGCCGCATACACCGACTTGTGTGTAATCTGACAGCAGCGCAATGCTTCTGTCAGAATGCACATCAGTGCTGCAGCTAGTCGATCGGTTGGTCCACCTGGAAGGTAAAAAAAAAAATGAAAAAAACAGGCCGCAACGCAATAATTTTATTAACTTTGGAACAGAACATATAAACTTTAACTTTTTGAACTGAACATTAACCTTTTTGCTTACTGGTGTTTTGTTTTTTTTTGTTTTTTTTTCTACCTTTATAGAACAAACCTCTCCTTCCCCATGGGTCAATGTGCAAAGCGCAAATCGCCCAAAGATGTGGCGAAGTGCGTTATGCACTTTGTCCCAGGTGAAAGGAGACGTTTGCAGCAGCTGTGAGTGAATGGGCCCTAATAGCCCTGTGTGCCTGTCCTGGTCAGATGTGATCCCTATGCTAGGTGTACCTGTGTGTGGTACTTCCGGAAACACTCCCCTAAGCATAGGACAGGGTGGTCAGGACAGTCAGGACAGAAATAGCGGGTGTCACGCCTTATTCCACTCCTGCTACAGACACGACATCTTTTTCGGGGTGACGGTTGGGTTCAGGTACCGGCAACGACATTGGGGAAATGTCACTCGTGTAGACGGCTAACTACACTGGTGGATGGGGCCACGGAACCTCCTGGGTACAGGAGGTTCTCGATGATCTCTTCCTGAAATTTGAGGAAGGATCGTGTTCTCCCAGCCTTACTGTAGAGAACAAAACTATTATACAGAGCCAATTGAATCAAATATACAGACACCTTCTTATACCAGCATCTGGTTCTGCGGGACACTAAATACGGAGACAACATCTGGTCATTGAAGTCCACCTCTCCCATGTGAAGGTTATAGTCGTGGACTGAGAGGGGCTTTTCAATGACACGGGTTGCTCGCTCAATTTGGATTGTCGTGTCTGCGTGAATGGAGGAGAGCATGTAAACGTCACGCTTGTCTCTCCATTTCACCGCGAGCAGTTCTTCGTTACACAAGGCAGCCCTCTCCCCCCTTGCAAGACGGGTGGTAACGAGCCGTTGGGAGAAGCCCGCGCGACTAGTTCGCGGGGTGCCACAGGCGCCAATCTGTTCTAGAAACAAATGCCTAAAGAGGGCCACACTTGTGTAGAAATCGTCCACATAAAGATGGTACCCCTTGCCGAATAAGGGTGACACCAAGTCCCAGACTGTCTTCCCACTGCTCCCCAGGTAGTCAGGGCAACCGACCGGCTCCAGGGTCTGATCTTTTCCCTCATAGACACGAAATTTGTGGGTATAGCCTGTGGCCCTTTCACAGAGCTTATACAATTTGACCCCATACCGGGCACGCTTGCTTGGGATGTATTGTTTGAAGCCAAGGCGCCCGGTAAAATGTATTAGGGACTCGTCTATGCAGATGTTTTGCTCTGGGGTATACAAATCTGCAAATTTCTGGTTGAAATGGTCTATGAGGGGCCGAATTTTGTGGAGCCGGTCAAAAACTTTTTTGTTGTCGCTAAAGTGCAGGAAACGCAGGATGGTCTCAAATCGTGTCCTGGACATAGCAGCAGAGAACATGGGCATGTGATGAATTGGGTTCGTGGACCAATATGACCGCAATTCATGCTTTTTAGTTAGACCCATGTTGAGGAGAAGGCCCAGAAAAATTTTAATTTCGGAAACTTGGACTGGTTTCCACCGGAAAGGCTGGGCATAAAAGCTTCCCGGGTTGGCGGTTATAAATTGGGTGGCATACCGATTTGTTTCTGCCACAACTAAGTCTAAGAGCTCCGCAGTCAAGAACAGCTCAAAAAATCCCAGGGCCGAACCGATCTGAGCTTTCTCAACCCGAACTCCAGACTGGGCGGTGAAAGGGGGAACTACAGGTGCGGCTGAAGTTGGGGACTGCCAATCAGGGTTTGCCAGCACCTCAGGGATTCTCAGGGCTCTACGGGCCCGTCTTTGCGGTGGCTGCGACGGGGTAACTACTGCACGTGCCACCGTACCAGATTCAACTGCCCTTCTGGTGCTCGCTACTTCACCATGTTGTACGGCAGTGCTGGTACTAGGTCCAGGAAGGGCTGCGCTGCTGGTGTATGCCTCACCACGTAATCCGCCAGCGCCAGCCCCACTCTGCTGCTCTTGAAGCGGATCCTGCGCAACCTGTGGTCTAGCGACACGAGGCCGGGTACGCCTGGTGCTATCAGGGACCTCAGCCTCCTCGTCCGAACTTTGGGTCAGAGAGCCACTGCTTTCTACAGGTTCATATTCTGACCCGCTAGATTCATCAGATGAGGGTTCCCATTCCTCATCCGACTGGGTCAGAATCCTGTAGGCCTCTTCAGGAGAATACCCCCTGTTTGACATTTGGGCAACTAAATTTAGGGGTATTCCCTGAGACTACCCAAGAAAAAAAGCAAGCCTGTCTTACAAATGGGAGGTTAGCGAAGTACCGGAGGCCGCTGCGGTTGATAAAAAATATCAAAACTGATTTTTTTTATCGCCGCAGCGCGTGTAAAGTGAATGTGCAGTGATCAAAAAAATATATATTTTTGTCACTGCGGTGGGGCGGGCATGGGAGAACGCACGTGTGGGCGACCGATCAGGCCTGATCGGACAAACACTGCGTTTTGGGTGGAGGGCGAACTAAAGTGACACTAATACTATTATAGATCTGACCGTGATCAGTTTTGATCACTTACAGATACTATAAAAGTACAAATGCTGATTAGCGATACGCTAATCAGCGAATAAGGGACTGCGGTGCGGTGGGCTGGGCGCTAACTGGTCAATACCAGTGAAAAAAAAAAAATGACAGTTTACACTGATCACTTTTTTCCTTTCACTAGTGATTGACAGGGGCGATCAAAGGGGTGATCAAAGGGTTAATTGGGGTGCAGGGGGTGATCTGGAGCTAAAGTGTAGTGTTGGTGCTACTCACTGTGAAGCCTGCTCCTCTGCTGGATCCAACTGACGAAAAGGACCAGCAGAGGAGCAGACAAGCCATATAACAGATCATATTTACTAATATGATCTGTTATATGGCTTGTGATTCGATTTTTTAAAAATCAGCAACCTGCCAGCCACGATCATTGGCTGGCAGGTTGCTGCCGAAATACTCCTTTAAGTTTTGCCGGCCCGCGATGCGCATGCGCGGGCCGGCTCTGACCGAAATCTCGCGTCTCGCGAGATGACGCACGGATGCGTCCAGGAGGAATGAATCAACCACCTTCCGGACGCATCCGTGCGTTAAGCGGTCCGGAGGTGGTTAAAGAGGTTGACAAAGCACTAGATATTGATGAGCTATCCCGAAGATAGGTTATCAGATTGATGGGGGTCTGACACCTTGCAACTCCACCTATCAGCTGTTCTTAGCAGCCACCGTCACCAAAAATTACACATTGGGCAGAGCGAGAAGTGGGCAGCTTAGTCCACTGTGAAGTGACTTTTCCGAGTTGTTGCAGCTCCCCCATTGACTTTGAAGATAAATAAAGTCCAGTTCATAATTACTCTATTGAAACAGTGCATTCTCAGTAACCAGGCGTTCCTGGAATTTTTTTTATTAGAAATTATTAGAGATGAGCGAATCGAAGTTGACAAATTGGAATTCAATCCGAATTTCAGGAAAAATTCAATTTGAACTGAACCCGAATTTCTTCACGCTTTGTGGTAACGAATCGCATTTTTTCCTAAAATGTCTGCTGCACGTGTGATGACATGGAGCAAGGAACTCTGGGAATGTGGTATCACCCATAATGTCATGCATGCAGCCAATCTGCAGCCAGCCAGCCCTGTGATGTCACAGCCCTATAAATAGCCTCAGCCATCTTGGATTCTGCCATTTTCCAGTTTACTTAGTTCAGGGAAAGATGTCAGAAGGCGCTAGGGACAGTGCTAGGAAAGACTTCATTGTGCTAAAAAAAAGATTTACAAGTTCAGGGAAAGATTATTTAGGTGTAGGGAAAGGATAGGGAGGAATTATTCCACAGCATTTATGTTGAACAGGATTCAGTTGGGTTGGTTACAGCCTGGGTAATAGAAACAATCCTATTACACCTTGCTGGACTGACTGGGGATCCAAATTGCCATTATACAGCTCTGTAATTCCAACAAACCGTTCTTGTTATTGGGGTGCAAGTGCTGTTTGATACAGCCATTAACAGAGTTTACAAGGAAATATTTCTATGTCTTATTTGCCCTTGTGCAGTGCAGTTATATGTTCTAAAGGATTTTTTGGCTTGTATTAGTGGGAAAAAAGGGCATATTAGCCGTTGTGTGGTGAAGTGCGAAAATTTCAGCCCTTTTTGGCGTGTATTAGTGGCAAAAAAAAAAAATGTATTTGCCGTTCAGCAGTGCAGTCATATTTTCTAAAGCACTTTTCGTTGTGTATTAGTGGCAAAAGAAAAATATATTTCGCATTCAGCAGTGCAATTATATGTTCTAAAGCCTTTTTGTGGTGTATTAGTTGCAAAATAAAAATATATTTGCCGCTCAGTGGTGCAGTTATATGTTCTAAAGCCTTTTGTAGAGTGTATAAGTGGAAAACAGAAAAATATATTTGCCGTTCAGCGGTGCAGTTATATATTCTAAAGCCTTTTGTAGAGTGTATAAGTGGAAAAAAATAAGGGCCTATTTGCGGTTCAGCTGTGCAGTTATATGTTCTAAAGCTCTTTTTGTCGTGTATTAGTGCAAAAGAAAAATATATTTGCCGTTCAGAGGTGCAGCTATATGTTCTAAAACCTTTTGTCGAGTGTATAAGTGGAAAACAGAAAAATATATTTGCCGTTCAGCAATGCAGTTATTTGTTCTAAAGCCTTTTGTGTTGTATATAAGTGGAAAAAAATAAGGGCCTATTTGCCGTTCAGCGGTGCAGTTATATGTTTTAAAGCCTTTTGTGGAGCCTTTTTGAATCCGGAGGGAAAACAAACCAGGCTGTTGTAGTGAACTTCATTTATATTAATATAAGGAGATATATAACGTGAGTTTGACAGCGACGCGTGGTTGATTAAGTGTGTGGTTGTGTAAGTGTGTGACTTAAGATTAAGTGAGGGAGTATCTGAGAGCTAAATTATTTGTGGACATTGATGAGTGGCTGTATTTGACTGTATTGTGTGCTGTGATAACACTTTTTTCCCCCCTTCTCCAGGGGTTGCACAGGTGAGTTATTAGGGTGTGGCTGTCTAATTAGGAGACTATAAAAACTCAGCAGTGAGGGCAGCACAGCCTTTTTGAATCCAGAGGGAAAACAAACCAGGCTGTTGTAGTGAGCTTCATTTATATTAATATAAGATATATAACGCGAGTTTGACCGTGACGCATGGTTGATTAAGTGTGTGGTTGTGTAAGTGTGTGACTTAAGATTAAGTGACTTTAGATTCAAGGACTTCAGTGGGGGACTGCAATTAGCCAGTTACTTATTACTACATTATATTGTATTTTTCGCTTTTGTATTGTAATCCCCATCTAGTATGTGTTGCACAATTGACAACGCAGTCCAGTGCACATCTTGCATGATGTATGAAGTACTGAAACAGACGTTCGAGGGTGTATATCTTTGTTCAAGATGTGAGCAAATTACCCGTTTGGAATCCCAAATCGAGTCCCTAAGGCTGAGTTCACACTAGCGGATGCCGTGCGTGGCATCCGCTCCGTGAAAGAGTGCCAAGACCCGATGCAGACTGCAGAGGCAAGGAGCATTAACATGACTGATAATGCTCCGTGCCTCTCTGTGATCTCTTTACTACGAAATCACAGTGACAACTTTATCTCACTGTGATTTCGTAGTAAAGAGATCACAGAGAGGCACGGAGCATTATCAGTCATGTTAATGCTCCGTGCCTCTGCAGTCTGCATCGGGTCTTGGCACTCTTTCACGGAGCGGATGTCACGCACGGCTTTCGCTCGTGTGAACTCAGCCTAAACGGGCAAGTTGCAACACTGAGAAGCATTGACAATTTGCAAAAGAGTTTGCTTCTCACCGAGCAAGCACTCTTTGGGGTAGATGAGGGAAAGGGTGACAGAGAGGAGGCTGAGGAAAGTGAGGTAAATAGCTGGGTAACAGTTAGAAAGCGGGGTAGAGGGAAGAGTGCCAGGGAGGCTAGCCCTGATCTGACACACCCCAACAAGTTCGCACGTTTGGCAGATGAGGGGGATGTCAGTCTAGGGACGGCACTGCTGCAGCCGGACACTTCCTCTGCCAGTCAGAGGAATGTCAGCTCCAGTAAGTAGGGAACCAGGAGAGCAGGGCAGGCCAGACAGGTGCTGGTAGTGGGAGACTCCATCATTAGGGGAACAGATAGGGCAAACTGTCACAAAGACCGTGATCGCCGAACAGTGTGCTGTCTTCCTGGCGCTAGAGTTCGACACATAGCGATCGGGTTGACAGATTACTGGGAGGGGCTGGAGAAGATCCAGCGGTCATGGTCCATATCGGAACCAATGACAAAGTTAGAGGTAGGCGGAGAGTCCTTAAAAATGATTTCAGAGATTTAGGTCAAAAGCTTAGGGCAAGGACCTCAAATGTAGTATTTTCCGAAATACTGCCTGTACCACGGGCCACACAAGAAAGGCAGCGGGAGATTATAGAGGTTAACAAGTGGCTCAAGAACTGGTGTAGGAAGGAGGGGTTTGGGTTCCTGGAGAACTGGGCCGACTTCTCTATCGGCTACAGGCTCTATCGTAGGGACGGGCTTCACCTCAATGGGGAAGGGGCAGCTGTGTTGGGGAGAAAGATGGCTAGAAGGTTGGAGGAGAGTTTAAACTAGGGACTGGGGGGAGGGAAATTACATTATAGGAGCGGAAGATAGTGGCGATAGAGACCTGGGACAAGGTAATAGAACTGGGGGAGAAATGGAAGGAGGGACTAGAACAGTTCAGAAGGAAAGGTGTAGGGTAAAAAATATACATAAACCTCTCAAATGTATGTATACTAATGCCAGAAGCCTGACTAATAAAACTGGGGAACTGGAAGTAGTGATGTGTGAGGAGGACTATGATATAGTGGGAATAACTGATACATAGCTGGATGATAGCTATGACTGGGCAGTTAATGTACAAGGTTACAGTCTGTTTAGAAAGGATCGTTAAAACCGGAGAGAGGGGAAGGTATGCCTTTATGTAAAGTCCTGTCTAAAGCCCACACTGAACATGGGACATGAACATGTGGAGTCACTGTGGGTAGAGATACATGGAGCTAAAAATAATAATAAATTACTAATAGGAGTTTACTATAAACCACCTAATATACCAGAGTCCACAGAAAACCTACTACTAAACGAGATAGACAAGGCGGCAAATCATAATGAGGTGGTTATTATGGGGGACTTCAACTACCCAGATATAGACTGGGAAACTGAAACTTGTATATCTTATAAAGGAAACAGGTTCTTGGCAATAACTAAAGACAATTACCTCTCCAAACTGGTTCAGGACCCAACTAAAGGGACGGCCATAATGGACTTAATATTAACCAATAGGCCTGACAGAACAACAGACGTGCAAGTTGGGGGACACCTGGGAAATAGTGCCCATAAAGTAATAACCTTTCAATTATCATTCAAAAGAGCGTTTCTACAGGGACGAACAAAAATACCAAACTTCAAAAAAGCAAAATTTAGCCAACTAAGAGAGGCCATAGGCCTAACTAACTGTGACAAAGTCCTCAAAAATAAAAATAAAGCCACAAAATGGGATATCTTTAAAAGCATCCTAAAATCTCATTGTGAGAGGTACATACCATATGGGAATAAAAGGTTAAGGAACAAAAAGAAACCAATGTGGATAAATAGAACTGTAAAGAAAGCAATAAATTACAAAAATAAAGCATATAAATCACTAAAACAGGAGTGTAGTACGGAAGGACTGAAAAACTATAAGGAAAAAAATAGAACATGTAAAAAACAAATAAAAGCGGCCAAACTAGAGACCAAGAGATTAATTGCCAAAGAGAGTAAAACTACCCCTAAAATGTTCTTCAATTATATAAATGTTATAAAGTATAAATCTGAAGGTGTCGGCCCTTTAAAGAGTAATTAGGTGAGAGTTACAGAGAGCGACGAGGAGAAAGCAAAGCTGTTAAATATTTTTTTCTCCAATGTATTCACTGAGGAAAATAAACGGTCAGATGAAATGCTGAATGTAAAAATAAATTCCCCATTAAAAGTGTCCTGTCTGACCCAGGAAGAAGTACAACAGCGACTTAAAAAGATTAAAATAGACAAATCGCCAGGACCGGATGGCATACACCACCGTATCCTAAGGGAATTAAGTAATGTCTTAGCCAGACCCTTATTTCTGATATTTACAGACTCTATACTGACAGGGAGTGTTCCACAGGATTGGCACATAGCAAATGTGGTGCCAATATTCAAAAAGGTGCAAAAACAGAGCCTGGAAACTATAGGCCAGTAAGTTTAACATCTGTTGTGGGTAAACTGTTTGAAGGTTTTCTAAAAGATGCTATCTTAGAGCAGCTCAACGGAAATAAGCAAATAACGCCATATCAGCATGGCTTCATGAGGGATCGGTCATGCCAAACTAATTTAATCAGTTTCTATGAGGAGGTAAGTTCTAGACTTGACAGCGGCGAATCAATGGATGTCGTATATCTGGACTTCTCCAAAGCATTTGACACTGTACCGCATAAAAGGTTAGTATATAAAATGAGAATGCTCGGACTAGGAGAAAATGTCTGTATGTGGGTAAGTAACTGGCTCAGTGATAGAAAACAGAGAGTGGTTATTAATGGTACACACTCAGATTGGGTCACTGTCACTAGTGGGGGACCACCGGGGTCAGTATTGGGACCTATTCTCTTCAATATATTTATTAATGATCTTGTAGAAGGCTTGCATAGAAAGATATCAATTTTTGCAGATGACATTAAACTGTGTAAAGTAATTAACACTGAAGAGGACAGTATACTACTACAGAGTGATCTGGATAGATTGGAGGCTTGGGCAGATAAGTTGCAGATGAGGTTTAACACTGACAAATGTAAGGTTATGCACATGGGAAGGAATAATGCAAGTCACCCGTACATACCAAATGGTAAAACACTCTGACATGGAAAAGGATCTAGGAATTTTCCAGCAAACTAAGCTGCAAAAAACAGTGTCAGGCAGCTGCTGCCAAGGCCAATAAGATAATGGGTTGCATCAAAACGGGCATAGATGCCCGTGATAAGAACATAGTTCTACCACTTTTCAAATCGCTAGTCAGACCACACATGGAGTACTGTGTACAGTTCTGGGCTCCTGTGAACAAGGCAGATATAGCAGAGCTGGAGAGGGTCCAGAGGAGGGCAACTAAAGTAATAACTGGAATTGGGCAACTACAGTACCCTGAAAGATTATCAAAATTAGGGTTATTCACTTTAGAAAAAAGACGACTGAGGGGAGATCTAATTACTATATATAAATATATCAGGGTTCAGTACAGAGATCTATCCCATCATCTATTTATCCCCAGGACTGTGACTGTAATGAGCGGACATCCTCTGCGTCTGGAGGAAAAAAGGTTTGTACACAAACATAGACGAGGATTCTTTACGGTAAGAGCAGTGAGACTATGGAACTCTCTGCCTGAGGAGGTGGTGATGGTGAGTACAATAAAGGAATTCAAGAGGGGCCTGGATGTATTTCTGGAGTGTAATAATATTACAGGCTATAGCTACTAGAGAGGGGTCGTTGATCCAGGGAATTATTCTGATTGCCTGATTGGAGTCGGGAAGGAATTTTTTATTCCCCTAAAGTGGGGAAAATTGACTTCTACTTCACAGTTTTGTTTTTTTTGCCTTCCTCTGGATCAACTTGCAGGGTGACAGGCCGAACTGGATGGACAAATGTCTTTTTTCGGCCTTATGTACTATGTTACTATATGTTACTATGTATAAGTGGAAAAAAGAAAAGTATATTTGCCGTTCAGCGGTGCAGTTACATGTTCTAAAGCCTTTTGTGTCGTGTATCAGTAGAAAAAAAAATTAAGGGCCTATTTGCCGTTCAACGGTGCAGTTATATGTTCTCAAGCCCTTTTGTGGAGTGTATAAGTGGAAAAAAGAAAAATATATTTGCCATTCAGTAGTGGAGTTAAATGTTCTAAAGCCTTTTGTGGAGTGTATAAGTAGAAAAAAGAAAAATATATTTCCCGTTCAGCAATGCAGTTATATGTTCTAAAGCCTTTTGTGTCGTGTATAAGTAGAAAAAAATAAGGATCTATTTGCCGTTCAGCAGTGCAGTTATATGTTCTAAAGCCTTTTGTGGAGTGTATAAGTCGAAAAAAGAAAAATATGTTTGCCGGTAAGCGGTGCAGTTACATGTTCTAAAGCCTTTTGTGTCGTGTTTAAGTGGAAAAAAATAAGGGCCTATTTGCCGTTCAGTGGTGCAGTTATATGTTCTAAAGCCCTTTTGTAGAGTGTACAAGTGGAAAAAAGATAAATATATTTGCCATTCAGCGGTGGAGTTAAATGTTCTAAAGCCTTTTGTGGAGTGTATAAGTAGAAAAAAGAAAAATATACTTCCCGTTCAGCAATGCAGTTATATGTTCTAAAGCCTTTTGTGTCGAGCATAAGTAGAAAAAAATAAGGACCTATTTGCCGTTCAGTGGTGCAGTTATATGTTCTAAAGCCCTTTTGTGGAGTGTATAAGTGGAAAAAAGAAAAACATATTTGCCGTTCAGCAGTGCAGTTATATGTTCTAAAGCCTTTTATGGAGTGTATAAGTGGAAAAAAGAAATATATATTTGCCGTTAAGCAGTGCATTTATATGTTCTAAAGCCCTTTTGTGGAGTGTACAAGTGGAAAAAAGATAAATATATTTGCCATTCAGTGGTGGAGTTAAATGTTCTAAAGCCTTCGTGGAGTGTATAAGTAGAAAAAAGAAAAATATACTTCCCGTTCAGCAATGCAGTTATATGTTCTAAAGACTTTTGTGTCGAGCATAAGTAGAAAAAAATAAGGACCTATTTGCCGTTCAGCAGTGCAGTTATATGTTCTAAAGCCTTTTGTGTCGTGTATAAGTGGAAAAAAGACAAATATATTTGCCGTTCAGCAGTGCAGTTATATGTTCTAAAGCCTTTTGTGTCGTGTATAAGTGGAAAAAATAAGGGCCTATTTGCTGTTCAGCGGTGCAGTTATGTTCTAAAGCCTTTTGTGTCGTGTATAAGTGGAAAAATATATATTTGTCGTTAAGCGGTGCAGTTATATGTTCTAAAGCCCTTTTGTTAAGTGTACAACTGGAAAAACGAAAAATATATTTGCCATTCAGCGGTGCAGTTATATGTTCTAAAGCCTTTTGTAGAGTGTATTAGTGAAAAAAAGAAAAATATATTTGCCGTTCAGCGGTGCAGTTATATGTTCTAAAGCCCTTTTGTGGAGTGTACAAGTGTAAAAAAGAAAAATATATTTGCCGTTAAGCGGTAAAGCTATATGTCCTAAAGCCCTTTTGTGGAGTGTATAAGTGAAAAAAGATAAATATATTTGCCATTCAGCAGTGGAGTTAAATGTTCTAAAGCCTTTTGTGGAGTGTATAAGTAGAAAAAAGAAAAAAAATTCCCGTTAAGCAATGCAGTTATATGTTCTAAAGCCTTTTGTGTCGTGCATAAGTAGAAAAAAAATAAGGGCCTTTTTGCCATTCAGCAGTGCAGTTATATGTTCTAAAGCCTTTTGTGGAGTGTATAAGTGGAAATAGGAAAAATATATTTGCCATTCATCGGTGCAGTTATATGTTCTAAAGCCTATTGTAGAGTGTATAAGTGGAAAAAAGAAAAATATATTTGCCGTTCAGCGGTGCAGTTATATGTTCTAAAGCCTTTTGTGTCGTGAATAAGTGGAAAAAATAAGGGCCTATTTGCCGTTCAGCGGTGCCGTTATATGTTCTAAAGCCTTTTGTGGAGTGTATAAGAGGAAAAAAGAAAAGTATATTTGCCGTTCAGCGGTGCAGTTATATGTTGTAAAGCCCTTTTGTGGAGTGTATAAGTGGAAAAAAGAAAAATATATTTGCCGATCAGCGGTGCAGTTATATGTTCTAAAGTCTTTTGTGTCTTGTATACTGTACCGCTGAATGCCAAATATATTTTTCTGTTTTCCACTTATGCTCTCCACAAAAGGGCTTTAGAATACATTACTGCACCGCTGAACGGCAAATATACTTTTCTTTTTTCCTCTTATACACTCCACAAAAGGCTTTAGAACATATAACTGCACAGCTGAATAGCAAATATATTTTTCTTTTTTCCTCTTATACCATCCACAAAAGACTTTAGAACATATAACTGCTCCGCTGAACGGCAAATATATTTATCTTTTTTCCACTTATACACTGCACAATATGTCTTTAGGTGTTCTAAACCCTTTTGTGGATTGTATAAGAGGAAAAAAGAAAAATATATTTGCCGTTCAGTGGTGAAGTTATATGTTCTAAAGCCTTTTGTGTCGTGTATAAGTGGAAAAAATAAGGGCCTATTTGCTGTTAAGCGGTGCAGTTATATGTTCTAAAGCCCTTTTGTGGAGTGTATAAGTGGAAAAAAGAAAAATATATTTGCCGTTCAGCGGTGCAGTTATATGTTATAAACCCTTTTGTGAAGTGTATAAGAGTAAAAAAGAAAAAATATTTGCTGTTCAGCGGTGCAGTTATATTTTCTAAAGCCCTTTTGTGCAGTGTATAAGTGGAAAAAAGAAAAATATATTTGCCGTTCAGCGGTGCAGTTATATGTTATAAAGCCTTTTGTGTCGTGTTTAAGTGGAAAAAAATAAGGGCCTATTTGCTGTTCAGCGGTGCAGTTATACACTCACCTAAAGAATTATTAGGAACACCATACTAATACGGTGTTGGACCCTCTATTGCCTTCAGAACTGCCTTAATTCTACGTGGCATTTATTCAACAAGGTGCTGATAGCATTCTTTAGAAATGTTGGCCCATATTGATAGGATAGCATCTTGCAGTTGATGGAGATTTGAGGGATGCACATCCAGGGCACGAAGCTCCTGTTCCACCACATCCCAAAGATGCTCTATTGGGTTGAGATCTGGTGACTGTGGGGGACATTTTAGTACAGTGAACTCATTGTCATGTTCAAGAAACCAATTTAAAATGATTCGAGCTTTGTGACATGGTGCATTATCCTGCTAGAAGAAGCCATTAGAGGAGGGATACATGTTCTCATTCTGTTTACGCCAAATTCAGACTCTACCATTTGAATGTCTCAACAGAAATCGAGACTCATCAGACCAGGCAACATTTTTTCAGTCTTCAACAGTCCAATTTTGGTGAGCTTGTGCAAATTGTAGCCTCTTTTTCCTATTTGTAGTGGAGATGAGTGGTACCCGGTGGGGTCTTCTGCTGTTGTAGCCCATTCGCCTCAAGGTTGTGCGTGTTGTGGCTTCACAAATGCTTTGCTGCATATCTCGGTTGTAACGAGTGGTTATTTCAGTCAACGTTGCTCTTCTATCAGCTTGAATCAGTCGGCCCATTCTCCTCTGACCTCTAGCATCCACAAGGCATTTTTGCCCACAGGACTGCCGCATACTGGATGTTTTTCCCTTTTCACACCATTCTTTGTAAACCCTAGAAATGGTTGTGCGTGTAAATCCCAGTAACTGAGCAGAATGTGAAATACTCAGACCGGCCCGTCTGGCACCAACAACCATGCCACGCTCAAAATTGCTTAAATCACCTTTCTTTCCCATTCTGACATTCGGTTTGGAGTTCAGGAGATTGTCTTGACCAGGACCACACCCCTAAATGCATTGAAGCAACTGCCATGTGATTGGTTGACTAGATAATTGCATTAATGAGAAATAGAACAGGTGTTCCTAATAATTCTTTAGGTGAGTGTATGTTCCTAAGCCCTTTTGTGGATTGTATAAGTGGAAAAAAGAAAAATATATTTGCCGTTCAGCGGTGCAGTTATATGTTCTAAAGCCTTTTCTGGAGTGTATAAGCGGAAAAAAGAAAAGTATATTTGCTGTTCAGCGGTGCAGGTATATGTTCTAAAGCCTTTTGTGAAGTGTATAAGTGGAAAAAGGAAAAATATATTTTCCATTCAGCGGTGCAGTTATATATTCTAAAGCCTTTTGTGTCATGTAAAAGTGGAAAAAAATAAGGGCCTATTTGCCATTCAGCGGTGCAGTTATATGTTCTAAATCCCTTTTGTGGAGTGCATAAGTGGAAAAAAGTAAAATATATCTGCCGTTCAGCGATGCAGTTATATGCTCTAAAACTCTTTTGTGGAGTGTATAAGTGGAAAAAAGAAAAATATATTTGCCATTCAGCAGTGCAGTTATATGTTCTAAAGCCTTTTGTGTCGTGTATAAGTGGAAAAAAATAAGGGCCTATTTGCCGTTCATCGGTGCAGTTATATGTTCTAAAGCATTTTGTGTCGTGTATAAGTGGAAAAAGGAAAAATATATTTGCCATTCAGCAGTGCAGTTATATGTTCTGAAGCCTTTTGTGTTGTGTATAAGTGGAAAAAAATAAGGGCCTATTTGCCATTCAGCAGTGCAGTTATATGTTCTGAATCCCTTTTGTGGAGTGTATAAGTGGAAAAAAGTAAAATATATCTGCCGTTCAGAGATGCAGATATATGTTCTAAAGCTCTTTTGTGGAGTGTATAAGTGGAAAAAAGAAAAATATATTTGCCATTCAGCAGTGCAGTTATATGTTCTAAAGCCTTTTGTGTAGTGTATAAGTGGAAAAAAATAAGGGCCTATTTGCCGTTCAGCGGTGCAGTTATATGTTCTAAAGCCCTTTTTGTCATGTATTAGTGGCAAAAGAAAAATATATTTGCTGTTCAACGGCAGAGGCCTAAATGTTTCTGGCTCAGGCACAGGTCGCAGCAAAGTAAGGGGGTGTGGCAGCAGGAGTCGCAGTGAGAGGCCTAAGCTCCCGGTGTCATCTAGCGGTCGTGTCTTGACCAGCAACCCAACGGTTCTTGAATGGTTGACTAGGTCATCCACTTCTTCCCAAGTGACATCAGACACCCTCAGCCAAAAGTCGGTGGGTTCATCAGACACAACCTTTAGTTAGCATGTCCCAGGAGCAGGCCCTGTGCCCTCACCTGTCATCAACCTGCTTCTTTCCTTTTTTCCTCTTATACCATCCACAAAAGGCTTTAGAACATATAACTGCTCCGCTGAACGGCAAATATATTTATCTTTTTTCCACTTATACACTCCACAAAATTTCTTTAGA
Organism: Bufo bufo; assembly: GCF_905171765.1. NCBI lineage: Eukaryota > Metazoa > Chordata > Amphibia > Anura > Bufonidae > Bufo > Bufo bufo. The sequence goes on from NC_053397.1 coordinate 160,437,713, forward strand.
TGTTCTAAAGCCTTTTGTGAAGCATATAAGCGGAAAAAAGAAAAATATATTTGCCGTTCAGCGGTGCAGTTATATGTTCTAAAGCCCTTTTGTGGAGTGTATAAGTGGAAAAAAGAAAAATATATTTGCCGTTCAGCGGTGCAGTTATATGTTATAAACCCTTTTGTGAAGTGTATAAGCGGAAAAAAGAAAAATATATTTGCTGTTTAGCGGTGCAGTTATATGCTCTAAAGCCTTTTGTGGATTGTATAAGAGGAAAAAAGTAAAATATATTTGCCGTTCAGTGGTGAAGTTATATGTTCTAAAGCCTTTTGTGTCGTGTATAAGTGGAAAAAAATAAGGGCCTATTTGCTGTTCAGCGGTGCAGTTATATTTTCTTAAGCCCTTTTGTGGATTGTATAAGTGGAAAAAAGAAAAATATATTTGCCGTTCACCGGTGCAGTTATATGTTCTAAAGCCTTTTGTGTCGTGTATAAGTGGAAGAAAATAAGGGCCTATTTGCCATTCAGCGGTGCAGTTATATGTTCTAAAGCCCTTTTGTGGATTGTATAAGTGGAAAAAAGAAAAATATATCTGCCGTTTAGCGGTGCAGTTATATGTTCTAAAGCCTTTTGTGGAGTGTATAAGAGGAAAAAAGAAAAGTATATTTGCCGTTTAACGGTGCATCTATATGTTCTAAAGCCTTTTCTGGAGTGTATAAGCGGAAAAAAGTTAAATATATCTGCCCTTCAGCGATGCAGTTATATGTTCTAAAGCTCTTTGGTGGAGTGTACAAGTGAAAAAAAGAAAAATATATTTGCCATTTAGCAGTGCAGTTATATGTTCTAAAGCCTTTTGTGTCGTGTATGAGTGGAAAAAAATAAGGGCCTATTTGCCATTCAGCGGTGCAGTTATATGTTCTAAAGCCCTTTTTGTCGTGTATTAGTGGCAAAAGAAAAATATATTTGCTGTTCAGCGGTGCAGTTATATGTTCTAAAGCCTTTTTTTACGTGTATTACTGGCGTAAAAAAAGTATTTGCCTTTGTTTGGTGAAGTGAGAAAATTACAGTCTTTTTTGGCGTGTATTAGTGGGGGAAAAAAGGGCTTATTAGCCATTGTGTGGTGAAGTGAGAATATTATAAGTATTTGGGGTGTTTTAATTTTTTTTATATTTATTTATTTGATCTAATAGTATGCCAGACAAAGAATTGCCAGGCAGAGGCCTAAATGTTTCTGGCTCAGGCACAGGTCGCAGCAGAGTAAGGGGGTGTGGCAGCAGGAGTCGCAGTGAGAGGCCTAAGCTCCCGGTGTCATCTAGCGGTCGTGTCTTGACCAGCAACCCAGCGGTTCTTGAATGGTTGACTCGGTCATCCACTTCTTCCCAAGTGACATCAGACACCCTCAGCCAAAAGTCGTGGGTTCATCAGACACAACCTTTAGTTGGCATGTCCCAGGAGCAGGCCCTGTGCCCTCACTTGTCATCAACCTGCCTCTGTCCTTTTCTGTTCCCTCAGCCAGAGATGTATTATATGCTGTGGGCTCAGCCCCACTATACAGCGAGGACGAGCTGCTAGAGTACAGTCAGCAGCTACTGGCCAACCAATATGAGTAGGAGCCATCCACCACTTTCTCCACTAGGCGGGCAAGTAGTGAGGAGAGTGGTGTGGGAGCTGGTGTTTCGAGCGGTGAGGCTCCTGACCCAGAGACTGTTGAGGAGGACATCAGTGACGTGCAGTACTAGATGATGATGATGATGTAGCTGATCGCACTTGGGAGCCGGGTGAATTAGGAGCTTCATCATCATCGGGAGAAGAGGGTGGCAGCTTGTCCGTGAGGCAGCGGCGGAGCCAGCAAGTCGCTAGCGTGGCCGGCAGTCAGCAGGGTGGCAGCAGTGGGAGGTAGGTAGTCAAACGTGCCTGGGGTAGACCACCTGCTTCTCAGGAGCCTATCTGCCCGGAAAGTAGTGGTGCACGGGTTCACGGAAGCAGCGGTGGTAGCAGTCAGTCAGTGCGTAGTATTGGTGTTTAAATAACCTACTCGGTGGTGTGGCAGTTTTTTGTTAAACCGCCGGAGGAGGTGAACATGGCCATATGTAGACTCTGTGGGTAGAAGGTGGCACCACGGCCCTGTGTCAACATATGCAGCATCACCATAAAGTGGCCTGGGAGAACTGTGGCTCCGATGTGGTGGTCCAGCCTGCGGCAACAACCGCTACATCACCCCGGTGGCACGCACCCAGCTTCAGGCAGTCATGGCTCCACCACCTTAACCGAAGGTAGCTGTCTGTCCTTCCCATCATCTGCTGGTATTTATGCTCCTCCTACTACTCGTCAGTCATTCCATCAGCAATCAATCACCGAAGCGATTCCCAAGACGCAACAGTATGAGTGCAATTATCCAACGGCGCAGAAGCTGAATGTGCTCCTGGCCAAGTTGCTGGTGCTGCAGTCCCTCCCTTTCCAAGTGGTGGACTCTGCACCTTTCAGAGAACTGATGGCTTGTGCTGAGCCGAGGTAGTGAGTCCCAAGCCCTAATTACTTTGCCAAAAAGGCAGTACCAGCCCTGCACATACATGTAGAACATAAGGTAGGACAGTCCTTGAGCCTGTCGGTGTCTGCCAAAGTGCACGGCAGCGCCGACGTGTGGAGCTGTAACTACGGTCAGGGACAATACATGTCCTTTAAGGCCCACTGGGTGAATGTGGTTGCTGTACAGCCCCACCAGCAACTTGGCCAGGTGACGCCGCTTCCGCCTCCACGTTGTCACACCGTTGGTCCTGTGACAATGTCCGCCTCTGCCTCCTCATCCTCCACCGTGTCCTCAGCTTCCACTGCAGGGACAATTCACAGTGCCCCTGTGTAGAATCAGCTGACGACGGTGTAAAAGGAGTGCTCTTCTTCTTGGCGCTAACATTGACCTGTAAGGATAAGTTCATACTTGAGTTATTTGGTCCTTTTGGGCCCCATGACTGCCCAAATAAGTGAAGTGTGCAGTGATTCCAAGAGCGACGCCTGTCATCTGCATTTCATACCGACTCAGTATTATTTCACTACCACAGCAGACTCCCTATGCGTGTTACTGCAAGGCACAGTGTTCTACACCGCTATAAAGGTTCTCTGCAGCCAGGAAATAGCAGTTTTTTAACGCGATTCTCCGCAAATAAATTCGGATCGAACCAAATTTTTTCTAAAAATTCGGCGAACTGGCTGGATAAATTTTTTTTTAAATTCGCTTATCTCTAGAAATTATACCCAACAGAAATTAACTACACCATAGGGGATCAAAAGCTCCTGGTAATTATTTAATGGTGCATCATATGCGGCGACTATTTATACAGTCGATAAGAACTTATAGAGCCTGTCATTTGTCTGTGAAAAAAATCCCTGCACAGAAATTGACCTGTGGTGAAGATTCTTTATACATGTGGATTTAAAGGGGTTGTTCACCCCGGGCACCTTTTTCGGCAGCATGGCCAGACCTACGGTGGGAATTATACTTACCTGATTGCCAAAGCTGGGTTCCAGATCCTTCTCTCCCCCAGCTCCTTTGCAGGTCCTGAGTCTCCCCACCTCAACATCCAGTTCGAAGTAGGTCACGTGTTTGCTGCAGCCAATGGCTGGCCACAACTGTGACATGTCACCCATGCGTCATGTGACTTGAGACCTAGAAGCTACGGCAGAGCAGGAGCTGCAAAAGAGCTTTAACCAAGCAGCAGGGATCAGGTAGGTATGATTTCCACTTCAGGCCATGCTGGAGGAGTCTGCAGAAAAGTGTCCACTGGGTGAATATTCTCCTCTACCCAGTTTGGGCTCATAAATCTTTGTCTGTAAGGCCAGTTTCACATTAGTGTTAAAATCTTCATCATATTGAGTTCATCGTATCCGGAATAACCGGAAAGGGCTCAGGTCACTACCAGGCCCTATTGACTATAATGGGACCCGACAGGGATCCAGCTTGTTTCCAGCATTAGTACCAGACAAAAAACTGGTGCTTGCAGCCCAAGACGGTAACGCTTTACAGACATTAGCATCACACTGTCCCCAATGGGGCTCACAATCTAAGTTCCCTATTAGTATGCATTTGGAGTGTGGTAGGAAACCCATTCAAACATAGGAAGAACATACAAACTCCATGCAGATGTCCTAGGTAGGATTCAGACTTAGGACCCCAGCACTACAAGGCACCAGTGCTAACCAATGAGCCACCGTACTGCACACTCTGTCTGTGCTGGGTATGATGAACTCTGGCAGGCTGTTCTTCTCCTCTGCTGGAAAATTTTAATGCTTGTGTAAAACTAGCTTAATTCACCTAGGGTCAAAATAATACTTTGGCTATAAACTTAACAGTGTCATTGGTTGTCCTGTTTCATGTGCACTTGGCAGCTGAAGGCATCTGTGTTGGTATGATGCAGGGGCGTAGCTAGAAATGCATGGGCCCCATAGCAAAAAAAATGTATGGCCCCCCCCCCGTGCCATCCACAGATCCCCCTCCCCTAAATAGTGCCATCCACAGATCCCCCTCCCCTAAATAGTGCCATCCACAGATCCCCCTCCCCTAAACAGTGCCATCCACAGATCCCCCTCCCCTAAATAGTGCATTCCACAGATCCCCCTCCCCTAAATAGCGCCATCCACAGATCCCCCTCCCCTAAATAGTGCCATCCACAGATCCCCCTCCCCTAAATAGTGCCATCCACAGATCCCCCTCCCCTAAATAGTGCCATCAACAGATCCCCCTCCCCTAAATAGTGCCATCCACAGATCCCTCTCCCCTAAATAGTGCCATCCACAGATCCCCCTCCCCTAAATAGTGCCATCCACAGATCCCCCTCCCCTAAATAGTGCCATCCACAGATCCCCCTCCCCTAAATAGTGCCATCCACAGATCCCCCTCCCCTAAACAGTGCCAACAGATCCCCCCTCCCCTAAACAGTGCCATACACAGATCCCCCTCCCCTAAACAGTGCCATCCACAGATCCTTCTCCCCTAAACAGTGCCGTCCACAGATCCCCCTCCCCTAAACAGTGCCATCCACAGATCCTTCTCCCCTAAACAGTGCCGTCCACAGATCCCCCTCCCCTAAACAGTGCCGTCCACAGATCCCCCTCCCCTAAATAGTGCCATCCACAGATCCCCCTCCCCTAAATAGTGCCATCCACAGATCCCCCTCTCCTAAATAGTGCCATCCACAGATCCGCCTCCCCTAAATAGTGCCATCCACAGATCCCCCTCCCCTAAACAGTGCCATCCACAGATCCCTCTCCCCTAAACAGTGCCGTCCACAGATCCCCCTCCCCTAAATAGTGCCGTCCACAGATCCCCCTCCCCTAAATAGTGCCATCCACAGATCCCCCTCCCCTAAATAGTGCCATCCACAGATCCCCCTCCCCTAAATAGTGGCATCCACAGATCCCTCTCCCCTAAATAGTGCCATCCACAGATCCCCCTCCCCTAAATAGTGCCATCCACAGATCCGCCTCCCCTAAATAGTGCCATCCACAGATCCCCCTCCCCTAAACAGTGCCATCCACAGATCCCTCTCCCCTAAACAGTGCCGTCCACAGATCCCCCTCCCCTAAATAGTGCTGTCCACAGATCCCCCTCCCCTAAATAGTGCCGTCCACAGATCCCCCTCCCCTAAATAGTGCCATCCACAGATCCCCTCCCCTAAATAGTGCCATCCACAGATCCCTCTCCCCTAAATAGTGCCATCCACAGATCCCCCTCCCCTAAATAGTGCCATCCACAGATCCCTCTCCCCTAAACAGTGCCATCCACAGATCCCCCTCCCCTAAATAGTGCCATCCACAGATCCCCCTCCCCTAAATAGTGCCATCCACAGATCCCTCTCCCCTAAACAGTGTCATCCACAGATCCCCCTCCCCTAAACAGTGCCATCCACAGATCCCCCCTCCCCTAAACAATGCCATCCACAGATCCCCCTCCCCTAAATAGTGCCAACAGATCCCCCCTCCCTTAAATAGTGCCATACACAGATCCCCCTCCCCTAAACAGTGCCGTCCACAGTATCAGGTGCCTCTCCCCCCCATGTGCCAGTCAGTATCAGGTGCCAACCCCCCCCCCCCTCCAGGTGCCAGTATCAGGTCAGGCACCAACCCCCCTCCCCCATGTGCCAGTATCAAGTGCCCCCCGCTCCCCCCATGGCAGTAACAGTCGGGTATTAAAAAAAATAAAATAAACACTTCTACTTACCTCCTCCATGTCAGCGATGCGATGCAGTCTCTTCCTGTGTCCCTCCCTGTATGTCCATATATGGAGTCAGTGCTTGTATTTCAGAAAAGGTTTCTGCTGGGATTCGAACCCACGACCTTCTGTATCAGAGGCAAAGCATCTAACCACTAGACCATAAGAGCTGCCTTGCTGCTGGCTGAAAAATTATGAGACTTCTACTGTCATAGCTGGCTAAGTGTACATCTATACACATGACAGCTGCTCATATATAGAGATATAGCAGAGCTGAGTGTGCTGGGATAGCTGTCATATAGAGATATAGCAGTGCTGGGTGTGTTGGGGCAGCTGTCATATGTTTTTTTCAATCAGTTGCAATGCCTCCTTTATGGTTGTGAGGGTAAATGCTTTGCCTCTGATACATTGATACATTGGAGGTTGTGGGTTCGAATCCCAGACACATCAGGAGACTTTAGAATACAGTAAGATTAGATCACATTAGCGAGGGGGCCTGAACATTAAGACCGCTGCTGTGAAGGGGGCCCTGAACATTAAGACATCGATATTTAACTAACTTGAAAATAAACTGTCGGCCCCGAAGCAGCTGCTTCCCCGGTAGTTACGCCACCTCCTGGCTGCCTGTGTGTAGTGTCTGTGTGTGTTAATAAAAATAAATAAATAAATAAATAATTGAATGCGGTCGGACGGGCCCCCAGTGGCGTAGGGCCCCATAGCCACTGCTATGGTTGCTATGGCGATCCCTACGCCACTGGTATGATGTTTTAATATATGCAAATAAGCCTCTAGGAGCAAAAGGTGCATTGCCATTATGTGTAGAGGCTCCGCGCTCTCCACTTTGATTGACCGGGCAAGGCAGTGTAAAATTCATCATGCCTGGCCCTGTCAATCAAAGTGGAGAGGGCTTGGTGTAATGGTGATGCCCCTGTTGCATCAAGTCCATCAAGTTCAACCAAGGGATAGGTGGGGACGCGAATCCAAGAAGGAAGTGAGACTCAGATTGCTACACGTTTTCATAAGCATTAATGTTGTTTACTTTTAACAATTCATCTAAACCCTTTTTAAAACTGTCCACTGTTCCTGCTGTGACCACGTCCTGAGGAAGTCTATTCCACAGATTTACAGTTCTTACAGGAAAGAAGTTTTGACGCTTCTGGAGACTGAACTTTTTCTTCTCTAGTGCACTTTTTGCTTTTGAGGGCATTTTACATAGAACAGTTTTTCACAGTATTTTTTGTATGGCCCATTTATATATTTGTATAGGCTAATCATGTCCCCCCTTAGACGTCTCTTCTCAAGACTAAATAAATGTAATTCTTTTAATCTTTTTTCATAACTAAGACTCTCCATGTCCCTTATCAGTTTAGTCGCACTCCTGTCACGACCATGGTTATGGTCGTGACTCCTGGACCCGCATGCAGTTGCCTGCGGTTTGGTTTTCTTGTCAACCACATGGTGAGGGCTGCTTGTATGTTGCCTCACGTGTGGTTGCCGCTGGCAACATGATTGTATTGACAGTATAGTAGCCTGAGCTGTTGCTAGGCAGCTTGCTGTCAAGTGCATGCGGTTACACCTGACAACCTGGCTATGTAGGTGTGCCTCTGGTCTGTATGGTGTGCACTCAGACATTTTCCCTTCACTTGCGGTTGTCCGCGGCAACGTGTGGTGTTGTGTGCATGTGGTTGCAGTGTCTCGGCCTGCTGGCAGATTCCCAGGACATGATTGCCAAGCATGCCGTTGCCAGCGGTAACAGGTGCAGTGTGATTTTTATGTGTGCACTTTCCCTGTTTGTTGTGCACGAGGTTTAGGTATGTGTGCACTTCCCCTTTAAGTGGTTTCACTTCCCTGGTTAGTGTTGGAAGGGTTAATTCCCTTTGCAGTGTGTGTCTGTGTGGGTGTGGCCATTTGGGCTATTTAGCCTCTGTTGAGACCTGTAGCTGAGGGGTACTCCAGCCTTCTTGTAGCTGGAGTCATCCTCCTGGTTTCTTAAACCATCTGCCAGTGAGGGCCACCCTTGTGGTCATAAAACGTTATGCGTGATGTTATTTTATGTTTATGTGGTGTCTATTATTACTGCAGCTATGGATCTGGGTTCCTGTGTGTTTATGTGTGTGTGCTGTGTCCTTTTATGTTTGGTTTGTACATCAGCAGTTGAGCACGGGATCCAGTCAGAGTGTCTGTGGCAGGTAGGTGTGGAAGTCGTTTCACTCACCTGCCATATCCATAGGCTGTTTATGTTTCTCTTCCCTTGCAGCTTGGCCAGTTTAGACTCCTGTTCGTCCGTGTCCAGGAGGAACAGGTTGTCTTACTCAGCTCCTAGTTCAGGGATCCCTTGAGGGTTAGTAGGGACCCGAGGTTCCTGAGTATAAGTCCTCCTACCATCTGGGTTGGCTCATACAGCTAGGAGTCAGGGTCAGAGTTAGGGACGCATAGGAGGTGACCTGCTCCCTAATTCTGTTGTCCTGGTCAAACAGCTTCCCTTTACGTTTAACATCACACGGATGAGGGTTTCCCCCACTCTCATCCGTGACATCTCCTCTGTACTTTTTCCAGCTGCAGAGCGTCCTTTCTATGGACTGGTGCCCAGAACTGAATTGCATATTTCAGACGAGGCCACACCAACACTTTGTAAAGTGGTAATATTACATCCCTGCCCTCCGAGTCCATGCCTCGTTTAATGCAGGACAATATCCTGGTGGCCTTAGAAGCATCTGATTGACATTGTATGCTGTTATTTAATCTACCATCTACAAGGACACCCAAATCCTTCTCTATAAGTGACTCTCCCAGTGTTACATCACCTAGGACATATGAAGCAAAGAGATTATTACTACCAAAATGCATAACTTTACATTTATCCACATTGAACCTCATTTGGCAAGTTGATGCTCAATCACTCAGAGTGTTCAAGTCAGCTTGTAGTTTATGGACATCTTCCATAGACTGTACAGTACTACATAGCTTGGTGTCATCTGCAAAAATAGAAATGGTGCTATTAATTCCGTCCTCGATATCATTAATAAATAAATTAAATAATAGAGGGCCCAGCACTGAACCTTAGGGTACAAGGTTCTCAGCAATGTGGGTACATATGAACATGGGACCAACACAGATGCCTTCAGCTGCCAAGTGCACATGCAACAGATCAGCCAGTCTCTTAGGGAAAAATCTGATGACAGATGCCATTTCAAGTTTGTACCATCTGTACCCAAATAAAGACTCATAGGCATTTGTTTTTCTTTGCCTGGTAATCACCAGATCCTGACTATTTTTTTTAAAATAAACTTTAGAACATTTTGATCTTCCTCCTCATGACAGGTTTTCGGAAATAACCCATTTCACAGCCATTTTGCAGAAGGGCCCTTTTTGAAAAAGTATGAGTACTTAGCTTAATTTAGCCTATTATCCACAATCTGTTGGGCAAATTGCAAGTCTAAATGAGAACCATGAGCAATTTTTCCATTGTGTGTTGGAGTAGCATATTTACTCTACCTAGTCCTAGGCTTAATTTGTATATAACCATATACATAAATCTATCAGGACTTTTTTTTTTTTTTACCATACATACAATCTTTTTCTTTTTTTTTGTAGATTGTTTCATCTGCAGCTACATCTGCCTTGGAACATCATATCAAACCCTTTGTCCATCTAGTTTGGATACTGGTGACATCCACCTGACATTTGCCTAAATATTCCACCTGTTCTGCCCATTTTGTGCATAATAAATGTATGTAATGTACTGTAAAGATTATACTGAAATGTTATGTTTGACGTTGCTGCCATCTAGTGGTCAAAGTTAGTTTCTACTTTGCCAGAACTTTACAGAAAGTGTATTTTTCTCAGAGTCAGAGGCAGTAACCTTTAACCTGGAACTGTATTTCCTCCATTTCATGACTGCTCCTGGATCTAGCAGGCTGCATGCAGAGGAGCTCTTGATCTATTCCTGGACTAATGATGGAATTGTCTGTGAGTACTCTCACTGATTGAGTGAGGCTGCTGTATTATATGTAATGTACTGACACATATGTTTTGTTTATGTTTATATTGTAGTTTTACAAAGTTATTCAGGAAAGAGAATACAAACAGATCTGATGTCTCACGCTTCTTGACTTCTGAATTATTGTTAAGCTGTCTGACTAGTGTTATACAACAGTTAAATAATGCGAAGCAGAACAGTAAAAAGACAATCCACTTGACGGTCTGGAATAAACTGAGACGCCATTACTGCAGCATGAGTCTAAGATCAGGAACAAAGTACCAGGCTGATGCCACGCTACCGCCGACACAGCAAGGCAGGGAGAACATTCCTAGTGCCCAGCAAGACGATGCAAAGTCGCATGTGTCCAGAACTTCACGGGCTAGCAAGATGTCCTCAGCAAGTTCCTCAGCAGTTAGAGCTCATGCCAAGGCAGAAGGTGCCCACGTCCAGCTACAGTACGCAGAAAAAGAAGCCATGATGATGCAGGAGTTAGCAGCAAAGAAAGCTGCCATAGCACAAGAGAAAGCAGCTAGGGAAGCTGCCATAGCACAAGAGAAAGCAGCTAGGGAAGCTGCTATAGCACAAGAAGAAGCGGTTTTAGAATCAAAATTGCTCATCCTGCAGCGACAGACTGCAGCTGCAGCTGCTGAAGCAGAGGCCGCTGCCTACATGGGAACAAGTCAGTCAGGAAGTGAAAAATCATATAAAGACTCAGAGGTTCCAGAAAAACCTCTATTCTCTGCAGATCGTACAAGTGAGTACGTCCAGAACCTCTTAAACCTGAAGCAAAGGAATTCAGGCCGAGATCAACATACCCCCTGAGCAGGCCCAATCAACCTCATGAGGTCAGCGGCTGCCAGCAAACCAAGAATGAAGCACCAGAAACCCCTAAGAACAAAAAACAAGTGTTCCCATCACCTCAACCTATAGATTACAGGCGCGAACAACAATGTGCAGTGTATGTCACCAAATATCTCATCCCAAAGAAATGGTTAGCTCAGGCTTTCTGCAATTTGATGACTGTCCTGAAAACTATTGGGCATGGAAATCTTCCTTTCTGAATGCCACTGAAGGTCTGAACTTATCACCAGCAGAAATGCTTAATTTAATGATAAAATGGCTTGGCACCGAGTCAGCAGAGCATGCTAAGAGGATGAGAAGAGCAAACCTGTTCAACCCTGCAGCAGGACTCAACATGACCTGGAGAAGACTAGAAGAAACGTATGGATCCCCAGAGGTAATAGAAGGAGCACTGTTGAAAAAACTTGAAGTCTTTCCCAAGGTGGGCTACAGAGACAACGTGCGGCTACAAGAACTAAGTGATCTTCTACTAGAGATAGAATATGCCAAAGAGGATGGCTACTTGCAAGGACTTTCGTATCTAGATACAGCTAGAGGCACTAATCCCATAGTAGAGAAACTACCCTCAAATCTGCAAGACAAGTGGATGTCTGTAGGAGGTAAATTCAAAGAAGATTATGGAGTCGCTTTTCCCCCTTTCTCTGTGTTTTCTAGGTTTGTCCGACAGCAAGCGAAAATCCGAAGTGATCCCAGTTTTGCCTTCACCACCAGCGGCAATCAATCACACATACCTGAGAGACCTCACAGACCTTACGGTAGGGCCTATGTATCCACACACAAAACAGCTGTACCTTCAGAAGTCACAGACTACCAAAGCACCCACAAGGTACACACCATAGAAAACCCTGATAGACATTGCCCAATACACAAAAAAACACATCCACTAAAGAAATGCAAAGGCTTTAGAAGCAAACCCATTGCAGAGCGGATGTCCTTCCTTAAACAAAACGGCATCTGTTTCAAGTGCTGCGGATCTACTTATCACATTGCCAAAGACTGCAAAATACCAGTAGAATGTACAGAATGTGGTAGTGAGAGACACATTGCAGCTTTGCACCCTGGCCCTGCTCCTGCCCCACTAGAGACTGTAGAACCCAGGAAAGATCAGGGCAGGGAGCAACAAGAGACCCCACTCTCCTCTGTAATGTCTAATTGCACCGAAGTATGTGGACAAGGCAAGAGTGCAGGATCATGCTCTAAAATCTGTCTAGTGACTGTGTATCCCACTGGCATAAGAGAAAGGGCAGTGAAAATGTATGCAGTGCTAGATTAACAAAGCAACAGATCCCTTGCAAAGTCAGATTTCTTTGATATCTTTAACCTTAAGGCAAGTGCAGTTCCATACACTCTAAGGACATGTGCGGGGACAATTGAAACCACAGGGAGAAGAGCTACTGACTTTACCATTGAATCCTTCAATAAGAAAGTGCAGTTCCCACTTCCTACCCTAATAGTGTGTGGCATGATACCTGACGACAAAACTGAGATTCCATCTCCAGAAGTAGCTCATCACCACCCTCACCTCCGCTCAATTGCTCTCCTTATCCCAGCTGTTTAGCCAGATGTTTCTATTCTTCTACTTCTTGGAAGAGATATCCTTCAGGTACACAAGGTACGCCAGCAAATCAATGGACCTTATAATGCCCCCTATGCACAGAGACTGGACCTGGGGTGGGTCATTGTAGGAGAAGTTTGCCTGGGGACAACTCACCAGCCTGACAACATTAGCACTTTGAAGACGTCTGTGTTAACAAATGGACGCACATCCATTCTCAGTCCCTGTCACAACAACTTCATTGTCAAGGAAAGCTTTGGCAGGTCAACACAACACTGTGACTCTTCTACACTATATGGTAAAGAAGAAGTCAATTCCAACATTGAGACGGACAATCTAGGGATAACAGTATTTCAGAAAACTAAAGATGATGATAAACAGACCCTCTCTATAGAGGATCAAAACCCTGCAGATTATGCCACTAGGCCTACTCAAGCAGCATGCCTTCAGAACTCTATATGGTTCTCAGGCCCGTCCTTTCTGTACCAACCACACTGTGAGAAGATAGACACTGCTAATGTTTATCCACTCATAGAGCCTGAAGCTGACCCTGAAATCAGATTTGAAATTACAAGCTTCAGCACCAAAACTTCTGAAGCCACACTTCACTCACATTGCTTTGATAGATTTTCTTGCTGGAAGATATTAGTTAAGACCCTAGCCAAACTAATCCATGTCGCTAAAACCTTCCAGAGGGAAACCAGCAGCAATCAGGTCAGAAGGTGGGAAAGTTTCCATAAACAGGTCAATCTAGAAGAACTTGCTCAGGCAAAGTCTGTTATAATCTCTTCTGTTCAAAACAAACATTTCCAGAAGGAAATTGATTACATTAAAAAACAAAAGACATTCCCAAAACTAAGCCGTCTTAGGAAGCTAGCCCCTTTTTGGACAAAAATGGGTTGTTGAGAGTAGGTGGACGTTTGTCTCTTGCAGAACTTTCAGAGGAAGAGAAACAGCCTATCATTATACCTTATGATCACCACATTGCGACACTGCTTGTTAGGTACTATCATGAACAAGTAGTTCACCAAGGGCGACACATCACAGAGGGTGCAATTAGAGCCGCAGGTTTCTGGATTCTTGGTGGCAAACGCTTGGTATCAGCTGTTATACACAAATGTGTCATCTGTCGCAAGCTGCGAGGAAGGTTACAAAGTCAAAACATGGCAGAGCTACCAGAGGACAGAGTAATTGCTCAACCACCTTTCACCAATGTGGGCTTAGATGTATTTGGTCTGTGGTCTGCTTTAACCCGCCGCACTAGAGGAGGCAGCGCAGACAGTAAACGATGGGCAGTCCTTTTCACATGTTTGTCCACCCGAGCTGTACACATAGAGCTACTTGAAACCATGTCAACATCAAGCTTTATTAATGCCTTGAGGAGATTCTTCTCAATTTGTGGCCCAGCAAAACTGCTCCGTTCTGACAGAGGAACAAACTTTGTAGGAGCCTGCAAGGAACTTAACATTTGTGCCAGCGAATCACAATTGCAAGACTTTCTCCAAGACAGAGGATGTACATGGTTCTTTAATCCTTCACACTCTTCACACATGGGTGGTGTCTGGGAGAGACTTATAGGTATTGTCAGGCGAATCTTGGACGCTATGTTGCTACAAACTAAAACTGCTCACTTGACCCATGAGACTTTGAGCACCTTTATGGCAGAGGTTACAGCTATTATGAATGCCAGGCCTATAGTTCCTGTGTCCTCAGATCCAGATACACCTATGGTCCTTACCCCAGCAATGTTGGTGAACTCTTTGTCTGCTCCATCTGGAACCATAAGTACAACACAAGTTCATGCTAAACAATGGAAGCAAGTACAATGCTTGATGGAAGAGGGAGTATCTGTCAAATCTGCAACGCCGTAGGAAATGGACTGAGGATCGCCCAAATGTAAAAGTGGGTGATGTTGTTCTGTTGAAAGACAGCCAAGAGAGCAGGAACGAGTGGCCTGTAGGACTTATTGTCAATGCTCTTCCAAGCAGGGATGGCAATGTTAGGAAGGTGGAGGTCAAGATTGCAAAGAATGGGACTTCCAAAACTTATCTTAGACCTATAACTGACATTATAGTTTTCGTTTCAGATTAGCTAGGATTCCATTCCTGTTTATATGTTTTTTTCTAGTTATTTAGGTAGTGACATAATAATTATGCCAGACAGGGAGTGTTCTGCCCATTTTGTGCATAATAAATGTATGTAATGTACTGTAAAGATTATACTGAAATGTTATGTTTGACGTTGCTGCCATCTAGTGGTCAAAGTTAGTTTCTACTTCGCCAGAACTTTACAGGAAGTGTATTTTTCTCAGAGTCAGAGGCAGTAACCTTTAACCTGGAACTGTATTTCCTCTATTTCATGACTGCTCCTGGATCTAGCAGGCTGCATGCAGAGGAGCTCTTGATCTATTCCTGGACTAATGATGGAATTGTCTGTGAGCACTCTCACTGATGGAGTGAGGCTGCTGTATTATGTGTAATGTACTGACACATATGTTTTGTTTATGTTTATATTGTAGTTTTACAAAGTTATTCAGAAAAGAGAATACATACAGATCTGATGTCTCACGTTTCTTGACTTCTGAATTATTGTTAAGCTGTCTGACTAGTCTTATACAACAGTTCAATAACGCGAAGCAGAACACCACCCATGAAGTTTCCCCTAGTTGTAGCTGTTATTTTAAAAGCCTGATACCTGCTCTGTGGATCTGGAAGAATTGGTTCAGAGGGATGCTCTTAGATGTAAAGGCTCCTGTCCTTTGTTCATGGTGTCATAGCAAGTTTCTGTCTAAGCCTCTTCTAAGGTGCCCAATAGCGAGCTATAAAGGGAAGGGTTAATATTGCCCCATCCTCCTCACTTATTGAAGCACTCACTGGAGTCTTCTTTGATGGCATTACAGCCTTTAGGCCCCTCTTACTATCAGTCCGAAATCAGGACTTATTTCATCTGTTCATCTCTGTATTTATCTTTTAAAAATGCAAAACAGTTTTCTTTACAACCATGACTGACCACCGGTGCACTCCACTATGCCTGACCACCAGTGCACTCCACTATGCCTGACCACCAGTGCACTCCACTATGCCTGACCACCAGTGCACTCCCCCATGACTGACCACCGGTGCACTCCCCCATGACTGACCACCGATACACTCTACCATGACTGATCAGCGGTGCACTTCACCATGACTGACCACTGGTGCACTCCACCATGACTGACTCCGGTGCAGTTAACCTTACAATTATTTTTCTCCATGCCACAATGCTGGTCAATCATTCAAACATCATATACTATCTGGTAGCTGTATAATGAATGATATAGTCAGTCTTAGATACCTGATGTTCAGGGCAGCATTGTCATCTTTTTCTAGGTGTCACAAAAGATGTACAAGTCCCTGGTGATGTAGATAACGCATTACAATCCCAGGTGGCTCAGTGAGTAGCATGTCATTTTTTGTAACTTATGTAGGTGTATCATTGAAGAAGGAACCTTGGAACTGCCATCACTCTGGCACTGACTAAACCAAGGTAAAATGTTGAGGAATCATTCCATTGTTTAACAAAGACCCCTGCAGAGAAGTTTGGGTAGAAGAGGTGTGATCCCCAGGTTGCATTCCCCACAGTAGTCAACAATAGGCAGCAGGCACAGCAGCGATGCAGTCAAAGGAGTGTTTTTAGAGCTGTAGGTCAGAACTCAAAGATCAAGCAGGAACTACAAATCCAGAGGAGTCCACAAAGTCAGAGTCAATACTTCAGGACAGCGGTCAATACTGGAGATACCTAAGAAAAGAATAATAAAGCTTGTATAAGACAAAAAGTGGAATCGAAATGCAAGGTGAGTCAAACACATGCTGATTGATATACACTCACCTAAAGAATTATTAGGAACACCTGTTCTAGTTCTCATTAATGAAATTATCTAGTCAACCAATCACATGGCAGTTGCTTCAATGCATTTAGGGGGGTGGTCCTGGTCAAGACAATCTCCTGAACTCCAAACTGAATGTCAGAATGGGAAAGAAAGGTGATTTAAGCAATTTTGAGCGTGGCATGGTTGTTGGTGCCAGACGGGCCGGTCTGAGTATTTCACAATCTGCTCAGTTACTGGGATTTTCACGCACAACCATTTCTAGGGTTTACAAAGAATGGTGTGAAAAGGGAAAAACATTCAGTATGCGGCAGTCCTGTGGGCAAAAATGCCTTGTGGATGCTAGAGGTCAGAGGAGAATGGGCCGACTGATTCAAGCTGATAGAAGAGCAACGTTGACTGAACTAACCACTCGTTACAACCGAGGTATGCAGCAAAGCATTTGTGAAGCCACAACACGCACAACCTTGAGGCGGATGGGCTACAACAGCAAAAGACCCCATCGGGTACCACTCATCTCCACTACAAATAGGAAAAAGAGGCTACAATTTGCACGAGCTCACCAAAATTGGACTGTTGAAGACTGGAAAAATGTTGCCTGGTCTGATGAGTCTCGATTTCTTTTGAGACATTCAAATGGTAGAGTCCGAATTTTGGTGTAAACAGAATGAGAACATGTATCCATCATGCCTTGTTACCACTGTGCAGGCTGCTGGTGGTGGTGTATTGGTGTGGGGGATGTTTTCTGGGCACACTTTAGGCCCCTTAGTGCCAATTGGGCATCGTTTAAAGGCCACGGGCTACCTGAGCATTGTTTCTGACCATGTCCATCCCTTCATGACCACCATGTACCCATCCTCTGATGGCTACTTCCAGCAGGATAATGCACCATGTCACAAAGCTTGAATCATTTCAAATTGGTTTCTTGAACATGACAATGAGTTCACTGTACTAAAATGGCCCCGACAGTCACCAGATCTCAACCCAGTAGAGCATCTTTGGGATGTGGTGGAATGGGAGCTTCATGCCCTGGATGTGCATCCCTCAAATCTCCATCAACTGTAAGATGCTATCCTATCAATATGGGCCAACATTTCTAAAGAATGCTATCAGCACCTTGTTGAATCAATGCCACGTAGAATTAAGGCAGTTCTGAAGGCAAAAGGGGGTCCAACACCGTATTAGTATGGTGTTCCTAATAATTCTTTAGGTGAGTGTATATCAAAAGATAGAGACAGTAACTAGAGAATAGTAAGGCCAAGGTAAGAAGGCACCTGGCTTTAGGATGCAGGGAGTATGCGTCAGTTGCTATGGCAACATTGCTCACCTGCCAGCAAAACACAGGAGGGTGGTGCTGGAGCGAGGAATTGTATGAAACAGTAACTTTATAGAGGGGCTAAGAGTTTATAGAACCAAGCAAAGCTTCATAATGCTTGATAGCCCACTGACAGCCTTACAATATATCCAGTCATTGGAGGTCCAGAATACCTGATGATTAAGTGAGTGTGAGATCAGAGATCGAGATAATAATGCTTTCTTGTCATGGTGGGCTGTGTGATTAATTGTGGACCATAGATAGGCTTCTAATACTTGGTAGTCCATTAGTGCTTGTCAATTTTAGGTTTACTATTATGGTTGATCTAATAGATGCCTTAAAGTCCCTGGTTGTCCAGTGGGGTCCTTCTAACCCGGGTGATGCAGTAAATGGCTTTAGTGGTGCCATTTTCTGACTTGCAAAAGCAGATGGGAAACCATAATAACTCTGATTGTTTCAAGACTACAGAACTTGACTTTAATCATAGCTATTGCCTTTCCCAAGTCCTAATAACTATGGATCTTGGTGCTTAGATACTTCCAAGACTTGAGTAAAGCAGAATTACTTAACAACTGGATGGACGCTAAAACAATAAATACAACTACAATACAGACAACAATAAGACAAAGAACAATAAATCCCAGAATGCACTCAAACAAAGCCCATGGACTAGGATTCAAGACTCTGAAAACAAACTGCGCAGATATTTTGCTATACCTGGTAAAGAGGCACAGAAATAAAGTTATGAAAAGCCATACCAATAAGAAACCCTCATCCAGCAAACACCAGACTAAGCAACTTGATAATAAACCTGGATTCAGGTGTAATGCAGTTGCATAGTAACTGTTTCAATCAAAGATTTTGAGACAGGCAAGAGGCCCTTGTTGCTTGTAAAGGCCCCTTAATAAGGGACGATACAGTAGGCGATTGTCTGGAAGGAAGCATTCCTTATTGACAAGCACCTGCTCGTCAGTGGAGGAGACTGCTGCATTTACATGCAGTGATTTCCTCTACAGTATGGGGAGGAGCAATTGCTAATGCCATCACTCATCCCCATACAGCAGCAGATGTTGTTTACACAGGACAATCTGCCGCCGGTGAACAATGATTTTTGTGTCCGCATAAATTATCTATTACCCAATGAATTGGCGTTTCGCTCGTTCATCAGGTAACTGGCAGCACTTTTACTCCACTACATAATTGCTAACGAGCGTTTGCCCTTAACATGAACTAATAATCTGTAGACATTCATTGAGGTCTTATAAACATTGGTGGCATGCAAATTTAGATGACTGATCATATAATTATGGTAGTCTAGATGAGGTCTTACGTGTATAGTGTTTCTTCTAGTAGGCTTACAATGTATTACCCAGCAGAAAAAAAACCATTAGGGGTTCAGTAAATTCCTTGTGATTTACCATAGGCTCTGAAACCTTGATGGACGATTTATGGGGTGATAGAATCATTACTTACCCTAGCAGTTTATAGTCTGTTTACAATCCTTGGTGTTACATTTGAGGGCTTCATTCGGTGGTGATACAGCTGAGGGCATGCAATCCCTAGTGTCCAACATGTTTCAAATTGTTCATCTGTTGTAATCACTAGTGGTCTTGGAGGAGATTACATTCCATGGGGTGGATTTAACCCTGGCCTGTTTGTTACTTAAAGGGGTTATCTAAGTTAAATAAATATATGCTAATAGCTATTATATTAGTATATTAAACTCTTTTGTAAATCACTTACTTTACTGATTTTGCTCTGTTTAGCCACTGCCGAGCTCAGGCTCTGACGTCTCGTTTACAAGCTTCTCCCTGCTTGAGGGAGTGGCCCGGCTCTGTAAACGAGACGTCAGAGCCTTTGGTGCCCGCCCCTCTCTTGCTCCCCTCACACAGCCTCGGCGATTGTAAGTGATCGCACATGCGCACGATCCTTACCAGAGCTGTTGTGATAGATTTTCTTCAGCAGCAGGGTATGTGTCTGGCTCCTTCCCTCACTTCCATGGGCCAGTTAACACGTTCCCCTCCCCCATCTGGGGATCGTTATTAGAGCCCTGGCCCCCTCAACAAGTCCACATTACACTGGTAATACCACCCCCAGTACAAAAAAAGTTAATAATTGTCCATCATATAGATATAGCTATAGCTATATCTAAGCTATTGCTATATCTAAGCTATATCTGCATCTAAGATATATCTTTATCTAAGCTATTTCCATATTAAAGCTATATCTGAATCTAAGCTTGAACTGTATCCATGATATACAGTTGCAAGAAAAAGTATGTGAACCCTTTGGAATGATATGGATTTCTGCACAAATTGGTCATAAAATGTGATCTGATCTTCATCTAAGTCACAACAATAGACAATCACAGTCTGCTTAAACTAATAACACACAAAGAATTAAATGTTACCATGTTTTTATTGAACACACCATGTAAGCATTCACAGTGCAGGTGGAAAAAGTATGTGAACACTTGGATTTAATAACTGGTTGAACCTCCTTTGGCAGCAAACGTTTCCTGTAGTTGCAGATCAGACGTGCACAACGGTCAGGAGTAATTCTTGACCATTCCTCTTTACAGAACTGTTTCAGTTCAGCAATATTCTTGGGATGTCTGGTGTGAATCGCTTTCTTTAGGTCATGCCACAGCATCTCAATTGGGTTGAGGTCAGGACTCTGACTGGGCCACTCCAGAAGGCGTATTTTCTTCTGTTTAAGCCATTCTGATGTTGATTTACTTCTATGCTTTGGGTCGTTGTCCTGTTGCAACACCCATCTTCTGTTGAGCTTCAGCTGGTGGACAGATGGCCTTAAGTTCTCCTGCAAAATGTCTTGATAAACTTGGGAATTCATTTTTCCTTCGATGATAGCAATCTGTCCAGGTCCTGACGCAGCAAAGCAGCCCCAAACCATGATGTCCACACCACCATACTTTACAGTTGGGATGAGGTTTTGATGTTAGTGTGCTGTGTATCTTTTTCTCCACACATAGTGTTGTGTGTTTCTTCCAAACAACTCAACTTTGGTTTCATCTGTCCACAAAATATTTTGCCAGTACTGCTGTGGAACATCCAGGTGCTCTTGTGCAAACTGTAAACGTGCAGCAATGGTTTTTTTGGACAGCAGTGGCTTACTCTGTGGTATCCTCACATGAAATCCATTCTTGTTTAGTGTTTCACGTATCGTAGATTCGCTAACAGGGATGTTAGCATATGCCAGAGACTTTTGTAAGTCTCATTGAGCAGTCTGCGCTGTGCTCTTGCAGTCATCTTTACAGGACGGCCACTCCTAGGGAGAGTAGCAGCAGTGCTGAACTTTCTCTATTTATAGACAATTTGTCTTACCGTGGACTGATGAACAGCAAGGCTTTTGGAGATACTTTTGTAACCCTTTCCAGCTTTATGCAAGTCAACAATTCTTAATCGTAGGTCTTCTGAGAGCTCTTTTGTGCGAGGCATTATTCACATCAGGCAATGCTTCTTGTGAAAAGCAAACTTAAAACTGGTGTGTGTTTTTTATAGGGCAGGGCAGCTGTAACCAACACCTCCAATCTCATCTCATTGATTGGACTCCAGTTGGCTGACACCTCACTCCAATTAGCTCTTGGAGATGTCATTAGTCTAGGGGTTCACATACTTTTTCCACCTGCACTGTGAATGTTTACATAGTGTGTTCAATAAAAACATGGTAACATTTATTTCTTTGTGTTATTAGTTTAAGCAGACTGTGATTGTCTATTGTTGTGACTTAGATGAAGATCAGAGCACATTTTATGACCAATTTCTGCAGAAATCCATATCATTCCAAAGGGTTCACATACTTTTTCTTGCAACTGTATATGTATCTAAGTTATATATATAACTAAGCTATATCTATCTAATATAGATATAGCTTAGATACAGATATAGCTTAGATACAGATATAGCTTTGATACAGATATAGCTTCAATACAGATTTAGCTTAGATACAGATATATGTCCTTCTTATAGATATAGCTATATCTGTATCTAAGCTTGAACTGTATCTAAGCTATATCTGTATCTAAGCTATATCTGTATCTAAGCTTGAACTGTATGTAAGATATATATGTATCAAAGTTATATATATAAATAAGCTATATCTATTTAATATAGATATAGCTTAGATACAAATATAGCTTAGATACATATATTGCTAAGATAAAGGAATAGCTTAGATACAAATATAGCTTATATACAGATATAGCTTAGATACAGATATAGCTTAGATAAAGAAATAGCTTAGATAAAGAAAAAGCTTAGATACAGATATAGCTTAGAAACAGATATTGGTTAGAAACAGATATAGATTCAATACAGATATAGCTTAGATACAGATATTGCTTAGATACATATATAGCTTAGATACAGATATAGCTTAGATACAGATATTGCTTAGATAAAGAAATAGCTTAGATACAGATATAGCTTAGATACAGATATTGCTTAGATACAGATATTGCTTAGAACTTACCCTGTGTATCTGCAATTTGACAGGAAGATCTGTCTGTGTGAGCTAGAAGATGATCATGTGACAGTTTTTTTAAAACAAAGTTAGTATGTGCAGAGCAGGGTCAGGGGAAGGTCAGATTGTTCACGCCCACAAATATTCATGAGGGAGAGCTCAGGCATTGTTGTTATACGCCCCCTCAGCATGTACTTCAGCATGTAAACACAGCAATAACAGAACCATGAAAAGGTGTAAGTATGCGGTTTTCTCTTAAGAAATCAAGCTTAACCAGGATCCTGATCAGTCTTAAAAATGCTTGATCAATCATAACAATGCATTGAAATGCCGGATCCGTCTTTCCGATGTCATCCGGCAAAACGGATCCGGCATTATTTTTTTTTAACCTTTTTTTCGGTCTGCGCATGCGCAGACTAGAAGGATGGATCCGGCATTCCGGTATTTTGAATGCCGGATCCGGCACTAATGCATTCCTATGGAAAAAAATGCTGTATCCGGCAACTAGGCCTCATGCACACGGCCGTGTTCCGCGGCCGAGAGCGGTCCGTGGTAACCCGGCCGGGATTCCTGCTGACAGCAGGAGCGCACGGCGCCATTGGTTGCTATGACGCCTTGCGCTTCATGCCGCCGCTGCTGTACAGTGATACACTGGTATGATCTATACGAGTGTATCACTGTACAGCAGCGTGTGCATGAGGCCTAAGGCAAGTCTTCCATTTTTTTGGCCGGAGATAAAACCGTAGCATGCTGCGGTTTTATCTTTTGCCTGATCACTCAAAATGACTGAATGGAAGACATCCTGATGCATCCTGAACGGATTGCTCTCAATTCAGAATGCATGGGGATATACCTGATCAGTTCTTTTCCGGCATTGAGCCCTTTTGACGGAACTCAGTGCCGGAAAAGAAAAACGCTAGTGTGAAAGTACCCAAGCATTTTGTCATACATAATTTAATGACTGATTTTTATAATGTTTTTGGTGGTGGGGAACAGAAAAAATAGGAAATCCATAAACAGTAAGTTATCTTTATTCTACAAGGAGTTTCCTTCATTTTTTGGGGTGGGTACTTTATTTAACATAATTTATCTTTTTGTTGTACCCTGTAGAGGACTTAAAGGTGCAATCCTTTGATCGCTTAAAATGGATGAAAATTGCAGAGAAACACTAACAGCCAACCTATGAGGACACTCCTCAGGAATAGCCTAATGGGCAGGTTCTGGTGGGGTCTTTGTAAGACCGCCACTGCCATAGTAATGCATTGGTAGCCTGCAATTGCATTGCGTGGCTAAACAGAGGGAGCCCCCCTATAAGTCTTTCAAACACATTAGTTGCATTCGTTAATATTGAACATGCAGTAGAATTTTGGCACAAGGGGTTTTCCGCGTGTTTAATATTGATAGCCTATCCTTAGGATAGGTAATCAATTCTTGTTCAGTGGGGGTCTGAAACTGGGATCCCCATCAATCAACTATTTAAAGAGGCCTCCTCATGGGTTACCAAGCACAGCACCGTTCATTGGATAGCAGCTGTGCTTGGTACTGAAGCTCAGCCCCATTCACTCAAATGGGACTGAGGTATGCCCAGGCCATGTGACCAATGAACCCGACATCGCTGGCCTAGGAAGAGTCCACGGCCTCCTCAAACAGCTAATCAGCAGGGGTGCCTTGTGTTGGCCCCCCACCGATCAGATATTGATGATCTCTCCTAAGGCTAGATCATCAATTTTAAACACTCTGACAATCTCTTTAAATATTTCAGAGACTTGTTCCGCCTTGTCTGACAAGTGGCTTAGCAGAAGAAGGCATGAGTTCATGGTAAATGGGGTTTGGCGTAAATGCGACATTGTGCAGAGAAAATTGGGCACAAATAAGCCAATAAAGGTGCAAAGTGCAAATATGTGCTAGATATATCATCCAGTCACTATCAGAAGTTTTATTGTGGAATGTCAGTGTTACAGATATGCGTACGGACAATGGTGGTGGAACCACAGTGCGAAGTAATGGTTTTGATATTGCACTAAAAAGTGATCAAAAAGTCATACACACCCCAGAATGGTATCAATGAAAATTTCAGATCGCCCCACAAAAAATGAGCCCCCATACAGCTTCTTATACATAAATACAAAAAAATTATAGGGGTCAAAATATGGCGACAAAAGAAATAAAACAGATTATTTCCAACTTTTTAATTTTTTGATCACTATCAAAACGCAAGAAAAACTATACATATAAGGTATTTCCAGATTCGTACTGAACTGTAGAATAAAATTAACCGGTCAGTTTTATCGTACATCGAACGTCGTAAATCAAAAACCCGTAAAACTGTGGTGGAATTGCTTTTTTTTTTGCAATTTCACCCCATTTGGAATTTTTTCCCCGCTTCCCACTACATCATATGCAATATTAAATGATGGTGTTGGAAAGTACAAAAAGTACAACTTGTCCCGCAAAAAACAAGCCCTCATATGGCTATGTAAACAGACAAATAAAAAAGTTATGGCTCTGGGAAGGCAGGGGACGCAAAACGAAAACGCAAAAAAAAAAAACTCAGAGTCTGAAAGGGTTAAAGTGGCCCTGGAAAAAACTAAAAGTGGTCCCATACAGACAGAAGACAGGGCAAATTAAGTAGGCGGGACAAGCAATACCATAGTGCAACACAAAATAACACGAAGGCAGAACGGAATACCACAGTGCAGCACAAAATACTGCCACCTTCGCCGCAGTATTGAACTGTATCACCGTCCTGAGAATGGCAATACAGTTGAGTTCAGGGGGGACCTGCAGCTGTTGGCCAGATGCATTAGTGCCTGATACTCCCACTTTAATGCTGAGAGCATTAATTAATGATCATATCATCATGTACCCGGCCAGCGGTCGCGAGGAGTGCTCGGCCAGCCCCCTGGACATCAGAACTTTCCAGGTAGATTCTATGTCCGGTCCGTCCCTGCCTCCTGGTATTGTCCCTGTGTACTTGGCAACTGACCTACTGTGTTCATAGACACAGGCCTGGCACAATTGAGAACCAGGCAGAGCACAGGCAAATCCAAGGCAAACACAAAATACATGAGACAAAACATGGAGCACTGGCAGACGGACAGATCAGGAACCCAGACATACTGACATATGTACTTGGATACGCGTACTTCAGGAACTTGGACACTGTTCAGACACAGCAGATATACACAGAAACTAGGGAAAACCAATCAGACAAGAATTAGGATGGAATCAGGACAACATCCGGAACAGACTTTAGCAAACAAACTAGAACAGGATTCAGACTGTGACATGGATCAGACTATGGCAAACTAACTAAGACGGAATTCAGGCTATGACATAGAGCAATCCAGAGACAAACTGGACTATGATTATGACCAAGGCACAGACAGACTCCAACACGGAACAAAGCAAGACATACATGAAAGACAAGAAAGTTGCTCAACTAGGGCAGGTTATAGCACTCAAGAGACAGCCACCAAACAGACACAGGACTCAGGACTATATAACAGACTTAAAAAACCTCATTAGTCAAATAGATGCAGACACAGACAGCAAGCAAAAGGTTAACCCTCGCAATACAGAACTGAGACGGATGACAGGCACAATTCATGCCAGGATACACAGTGCTAGGACACTAATAACAGATGGCCCTAAACTGCTACCACAAACAGCAGATGCAAGTGCAGACGGTACAATGGTACAGGTGAACCACCATTGAAACAGTTGGTATAATCATGCAGTTGGACTGACACATTATGGTCATCTAGCTACTGCCACTGCCATGTGTTAAAAGAGAATGTAAAACTGCAAAACAAAAAAAAGGAATCTTTATAACCTGTAATGTACAGGACAAGAATATAGGTGAAGTGGTAAAGATATTGCATCATCTATTAGTAGCTAATATGGCTAATAAACATTTACTCAGCAGAATGAAGTGTCTACTAATTGTGTTTAATAATTATAATAATAATAATTTTTTATGTATCTGGTATCTGCTATTACTGTAGGGGAAAGCTTGGAATCTAGTGGTCACCAGTCAGTGTGGTTTACTATAAGTACAGTGACTGAGTCGCACCACACAAAAACAAAAGTTTTAGATTTTAGAAAAACTGACTTTTCTAAAATTAGATTAGTGGTATACGAGTCCCTATCAGATTGGAACAGTTTCATTGGAGTCCAGGAGAAATGGGACTACTTAAAAGTGGCACTATTGAAGGCAACAGATAATTGCATTAGGCTTGTCAGTAAAAGCAAAAAAAAGGAAGAGACCACTGTGGTACTCAGCAGAAGTGGCCAAAATCATTAAAACCAAAAAGATAGCATTTAGTAATTATAAAAAACAAAACAAAACGAGGATGACAGGGAAATTCATAAGATTAGGCAGAGAGAGGCCAAGCAAGTTATAAGAGCTTCTAAAGCACAGGCAGAAGAGAAATTAGCTCAGTCAGAAAAAAGGTGATAAGACATTCTTCAGATACATACATGAAAAAAGGAAACTAAAACAAGGAATTACCAAATTAAAAACAAAAGAATGAAGGTATATGGAAGAAGATAAAGAACTAGCTGACTGCCTCAATAAATACTTCTGTTCAGTTTTTACAAAGGAAAAGGGAAGGAAAAGGACCTCAGTTAGGGAGGAAGACTAATTAATCTATTGATGCATGTGCCTTTACAGAAGAAGAGGTTCTAAGTCTAAAATAAATACAAATAAGTCACAGGAGCCTAATGGGATACACCCAAAGCGATTAAAAGAGCTTAGCAGTGTACTAGCAAAACCATTAGCAGATTTATTTAACCAATCACTGGTAACAGGAGTCGTCCCAAAAGATTGGAAATTAGCAAATGTTGTGCCCATTCACAAGAAAGGTAGTAGGGAGGAATCGGGCAACTATAGACCAGTAAGCCTGAAATCAATAGTGGGGAAATTAATGGAAACCATACTTAAGGAGAGGATTGTGGAACATATAAAATCCCATGGATTGAAAGATGAAAAACAGCATGGGTTTACTTCAGGGAGATTATGTCAAACTAATCTTATAGATTTTTTTGATTGGGTGACTAAAATAATAGATGGAGGAGGTGCAGTAGACATCGCTTATCTAGACTTTAGTAAGGCTTTTGATACTGTCCCACAGGCTTATCAATAAATTGCAGTCTTTGAGCTTGGACTCCCATATTGTTGAATGGATTAGGCAGTGGCTGAGGGACAGACAACAGAGGGTTGTAGTCAATGGAGTATATTCAGACCATGGTCTTGTTACCAGTGGGGTACCTCAGGGATCTGTTCTGGGACCCATAATATTTAATATTGTAATGACCGGCGTCACGCAAAGGGAGGGAAGTGGGAAGGCCCTGTCCAAGGGAGAGGGAAAGGTGGTGACCCCTGACTCACCTTGCGGCTGGCACCTGACTGCCCTGACGTCCCTAGACGGGTTCCTCACCCGTACGTCGATCACGTGCCTAAACCCTGGCTTTCCCTAAGATGAGCCCTGTGTAGTGAATGGGGCGGTGGGATCACTAGTCCGCACCAGTGACACTAAAGGAAAACACCAAGGAGAGGACAGACAATACAGACAAAACATATAATCCCAGGTGGGCAACAACAGCAGACCACCAAGGCCCACAGGGATCCGGAGGGTAACACTCTGGAACAACAACCAGGGAACACAGTTACACAGCTCCAGTAGGTCAGTATAGAAGTCCAGGCAGGAAGCTCTATATCTGGCAACCAGAGAAGTGTGAGAGGGGAATATAAGGAGGTTGGGAGTGCTGGACAAGAAACAGCTGAGGAGAAGGAGCTACGGATCCCTGAGTAAGCCAAAAAGGGTTGCAAGGCAAACCCAGAAAGCTACCATAAAGAAACAGCACTATGTTTCTACATAGAGCGCGCAGCCACCCGCTGCGACTTCCTGACCCCGGGTATAACGGAGTCAGGCGTGGCTCTTGACACCCTCGTGACAGTACCCCCCTCTCTACGAGGGGCCTCCGGACACTCAGGACTAGGTCTCTCAGGATGAGAGGCATGAAAAGCCCGAACTAACCTGTTGGCGTTTACCTCAGACGCTGGAACCCACATTCTTTCCTCGGGACCGTAACCCCTCCAATGCACCAGATATTGAAGAGAGCGGCGGACCCGACGAGAATCACCAATTTTGTATATTTGAAACTCTAGATTACCATCCACAACAACAGGAGGGGGTGGCAGCAGTGACGGTTCTAGAGGTGGAACATATTTCTTGAGTAACGACTTATGGAAGACGTTATGGATTTTAAAAGTCTGAGGTAGCTCCAGGCAAAAAGCCACGGGGTTAATGATGGCTACTATTTTGTAAGGGCCAATGAACCTAGGACCCAGTTTCCAAGAGGGAACCTTTAATTTAATATTCCTAGTAGACAACCACACATAGTCATTCACTCCTAGGTCCGGACCTGGCGACCGTCTCTTATCAGCCATGCATTTATATTTACCTCCCATATTTTTAAAGTTAGCTTGCACCTTCTGCCATACCGATGAAAGAGATGATGAAAACCGTTCCTCTTCGGGAACCCCAGAAGACCCCCCCCTCTTTGAAAGTACAGAATTGGGGATGAAAACCATATGCACCAAGAAATGGTGACTTGCCAGTAGATTCCTGACGGCGATTATTTATGGCAAACTCGGCTAACGGTAAATATGATGACCACACCTCTTGGTTTTCAGACACAAAACATCTTAGATATGTCTCAAGGTTTTGGTTGGTACGCTCAGTCTGTCCATTCGACTGAGGATGGAAAGCTGAGGAAAAGGACAAGTGTACCCCCAAACGGGAACAAAAAGCTTTCCAAAACTTAGAAATAAACTGGGTTTCCCGATCCGAAACAACATCGGAAGGGACCCCGTGAAGCTTCACGATTTCACTGATGAATACCTGAGCAAGAGTCTTAGCATTAGGTAGTGCGGGTAACGCAATGAAGTGTACCATTTTGCTAAACCTGTCCACTACTACCAAGATAACTGTTTTACCCGCAGACAAAGGTAAGTCAGTGATAAAATCCTTTGACAGATGTGTCCATGGTCTATTGGGAATGACAAGTGGCAATAAAGACACTGCAGGACGTGTATGAGGGACTTTCGCGCGCGCACAAGTAGAACAGGAAGACACAAAATCCATTACATCCTGACGCAACCTTGGCTCTCAAAAACGACGAGACAATAGCTCCAAGGTTGCTTTACTACCCGGGTGCCCAGCAAGTGCCAAATCATGATGTTCCTTTAATAATTCGAGACGCAGGTTCAACGGTACAAACAATTTCTCTGAGGGGCAAGAGACCGGGGCGTCCCCCTGGGCCTCTAACACCTTCCCCTCCAGAACAGAGTGTACCGCAGAGACAACCACTCCTCTTTGTAGAATGGGTACCGGATCACTCACATTACCCCCTCCAGGGAAACAACGAGATAGTGCATCTGCCTTGGTATTTTTTGCCCCAGGACGATAGGTAATAACAAAGTTAAACCTGGTAAAAAATAGTGACCACCTAGCTTGTCTAGGGGTGAGACGCTTAGCTGATTCGAGGTACAGAAGGATTTTGTAGTCCGTAATCACAGTGACGGGGTGGATTGCCCCCTCTAAAAAGTGACGCCATTCTTCAAACGCTAGTTTAATAGCTAATAGTTCCCTATTGCCAATATCATAGTTCTTTTCTGCTGCAGATAGTTTTTTAGAAAAGAAAGCACAAGGACGCCATTTGCCAGGAGACGGACCCTGAGACAGCACAGCCCCCACTCCCACCTCCGACGCATCAACTTCAACAATAAAAGGCTGGGAGACATCAGGTTGGATTAGTACAGGTGCCGAGGTAAACCTCTCTTTTAGAGAGGAAAAAGCAATTTTAGCGGCGTCAGACCATTTAGAAAAATCAGTCCCCTTCCTAGTCATGTCAGTAAGGGGTTTTACAATCACCGAATAATTTTTAATGAATTTTCTATAGAAATTAGCGAAGCCCAAGAACCGTTGCAGTGCTTTGAGGTTCTCAGGAAGATCCCAATCTAAAATTGCCTGGACCTTCCTAGGATCCATACGGAAACCTGAAGCAGATAATAAATAACCTAGGAACTGTATTTCCTGAACGGCGAAGACACACTTTTCAATTTTAGCATAAAATTTATTCGTCCGTAGGACCTGCAGTACCTGTCTGACATGCACCTCATGTCTTTTCAGATCAGACGAATAAATTAAAATATCATCTAGGTATATCACCACAAACCTGCCGATAAGATGACTAAAAATGTCATTAACGAAATGTTGGAAGACAGCAGGAGCATTGGTCAGACCGAAAGGCATGACTAGATTTTCATAATGCCCCTCAGGTGTGTTAAAAGCTGTCTTCCACTCATCCCCTCCTTAATACGAATCAGATTGTAGGCCCCCCTAAGATCAAGTTTGGAGAACCACCTAGCACCCGCTATCTGATTAAACAGGTCAGGAATGAGAGGAAGAGGGTATGGGTCTCGGATGGTTATCCGGTTTAGTTCGCGGAAATCTAGGCAAGGACGCAGGACCCCATCTTTCTTTTTAACGAAGAAAAACCCTGCAGCCACGGGTGAAGAAGAGGGTCTGATGTGTCCCTTAGCCAAGCTCTCGGAGATATAATCTTTCATGGCTTGTCTCTCTGGACCCGAAAGATTATATAACCTGGTCTTGGGTAATTTTGCACCGGGAATCAGGTTAACCGGGCAATCATAAGGACGGTGAGGTGGTAACTTCTGACAACCCTTTTCAGAAAAAACATCCTCAAAGTCTGAAATAAATGTAGGTAGGGTAGCTATGGAGGCGACTAAGCAATTGCTATTTAAGCAATTTTCTCTGCAATGCTCACTCCACTCCAATATCTCCCTGGCCTGCCAATCCACCACTGGATTGTGCGCTACCAACCAGGGAAGACCCAACACCACCGGAGTGGGAAGCCCCTCCAGAACATAACATGAAAGCAACTCATTATGGTGGTCCCCTACCCGAAGGTGTAAGTTATGGACAATGTGAGTGAGGTTTCTCTGAGACAGAGGAGCAGAATCAATAGCGAATATGGGAATAGGTCTCTGTAGCGTACAGAGAGACAAACCCATAGTGTGGGCAAAATGGGCATCTATCAAATTTACTCCTGCTCAACTGTCTAGAAAAAAATAAATAGTCTCCATCTTAACGCCAAAAACAACAACCGCTGGCAGCACAAATTGCGATGTTCGTATGGAGGAAACGTATACCCCCGGCTGACATCCTCCACACAGCCTGGGGTTAGTAGTTTTCCGAAGTTTTTTTTGTTTTTGAGGAAGGAAGGACACACATTAATAAAATGACCCCTCTCCCCACAGAAAAAACAAACCCCACGCCTACGGCGAGCCTCAGGAGGACGGACCTGACGAGTAGTTCCTCCTAGCTGCATAGGCTCGTCTAAGTCCGTACAGACTAACTGCTGCTTGGGAGGGGTTACCAATTGCTCCGGTTTTTTCAATCTGTCCCTAAGACGTCTATCTATTCTGATAGCAAGGGACATAACGCATCAAGGGAAAAGGGAGTCTCATACAGCGCAAGCGCATCCTTAATCCTTTCGGATAACCCAGAGCAGAACTGACTCCTGAGAGCCGGGTCGTTCCACTGGGTATCCGTAGCCCACCTACGGAACTCTGAGCAATACTCCTCTACTGGCCGCTCTCCCTGTAGGAGTCTCCGTAATTTTGATTCAGCCAGTGCGACTCGGTCAGGGTCGTCATATATGAGACGAAAGGCCCCAAAAAATTCATCCACTGACCGGAGACCCTGGGAATCAGCGGGTAAAGAGAACGCCCAGGATTGCGGGTCCCCCTGCAGCAGGGAAATAACAACCCCCACCCGCTGTTCTTCATTACCAGAGGAGTAAGGGCGCAGCTTAAAATATAATTTACAGGCCTCACGGAACGTCACAAATTTGTCCCTTCCCCAAAAAAATCTGTCAGGAAGAACAACCTTGGGTTCCACAACAACCTGGTTACCTGTAGCAACCGCTGGGCTTTCGGTCTGTTGTAATTGCTGCTGTCGCTGGAGGACCGACGCCTTCAATCTTGCCACCTCCAAAGACAGGCCTTGAAGTTGCTCTGACAAAGCAGCAACTGGATCCATACTGGATTCTAAGTAGGTAGAAAGAAATTATTATTATTTTTTTTTTTACCTACACAAAATAAGGGCCAGATATAATGTAATGACCGGCGTCACGCAAAGGGAGGGAAGTGGGAAGGCCCTGTCCAAGGGAGAGTGAAAGGTGGTGACCCCTGACTCACCTTGCGGTTGGCACCTGACTGCCTTGACGTCCCTAGACGGGTTCCTCACCCGTACGCCGATCACGTGCCTAAACCCTGGCTTTCCCTAAGATGAGCCCTGTGTAGTGAACGGGGCGGTGGGATCACTAGTCCGCACCACTGACACTAAAGGAAAACACCAAGGAGAGGACAGACAATACAGTCAAAACATATAATCCCAGGTGGGCGACAACAGCAGACCACCAAGGCCCACAGGGATCCGGAGGGTAACACTCTGGAACAACAACCAGGGAACACAGTTACACAGCTCCAGTGGGTCAGTATAGAAGTCCAGGCAGGAAGCTCTATATCTGGCAACCAGAGAAGTGTGAGAGGGGAATATAAGGAGGTTGGGAGTGCTGGACAAGAAACAGCTGAGGAGAAGGAGCTACGGATCCCTGAGTGAGCCAAAAAGGGTTGCAAGGCAAACCCAGAAAGCTACCATAAAGAAACAGCACTATGTTTCTACATGGAGCGCGCAGCCACCCGCTGCGACTTCCTGACCCCGGGTATAACGGAGTCAGGCGTGGCTCTTGACACCCTCGTGACAAATATCTTTATCAGCGAAATTGCAGAAGGCCTCGATGGTAAGGTGTGTCTTTTTGCTGATGACACAAAGATTTGTAACAGGGTTGATGTTCCTTGAGGGATACACCAAATGGAAAAGGATTTAGGAAAACTAGAGGAATGGTCAAAAAACTGGCAACTAAAATTTTATGTTGATAAGTGCAAGATAATGCACCTGGGGTGTAAAAACCCAAGAGCAGAATAAAATATCAGTGATACAGTCTTAACCTCAGTATCTGAGGAAAGGGATTTAGGGGTCATTATTTCAGAAGACTTAAAGGTAGGCAGACAATGTCATAGAGCAGCAGGAAATGCTAGCAGAATGCATGGGTGTATAGGGAGAGGCATTACCAGTAGAAAGAGGGAGGTGCTCATGCCGCTCTACAGAGCACTAGTGAGACCTCATTTGGAGTATTGTGCTCAGTACTGGAGACCATATCTCCAGAAAGATATTGATACTTTGGAGAGAGTTCAGAGAAGAGCTACTAAACTAGTACATGGATTGCAGGATAAAACTTACCAGGAAAGATTAAAGGACCTTAACATGTATAGCTTGGAAGAAAGACGAGACAGAGGGGATATGATATAAACTTTTGAATACATAAAGGGAATCAACAAGGTAAAAGAGGAGAGAATATTTAAAAGAAGAAAAACTTCTACAAGAGGACATAGTTTTAAATTAGAGGGGGCAAAGGTTTAAAAGTAATATCAGGAAGTATTACTTTACTGAGAGAGTAGTGGATGCACGGAATAGCCTTACGGCAGAAGTAGTAGCTGCAAATACAGTGAAGGAGTTTAATCATGCATGGGATAGGCATAAGTCCATCATTCATATAAGATAGGGCCAGGGGCTATTCATAGTATTCAGAATATTGGGCAGACTAGATGGGCCAAATGGTTCTTATCTGCCGACACATTCTATGTTTCTATGTTTCAGTTATGTTAAAAGAAAAAGGAAAAAGTCTGGTACCATGTTAGCCAGTAGAACACTAGTCTAGTGCTCTCATTAAGAGAAACATAAGAGTCTTGCAGGTCTGATACCTTTTAATGGCTAACAACAATAGAAGCAATGATGTTACATGGCAAGCTTTCGAGGCAGCATACAGCAATATATATACAATAAGAACAGACACACAGTGTAATGAATGGACAATAAAGACAACAGAATATCAAAAATCTTGAGAACAAGTCATGGATCTGCAAAAACGGATCCGTTACAATAATACAACCGTGTGCATCCGTCATGAACGGAACTGTTTGTATTATCTGTAACATGGCCAAAACGGATCCGTCATGAACTCCACTGAAAGTCAATGGGAGACGGATCCGTTTTCTATTGTGCCAGATTGTGTCAGAGAAAACGGATCCGTCCCCATTGACTTACATTGTGTGCCAGGACGGATCCGTTTGGCTCAGTTTCGTCAAGTGGACAGCAAAACGCTGCAGGCAGCGTTTTGGTGTCCGCCTCCAGAGCGGAATGGAGACTGATGTAAGGCAAACTGATGCATTCTGAGTTGATCCTTTTCCATTCAGAATCTATTAGGGCAAAACTGATCCGTTTTGGACCGCTTGTGAGAGCCCTGAACGGATCTCACAAACGGAAAGCCAAAACCTGAGCCTAAGGCTACTTTCACATTAGCGTTTTTTGCGGATCCGTCATGGATATGTAAAAACGCCTCCATTACCATAATACAACAACATGCATCCGTCATGAACGGACCCAGTTGTATTATGTCTTCTATAGTCATGAACACCATTGAAAGTCAATGGGGGATGGATTAGTTTTCTATTGTGTCAGAGAAAACGGATCCGTGCCCAATGACTTTCATTGTGTGTCAGGACGGATCCGTCTTGCTCCGCACCACATCGCGGACAGAAAAATGTTGCTTGCAGCATTATTCTGTCCGCGATGGGAGCGCAACCAAACGGAACGGAATGCATTTTGGTGCATTCCGTTTTGTTCAGTTCAGTTTTGTCCCCATTGACAATAAATGGGGACAAAACTAAAGCATTTTCTTCCGCTATTGAGATCCTATGACGGATCTCAATAGCGGAATTGAAAACGCTAGTGTGAAAGTAGCCTAAGCTGTGTGAAAGTTTTATGGTCTCTAAATTGATGTTATCTCAAAGACCTCGTGCCCCCACTATGTTCATTCATTACACCATGTCTCTGTTCTTTCTGTATATATATTGTTGTTTCTTCATACATTCTTGACGTACGCAAAATGAAGGGACTGATATTGTCTCGAAAGCTTGATATGTAACATCATTGCTTCTATTTTTGTTAGCCATTAAAAGGTATCAGTTATGCTAATTCAATCAATAATCTCCGACAACAGATGTAGACACTCTGGCACTTGCATATACTACACATTGGTAAGTGTTCCTGTCAGACTGCTTAGCCATGATGGCATAATATAGGCAGGATCACATCATTACCACCTATTGTAGATTAGTGTATTGTATAGAGAGGCCCCGGCCCCTCACCCTCCTAGGCAGCTCTGGAAGTGGAGGCATCCAGTCCTGCTCATATTCTAGGACAGATCGCGTTTTAGACGCCGGTCTTAATAAACCCCTGCGCTGGTTCCACCGAAGTTATGAAGAGACCCTGGCCTTTTCATAACTTTGCCAGATCCTGCTCCAGTTATAAATGTAAGACAGCTTCCGAGCTGTCTTACATTTAGACCTTTTTCTACGCCTAAAATAGGTGTAGAAAATGGTAAATAAGACGGGCCTACCAGCCCGTCCCGTTTCCCGCCTACACCACACCCACAATTTTAGACCTGGCGTGAGCAGAGAGAAGTCACAGATGGCTGCGCAACTAACCGCTGCAGCACCATCTAATATAGGCGTATTTCAGTACAATAAATGACCCCATAGTCTCTACAGCATTATATAGGGAATATTTGTTATTAGTGAGACACAACAGGACAACGTCTGCATAAAGTGCCACTTTCCCCCCAAATCTTTTCCACATAACTCACTAATATAAAAGTCATCCCTACATGATAGGGGGCCAATGGATCAATATTTAACAGGAAGATCAGCGGAGACAGGGGATAGCCCTATTGTGTTCTACCTACGACTCAATCAAACATCCATTATCCCATAGCCTGTTGGTTCACTATATAGCATTTGTACACTGGATATAAATTGTAAGCCCAAACCATATTTTGGCAGTACCTTTCAGAGGTAACTAGTAACATAGTATATAAGGCCGAAAAAAACATTTGTCGATCCAGTTCGGCCTGTTATCCTGCAAGTTGATCCAGAGGAAGGCAAAATAACCCCTGTGAGGTAGAAGCCAATTTTCCCCACTTAAGGGGGAAAAAAATTCCTTCCCGACTCCAATCCGGCAATCAGAATAACTCCCTGGATCAACGACCCCTCTCTAGTAGCTATAGCCTGTAATATTATTACGCTCCAGAAATACATCCAGGCCCCTCTTGAATTCCTTTATTGTACTCACCATCACCACCTCCTCAGGCAGAGAGTTCCATAGTCTCACTGCTCTTACCATAAAGAATCCTTTTCTATGTTTGTGTACAAACCTCCTTTCCTCCAGACGCAGAGGATGTCCCCTCGTCACAGTCACAGTCCTGGGGATAAATAGCTGATGGGATAGATCTCTGTACTGACCCCTGATATATTTATACATAGTAATTACATCTCCCCTCAGTCGTCTTTTTTCTAAAGTGAATAACCCTAATGTTGTTAATCATTCAGGATACTGTAGTTGCCCCACTACAGTTATTACTTTAGTTGCCCTCCCCTGGACCCTCTCCAGCTCTGCTATGTCTGCCTTGTTCACAGGAGCCCAGAACTGTACACAGTACTCCATGTGTGGTCTAGTGATTTGTAAAGTGGTAGGACTATGTTCTTATCACAGGCATCTGTGCCCCTTTTGATGCAACCCATTATCTTATTGGCCTTGGCAGCAGCTGCCTGACACTGGTTTTTACTGCTTAGTTTGCTGTTTATTAAAATTTCTAGGTCCTTTTTTCATGTCAGTGTTACCGAGTGTTTTACCATTTAGTATGTACGGGTGATTTTCATTATTCCTTCTCATGTGCATAACCTTACATTTGTCAGTGTTAAACCTCATCTGCCACTTATCTGCCCAAGCCTCCAATCTATCCAGATCCCTCTGTAGTAGTATATTGTCCTCTTCAGTGTTAATTACTTTACACAGTTTAGTGTCATCTGCGAAAATTTATATTTTACTATGCAAGCCTTCTACAAGATCATTAGTAAATATATTGAAGAGAATAGGGCTCAATACTGACCCCTGAGGTACCCCACTAGTGACAGTGACCCAATCTGAGTGTGTACCGTTAATAACCACCCTCTGTTTTCTATCACTGAACCAGTTACTTACCCACATACAGACGTTTTCTCCCAGTCCGAGCATTCTCATTTTATATACTAACCTTTTATGTGGTACAGTGTCAAATGCTTTGGAGAAGTCCAGATACACGACATCTATTCATTCACCACTGTCAAGTCTAGAACTTACCTCCTCATAGAAACTGATTAAATTAGTTTGACATGACCGATCCCTCATGAAGCCATGCTGATATGGCGTTATTTGCTTATTTTCTTTGTGATCCTCCAAGATAGCATCTCTTAGAAAACCTTCAAACAGTTTACCCACAACAGATGTTAAACTTACCGGCCTATAGTTTCCAGGCTCTGTTTTTGCACCTTTTTTGAATATTGCCACCACATTTGCTATGAGCCAATCCTGTAGGACATTCCCTGTCAGTATAGAGTCTGTAAATATCAGAAATAAGGGTCTGGCTATGACATTACTTAATTCTCTTAGGATACGGGGGTGTATGCCATCCGGTCCTGGCGATTTGTCTATTTTAATCTTTTTAAGTCGCTGTTGTACTTCTTCCTGGGTCAGACAGGGCACTTTTAATGGGGAATTTACTTTTACATTCTGCATGTCATCTGAAAGTTTATTTTCCTCAGTGAATACAGTGGAGAATTTTTTTTTTTATAGCTTTGCTTTCTCCTCGTCGCTCTCAGCAACTCCCCCCTCATTGCTCTGTAGAGGGCCGACACCTTCAGATTTATACTTTTTACCATTAATATAATTGAAGAACATTTTAGTGTTAGTGTTGCTCTCTTTGGCAATTATTCTCTCGGTCTCTAGTTTGGCGTCTTTTAATAGTTTTTTACATATTCGATTTTTTTCCTTATAGTTTTTCAGTGCTTCCGTGCTACCCTCCTGTTTAAGTGATTTAAATGCTTCTTTTTGACATTTATTGCTTTCTTTACAGTTCTATTTATCCACATTGGTTTCTTCTTGTTACTTAACCCTTTATTCCTATTATAAGGTATGTACCTCTCACAATTAGATTTTAGGATGCTTTTAAAAATATCCCATTTTGTGGCGGTATTTTTATTTTTGAGGACTTTGTCCCAGTTAGTTACGCCTATGGCCTCTCTTAGTTGGCTAAATTTTGCTTTTTTGAAGTTTGGTATTTTTGTTCCTCCCTGTAGAAACGCTCGTTTGAAATATAATTGGAAAGTTATTACTTTATGGTCACTATTTCCCAGGTGTCCCCCGACCTGCACATCTGTTGTTCTGTCAGGTCTATTGGTTAATATTAAGCCCAGTATGGCCGTCCCTCTAGTCGGGTTCTGAACCAGTTGGGAAAGGTAATTGTCTTTGGTTATTGCCAAGAATCTGTTTCCTTTATGAGATGTACAGTTTTCAGTTTCCCAGTCTATATCTGGGTAGTTAAAGTCCCCCATAATAACCACCTCATTATGATTTGCCGCCTTGTCTATCTCATTTAGTAGTAGATTTTCTGTGGACTCTGGTATATTAGGCGGTTTATAGTAAACTCCTGTTAGTAATTTATTATTATTTTTGCCTCCATGTATTTCTACCCACAGTGACTCCATATGTTCATGTCCCTCAGGACTTTACATAAAGGCAGACCTCTCCCCCCCTCTTGTTTTGACGATCCTTTCTAAACAGACTGTAACCTTGTACATTAACTGCCCAGTCATAGCTATCATCCAGCCATGTCTCAGTTATTCCCACTATGTCATAGTCCTCCTCACACATCACTAATTCCAGTTCCCCAGTTTTATTAGTCAGGCTTCTGGCATCAGTATACATACAATTAAGAGGTTTATGTATATTTTTACCCTACACCTTTACTTCTGAACTGTTCTAGTCCCTCCTTCCATTCCTCCCCCAGTCTGATTACCTTGCCCCCGATCTCTATCTGCACTTCCTATCCTATAACGTAATTACCCTCCCCAGTCCCTAGTTTAAACACTCCTCCAACCTTCCAGCCATCTTTCCCCCCCATCACAGCTGCCCCTTCCCCATTGAGGTGCAGCCCATCCCTACGATAGAGCCTGTAGCTGACAGAAGTCGGCCCAGTTCTCCAGGAACCCAAACCCCTCCTTCCTACACCAGTTCTTGAGTTACTTGTTAACCTCCCTAATCTCCTGCTGCCTTTCTTGTGTGGCTCGTGGTACAGGCAGTATTTCGGAAAACACTACCTTTGAGGTCTTTGCCCTAAGCTTTTGACCTAAATCCCTAAAATAATTTTTAAGAACGCTCCACCTACCTCTAACTTTGTGATTGGTTCCGATATGGAACATGACCGCTGGATCTTCTCCAGCTCCTCCCAGTAATCTGTCAACCCGATCCACGATGTGTCGAACTGTAGCGTCGGGAAGAAAACACACTGTTAAACGATCTTTGTGACAGATTGCCCTATCTGTACCACTAATAATTGCGTCTCCCACTACCAGCACCTGTCTGCCCTGCCATGCTGTCCTGGTCCCCTGCTTACTGGAGCTTACATTCCCCTGACTGGCAGAGGAAGTGTCCGGCTGCCGCAGTGCTCTCCCTGAACTGACATCCCCCTCATCTGCCAACTATGCAAACTTGTTGGGGTGTGTCAGATTAGGGCTAGCCTCCCTGGCACTCTTCCCTCTACTTTCTAACTGTTACCCAGCTAGCTACCTCACTTTACTCAGCCTCCTTTTGACCCTCCCCCTCATCTACCCCATAGAGTGCTTGCTCAGTGAGCAGCAAACTCT
Source organism: Bufo bufo (assembly GCF_905171765.1). Taxonomy (NCBI): domain Eukaryota; kingdom Metazoa; phylum Chordata; class Amphibia; order Anura; family Bufonidae; genus Bufo; species Bufo bufo. The sequence goes on from NC_053397.1 coordinate 160,477,909, forward strand.
TTTCCAAATTAATGCCTCTCAGTGTTGAAACTCGCCCGTTTAGATTCTCAATTTGCGATTCCAAACAGGGAATTTGCTCACATTTTGAAAAATGATATACACCCTCGAACGGCTTTTCCAGGACTGAATACATCAGACAAGATGTGCACTGGACTGCGCTGTCAATAATGGAACACATACTAGATGGGGATTACACAACGAAAGCGAAAATACAATAGAATGTAGTAATAAGAAACTGATTTACTGCAGTCCCCTAATGAAGTCCCTGAATCTGAACTCACTTAATCTAAAGTCACACACTTATTAGGTAATCTCATTCAACACTGTGAAACGTCTTAACGAAATCCCAGGAGCAAATGACCCTATCTCCTGAGTTATGTACTAGGAGTTGTAGGTTAGGATATAAGCATCGTACTGTGCATTGACCATGGCGGACCTTGTGGGTATAAATCCTGATTAGTCTATATGAGTAATGGAAGGCACTGGAGATGAGCGAAGTATTTGAAAATTCGATTTGGCTGTTTCGTCAAATAAAAAAAAAAAATTGCTTTGTCATGAATTACTTTGTCACGAAGCGCATATCTTTGTAAGTAGTGGGTACAATGACAGGGAGCATCGATTGCGCCGCTCCCCATTGTACCCCTTATGAGCTGTGTTCATACATGATCGCGGCATCTGATATACATTAAACGGTGTAAAATAAAAAACAAAACAATAAAAAATCATGCTTACCTGCTCTATTTGCTCCCAATGGGCTGACCGCCATCATCTTGCTTGAAGAGCTGGCGCAAAATCTCACACAGCCCGAGATTATGTCACCACGCATAGGATTTTGGCTGAGATCTTCAAACAAGAAGGTGGTGGTCGGCCCGTTGCGAGCAAATGAAGCAGGTTTGATTTTTTTTGCACTATTTTATGTTAAATCAATTCGCTACCATGAAGAACAAGGAAATTTGGCTTTGCGGCGAATCTAATTTATCCAGAAATTAAGATCGAAGTCCACTTCATGGACGCACGCTTTTTACCTTGGGGCACAGTCTGGACTTTTGAGGGTTCCTTCCTGGTGGTGGCTGGGGTGCCCTTAATGTTGGGTAGATGAGTAGTAAGGTGCAAGAGACAGGGGCCGGCAGATAGTGGAGGCAATGTCTAGGCCCATTTGGTTAGTATAAATAAAGTCTCTCTTTACTCTGCAGATGATGGGATTGACAGTATAAATAAAAGCAGCAAGCAAAGTTCTCAAATATTTCACAGAGCAGGCTTTTCCCAAAGGCTATATATAGGAGACGGCAATGATGGTTGTAGTACTTCCTGAGTCTCTCTCAGACCAGATACACTATGCAATTGTTCCAAATTAACCACAGGCATGCAATTACTCTCAATATACTTTGCACATTTCCCAGTTGCTGGGTGTAGTCGTAGGTTATAAGATAGGATGGCATGGTACTCTTGTCCTGATCAGATGGATGCTGAGGTTGTGGGTTCCTAGCCCGCAGAAATGTCGACATAGAAACTTCAGCACTCCAATGAGTATGGTGATATCAAGGTGTCTTTATTTTAAATTTTTCTTATGCAAGGCAACTAAAAGTTGACAGTGTGACGTTTCGGTAAAATTAGACCTTTTTCGAACACTAAAACAGAAAATTAGACATTGAAGTCTACATGGTGGTTTTTTCATACAAAATAATGATCGTATACAGTCAAGTAGCAGAAAATTGTATAACAATAGTATGAAATAATAATTCATATACGGTTACACCTCTGTATAGATATATCAAGAGATAACGTGGTGCAGGAATATTGCTCTTAGATGGTATAGTTCAGTGATGCCCAAACTACGGCCCGCGGACCAAATCCAGCCCGCAAAGCTGTGTCATGCGGCACGTGCAGTGACCCACATTCATCAGCGCAGTGAGCACTGTGAATGGCACAGGCAGCGCAGCGATGCTGCCTATGCCTGAAATGACCAATAGCAAAGCTCCTTACAGCAAGGAGCCTTGTTATTGGTTGGTATAGGCGCGCGCCGGAGCCATACAGGTCCTGTAGCAGGGGAAGCTGACAGAACCTGGAAGAAGGAGGGGCCGGGGGTGGCTGTTGTAAGGAGAGCGGGGCGCGCTGCTAGAGGACCTTGGGAAACATGACAGGGCCGCTGGAAAAGTAAGGAGCCGTAGACTCATGTGACTGCTCCTCGGTGACCCTGCTCCCCTCTCCTCCTATGTTGCCGCATTATATGGCAGGGATTGATTTGTATGGTTAACGTCTGCAATGGTTTAGTAGCTCATTATAGTTATCTCTGCAGCTACACCATGCCCAGTAGTATCTTATCTAAGACCATTCTTCCCATTCTACCACAAAATATATAATTACAATGAATCCTCATGAACATGGAAAAGCCTGCATAGAGGCACATGGCGTCCCTGAGCTCCCGTACTCCGTAATTATTCAAACGCTTCTGTAATAAAGCATGTTAGGAAAATTTACTCTCTTACCTAACGGTGTGTTCCTGACACATGATTTCAGTGGCCAGCTTGAATTAAGTCTATACCAGTACCGGGAGAATGAATTAGATTGACCACATGAACACATGTCTATTTCCAATCCATTCTGGTTTATTCACAGCTGGCAAACAGTTTTAATAGAGGGGGTTGAGCTTCCTTTACATCCAATCATATGTTAGCATTAGTATTTGACAAATAGTATGGTCACACATAAGCTCTGCATTAACATAATAGATGACTCCTAGAAACAGCATTTGACCAATCAGGTATATACACATGAGCTAGCAGACACTTGAGCCAGATGACCTTATATGGCTTGGACTGTTCATACTTTCAAACTAAGGAATGTATGGATTCCTTGAAACAGTTTAAGGAAGTGTCTCACATTCCATAGGGGGAAGGGAGGTTTTGTAGTGCACTAACCAAATGTAATACATGTGGCTGAATAAGACAAAATGGAGTCACATATATCCCATCAAATCCCCTCTTAGAACCTTATATATATATATATATACTATATGGTTCTTTCTCTGCTCCTCCTTGGTTTGCTTGTAAACCTTTAGGTATTCCATGTACCCTTCAGGAGTATAATCCTCAGGCTTTGTTGAGGTTGGGTTTACCTCTTCTACCTCTACAGGTGTATAGAGGAATGTTAAGTGTACCCCTTTTTCGGCCACCTTTTGACATATGACAAGAAGGGAGGGCACACACTGTAGACAACAGCAGAGACACACTATCGCAGCAATCACGGCGAGTACCACTCCTAAAACATATCTTATTTGACCAAAGTCAGGTATTCAGCCAAAAAGCCAGTCCCACCAACCTTGGTCAACATCCTGTTTTATATGTTTTCTCATCTCCTCTAATTGGCCTATTTTATCTTTTATTCCACAGGAGTGATCTAATAAATTGAAACAACACATCCCTGCGAACGCTGAGCATCCTACACCATGTTGGAACAATAAATAGTCAATAGTTGCCCTATTCTGCAAGATAGCCTTTTCATACGATTGTATATCCAGCAGCATATCTTGCAGAACTGCACTAGTGACATTTATCTGTTTTATCATAAAACAGGCAAGTTTTAATATTGTCCTGTGGTTATATATGGCCAAACTTGGTACTCCTATCAAAGATACCCCTAAACTCATATATTCTGATCTAGAGAGGAGATTCACATTATAGTCACAATTTTCGGGTAACTGTAGGGAAGTGTCTCTCGTGTATCGTGTCTGCATTGCTGGGAATAGTGGTATCATTGCTAACGTCAACCTGGCTATTGTACAGGGTCCCTCTGTAATATTGGCCGGTATGTATGTGTAACTAGTATTCCCACAGGCCAATACCCATCCTGCTGGTAGAGGTACATGTTTGTCTAGGGATGGTACTGTTTTTGTAATATTACATTGCATATTCTTTCCTGATACTATTTTTTTACAACTACCTAAATCTCTATCACAAATATTTGGTTTAGTCTTATTCTGCATTTTTGCTTGTATGCAGGGAGGCAATAGTGTCTCATCACAGGTGAAGTTATAACATATTTCTGCTGCTGTGACAAGACCTGTAATTATTTCTATCATATTACTTTGCAGAGTCTCATATGTAGGACAGTCATAACAAGCATGATAAGGATTTACATATCCATATTTAACATCATGATCCTCCATATCTGCGTCATTCCATTGGGAACGTAGGAGCTCCGTCCATACATCTAGTGGGGTGGGGACCGCTACCAGACATGTCTCCAAAATGTTAGATGCCGATAAAGTGGTTTGGAGACAAAAGTCAGTTAAGTTCAGAGTTTTGGCCAGGTACAGCCATAAGTTCTCCTTTGTCTTGCATAGACTGTCTTCCCCTCTGCATTCTGTTTTCAGGTATATCTGTCTGTTCCACAGCCATGGGATAGTAAGTAGGAGACACAAAATTACAATTATTAAGGCACTACATCTCAGCCATCTCGAGGAATTTCCCGACTGCGTCATCTCGTTGGGGGTCAAGGCTGTCTGTCTCCGTTAGTACCCCTTCTGTATCTTCTTTGAGGTCAAGGCTGTCTGCCTCCGTTAGTAACTCTGGGCCTCGTTGGAGGTCAGGGCTGTCTGCCCCCGTTAGTACCTCTCTTTTCTTCACCAACTTAATCCTTGTGGCGTAGATCCACGTGGGCGACTGTTCAGTGAGGACTGCTGTTCTGGTGATCACGACTACCTCGGTGGGTGGTCCGTAGGTGAAACTTCCTGGTTCCTTTCCCCTCTTTAAGATCGTGATCATCACCTGGTCGCCTATCCGGAATGGACGGGTTGATTCCTGTGAAAGAGAAAAAGACTTACAAGCAACTTATTCTTCAGTTTTACTGAGGACCTTGATCATATTATTACTCCTCTCTGATCAGGTCCAAGTCCCCTTCCTGCACTACCAGGGGGCGTCTTGCCCATGGTGTGGGGAAAGGCCTACCCATGAGTATCTCAATGCTGTTATGTCCTACTCCGTAGAAATGTGCTATTTAAGATGGAAGCACTGTGTTGGGGAATACATAACTTCCCCTCTTCGCAGACTAATCCTATCTCAGGATTTTTCTGCAATACTGGATAACACCGGTCTTGCTGTTCCTGTTCAGTGACATACCACTGAAGATCAGTAAGCATTTGCAACATCTCAGGGGTTGGAGGTGCCAAACATGGCATCTCCCAATGGTTATACAAACCTGTGAGGTTGCTTTTGGCCACTCATTTCGCCATCTTACCTGCCAGCGCATTGCCCTGTGAGACATGATCCTTACCATCTGCTGCCGTAAATCCTCTCCTCTGCCAGATCATACCATGGTCCCACACTACCCCATGTGTGTACCTACGCTCAGTATAAATGGTGACAGGTCTATCAGTATGTAGAATACATGTCCTAGTGAGTGCAATGAGCTCAGCTGCCTGCTGTGTTTGAGTGCGGATGTCCTTGAGTAGGCCTACAACATCATGAGTGGTGTGCAAAATGGTGTAATGTCACATTGTGAAAGAAGTTGTCATCTCTACCATCATAGCACAGGCTGCAAGAGAACACAGACATGCCGGCATCCCTTGAACAGGGGTGGGCATTACCTTTGAGAAAAACACACAAGGACGCAACTTGCCTCCGTTTTCTTGTGTCAGTACACCCGCCATGGTTTTACAATTTTGGCGTGCAAACATGTGGAAGGGCATATTATAGTGAGGGAGGCCCAGCCCTGGACTCGACATGAGCGAACATTTCAGATAATCAAATGCATTGTACATTTCAGAAGACCATTTAATCAAATCTGGATTTTCTTCCAGAGTGGCTTGCCTCAAAACATTGTCAATAGTGGGAGCAATCAGGAATCCATTGTCTACCGTTTATCATACCAAGGAAAGATAACATTTCTTTCCTAGTGTGCGGGGCGACCAAACCCGCAATAGACTGGACTCTTTCTGCGCTGATTCTCCGTTCACCTTTTGTGAGGACAAAGCCCAAGTATTCAACCTGCATTTTACACCATTGCATTTGCTTAAGTGCCACTTTGTGACCACATCCTGACAACCATTGTAACAGTGATAAACCATCCTGAATGCTGGCCTCCGCTGACATGCTACACAGTAATAAATCATCGACATATTGCAGCAGCACAGAACCTTGGGGGGATGTACCATGACTCTAACATCGCTTGGAGGACTATGCTGTACACTACAGGTGAATCAGCATATCCCTGGGGCATTTCTGCACCAGGTCAGTTGGCGTCTGTCAAAGGAAAAAGCAAAAAGTAGTCTGGTTATCTTATCAACTGGGATAGAAAAGAAAGCATTTTTCAGATCTATCACACTGAACCAAACAGCGTCTGCTGGAATGGCAGATAATGATTAAGTGACATCAGGTACAACAGGGGCTATAGGCACAATGATGTTGTTGATGGCCCTTAAATCCTGTACAAAGCGGGTAGCACCATCTGCCTTTGTCACTGGATTCACGGGCGTGCTGTAGGGTGAAATCACCTCTTCCAGGATTCCCTTTTGTAGGAATTCCTTTATCATTGGCCTAAGTCCATCAAGTTTCTCTTTTTTTACAGCAGGTATTGTTTCTGGAACACTGAGATGACACCTGGTTTCACAGTAGCTTTGTAATGTGTGCAAATCTATGAATCCTGTGCCATATTCATTTGAAGACCATAATGCAGGGTTAATGTTATTAAGTTCTGGGTGGTCCTGTATGTTTGCAAGAATCAGTGGCACTGGTGTAGAGACTGGAATGAGATCTGAATGTACTCTTATGCCCTGAGTCTTTGCTGATACCTGCAAGTCAAGCTTAATGAACAAATCTCTCCCTAATAGGCTGACTGGGCAATCTAGTATAATGCTAAATACATGACATGATGTATTCCCTGTCCATGGTTTCTACTGGTAAGGAATCTGTTCTGTATGTCCTTGTCAGTACCCCATTTATTCCCATAGAGGGCTCCCATTTCCTTCCTCCCATTCTGAGTCATCTAAGGCCACCCCTTTTAGTGGACGCTTTGGTCTGTCTTCTGTTCTGCCATTAGTATCTTAGCTGTCCATACGAGCAGAGCTCTGATGTTAAGCACAACACTGAACATGTAACATGTAACTGCAAACATTGAAACAAACAGATCTGACAATACAGACATGAACACACAAAGGGCCCATAAAAACTTTTCATTGAAATAAAAATGTACAGCTTGATCAATGCTGTTGGTACCAATAAAAAATAAAAAAAACTTCCAAGAAAATAAAATAAAATTCTTAATGCGCATATTTAAAAACAAATACCATACTTCATACGCATTCATATGCATTTTTCCATGTACTCATCTTCACAAAACAGCTCATAACCACGCCCTTACACATAAAATATGAATTGCACACACAGCTCTGCTACGTACATACAACTCAGAGCCACACCCATTCACATTCCACTGAATCATGTATCTTTCACCCAATCACACAATCTCTTTGTTACATTCCAAAATTTGCAGCACAGACAAACACAGCTTTCCGGGAAGCAGATATTCATACCACACCCAGAATTGCTGATGGTCTGTCACTGTAAAACAATATACATGTTAATCATACAGTCATTTTGTTAAAATTAACAAACCATCTTATATGCCATGTAGTTTTTTTGGTTTAGTGTTATACATATCACCCCTTATTCTATATAACTACCCTTTCTATTTCCTCTTGTCTTGCGTCTCTTATTTCAGGAGTGTTCAAACAGGGGAAGTAAAGCAATACATCAAGACGTTCAGCTGTACCACATGTTCCTCAAACTTTTACTCATATCTGAATAAGGACTTAGCATAGGTGCAAGCTTAGATTGATAGGAGTGGACACTTCCAATTAGCATCATCACTGCAGGCACATTTTAAACCATTGGAACATACAATTGGGAAAGATCTAATCCAATACTGGAGCCCTGTCTGGAAGATCTTATAGATAACACAGGTTAGCATCTTCACATTCTGCCAATGCATTTACCAATTAGCAGCCCCCCTCCCCCCTCAACCCCCATATGAAATTCCTGAGCAGAGGAGGGAGGGGGCTCTCTCTGAGAGCACACTGCAGAGAAAACAGGAAAAGTTTTTTTGTAGGACTACAAGTGACATTTTGGAATATGGTGGGGGAAGGGATGCCTTATGGCAACCTTTGTTCTCTCTATAGGATTCAAAATCCTCCATCTTGAAATAAGAAATGCTGCTCATTTCATTTCTCTAACTTCAATTATCAATACACTTATGCATTAACTATCCATCTTTTAGTGCTGTAATCTCTAATTCTAGGACTATAAATCGTCACTATTTAAACACACACAGATCATTAGGGCAACAAAACTTAACCAGTTCATTTCTGAACGTTTAACACAAGCCCTTTCTAATTGCAAACACTGAAACACTTTTTCCCTTGCCATGAATTAACTTCCTGACTCTGCTGTGTCTTGTCACTCACCCTAGCCCAATTGTCTACTCATGTGTTGACTAGGAAATAATTTGTGGGACTAGACCGTGCAACAAAGTTTACATGTTGGCAGTGATAGAAACAGAATGATTTCAAAGCGGGATGCGACCGTAAACTTACCACCCGGCCAACATCTCACACAGACAGATAATCTTAATACTTCTAAAATACTTATACTATATATACATAAGAATTAATTCAAGCTTGTATCCTTCTGTTCCCGGAACAGATTATTCTTATATATAGTGCACTATCTAACGATACGGACCCAAATGAGCCTCTTACAATCAACATTTTATACCTAACGATGTGGACTCAATGATATGAGCCGCTTAAAATCAACATTTGCGTGTCCCAGACATCGCATCACTGAAATCATAAATAGATGGTTCGACTTACTTGAATGGGATTTTGGTCATTGCTCCAGGTCCAAGAGGAGGACAAAAAAAATTGATGTCTTTCGCTGTAGACCTGAAGAGGACCCTCCCAATCCCGGAACCGAGTCCCCAGAACTGTTAGGAAAATTTACTCTCTTACCTAACGGTGTGTCCCTGACACATGATTACAGTGGCCAGCTTGAATTAAGTCTATACCGGTACCGGGAGAATGAATTAGATTGACCACATGAACACATGTCTATTTCCAATCCATTCTGGTTTATTCACAGCTGGCAAACAGTTTTAATAGAGGGGGTTGAGCTTCCTTTACATCCAATCATATGTTAGCATTAGTATTTGACAAATAGTATGGTCACACATAAGCTCTGCATTAACATAATAGATGACTCCTAGAAACAGCATTTGACCAATCAGGTATATACACATGAGCTAGCAGACACTTGAGCCAGATGACCTTATATGGCTTGGACTGTTCATACTTTCAAACTAAGGAATGTATGGAATCCTTGAAACAGTTTAAGGAAGTGTCTCACATTCCATAGGGGGAAGGGAGGTTTTGTAGTGCACTAACCAAATGTAATACATGTGGCTGAATAAGACAAAATGGAGTCACATATATCCCATCAAAGCATGTGATGAAATCTCACCTTGATATTCATGATCCCCAGTGAAAAATCTCAAATTGCTGTTGCTGAGATTGAAGCATTACTTGTAACTGTCTTCACCTCTTGTAAAGCGTTACTACCCTCCTCCTGTCACCCCACTAGTGACCCTGCTTCCCCCTACTCCTGTCACCCCACTACTGACCCTGCTCCCTCCTCCTCCTGTCATCCCACTAGTGACCATGCTCTCCCCTCCTCCTGTCACCCCACTAGTGACCCTGCTCCCCACTCCTCCTGTCACCTCACTAGGGACCCTGCTCCCCTCTCTCCTCCTGTCACCTCACTAGGGACCCTGCTCCCCTCTCTCCTCCTGTCACCCCACTAGTGACCCTGCTCCCCTCTCTCCTCCTGTCACCCCACTACTGACCCTGCTCCCTCCTCCTCCTGTCATCCCACTAGTGACCCTGCTCCCCCTCCTCCTGTCACCCCACTAGTGACCCTGCTCCCCACTCCTCCTGTCACCTCACTAGGGACCCTGTTCCCCTCTCTCCTCCTGTCACCTCACTAGTGACCCTGCTTCCCCCTCCTCCTGTCACCCCACTAGTGACCCTGCTCCCTCCTCCTCCTCCTGTCACCCCACTAGTGACCCTGCTCCCCCTCCTCCTGTCACCCCACTAGTGGCCCTGCTCCCCCTCCTCCTGTCACCCTACTAGTGACCCTGCTCCCTCCTCCTCCTGTCACCCCACTAGTGACCCTGCTCCCCCTCCTCCTGTCACCCCACTACTGACCCTGCTCCCTCCTCCTCCTGTCACCCCACTAGTGACCCTGCTCCCCCTCCTCCTGTCACCCCACTACTGACCCTGCTCCCTCCTCCTCCTGTCACCCCACTAGTGACCCTGCTCCCCTTCCTCCTGTCACCCCACTAGTGACCCTGCTTCTACCTCCTCCTGTCACCCCACTAGTGACCCTGCTCCCTCCTCCTCCTCCTGTCACCCCACTAGTGACCCTGCTCCCCCTCCTCCTGTCACACTACTAGTGACCCTGCTCCCTCCTCCTGTCACCCCACTAGTGGCCCTGCTCCCCCTCCTCCTGTCACCCTACTAGTGACCCTGCTCGCCCCTCCTCCTGTCACCCCACTAGTGACCCTGCTCCCCCCTCCTCCTGTCACCTCACTAGTGCTGCTGCTTCCCCCTCCTCCTATCACCCCACTAGTGACCCTGCTCCCTCCTCCTTCTCCTGTCACCTCACTAGGGACCCTGCTCCCCTCTCTCCTCCTATCACCCCACTAGTGACGCTGCTCCCTCCTCCTCCTGTCACCCCACTAGTGACCCTGCTTCCACCTCCTCCTATTACCCCACTAGTGACCCTGCTCCCCACTCCTCCTGTCACCTCACTAGGGACCCTGCTCCCCTCTCTCCTCCTGTCACCTCACTAGGGACCCTGCTCCCTTCTCTCCTCCTGTCACCCCACTAGTGACCCTGCTCCCCTCTCTCCTCCTGTCACCCCACTACTGACCCTGCTCCCTCCTCCTCCTGTCATCCCACTAGTGACCCTGCTCCCCCTCCTCCTGTCACCCCACTAGTGACCCTGCTCCCCACTCCTCCTGTCACCTCACTAGGGACCCTGTTCCCCTCTCTCCTCCTGTCACCTCACTAGTGACCCTGCTTCCCCCCCTCCTGTCACCCCACTAGTGACCCTGCTCCCTCCTCCTCCTCCTGTCACCCCACTAGTGACCCTGCTCCCCCTCCTCCTGTCACCCCACTAGTGGCCCTGCTCCCCCTCCTCCTGTCACCCTACTAGTGACCCTGCTCCCTCCTCCTCCTCCTGTCACCCCACTAGTGACCCTGCTCCCCTCCTCCTGTCACCCCACTACTGACCCTGCTCCCTCCTCCTCCTGTCACCCCACTAGTGACCCTGCTCCCCCTCCTCCTGTCACCCCACTACTGACCCTGCTCCCTCCTCCTCCTGTCACCCCACTAGTGACCCTGCTCCCCCTCCTCCTGTCACCCCACTAGTGACCCTGCTTCCCCCTCCTCCTGTCACCTCACTAGTGACCCTGCTCCCTCCTCCTCCTCCTCCTCCTGTCACCCCACTAGTGACCCTGCTCCCCCTCCTCCTGTCACCCTACTAGTGACCCTGCTCCCTCCTCCTGTCACCCCACTAGTGGCCCTGCTCCCCCTCCTCCTGTCACCCTACTAGTGACCCTGCTCCCCCTCCTCCTGTCACCCCACTAGTGACCCTGCTCCCCCCTCCTCCTGTCACCTCACTAGTGCTGCTGCTTCCCCCTCCTCCTATCACCCCACTAGTGACCCTGCTCCCTCCTCCTTCTCCTGTCACCTCACTAGGGACCCTGCTCCCCTCTCTCCTCCTATCACCCCACTAGTGACGCTGCTCCCTCCTCCTCCTGTCACCCCACTAGTGACCCTGCTTCCACCTCCTCCTATCACCCCACTAGTGACCCTGCTCCCTCCTCCTCCTCCTGTCACCTCACTAGGGACCCTGCTCCCCTCTCTCCTCCTATCACCCCACTAGTGACGCTGCTCCCTCCTCCTCCTGTCACCCCACTAGTGACCCTGCTCCCCCTCCTCCTATCACCCCACTAGTGACCCTGCTCCCTCCTCCTCCTCATGTCACCCCACTAGTGACCCTGCTCCCCCTCCTCCTGTCACCGTACTAGTGACCCTGCTCCCCCCTCCTCCTGTCACCCCACTAGTGACCCTGCTCCCCCCTCCTCCTGTCACCTCACTAGTGCTGCTGCTTCCCCCTCCTCCTATCACCCCACTAGTGATGCTGCTCCCTCCTCCTCCTTTCACCCCACTAGTGACCCTACTTCCCCCTCCTGTCACCCCACTAGTGACCCTGCTCCCCCTCCTCCTGTCACCCCACTAGTGACCCTGTCCCCCCTCCTCCTGTCACCTCACTAGTGCTGCTGCTTCCCCCTCCTCCTATCACCCCACTAGTGACGCTGCTCCCTCCTCCTCCTGTCACCCCCCTAGTGACCCTGCTCCCTCCTCCTTCTCCTGTCACCTCACTAGGGACCCTGCTCCCCTCTCTCCTCCTATCACCCCACTAGTGACGCTGCTCCCTCCTCCTCCTGTCACCCCACTAGTGACCCTGCTTCCACCTCCTCCTATCACCCCACTAGTGACCCTGCTTCCACCTCCTCCTATCACCCCACTAGTGACCCTGCTCCCTCCTCCTCCTATCACCCCACTAGTGACGCTGCTCCCTCCTCCTCCTATCACCCCACTAGTGACCCTGCTTCCACCTCCTCCTATCACCCCACTAGTGACCCTGCTCCCTCCTCCTCCTCCTGTCACCTCACTAGGGACCCTGCTCCCCTCTCTCCTCCTGTCACCTCACTAGTGATCCTGCTTCCCCCTCCTCCTATCACCCCACTAGTGACCCTCCTCCCTCCTCCTCCTCATGTCACCCCACTAGTGACCCTGCTCCCCCTCCTCCTGTCACCCTACTAGTGACCCTGCTCCCCCCTCCTCCTGTCACCCTACTAGTGACCCTGCTCCCCCTCCTCCTGTCACCCTACTAGTGACCCTGCTCCCCCCTCCTCCTGTCACCCCACTAGTGACCCTGCTCCCCCCTCCTCCTGTCACCTCACTATTGCTGCTGCTTCCCCCTCCTATCACCCCACTAGTGATGCTGCTCCCTCCTCCGCCTTTCACCCCACTAGTGACCCTACTTCCCCCTCCTCCTGTCACCCCACTAGTGACCCTGCTCCCCCTCCTCCTGTCACCTCACTAGTGACCCTGTTTCCCCTCCTCCTGTCACCCCACTAGTGACCCTACTTCCCCCTTCTCCTGTCACCCCACTAGTGACTCTTCTCCCCCCTCCTCCTGTCACCTCATTATTGACCCTGCTTTCCCTTCCTCCTGTCACCCCACAGGGAAGAAGCTGAACAGACTCCACCGACTATGATGGGATCCGTTCAGTTTCCGTTCGGGATCCTGTCTTTTTAGTGGACACAAAAGTGCTGCATATAAGGCTTTTTTGTCTGGTCTTTCGACAGAATCTGCAACAGAGGCTCCAAATGCAGCTTCCAACGCAGATTTGAACAAGTGTAGGTCTACGTATTTTGTATTTTAGTAATACTCACACGTGCCCCCCTCACAGTAGTAATGCTCACACGTGCCCCCTCAGTGTTTGCTTTTCTTTCTGGCAAAGCTACCTGATTCTGGCCCGCAAAATTTATACCATGTCTAGTGCGGCCCTCAGACGAAAATGGTTGGGCACAGGGGCGGACTGACCGGTCGGGCACTTCGGGCATGGTCCGAGGGCCCGGGCGGGATGGGGGCCCGCCGCAGAATAATATTATTAATTATCAGCAGCGCAGTGGAAGAGTCTCTCCCTCCTCCCTGTGCTGCTGCTGCCGCGGCCAATAAGAGGAGGGACAGGGGGAGGGGCTGTGGCCAATGAAGATAACTGAGCTGTTAATACAAATGCAGGAGGCGGGTGCCGGAATCAAATAGCGGCACCCGACCTCTATGACAGGGAGCTGCACCGGAGGGGTTAACTGCCGCTGATCGCAGCTCCCTGTCATAGAGGTCGGGTGCCGCTATTTGATTTCGGCACCCGCCTCCTGCATTTGTATTAACAGCTCAGTTATCTTCATTGGTGGCGCCCCCCCCCCAGTATAATAAACATTGAGTGCGGCCCCCCCAGTATAATAAACATTGAGTGCGCCCCCCCCAGTATAATAAACATTGAGTGCGCCCCCCCAGTATAATAAACATTGAGTGCGCCCCCCCAGTATAATAAACATTGAGTGCGCCCCCCCAGTATAATTAACATTGGTGGCGCAGTGGGAAGTGCCAATGAGGGTTAAAATAAATAAATAAAAATTAACTCACCTCCTCCAATTGGTCGCGTAGGTGCCGGTCTCCTGTTTTCTTCAGGACCTGTGGTGACGTCACTGAGCTCCATCACATGGTCCATTACCATGGTGATGGATCATGTGATGGATCATGTGATGAGCACAGTGATGTCACCACAGGTCCTGCGTCCTGAAGAAAGTACAGAAGACCGGCTGCTACGCGATCAATTGGAGGAGGTGAGTTAATTTTTATTTATTTTTTTAACCCTCATTGGCACTGCCCACCAATGTTTATATATTTATTATACTAGGGAGGGGGGGGGCGCACTGCCCACCAATGTTTATATATTTATTATACTAGGGAGGGGGGGGGCACACTGCCCACCAATGTTTATATTTTTATTATACTGGGGTGTTGGGGGGGGCGCACTGCGCCACCAATGTTTATATGTTTATTATACTAGGGAGGGGGGACGCACTGCGCCACCAATGTTTATTATGTTGGGGGGGACGCACTGCGCCACCAATGTTTATTATACTGGGGTGTTGGGGGGGGGGCGCACTGCGCCACCAATGTTTATATGTTTATTATACTAGGGAGGGGGGGCGCACTCAATGTTTATTATACTAGGGAGGGGGGGCGCGCTGCGCCACCAATTTTTATTATGTTGGGGGGGGACGCACTGCGCCACCAATGTTTATTATACTGGGGTGTTGGGGGGGCGCACTGCGCCACCAATGTTTATATGTATATTATACTAGGGAGGGGGGGCGCACTGCGCCACCAATGTGTATTATGTTGGGGGGGGGCGCACTGCGCCACCAATGTGTATTATTTATGTTGGGGGGGGCGCACTGCACCACCAATGTTTATATGTTTATTATACTAGGGAGGGGGGACGCACTGCGCCACCAATGTTTATTATGTTGGGGGGGGACGCACTGTGCCACCAATGTTTATATGTTTATTATACTAGGGAGGGGGGGCGCACTGCGCCACCAATGTTTATTATATTGACCTTCTACTACGCATTCTGCATTAAAGAATGCTATTATTTTCCCTTATAACCATGTTGTTATAAGGGAAAGTAATACAGTGAATAGACTTTCATCCTAGCAACCATGCGTGAAAATCGCACGGTTCAACCGGAAGGATGGATCCGGCATTCAGGCAAATCTTCAGTTTTTTTCGCCAGAGATAAAACCGTAGCATGCTGCGGTTTTATCTTTTGCCTGATCAGTCAAAAAGACTGACCTTAAGACATCTTTTCCGGTATAGAGCCCCTGTGACAGAACTCTATGCCGGAAATGAAAAACGCTAGTGTGAAAGTACCCTAAAATATTAAGTTTAATTCCCCCTCTTTCCCAATTTTACATATAAAATATATAAACAATAAATAAACATATTACATAGCGCTGCGTCCGAAAAGTCCAAACTATTAAATTATTAAAAAATATCTCCTATGCGGTGAGCATTCGCCATTTTTAGTCACCTTGTCACCCCAAAAAATAGGATAGGACTGTTCTATTATGGGCCGAACGTTTCATAAAATGCGAAATGCACGCGGCTTTTTTTGGTGTTTTTTTTTTGCACGGTATTGAGTATCGCAATACTTTTTTATGGTGACGAAAGCGAATCAAAACTTTGGTATCGAAACAACCCTACGCCAATCTGATCGGCGTAGCGTTGTCACGATACCAAAATTTTGATTCAGTTTTGATTTGGCGACTAAAAATGTAATTTGGCTCCTAAATTTTTCAGTTCAGGAGCCAATGGCTACTAGATATTTTTTTTAGTCTGGAGCACTGTGCCCAGCACCCCGATTCCGAATGTTATGCTGGCATGGTAATGGCAGCGGGGCCCGGTGCAGTCACTGTATTCTATTACACCGGGCCCCGCTCACTGTAATACTAATATTCATATGTGAACAACTTGAAATCCTCTGCGGTCCTCTCCCTCTCTGTACTCACAAACTCAGTAGCAGGCAGACCGGGCGGCAGCGCAACTCTATGAATGAAGCAGGAGGAGCAGGCGCGTGACGTCAGTGAGTTGCGCTGCCGCCCGGCCTGCTACTGAGTTTGTGAGTACAGAGAGCTCAGAGGGAGAGGATCGCAGAGGATTTCAAGTTGTTCACATATGAATATTAGTATTACAGTGAGCGGGGCCCGGTGTAATAGAATACAGTGACTGCACCGGGCCGCACTGCCATTACAGCACCAGATGCCGGCCCCCAGACCCTGTATTGGGGATCATTCACTCACAGGGACACTGTTATGGGGGGATCTGTGGATGACACATATATAGCATAAGGTGCTATATACGTGTCACCCACAGATCCCCCCACAACAGTGCCACCCACAGAGCCCCCACAACAGTGCCACCCACAGAGCCCCCACAACAGTGCCATCCACAGAGCCCCCACAACAGTGCCACCCACAGAGCCCCCACAACAGTGCCACCCACAACAGTGCCACCCACAACAGTGCCACCCACAGAGCCCCCACAACAGTGCCACCCACAGAGCCCCCATAACAGTGCCATCCACAGAGCCCCATAACACCTTTTGGTTCAAAATATTTTTTAATTTGGCTATTCCCCACCCCTCTTGTAATTGTTCCACTACTTGTGGGCTGCGCGGGAATGAGTTCAGTCACTTCGGTGCGCAATCCCGTCCTGCAGCGCGTGATCCCGCAAGACCTGCCGCTGTAGGTCACGGGTCTCGTGGGATCACGCGCCGCAGGATGGGATTGCGCACCGAAGTGACTGACATTGAATCAATGCTTTCCTATAGGGGAAAAATCTGACCCTGGAGGTCATCATACAGAGTGTGAGGACGTCCAGCGTCAGATACCGGACCAAAGGTCTGTTTTACTCCAGGAAGCCCTCAGGTGGCTGCCAGCGACTAGAGGCTGACTTATTACTGGGACGTAAACAATGCAGCTTCTCTAGAACATTGCAGCTCGATTTGCAAAAGGGACACTGTACCCAGACCACGTCAATGAGCTGAAGTGGTCTGGGTGCCTTTTGTGTCGCTTTAACTTTGAAATCTTATTAAAGATTGTGTAGGGTGTGGCTGGAGACGGGGCATGGAGGCGGGACAAGGGTGGGGCTTGCAGCAGAACATGGGTGGGGCCTGTAAGGGGGCCCTTGATTTATTTTGCCCGGGGGCCCTGAGGGTTCTCAGTCCGCCCCTGGTTGGGCACCACTGGTGTAGTTGATAATGAACATTAGAGTCCACAATATGGCTGTTCTGTACAGGTATCTGTGATTGAGTTTAGCTTGGACCTTCTTATTTCCTTCTTTTTCTCCTCCTTTTTCCCCACTTTCCATTCTAACAGTCTCACATTCCTCATCCTACTTTTCCACATTAACTACACCTCACATATCCACATAGATATAATACAATATACATTTGACCTAACATGACATATTTCATATTCATCTAAACTTCATACACCATTTCATTTCATCTTGTATTTCCCACAAATTATATTTGTCTCTATATCTATACTGATAACTAGACACTATACATGCGCACAGAGAGCCAGTCCCTTGCGTTGTACTGCAATGCGTTCCACTTTGGAACGCATTGCATTCTCACTTTCAGGCAGACTACAAATTGGTGCGTTCCACTGTGCAACACACCACCATCTTCAACCCCGCCCCTGTAGACCGATGCACTCCATATGGGAGTGCGCAATAGAGCTTCCTCCCATCTCACAGGCCAGCCACCACTTAGTCTCTCTCTCCCTCCGTCCTGTACTATCCAATGCTCCTCACATTGGAGAACACCGTACCTCCAATTAGACAGACCAGCTTCTGGTGCGTTCCACTGTGGAATGCACTGCCATCTTTCATCTTCCACTCCTACTCCTGAATGATCGGTGCGTTTCACAGTGAAATGCACTGCCATTTTGGATCTCCACTTCCACCAACGCCGTGCCATCTTACCTTATTAAGGCACACTGCAGCTACCCTTCATATACCCCCTTCTTCCACTACTATATAAACACAATATAGCTATATAGACATAGTGTCTGCCTTCCAACTACTATCCACGCTGAAACGCAAAGCACTTCCTATCGTGACATCACTTCCTGTCTCTGACATCATAAATAGTGGACATCGTCCTATGCTCTCTAGCGTTACTCATGGTGTGGATACACGTGCCTACCAGCTCAATACATCTTCCATCCTTTTCCCTAACCTTCAAGTGCCTTAAATTCTGGTCTACCTACTGCATTCACTGGTGTACTGACATGCTCTGAAGCCTTCCTGCTCCCTTCCTTCTCCCAGTGTTGGTGTAGAGATCTCATAGTGAAGCAGTCAGGATACATTCATTCATCCATCCCTACTCCTAAATTCATAAAAGTGTATCGCTCTCTCTCTTTCAAGTCAGTGGAGAAGTAAACAGGAGAGGCGTTACATACCATTTTTATTAGTGGAATCAATGGGCTGAGTGTGTTGCTATTTTCTATGCAGGAGAGAAAGCCAGAAGAGAGCTTTGGCCACCAGGAGAGGGCAGGGGGGGCATAGCTAACAAACGCTGACTGCATGGCACTCCTGGAAGATGTAGGTGGTTGATGTCTGCCCACAGAGAGCGAAGAGACCACAGCCGCAGAGGGGTGCATAAAGAAGCCAAAAAGTGTGCCTTACTATACAGTTTTTTTATATGTGCGATGCCACACGGTTTTTACTATCCAACCAGTGCAGCACACCTTAAAGGGGTTTCATATTGATAGCCTATCCATCAGTATCTAATCGGCGGGGGTCACACACCCACCAGTCAACTGTTCTGCAGTAGCTCTGATGACATCTAAAGCTGCTTTAGATTTGTATCAGCTGAACCCAATGAACTCAATGGCTATGGCCAACGAACCATCTAATGTGTATGGGGACCTTGCAACTCCTCAATGACATGTTGTGGAGATAAGAATTGGTCATGTTTGATCTCAACAGTCCGATCATTTTGTCAGCAGGGAGATAAGCTGCTACCAAAGAAGTTTGTTTTTTCCCATTTAATACATATGCCTGCTCAACCGAACCAAGCATGCATATTGCATGGGTAGCTCTGGAGAGATAGCTGTTGGCTGAATGAGTGTTCTGCCGGCAGCTATCTTGTGTATGGCCAGGATAAGAGGATAACCTGGTGTGTGACACTTGCTAAAATTTTAAATGTTTGTGAGACAGTGACAGGTCTCACGCAGGTTGGAGGCAAGGAAGGGGTGGATAGGGCGGTCCACACCCCTGTTCCACCACAGGTGAGACCAGCTGGAGGTACTCAGCCTGGCATAAAGCACCTCCCAGAGTGTCAGCAAGGGGGGAGTGTGTTACCTGTAGACAGAGGCCTGGAGGCTCTGCCTGGGTGGTCTCAGCTGGGCAAGGCTGAGGGACCACAAGGCTGGGAGAGAGCCTGGAGGTGGGGGACAAAGCGACGCCTGGGAGGGTCGCAGGGCTATAGTCAGGCGAACTACTAAGCTCCAATCCCCCACAAGAAATACTGAACTAGAGACAGTGGGCGTACTGTGCTCTGTACAGCCAGGAGGCTGTGGGACATTTGCTGACAAAGCCGCATGAGTTCACAGGGCGTGAACTGTAACTTAGGTGAGTCAGGAAACTCTGTGTTAGGCCTCTTTCACACTTGCGTTGTTGGGATCCGGCATGCACTTCCGTTGCCGGAGGTGCCTGCCGGATCCGTAACAACGCAAGTGTACTGAAAGCATTTGAAGACGGAACCGTCTTCCAAATGCTTTCAGTGTTACTATGGCACCCAGGACGCTATTAAAGTCCTGGTTGCCATAGTAGGAGCGGGGAGCGGGGGAGCAGTATACTTACAGTCCGTGCGGCTCCCCGGGCGCTCCAGAATGACGTCAGAGCGCCCCATGCGCATGGATGACGTGATCCATGTGATCACGTGATCCATGCGCTTGGGGCGCCCTGACGTCACTCTGGAGCGCCCGGGGAGCTGCACGGACGGTAAGTATGCTGCTCCCCTGCTCCCCGCTACACTTACTATGGCTGTCAGGACTTTAGCGTCCCGGCAGCCATGGTAACTATTCAGAAAAAGCTAAACGTCGGGTCCGGCAATGCGCCGAAACGACGTTTAGCTTAAGGCCGGATCCGGATCAATGCCTTTCAATGGGCATTGATCCCGGATCCGGCCTTGCGGCAAGTGTTCCGGATTTTTGGCCGGAGCAAAAAGCGCAGCATGCTGCGGTATTTTCTCCGGCCAAAAAACGTTCCGTACCGGAACTGAAGACATCCTGATGCATCCTGAACGGATTACTCTCCATTCAGAATGCATTAGGATAATCCTGATCAGTATTCTTCCGGCATAGAGTCCCGACGACGGAACTCTATGCCGGAAGACAAGAACGCAGGTGTGAAAGAGCCCTTAGTTAGAGCCTGGACGGGCGAGTGTTTATTATTTTGTTGTTGCTGGTGTTGCACAATAAATGCGCTGTTTGGACATTATATCCGTGTCTGGTGAAGTAACCTGTGAGAATGACCCCCAGAAGTAGAGCTAACCCCCCACATGTTATAAAATAATACTGGTTCCACATCAGCACGAAAACAGCCTCCTGGAGTTCACCTTATCGCCTTGCTCGATTTTGATGTGCACCGCCCGACCCTATTAACTAGAATGGGAGCATGAACGCCAGGTTTGGGCCGGACAAAAACTATGTTAAAAATGCAGTTCATTTTGCAGGCAGCATGTTATAGAGCAGGAGGAGCTGAGCAGATTGATATAGCATCAGTGGGTCAACGTGTGAACCCAACACTGTAACTCTGTCAGCCGAACAGTGTAAAAAACATGACACATGGTTAAACTAAACTAATGCGATAATCTTGTGTGCTAAAGCACCATGAATTACTTTTACACCTGCTACATTTGTATATAGATTTATGAGAAAAGATTCTATATAACTAGTCATTTATTGATCCAAACCTCTTCTCATTCTGAACCTAAAGAGGTTATCCCATGATTAATGTAAAACATAAAAATCAGACATGACAATCTCTTTCTAACAAAGCTAGAACCAGCCCTGTACCTCACATGCATCCAGAGATCTGCCCATGCCTTGCGCTGCTATATTTATATCAAGCTGGCATTCCCTAACCTGAACTCAGTGGCCATACTAACTTTTTAATTACCTGCAATTACAAAAGCATTTTGATCAAGGTGCTGGTTTGAATACTGTACAATATTTCCTGTGGGACAACCTCTTAAATTTTCCAGTGGGCTGTCTCGCTTATTGATTGACAGACTTCCCTGTATGAGTTTACCTACAGATACAGCTGTTTGTCACTAAATATGATAACCGACTGGACTCCGAATCCAAGAATAAGCAGAGGTTTAGACCAATAAATTACTGAATCTTTTCCCACAAACCTACACATGGGTCTGCTCAGCTCCTCTTACTCTGTAACATGCTGCCTGTATAATGGACTACAGTGACTCTTAAAAGATATTTGTCAAGATTAACCCTTAGGGGACAGGGAGATTTTCCATTTTTATGTTTTCTTTTATCACTCCCCACATTCCCAGAGTCATAACTTTTTTATTTTTCCCATTCACCTTATGAGGGCTTATTTTCTGCAGGACAATTTGTACTTTCTAATGGCACCATTTACAGTCGCATACAATGGAGTGAGAAGCAGGGAAAAAATCCAAATGGGGTGGAATTGGGGGAAAAAACTTTTTGGGGGTTCTTTTTTTTACGGTGTTCACAATGTGGTAAAATTGACCTGTAAACTTCATTCTCCAGGTCAGTACCATTAAAATGATGCTACACTTAAGTATAGTTTAGTTACATATACAGTACAGATCAAAAGTTTGGACACACCTTCTCATTCAAAGAGTTTTCTTTATTTTCATGACTATGAAGGCATCAAAACTATGAATTAACACATGTGGAATTGTATACCTAACAAACAAGTGTGAAACAACTGAAAATGGCATATTCTAGGTTCTTCAAAGTAGCCACCTTTTGCTTTGATTACTGCTTTGCACACTCTTGGCATTCTCTTGATGAGCTTCAAGAGGTAGACCCCTGGAATGGTTTTCACTTCACAGGTGTGCCCTGTCAGGTTTAATAAATGGGATTTCTTGCCTTATAAATGGGGTTGGGACCATCAGTTGCATTGAGGAGAAGTCAGGTGGATACACAGCTGATAGTCCTACTGAATAGACTGTTAGAATTTGTATTATGGCAAGAAAAAAGCAGCTAAGTAAAGAAAAACGAGTGGCCATAATTACTTTAAGAAATGAAGGTCAGTCAGTCAGCCGAAAAATTGGGAAAACTTTGAAAGTAAGGGCTATTTGACCATGAAGGAGAGTGATGGGGTGCTGCGCCAGATGACCTGGCCTCCACAGTCACCGGACCTGAACCCAATCGAGATGGTTTGGGGTGACTTGGACCGCAGAGTGAAGGCAAAAGGGCCAACAAGTGCTAAGCATCTCTGGGAACTCCTTCAAGACTGTTGGAAGACCATTGCAGGGGACTACCTCTTGAAGCTCATCAAGAGAATGCCAAGAGTGTGCAAAGCAGTAATCAAAGCAAAAGGTGGCTACTTTGAAGAACCTAGAATATGACATATTTTCAGTTGTTTCACACTTGTTTGTTATGTATATAATTCCACATGTGTTAATTCATAGTTTTGATGCCTTCATAGTCATGAAAATAAAGAAAACTCTTTGAATGAGAAGGTGTGTCCAAACTTTTGGTCTGTACTGTATATTGTGCGCACGTTTCCCGCTTCCGGCCTGCTCAGATGCCATGGTCACATTTGGCCACGGCATCTGAGGGGTGAAATGCATGTGATCAGCCTCATGTGCTGCAGGGCTCTGCTGTTTGAAACAGCAGAAGCCCGGTGGCTATGGTGCCTGCTGCATGTGCAAGTGGGCACCATGTTTGAAATCCAGGCCAGCGCTGTACAGGGTTAATGAAGCAGTGAGACTATGGAACTCTCTGCCTGAGGAGGTGGTGATGGGGAATTCACTAAAAGAGTTCAAGAGGGGCCTGGATGTATTTCTGGAGTGTAATAGTAACATACAGTCAGGTCCATAAATATTGGGACATGGACACAATTCTAACATTTTTGGCTCTATACACCACCACAATGGATTTGAAATGAAATGAACAAGATGTGCTTTAACTACAGACTGTCAGCTTTAATTTGAGGGTATTTACATCCAAATCAGGTGAACGGTGTATGAATTACAACAGTTTGCACATGTGCCCCCCACTTGTTAAGGGACCAAAAGTAATGGGACAATTGGCTTCTCAGCTGTTCCATGGCCAGGTCTGTTATTCCCTCATTATCCCAATAACAATGAGCAGATAAAAGGTCCAGAGTTAATTTCAAGTGTGCTATTTGCATTTGGAATCTGTTACTGTCAACTCTCAAGATGAGATCCAAAGAGCTGTCACTATCAGTGAAGCAAGCCATCATTAGGCTGAAAAAAAAAAAAACATCAGAGAGATAGCAAAAACATTAGGCGTGGCCAAAACAACTGTTTGGAACATTCTTAAAAAGAAGGAACACATCGGTGAGCTCAGCAACACCAAAAGACCCGGAAAACCACGGAAAACAACAGTGGTGGATGACCGAAACTCCCTTCACAACAGTTGGCCAGATCAAGAACACTCTCCAGGAGGTAGATGTATGTGGGTCAAAGTCAACAATCAAGAGAAGACTTCACCGGAGTGAATACAGAGGGTTCACCACAAGATGTAAACCATTGGTGAGCCTGAAAAACAGGAAGGCCAGATTAGAGTTTGCCAAACGACATCTAAAAAAAAGCCTGCACAGTTCTGGAACAACATCCTATCGACAGATGAGACCAAGATGAACTTGTACCAGAGTGATGGGAAGAGAAGAGTATGGAGAAGGAAAGGAACTGCTCATGATCCTAAGCATACCACCTCATCAGTGATGCATGGTGGTGGTAGTGTCATGGCGTG
Source organism: Bufo bufo (assembly GCF_905171765.1). Taxonomy (NCBI): domain Eukaryota; kingdom Metazoa; phylum Chordata; class Amphibia; order Anura; family Bufonidae; genus Bufo; species Bufo bufo. The sequence goes on from NC_053397.1 coordinate 160,502,173, forward strand.
GGCATGTATGGCTGCCAATGGAACTGGTTCTCTTGTATTTATTGATGATTTGACTGCTGACAAAAGCAGTAGGATGAATTCTGAAGTGTTTCGGACAATATTATTTGCTCATTTTCAGCCAAATGCTTCAGAACTCATTGGACGGTGCTTCAAAGTGCAGATGGACAATGACCCAAAGCATACTGCAAAAGCAACCAAAGGGTTTTTTAAGGAAAAGAAGTGGAATGTTATGCAATGGCCAAGTCAATCACCTGACCTGACTCAGATTGAGCATGCATTTCACTTGCTGAAGGGAAAACTGAAAGGAAAATGCCCCAAGAACATGCAGGAACTGAAGACAGTTGCAGTAGAGGCCTGGCAGAGCATCACCAGGGATGAAACCTAGCGTCTGGTGATGTCTATGCGTTCCAGACTTCAGGCTGTAATTGACTGCAAAGGATTTGCAACCAAGTATTAAAAAGTGAAAGTTTGATTTATGATTATTATTACGTCCCATTACTTTTGGTCTCCTAACAAGTGGGAGGCACATATGCAAACTGTTATACTTCCTACACCGTTCACCTGATTTGGATGTAAATACCCTCAAATTAAAGCTGACAGTCTGCAGTTAAAGCACATCTTGTCCGTTTCATTTCAAATCCATTGTGGTTGTGTATAGAGCCAAAAATGTTAGAATTGTGTAGAGGTCCCAATATTTATGGACCTGACTATATAAATGTATTTTATTGGGATTTTATGTGATAGACCAACACAAATTAGAAAGTATATGTTAAGTGAAAAGAAAATTATACATAGTTTTAAAAAAAATTATAAATAAAAATCTGGAAAGTGCATTTTTATTCAGCCCCCTTGAGTCAATACTTTGTAGGACTATTGTAGCTTTCACTGCAATTACAGTTTCAAATCTTTTGGGGCATGTCTCTACCAGTTTTGCACATCTAGAGGCTGAAATTTCTGTCCATTCTTCTTTGCAAAATAGCTTAAGCTCAGTCAGATTGGATGGAGAAGTCTTGCCACAGATTCTCAATGGGCTGGAGTCAATAACCAGGCATGTTGGGTGCAATAAATATAGTTTTTCTTTACTGAATTGATTTTGGAAGTACAGTATTAGTACATGTAACAGCAAAGGATACAGTTCCAAAGTATATCACATTGTAGTCTCCTCCCAATAGCTGTGTATGGGCAGCAACAATCATGGTAGTAGTAGTCCCTGGCTCTCCTTCTAAGGATACTTGACAGTCTTTCCGAATAAACAGGCATACAATTCTGTACTTGAACCATACTACAGCCATTTTATGCAGTTCCCGGGCTGAGGGTTGCAGATGTTAGATCCAAATGGCCTGGTCTGCAGGAACTCTTGTACAGAACTTCTGCCAATGTTAAACGGAATGTGTCATCAGAAAATGACATGCTGATTAAATCACTTTTTTATGTTTAAGATATTTTTAAAGCATTTTTGATGAGATTTTTAATTTTCCATTATACATAGTTAATACGGTTGAAAAAATACATAAGTCCATCAAATTCAACCAAAGGATAGGTGGGGACGCGAATCCCAGAAGGAAGTGAGACTCAGATTTCTACACATTTTCATAAGCATTAATGTCATTTATTTTTAGGAATTCATCTAAACCCTTTTTAAAACTGTCCACTGTTCCTGCTGTGACCACGTCCTGAGGAAGTCTATTCCACAGATTCACAGTTCTTACAGAAAAGAAGTTTTGACGCTTCTGGAGACCGAACTTTTTCTTCTCTAGTCAAAGGCAGTGCACCCTTGTCTTTTGAGGACATTTTACATGGAACAGTTTTTCACTGTATTTTTTGTATGGCCCATTTATTTGTATAGGTTAATCATGTCCCCCCTTAGACGTCTCTTCTCAAGACTAAATAAATGCAATTCTTTTAATCTTTTTAATCTTTCTTCATAACTAAGACCCTTTATGCCCTTATCAGTTTAGTCGCTCTCCTCTGTACTTTTTCTAGCTGCAGAGCGTCCTTTTTATGGACTGGTGCCCAGAACTGAACTGCATATTTCAGATAAGGCCGCACCAACGCTTTGTAAAGTGGTAATACTACATCCCTGCCCTGCGAGTCCATGCCTCGTTTAATGCATGACAATATCCTGGTAGTATCCTGGTATTCCATATATTTAAACAAAAAAGATAAAAATCCAACAGTATTTGCACTGGCCACTATACAACTCACTTTACTGCAGTTCACTCATTCTAATCCTGCCTGTAATTATACCACCTGTGTGTATAGATAAGACAGGATCCCCCATTCACAATAGCTGATTGTCAGAGCTTACAGTATGTATTCTTTCCTTGTACAATGACCTCTGCCCAGGTCACAAAGCATACCTAGAAGACTCTCCCATAGAAGTCAATGAGGTCCCCTCCTGACCATTGTGTCTATGGACCATGGGGCTGCCATGAAGCAAATTTCCTAATGCTTTCTAAATGCTGTTAAGAACAGCTCAGACAAGATGGCAGCCCTCATAATCATGTTCAGGAAATAGAAAAAAGTGTACAATCAGAAAATAAAATTAGGTTATGTGCAGATTTTTGGTGACATATTTCCTTTAACCCTATATTTCCCATACATTGCCATTTGGGATACACAGTGCATAGAAAGATACTTGCTTTAAAGAGGACCTTTCACCGATTATTACACTATGAACTAACTATACAGACATGTAGAGCGGCGCCCGGGGATCTCACTGCACTTACTATTATCCCTGGGCGCCGCTCCGTTCTCCCGCTATGCCCTCCGGTATCTCCGTTCCCTAAGTTATGGTAGGTGGGGTCTGCCCTTGTTCTTCTGTAGCGCTGGCCAATCGCATTGCAGAGCTCACAGCCTGGGAGAAAATAACCTCCCAGGCTGTGAGCTCTGCGCTGCGATTGGCCAGCGCTAGAGCAGAACAAGGGCAGACTCCGCCTACCATAACTTAGTGACTGGAATCTCCGCCTACCATAACTTAGTGAGCGGAGATACCGGAGGGCATAACGGGAGAACGGTGCGGCGCCCGGGGATAATAGTAAGTGCAGTGAGATCCCCGGGCGCAGCTCTACATGTCTGTATAGTTAGTTCATAGTGTAATAATCGGTGAAAGGTCCCCTTTAACAAGAAATCACAGCATTTAACTCAGTACAATTAAACTCCCTTTTTAGCAGTAATTAACCCTTTGCGGTCATTCTCTGGGTCCCTCTGGCACCATTTTCTCTAATTATTAGTTGACCTTAAGATGCAACTGTGATATGCCTCACAGACCTTCCCTACCTAATAACACTATCCTTGTCTATTAAGACCAGACAGATGGGTTCATATCTTATAAGAAGCTTCATTCTCACAAGCCAGACCATGCAGAAATTAAAAGGAGCCTTTCATCATGAAAATGCACTTTATTGACTGAGCATTGACTGTTGCATCTGAGGAGGAAATTTATTAATGCTTTTACGTTGTGCTTTTCTAAAAAGTGGGCTGGAGGGGACAAGGTCTTTACAGCCCCCACAGATTTAAGATCCTAGAACAGAAAATTGCCATTGATTTTAACTTCTGGTACACAGACCTCCAGTCATGCACAAAAATCATTAAGAGATGTGCACCTCTTAATAATTTTGGCACATCTTATGCTAGCAGACTTAAACTATGTTGTAATGTATCAAATGCTCCATGTCAGAAAAGTGGAGTGATTTTGCCTGTGTTGTTGGTGGAGTAGGCATTTGCATTTGTCATTTTAGTGTGGTTTGCTCAATGCCCTGCAGTTTGCATTTACTAAGGTGCAGCCAGATATTTTGTAGGCGGAGCTAAACTTTTAGATGAATTATGTACTTGGCCAGTGACAGTAAAGAGGGTTTTGGTGATCCCCTGGGCATTGGCCCATGGGGAATTTTCCCTGTAGAGTCTATGGCCAGTTTGCTCCTTGTTAATAAAGTTTATTTAGAAAAAATAAAATAAAAAATAAAAACATTTTCACATAGAAAGTGGCTTTATTTTGTAGAAATTGCAAAAAAATAACAACAGAACTGCCTTTTTTCTATCCCCCCACCCCCAGGGAAAAAAAAAAAGTGTGAATCAATAGTATGTACTCAGAAATGGTACCAGTAAAAGCTGTATCCCATCCTGCAATAAATAAGCCATTTAGGGCTACATCGATGGAGAAATAAATAAGTTATGGTTCTTGGAGTGGAGCAGCTTAAATAAAAAAGACATGTTTGGCACAGATACATTAGTAAATCGGGACCTATAGGTCTAAGAATGTGGCAATGCAAAAAAGAAAAATTCCTGTGGCTTTAATGCCAAAATAGGCTTGGTAGTTAAGGGAATAAAGTGGGTAAGTAAACAGCCTAACATGAAATCAACATAAATGTAAAATTTTCAAGATTGAAATGACTTAAAGGGGTTCTCCAGGGAATAATTATTTTTTGCAAATCATTATTCCCGGAGAACCCCTTTATCTTATGGGGAACATATAAAGCAATTGAATTAACTTTCTCTCTGTCTTCTACAGTAGGTACAGCATTGTGTCAACAGATGAGGAAGGTCTCCACATGCCATCGATGGGTCTTAATGGTCACTGGGCCTCTTCACTCCATAACCCTCATTCACGACGGAAACGGCGTAATCGTTTTGTTAAAAAGAATGGTCAATGTAACGTGTACTTTGCAAATCTCAGCAACAAATCACAACGCTACATGGCTGACATATTCACCACTTGTGTGGACACCCGTTGGCGCTACATGCTGCTCATCTTTTCTGCCGCATTCCTAGCTTCCTGGCTTTTCTTTGCTTTCCTCTTCTGGTGCATTGCTTTCATCCATGGGGATTTAGGTGTTGCAACTCCTGCAGGAAAATCAGGTCCACCAAAACCATGCCTAATGCATGTAAACAGCTTTGTGGAAGCTTTTCTATTCTCAGTGGAGACACAAACCACAATAGGATATGGATTCCGTTGTGTTACTGATGAATGCCCTTTAGCCATACTATCTGTAGTGGCACAATCAATCCTTGGTTGCCTCATTGACTCTTTTATGATTGGAACAATAATGGCCAAAATGGCTAGACCCAAAAAACGGGCTCAAACTCTGCTTTTTAGTCATCATGCTGTAATTGCCCAAAGAGATGGTAAACTCTGCTTAATGTGGAGAGTTGGTAATCTACGCAAAAGTCACATTGTAGAAGCCCATGTAAGAGCACAACTAATCCGACCATACGTTACTCAAGAGGGTGAGTACCTCCCTGTAAATCAGCAGGACCTAAATGTAGGGTATGATAGTGGACTGGATCGTATATTTCTAGTGTCTCCCATAATTATAGTCCATGAGATTGATGAGGAAAGCCCGCTGTATTCAATGGGGAAAGAACAGCTGGAAGGCGAAGACTTTGAAATTGTCGTAATTTTGGAAGGTATGGTTGAGGCCACAGCGATGACGACGCAAGCTCGCAGCTCATATCTGGCAAGTGAGATTCGTTGGGGACATAGATTTGAGCCTGTTGTATTTGAGGAGAAGAGTCATTATAAAGTTGACTATTCTCACTTTCATAAAACATACCAGGTGCCAGGAACCCCTTTGTGTAGTGCACGTGAAATGCGTGAAAGCCGCATAACTGCTTTACCTTCCCCAAGCGCCTTCTGCTATGAAAATGAACTGGCTCTCCTAAGTCAGGAGGAAGATGAGGATGAAGAAGCCGTTGGTGGTGTTCCTGATGAAGGGGTCATTCATGTTATGGGAAGTCATCTAGAACTAGATCGTCTCCAGGCTTCCATGGCACTAGACAATATTTCATACAGAAGAGAATCAGCTATATAATGTCTAGGAGCGACAGTGATTCCTTATGGCACGGGTTATGGTGTAGTTATATACTTTGTGTCTGAAGACTGTATACCCTGGAAAAATAAGACCCTTTAAACAGCAACATATATTTCATTGGGAAGACATATTGACTTTCCAGAGTCCACACTTTTACTTTTTGTATTTATTTATTTATTTTATGCACTTATATAGCGCTGTTATATTCTGCAGCGCTTTACAGACATTAGCATCAAGCTGTCCCCAATGGGGCTCCCAATCTAAGTTATGATAAAAGTATGCTCTGTAAATTGAGTTTATTTGCATTTTTTTCTTGTGAGGAGGCATATTTAGTGTATAGAAATATTTTGTACAGACACAAATGAAAAATAAACCTTTATTCTGTGCTCTTCAAAATCATACATGTGTGTATATATATATAGATCTTTATCAGAAGGGCACACTCAATTTTATTGTGACTTATGAAGGCTTAGAGGGGTTGTCTCACTTCAGCAAATGTCATTTATCCTGTAGATAAAGTTAATACACTATAGGAAAAAGGCCAGAGCTTTTTCCTGTAGTGTGCAAGCATGTCCACCGCTGCTGGATTGCAGGGTGGTCATAACCATGGAAACAAGCAGTGTATAATGTGATGGAAAAATAATCAACCCAGCAAAGGAGGCAACATGGACAATCAAAATACATTAGTAAGTGCCTTGTTTTGAGTTTGTATACAAGATAAATGCCATTTGCTGAAGTGAGACAGCCCCTTTGAAAGTCAGATCCACTTTCAGAGTGACAGTTCTCATGTTACATTTAAAATTCTCATAATTACTGTTACTAATAAAATGGCATTTTGTAGAGTACTCCTAAGGAGCAACTGGGAAAACATGAGACAAACTCTGGGAAAAGTTTCATAATATATGGTCTGCCAAGTCGATTAGACATACAAGGGCTTTTAGTTATTTTTCGGTCTCCCAAATGCAAGTTTTCAGAATGCAATACATTCATGTTACTGAATTGAAGAGAAGTTGCCAAAAGCATGCCACTTTCTGTGACTGAAGCTTGTACCTCACAGATGACCGTTTCTTCCTGTCAGTAAAGACGTCTGCCCCAAACTGCCAGAAACCAGGAGCTGCATGGTGTTGCCATCTGTGCCAGAAGCAGCAGCACAACCAGTCATGTAAAGGAGTTGCACAGATTGTGCGGCAATAAAATAATAGGACATTTTTATTTTCTTAATTTTGCATCTAAGAAGCAGATGAACAATAAATAAAAAAATTGCATAGTGTGCATAGCCTTTAACGTTTTTTCCCCCCTTAATTGAAATGTATCACCTATTCACAGGACAAGTGATAAATGTCTCATTACTAGGGTCCCCACCGCAGGAACTCCCAATAATCACTGCAATAGGAGGCCCAAGCACCCCACTCATTTCTCCTCAGAAGAAGACTGATTGGAGTGGTGGTGCCATTTAAACTCTGTAGGGTTGATGGACACAGACAAGTTGAGTGCTTAAATATAAATTGTGGGGGAAAACCCCTATAATACTGAGAGCACTTTGATCCCTTTTAACTTGCTCCTTCTGCAAGAGGTAGGGAAAAGTAGCTGAAAGTGTGTACAGAGCTCTAGGTATTAGCAGTATTATTGACAGAGTGCATGTGCAAGGGGGGGCATGAAGCCTGTTTGGTGTAGCTTTGGTCAAAAGCTACAGAGCGCCTAGTTATGTCAGAGAAGGAGGTCTCATTTTGGCTGCTCCTGTGTTACAACCCAGTAACTTGCAACAGTAGTCCTTATTACCTCAGTAGTTAGGTTTTATAGTGTGCAGAACAACTTGGTCATGAGTGTCTGACCGCAGGAATCCCCACTGAGGATGAAGATCCCAATTGGTCAGTGTGGCTGATCGCTTGGACTCCCACTGATCCTGAGAATGGGGGTTCTGCTCCTCCATAGGGTGTCAGGTCAAGCATGTACCCTGCTGCTCCATTCATTCTATATGGAACTGCTAGAGATAGCCGAGTGATGTACTCTAGCTTGGGCAATCCCATGGAAAATGACTGGAAAACCTAATTAAAGATCATCAATATTTAAGTCCTAGAAGGCCCCTATAATGTTTCTGACAGGTTAAATTACTCTTTTAGGTCTATTTTACTCATAGAAATGTACTCAGTTTAACTTTGAATACCTTTAAAGTGTTACTGTCACTACAAATTTTTTAATGTGTAGGGCAAGTGATTCTGATCATCTTTACAGTATACCTTATTTGTTGATTGCAGGGGTGGACTGGGCATAGACTCTAAAGGGAAATTTCCTGGTGGGCCAAAGCCCAGGGGCTACCCAAGCCCTCCTCTGAGTACATAGTGACCTGATGTTCTTAATTATTGCTATGGGCATTAGGTACTTATGCATCTGGCCAGAAGTGGAAAGTGCCCTCCTGCATTAAATTGTATCATTGTCCTGAGTAGCTGGGGCTCCAATTTTTATGCTGGACTGTGATATTTGGTTCTGTTGGCGCAATATTTTATGCTGCACTACTGTATTGCTGGCCCTGCCTACTTTTGTTGTCCCTGCCCTCTGTCAATTAGGACCTGCCTATAACATTGGGACACTTTTTTTTTTTTCCAGGGCCGCTTTACGTTCCCAGTCCACTCATGGTTGATTGTGTCCTTTTTTTTTATTACCAAATGGAATACACACTGAACAAAAATATAAACGAAACACTTTCGGTTTTGCTCCCATTTTGCATGAGCTGAACTCAAAGATCTGAAACATTTTCTACATACTCAAGGACCCATTACTCTGAAATATTGTTCACAAATCTGTCTAAATCTGTGTTAGTGAGCACTTCTCCTTTGCTGAGATAATCCATCCCACCTCACAGGTGTGGCATATCAAGGTGCTGATTAGACAGCATGAATATTGCACAGTTGTGCCTTAGACTTCCCACAATAAAAGGTCACTCTGAAATGTGCAGTTTGATCACATAGCCACAGATGTCGTAACATTTGAGGGAGCGTGCAATTGGCACGCTGACTGCAGGAATGTCTACCAGAGCTGTTGCCCGTGCAATGAATGTTTATTTCTCTACCATAAGCCATCTCCAAAGGCGTTTCAGAGAATTTGGCAGTACATACAACCGGCCTCACAACCGCAGACCACGTGTAACCACACCAGCCCAGGACCTCCACATCCATCATGTTCACCTCCATGATCGTCTGAAACTAGCCACCCTGACAGCTGCAGCAACAATCGGTTTGCATAAGCAAAGAATTTCTGCATAAACTGTCAGAAACCGGCTCAGGGAAGCTAATCTGCATGCTCATCGTTCTCATCGGGGTCTGGACCTGACTGCAGTTTGTCGTCGTAACTGACTTGAGTGGGCAAATGCTCACATTCAATGGCATCTGGCACGTTGGAGAGACACAGATGAGTCCCAGTTTTCACTGTTCAGGGCAGATGGCAGATAGCGTGTGTGGGTGAGCGGTTTAATGACATCAACGTTGTGAATCGAGTGGCCCATGGTGGCGGTGGGGTTATGGTATGGGCAGGGGTATGTAATGGACAACGAACACAGGTGCATTTTATTGATGGCATTTTGAATGCACAGAGATACCGTGACGAGATCCTGAGTCCCATTGTTGTGCCATTCATCCACGACCATCACCTCATGTTGCAGCATGATAATGCACGGCCCCATATTGCAAAGATCTGTACACAATTCCTGGAAGCTGAGAACATCCCAGTTGTTGCATGGCCAGCATACTCGCCGGACATGTCACCCATTGAGCATGTTTGGGATGCTCTGGATCGGCGTATACGACAGCGTGTTCCAGTTCCTGCCAATATTCTGCAACTTCGCACAGCTATTGAAGAGGAGTGGACCAACCTTCCACAGGCCACAATCAACAACCTGATCAACTCTATGTGACAGAGATGTGTTGCACTGTGTGAGATAAATGGTGGCCACACCAGATACTGACTGGTTTTCTGAACTCCCCCCCAGTAAGGCAAAACTGTGCACATTTCAGAGTGACCTTTTATTGTGGGAAGTCTAAGACACACCTGTGCAATATTCATGCTGTCTAATCAGCACCTTGATATGCCACACCTGTGAGGTGGGATGGATTATCTCGGCAAAGGAGAAGTGCTCACTAACACAGATTTAGACAGATTTGTGAACAATATTTGAGAGTAATGGGTCCTTTGAGTATGTAGAAAATGTTTCAGATCTTTGAGTTCAGCTCATGCAAAATGGGAGCAAAACCGAAAGTGTTGCGTTTATATTTTTGTTCAGTGTGTATATATATATATATATATATATTATAAAAAAAAATCTGTGCCAGTAAGAAGACTGAAAAGTCACGTTCGTGATTAAAAAACACTACTTTTGAAGCACATTTGTGGTAGTGTCATGGAATTTTTTTCTTTTATTCTTTTATTTATTTTGGATGCTGGATCGCCTCCACGGCCGCTGGCAAACGGCTACTTTGTCTGCTGTGCTACCCATAAATACAAATATATATACACACAGGTATAAAAAAATATATATATATATATATATATGCAGTGGATATTACAGTGGATATAAAAAGTCTACACACCCCTGTTAAAATGTCAGGTTTCTGTGCTGTAAAAAAAATTAGACAAAGATAAATCATTTCAGAACTTTTTCCACCTTTAATGTGAACTATAAACTGTACAACTCAATTGAAAAACAAACTGAAATCTTTTAGGTGGAGGGAAGAAAACAAAAAAACTTAAATAATGTAACTGGGGATGTAGCTGTGTTCAGATTTAAGCAACCACATTCAAAATCATGTTAGATAGGAGTCAGAATACACCTGCCATCATTTAAAGTGCATAAAATGTTGGAAGACTGGCACTCTCAACACATGGAGTCGTAAGGTCTAGTTGCAGATCACAAATTTATTATAGGTACATAAAAGGTTAAAAATTAATAAAATGTGCAAATCAATACACTATTAGTAAATGACCACAGTCTGGTATCAGTGGTAACAAATGAATCAAGGTAAAAAGTTCATTTTATCAATGTTGCAGGTCCTTAAGAAAATAGCAACAAGAAAGGAACCTCCTTTTTGTTCGTGGTAAAAAAGATCCAATGTTTAAATACTTCAGTTATATTAAGCTTTGGATATGATGTTCCTTTTTATATTTCGAACAGGCTGTATAGTTTGGCAGTTCAGAATGTATCTGGTAACACCCACTCTGTAGGTATACTTTGATGATAATCAATCCCTCTGATGTTTCAAGGTATATATGGTACCAGCCCGCTGTACGGGCTTGTCTCTATATCAGTCCGACACTCTGAGACAGCGTATTAAATGACAACCCACTATGTGGGCTTACCTTCTCCTTTGTGTCGGACGGTCGCCCAAGTACCTTGGGAGCTGCTGGGAGCCGGCGTCCCGGCTGTTCCCCAGTCAGCGTTCCACGTGGAGTCGGAGACAGAATCGTCGCTCCAGAAGTGACGTAGCGGCACTCAGGATTTTGTTCTTTGGTGTTTTCTTCTGCCAATTGTATGAGGCACAAGCTTCGTTACGTCCGATCAGGGATACAGTGCACTGTTGTCCCGCAGAATGTTAGGAATATCTTCTTATAGCTGGGTCATGTATAGATCTTTGTTCAGATCACTGGAAACCAAAAATCAGACATGGAGTATTCATCAACATCATTTTTTTTTCCCTTTTTTTCTTTTTTTCAATTCTAGATGCATTGGATATCATTTTTTCTTTTTTCATATATATCCTCACCATTCATATATATGAAAAAAGAAAAAATGATATCCAATGCATCTAGAATTGAAAAAAAGAAAAAAAGGGAAAAAAAATGATGTTGATGAATACTCCATGTCTGATTTTTGGAATTCCCAACCAGGAGTATAAAAACCAACCAAATATGGAGTAGGGTCATTACCACTGAAGAAGAGGAGAGGTGTCCTCGAAACGCGTTTGGTTTCCAGTGATCTGAACAAAGATCTATACATGACCCAGCTATAAGAAGATATTCCTAACATTCTGCGGGACAACAGTGCACTGTATCCCTGATCGGACGTAACGAAGCTTGTGCCTCATACAATTGGCAGAAGAAAACACCAAAGAACAAAATCCCGAGTGCCGCTACGTCACTTCTGGAGCGACGATTCTGTCTCCGACTCCACGTGGAACGCTGACTGGGGAACAGCCGGGACGCCGGCTCCCAGCAGCTCCCAAGGTACTTGGGCGACCGTCCGACACAAAGGAGAAGGTAAGCCCACATAGTGGGTTGTCATTTAATACGCTGTCTCAGAGTGTCGGACCGATATAGAGACAAGCCCGTACAGCGGGCTGGTACCATATATACCTTGAAACATCAGAGGGATTGATTATCATCAAAGTATACCTACAGAGTGGGTGTTACCAGATACATTCTGAACTGCCAAACTATACAGCCTGTTCGAAATATAAAAAGGAACCATCATATCCAAAGCTTAATATAACTGAAGTATTTAAACATTGGATCTTTTTTACCATGAACAAAAAGGAGGTTCCTTTCTTGTTGCTATTTTCTTAAGGACCTGCAACATTGATAAAATGAACTTTTTACCTTGATTCATTTGTTACCACTGATACCAGACTGTGGTCATGTACTAATAGTGTATTGATTTGCACATTTTATTAATTTTTAACCTTTTATGTACCTATAATAAATTTGTGATCTGCAACTAGACCTTACGACTCCATGTGTTGAGAGTGCCAGTCTTCCAACATTTTATGCATTTTTCAGCCGTGAAGGGTGGTTCACATTTAGACTAGAGCACCTCATAGTGGATGCGAGTGGGTGAGCTATTTCCTATATCTCTTTTATCATTTAAAGTGCCTCTGATTAACCCCAAATAAAGTTCAGCTGCTCTAGTTGGTCTTTCCTGAAATTTTCTTAGTCGCATCCCACAGCAAAAGCCATGGTCCACAGAGAGCTTCCAAAGTATCAGAGGGATCTCATTGTTAAAAGGTATCAGTCAGGAGAAAGGTACAAAAGAATTTCCAAGGCATTAGATATACTATGGAACACAGTGAAGACATCATCATCAAGTGGAGAAAATATATCACAACAGTGACATTACCAAGAACTGGACGTCCCTCCAAAATTTATGAAAAGACGAGAAGAAAACTGGTCTGGGAGGCTACCAAGAGGCCTACAGCAACATTAAAGGAGCTGCAGGAATATCTGGCAAGTACTGGCTGTGTGGTACATGTGACAACAATCTCCCGTATTCTTCATATGTCTGGGCTATGGGGTAGAGTGGCAAGACGATATATATATGGTGAATATAAAAAGTCTACACACCCATGTTAAATTGTCAGGTTTCTGTGCTGTAAAAAAAAGAGACAAAGAGAAATCATTTCAGAACTTTTTCCACCTTTAATGTGACCTATAAACTGTACAACTCAATTGAAAAACAAACTGAAATCTTTTAGGTAGAGGGAAGAAAAAATATAAAAATAAAACAATATGGTTGCATAAGTGTGCACACACTTAAACTAATACTTTGTTGAAGCACCATTTGATTTTATTACAGCACTCAGTATTTTTGGGTATGAGTCTATCAGCATGGCACATTTTGACTTGGCAAGATTTGCCCACTCTTCTTTGCAAAAACACTCCAAATCTGTCAGATTGCGAGGGCATCTCCTGTGCACAGCCCTCTTCCGATCACCCCACAGATTTTCAATCAGATTCAGGTCTGGGCTCTGGCTGGGCCATTCTAAAACTTTAGTCTTCTTCTGGTGAAGCCATTCCTTTGTTGATTTGGATGTATGCTTTGGGTCGTTGTCATGCTGAAAGATGAAGTTCCTCTTCATGTTCAGCTTTCTAGCAGAAGCTTGAAGGTTTTGTGCCAATATTGACTGGTATTTAGAACTGTTCATAATTCCCTCTAGCTTAACTAAGGCCCCAGTTCCAGCTGAAGAAAATCAGCCCCAAAGCATGATGCTGTCACCACCATGCTTCACTGTGGGTATAGTGTTCTTTTGCTGATGTGCAGTGTTGTTTTTGGGCCAAACATATATTTTGGAATTATGGCCAAAAAGTTCAACCTTGATTTCATCAGACCATAACACCTTTTCCCACATGCTTTTCGGAGACTTCAGATGTGTTTTTGCAAAATGTAGCCTGGCTTGGATGTTTTTCTTCATAAGAAAAGGCTTTCGTCTTGCCACTCTACCCCATAGCCAGGGCCAAGGCCACCCATAAGCAGAGTAGGCCACCGCGTAGAGTGCACTCTTGCTGGAGGCGCCGGCGCTCTGGAGTCTGGCCACAATAGAAGTCACAGTAGCAGACTACTACTAGTAGTGGCGTTGCGAGGGGGGTGCAGCAGGTGCGGGCCGCACCAGGTGACATGTCTGATGGGGGTGATCACGGTCCGGACCCAACACGCACGCCTGCGCAGCCAGCCCCGCCCCTTTAAACTTAAACTGTCCAAGCTCCCTGGCGGCGGTGGTCCCAGCGCTGCACTATGCTCCTGAGCGCGTCCAGTCCACCCCTTTGGCCTTGCTGTGTGTATGGTGCACACTGTCAGGTGACAGTACAGCACTAGCGGGAAGACGCGAGCGTGAGGAAGAGGAGCCGCAGCTTTCTAGGTAAGTATTGTAGTATGTAGTTAGTTCTGCCTGCCGCGATGATTTAAGTTTTGATGGGGGGCATTGGGGGCTGAGTGGGGGGTCTTTGGGCTTATCTGAGGTCTGAATGGGGGCTGAGTGGGGGTCTTTGGCTGATCTGAGGTCTGAAGGGGGCTGAGTGGGGGTCTTTGGGCTGATCTGAGGTCTGATGGGGGTCTGTGGGCTGATCTGAGGTCTGATGGGGCTCTGAGTGGGCTGATCTGAGGTCTGATGGGGGTCTGTGGGCTGATCTGAGGTCTGATGGGGCTCTGAGTGGGCTGATCTAAGGTCGGATGGCGGTCTGTAGGCTGATCTGAGGTCTGATGGGGGGGTCTGTGGGCTGATTTGAGGGCTGATGGGGGCTAACTGGGCTGATGGGGGGCTGAGTGGGTTGTTATGAGGTCTCTCTGCAGTGGCAGAGAGACTCACTGAAGCCAGCAGCAGCCATTTTAGTTAAATTACAGCCACTCTGCAGCTTTGTCTCTAATCTGAATGAAATGGCTGCTGCTGGCCTCAGTCTCTCTGCCACTGCTGACACTCCCCATCACAGTGGCTTCAAGGGAAAGAAGCTTCTCAAAACTGAAAATCATAAAAAATTATGTGCGGTCTTCAATGTCTCAAGAATGGCTGGTGGGTCTTGCCATGCTGTCTATTGAGAATGTCATTGCTCAAGATATTGATTTTGAAATATTGCTGAAGGACTTTGCTAATGCTAAAGTAAGAAAAGTATTTTTTTTTTAGACCCAATAGCCTTGGTGAAATTATGCTTTTACAGCGTAAAGATCACAGATTGGCACTTGTATTATTGATTGTATTTAAGTTTGTACTGTTATGCACTGTTATGTTAGTTTGCACTTTGTTGTTTTGCGCTATAATTTAATCACAATTTGCACTTTTGTACTTCAGTTTATTGACATTATTTGTATTTTTTGTACTGTATTTGAGGTGTTAGAAATATTGGAATATTAGTCTTTAATATATCTCCTGTCTCAAAGTGTTTTTCATTTTTTTTGTTATTTATTTTACCATTCTATACTGTTTTAATATTTCTATTTATAGTGTAATTTTTATGTTCTGTTTGGAAATCTTGTTGGCACTTGATATATGTGCAATGCTGCTATTTTATGTTTTGCATATGAGAAAATGTTTACAATTAAAATGTTTTAATTATATGCTCTATTTTACTATTTTTATTATTTGGTCGAAAGGCTGATTGGGGGGGGAGGGGGACTGCTGTAGAATATCTAAAATTAGCTGGTCAAGTAAAATGTTGCATACAACAATCATTAAATAGGTGGTCGACAAAAAAGGGGCGGGTCATAAGGTGTGGTCAATGGGCGGAGTCAAGGGGGCGGCACCAGCCCTGTCCATAGCCCAGACTTATGAAGAATACAGTAGATTGTTGTCACATGTACCACACAGCCAGTACTTGCCAGATATTCCTGCAGCTCCATATTTTCTCCAGTGGATGATGACTGTCTTCACTGTGTTCCATGGTATATCCATGGAACACAGTTTGTTTTTCAATTGAGTGGTACAGTTTATAGGTCACATTAAAGGAGGAAAACGTTCTGAAATTATTTATCTTTGTCTAATTTTTTTTACAGCACAGAAACCTGACATTTTAACAGGGGTGTGTAGACTTTTTATATCCACTGTATATATATATATTCTTCTCTGTATGACTAACTAACTAGTTGCTGGGAGATGCAGGAGATCGATCAGTTCTCCTGCATCTACTGGTGGCTCCTTAGCGTGCACACACTGTAAGCACTTACTACTGACAGTGTGCAGATATCAGCCAGACAAAGCAGAATATAGATATAGATATAGAGAGTATATATGGTCAGTTTTAGTTATATATGAGGGAGGCAATGAGGGCAGCAGCAGTGAGCCGAGCATGTCTTCACTGTTCTGCGCCTGTTCAGAGGCAGCGTTGTAATAAAAAAGCACAAAATCAACAAAAATAATCAGAATCACTTGCCCTACACATGTAAGAAAAAAAAAAATGTAATGACAGTTACATTTTAGGCCTTTAAAGCTTTGTTCTAAAATCTTCAATTAGGACTGAAAAAGCTGTCTAACATAAAAACAGTAAGTGGAAACTCTGTCTTAGTAACACATGATTTTCTCTAAGATAAATATCAGCATTAGGCCTCATGCACACGACCAGTTATTTTTTGCGGTCCGCAAAAACGGGTTCCGTTTTTCCGTGATCCGTGACCGTTTTTTCGTCCGTGGGTCTTCCTTGATTTTTGGAGGATCCACGGACATGAAAAAAAAGTCGTTTTGGTGTCCGCCTGGCCGTGCGGAGCCAAACGGATCCGTCCTGAATTACAATGCAAGTCAATGGGGACGGATCCGTTTGACGTTGACACAATATGGTGCAATTTCAAACGGATCCGTCCCCCATTGACTTTCAATGTAATTACAATATTAGAAGCATCATACTTACCTGCTGGCTGCTGCGCTGTCTGTGTCCGGCCGGGAGCTCCTCCTACTGGTAAGTGACAGATCATTAAGCAATGCGCCGCATAGACCTGTCACTTACCAGTAGGAGGAGCTCCCGGCCGGACACAGACAGCGCAGCAGCCAGCAGGTAAGTATGATGCTTCTAATATTGTAATATTGCTAAGTAACCATGGCAACCAGGCCTGCAGTAGCGTCCTGGTTGCCATGGTTACCGATCGGAGCCCCAGAGCGATTAAACTGGGACTCCGATCGGAATCTCCGCTGCCACCAATGATCGGGCGAGGGGGGGGGGAGACGGAGGCCGCACACTGGCCACCAATGATATTACAATAGAGGCAGGGGGGGAGGCCGCACACTGGCCACCAATGATATTACAATAGGGGGGCGGGGGGGCGCACACTGGCCACCAATGATATTACAATAGAGGGAGGGAGGGCGGGGTCGGATCCGTCTGTATGAAAGTAACCTACGACCACAGATGCCAATCTTGTGTGCATCCGTGTTCTTTCACGGACCCATTGACTTGAATGGGTCCGTGAACCGTTGTCCGTCAAAAAAATAGGACAGGTCATATTTTTTTGACGGACAGGAAACACGGATCACGGATGCGGCTGCAAAACGGTGCATTTTTCGATTTTTACACGGACCCATTGAAAGTCAATGGGTCCGCAAAAGAAAACGGCACAACGGCCACGGATGCACACAACGGTCGTGTGCATGAGGCCTTAGTTAGATCATTTCTTTATCCGATTTCTTTAATGACAGCTTTTAACCTGCTTAAAGAATTTGCTATGCAGTGCAAAACGCATTGTTTCTGCACTCCTGTTATTTTATAACCTGATGTCTTTTATGTCTCTACACAACCTGTCAAGTCGCCTGGCAGTTGAGATTATACTGCAGCATTATGAGCCCAACACAGACTTAACTGTAGATAATGATCTCACTAAAATTAATACTGCAAAGTGTAGTTAGACGATGACCGCCAGCAGCCTTCACAAAGTTGTGTAGAAGTCTTCTACTGTGCTAGTACACCTCATCGATATGTATTGTAGTCATGTGCTTCAGTCTACGCAGATGGACACCAGCCCAAATGGTTCAGAGGAAATGTAAGGTAAGATTCATACAACACATGCATGAAAGGGCACGAAACACAATACGGTATAGAAAAAGAATAGCTAATGTCAAAGGAGATACAGTTGCAAGAAAAAGTATGTGAACCCTTCGGAATGATATGGATTTCTGCACAAATTGGTCATAAAATGTGATCTGATCTTCATCTAAGTCACAACAATAGACAATCACAGTCTGCTTAAACTAATAACACACAAAGAATTAAATGTTACCATGTTTTTATTGAACACACCATGTAAACATTCACAGTGCAGGTGGAAAAAGTATGTGAACCCCTAGACTAATGACATCTCCAAGAGCTAATTGGAGTGAGGTGTCAGCCAACTGGAGTCAAATCAATGAGATGAGATTGGAGGTGTTGGTTACAGCTACCCTGCCCTATACAAAACACACACCAGTTCTGGGTTTGCTTTTCACAAGAAGCATTGCCTGATGTGAATGATGCCTTGCACAAAAGAGCTCTCAGAAGACCAATGATTAATAATTGTTGACTTACATAAAGCTGGAAAGGGTTATGAAAGGGTTATAAAAGTATCTCCAAAAGCCTTGCTGTTCATCAGTCCACGGTAAGACAAATTGTCTATAAATGGAGAAAGTTCAGCACTGCTGCTACTGTCCCTAGGAGTGTCCGTCCTGTAAAGATGACTGCAAGAGCACAGCGCAGACTGCTCAATGAGGTGAAGAAGAATCCTAGAGTGTCAGATAAAGACTTACAAAAGTCTCTGGCATATGCTAACATCCCTGTTAGCGAATCTACGATACGTAGAACACTAAACAAGAATGGATTTCATGGGAGGATTTGCAAAAAAAAAGGGGGTTAGTCAGCACATCCCAGTGCGCAGGTGCACGCTGCCATAGCAAAGACCTAGAGGAAAAAAAGAGACAATGCAGCAGCACCCTGCAAATCAGATAAAGTACAACAATGCCATAGTCACAAAAATTATAGTGCTAATGCTTATTTATAAAGTGAGATGCTTGGCCAATGCATTTTGTACAAAACCATCTGAGGCCGTCTGACGTACGTCAAGGGGATCTCTGTTAGACGGGTCCTAACACTAAATACTACCTGTTATGCGCCATAATGGCCGCCATAAAATTCAGGGAGTGTTGGATCCACATGCATGCTGGATCCACTCTGCCTTTTACCATTTTTGGTGCCATAATGGCCTCCATTACAAGGGATGCAGGTACCAACATGCATGCTGAGCCCACTCTATACCTTTCCTTGTGCCAGACAGCTTCCAATGAATGTAGTGAGAGCAGGCTACAGCTTAAGGCCTCATGCACACGACCGTTGTGTGCATCCGCGGCCGTTGTTCCGTTTTCCGTATTTTTTCGCGGACCCATTGACTTTCAATGGGTCCGTGGAAAAATCGGAAAATGCACCGTTTGGCTTCCGCGTCCGTGATCCGTTTTTCCAGTCAGTGAAAAAAATATGACCTGTCCTATTTTTTTCACGGACAACGGTTCACGGACCCATTCAAGTCAATGGGTCCGTGAAAAATCACGGATGCACACAAGATAGTCATCCGCGTCCGTGATCCGTGTCCGTTTTTCCTATCATTTTCAATGCAAACTTGACTTATTTTTTTTTTTCACTTTTCATGTCCGTGGATCCTCCAAAAATCAAGGAAGACCCACGGAAGAAAAAACGGTCACAGATCACGGAACAGCGGAAATCCGTTTTGCGGACCGCAAAAAAAAAAACGGTCGTGTGCATGAGGCCTTATACTGAAAGTAATTGAAATCAGCCTATGGGGCAGACAGGCTAATCAGGAATGCACGACTCGTTGGAGTGCCACATCTCCAGCATTGTAAATCTGCAAAAAAATGTTTAGTGTTAGGACCCGTCTAACAGAGATCACCTTGACGTACGCCAGACGGGCTCAGATGGTTTTGTACAAAATGCATTGACCAAGCATCTCACTTTATAAATAAGTGTAGCTGTTCTGCTAATATTGTGCATAATAAATGTATGTAATGTGCTGTAAAGATTATACTGCAATGTTATGTTTGACGTTGCTGCCATCTAGTGGTCAAAGTTCATTACTACTTTGCCAGAACTTTACAGGAAGTGTATTTTTCTCAGAGTCAGAGGCAGTAACCTTTAACCTGGAACTGTATTTCCTCCATTTCATGACTGCTCTTGGATCTAGCAGGCTGTATGCAGAGGAGCTCTTGATCTATTCCTGGACTTATGATGGAATTGTCTGTGAGTACTCTAACTGATTGAGTCAGGCTGCTGTATTATGTTTTATGTACTGACACATATGTTTTGTTTATGCTTATGTTGTAGTTTTACAAAGTTATTGAGAAAAAAGAATACATACAGATCTGATGTCTCACGTTTCTTGACTTCTGAATTATTGTTAAGCTGTCTGACTAGTGTTATACAACAGATCAATAACGCAAAGCAGAACAGTAAAAATACAACCCACGTGACGGTCTGGAATAAACTGAGACGCCATTAGTGCAGCATGAGTCTAAGATCAGGGACAAAGTACCAGGCTGATGACATGCTACAGCCGACACAGCAAGGCAGGGAGAACATTCCTAGTGCCCAGCAAGACGATGCGCGGTCGCATGTGTCCAGATCTTCACGGGCTAGCAAGATGTCCTCAGCAAGTTCTTTAGCACTTAGAGTTCGTGCCGAGGCAGAAGCTGCCCGCGTCCAGCTACAGTATGCGGAAAAAGAAGCCATTATGATGCGGGAGTTAGCAGCAAAGAAAGCTGCCATAGCACAAGAGACAGCAGCTAGGGAAGCTGCCCTAGCACAAGAGAGAGCAGCTAGGCAAGCTGTCATAGCACAAGAAGAAGCGGAATTACAATCAAAATTGCTCATCGTGCAGCGACAGACTGCAGCTGCTGAAGCAGAGGCCGCTGCCTACATGGGAACAAGTCGGTCAGGAAGTGAAAAATCATATAAAGACTCAGAGGTTCCAGAAAAACCTCTATTCCCTGCAGATCGTACAAGTGAGTACATCCAGAACCTTACTGATGCGCATACAAAGGAACAGCCTCTTAAAACCTGAAGTAAAGGAATTCAGGCCGAGATCAACATACCCCCTGAGCAGGCCCAATCAACCTCATGAGGTCAGCAGCTGCCAGCAAACCAAGAATGAAGCACCAGAAACCCCTAAGAACAAAAAACAAGTGTTCCCATCACCTCAACCTATAGATTACAGGCGCGAACAACAATGTGCAGTCACTAAATATCTCATCCGCAAAGAAATGGTTAGCTCAGGCTTTCTCCAATTTGATGACTGTCCTGAAAACTATTGGGCATGGAAATCTTCCTTTCTGAATGCCACTGAAGGTCTGAACTTATCACCAGCAGAAATGCTTAATTTAATGATAAAATGGCTTGGCACCGAGTCAGCAGAGCGTGCTAAGAGGATGAGAAGAGAAAACCTGTTCAACCCTGCAGCAGGACTGAACATGACCTGGAGAAGACTAGAAGAAACGTATGGATCCCCAAAAGTAATAGAAGGAGCACTGTTGAAAAAACTTGAAGTCTTTCCCAAGGTGAGCTACAGAGACAATGTGCGGCTACAAGAACTAAGTGATCTTCTACTAGAGATAGAATATGCCAAAGAGGATGGCTACTTGCAAGGACTTTCGTATCTAGATACATCTAGAGGCACTAATCCCATAGTAGAGAAACTACCCTCAAATCTGCAAGACAAGTGGATGTCTGTGGGAGGTAAATTCAAAGAAGATTATGGAGTCGCTTTTCCCCCTTTCTCTCTGTTTTTTAGGTTTGTCCGACAGCAAGCGAAAATCCGAAGTGATCCCACTTTCGCCTTCAGCACCGGTGGCAATCAATCACACAGACCTGAGAGACCTCACAGACCTCACGGTAGGACCTCTGTATCCACACACAAAACAGCTGTACCTTCAGAAGTCACAGACTACCAAAGCACCCACAAGGTATACACCATAGAAAGCCCTGATAGACATTGCCCAATACACAAAAAACCACATCCACTAAAGAAATGCAAAGGCTTTAGAAGCAAACCTATTGCAGAGTGGATGTCCTTCCTTAAACAAAACGGCATCTGTTTCAAGTGCTGCGGATCTACTTGTCACATTGCCAAAGACTGCAAAATACCAGTAGAATGTACAGAATGTGGCAGTGAGAGACACATTGCAACTTTGCACCCTGGCCCTGCTCCTGCCCCACTAGAGACTGTAGAACCCAGGAAAGATCAGGGCAGGGAGCAACAAGAGACACCACTCTCCTCTGTAATGTCTAATTGCACAGAAGTATGTGGACAAGGCAAGAGTGCACGATCATGCTCTAAAATCTGTCTAGTGACTGTGTATCCCACTGGCAAGAGAGAAAGGGCAGTGACAATGTATGCAGTGCTAGATGAACAAAGCAACAGATCCCTTGCAAAGTCAGATTTCTTTGATATCTTTAACCTTAAGGCAAGTGCAGTTCCATACACTCTAAGGACATGTGCGGGGACAATTGAAACCACAGGGAGAAGAGCTACTGACCATACCATTGAATCCTTTAATAAGAAAGTGCAGTTCCCACTTCCTACCCTAATAGAGTGTGGCATGATACCTGACGACAAAACTGAGATTCCCTCTCCAGAAGTAGCCCATCACCACCCTCACCTCCGCTCAATTGCTCACCTTATCCCAGCTGTTGAGCCAGATGTTTCTATCCTACTTCTTGGGAGAGACATCCTTCCGGTACACAAGGTGCGCCAGCA
The DNA here is from genome assembly GCF_905171765.1 of Bufo bufo. NCBI lineage: Eukaryota > Metazoa > Chordata > Amphibia > Anura > Bufonidae > Bufo > Bufo bufo. The sequence goes on from NC_053397.1 coordinate 160,524,943, forward strand.
AATCCATGGACCTTATAATGCCCCCTATGCACAGAGACTGGACCTGGGGTGGGTCATTGTAGGAGAAGTTTGCCTGGGGACAGTGCACCAGCCTGACAACATCAACACTTTGAAGACGTCTGGGGTAACAAATTGACGCACATCCATTCTCAGTCCCTGTCACAACAGCTTTGTTGTCAAGGAAAGCTTTGGCAGGTCAACACAACACTGACTCTTCTACACTATATGGTAAAGAAGAAGTCAATTCCAACATTGAGACAGACAATCTAGGGATAACAGTGTTCCAGAAAACTAAAGATCATGATAAACAGGCCCTCTCTATAGAAGATCAGATCTTCTTGCAGATTATGGATAGAGAGGCTTACCAAGATGACAATCACAGTTGGGTGGCCCCTCTCCCCTGTCTCCAATAGAGTGAATAGAATCAGGCAATCTACACACCCAGATCAGTGGTTCTATGTATCTACAGAGCAAAACCCTGCATTATGCCACTAGGCCTACTCAAGCAGTATGCCTTCAGAACTCTATATGGACCTCAGACCCAGATACACCTATGGTCCTTACCCCGGCAATGTTGTTGACTCAAAAGGTGAACTCTTTGTCTGCTCCATCCGGAACCATAAGTACAGCACAAGTTCATGCGAAACAATGGAAGCAAGTACAATGCTTGGCAGACACCTTTTGGAAAAGATGGACGAGAGAGTATCTGAAATGGACTGAGGATCGCCCAAATGTAAAAGTGGGTGATGTTGTTCTGTTGAAGGACAGGTAAGAGGACAGGAACGAGTGGCCCGTAGGACTTATTGTCAATGCTCTACCAAGCAGGGATGGCAAGGTTAGGAAGGTGGAGGTCAAGATTGTAAAAAATTGGACTTCCAAAATTTATCTTAGACCTATAACTGACATTATAGTTTTAGTTTCAGATTAGCTAGGATTCCATTTCCTGTTTATATGTATTTTCTGCATAGCAGTAGTTATTGAGGTAGTGACATAATAAATTATGCCAGACAGGGAGTGTTCTGCCCATATTGTGCATAATAAATGTACGTAATGTGCTGTAAAGATTATACTGCAATGTTATGTTTGACGTTGCTGCCATCTAGTGGTCAAAGTTAATTACTACTTTGCCAGAACTTTACAGGAAGTGTATTTTTCTCAGAGTCAGAGGCAGTAACCTTTTACCTGGAACTGTATTTCCTCCATTTCATGACTGCTCCTGGATCTAGCAGGCTTTCTGCAGAGGAGCTCTTGATCTATTCCTGGACTTATGATGGAATTGTCTGTGAGTACTCTCACTGATGGAGTGAGGCTGCTATATTATGTTTTATGTACTGACACATATGTTTTGTTTATGCTTATGTTGTAGTTTTACAAAGTTATTGAGAAAAAAGAATACATACAGATCTGATGTCTCACGTTTCTTCACTTCTGAATTATTGTTAAGCTGTCTGACTAGTGTTATACAGCAGTTCAATAACGCGAAGCAGAACAGCAGCATATAATTTTCGTGACTATGGCATTGTTGTACTTTATCTGATTTGCAGGGTGCTGCTGCATTGTCTCTTTTTTTCCTCTAGGTCTTTGTCATGGCGGTGTGCACCTGCGCACTGGAAGGTGCTGACTAACCCCCTTTTCTTTGCAGATTTACAATGCTGGAGATGTGGCACTCCAGCGAGTCGTGCACTCCTGATTAGCCTGTCTGCCCCAGGGCTTTTTTTCTGGCGGAACGCCCCGGAACGGCGTTCCGCCACCTATTTTCCCCCGCTCCGCCCCCCTTTAGTTACTGGGCCCAGCCGGCCCGCTGCTTAGCAGTGGCGTCGCCAGGGGGGGGGCCAGAGGGCGCCACGGCCCCCCCTACATCACGCTGTGCCCCCCCCAACTAAAATGCCCCCCCCCAAGTGAGCCGCCGCCGTCGGGCACAGGGAGATGAGCGCTTCCATTGCGCTCATCTCCATAGTAATCTGCCTGTGCTGCGGCGGTGCAGGGGAGGGAGAGGTGTGTCCCTTCCTCTGATAGGCTGCCGGCCTAGTGCCTGCAGCCTATCAGAGGCCGGCGTAGGCGGCGCGATGACGTCATTGCGCCGCCTTAGCCATACAGCGCGGGACACAGGCCGGAAGAGGCCTGCATCGCATCGCTTACACTGAGGTAAGTATAAGTTGTTTTTTTTGTTTTTTTTTACAATAGTGTTACTGGCACATTGGGGGGCTTATTACAATACTGGCACATGATGGGGGGGCGGAGGGCTTAATGGCACATGATGGCCGGGGGCTTAATGGCACATGATGGGGGGCTTAATGGCACATGATGGGGGGGCTTAATACTGGAACATGGGGGGGCTTAATACTGGCACATGATGGGGGGCTTAATACTGGCACATGATGGGGGGACTTAATACTGGCACATGATGGGGGGACTTAATACTGGCACATAATGGGAGGGGCTTATTACTGGCACGTAATGGGGGGGCTTTTTACTGGCACGTAATGGGGGGGCTTATTACTGGCACCGGCACGTAATAGGGGGGGCTTATTACTGGCACGTAATGGGGGGTTATTACTAGCACGTAATGGGGGGTTATTACTGGCACGTAATGGGGGGTTATTACTGGCGCGTTATGGGGGGTTATTACTGGCACGTGATGGGGGCTTATTACTGGCACGTGATGGGGGCTTATTACTGGCACGTGATGGGGGCTTATTACTGGCACGTGATGGGGGGCTCTTATTACTGGCACGTGATGGGGGGCACTTATTACTGGCAGTGGCACATGATTAAGGGCACTTATTACTGGCACATTATTGGTGGGCACTATAGGGGCATCTACTGAGGTCACAAAGAAGGGGTATTTTATATGGGGGGCTCTGTACAGTAGCATTTTATACTGGGACACATGGTGGGTACTATGGGGAAGGGGGAAGAGGAGTACTATGGAGTCATCTACGGGGGGCACTAAGAAGGGGTATTTTATACTTGCAAATTATGGGGTACACTGAGGGCATCTACTGGGGCACGATATATGGGGCATTTTATACTGGTATATTATGGGGGGCACTAGGAGGAAGGGGGAGAGGAGCACTATGGGGGCATTTACTGGGGGAACTATATAGGGGTATTTTATACTGGCATATTATGGGGGACATTAGCTCAACTGGGGGCATAAGGGGGTATTTTTTGCATTGTCGCATTATAAGGAGAATTATTTCTACTGGGGGGCATTATGGTGGGCTTTAATACTCCCCCATGGTATGACCCCCCCTAGTATCAGCACCAGCCTCTCCCTGCTCTGTGACCTCTCAGGCCCTTCTCCAAATCCTTATTAAGAAATCTCTCTCATTAAGATAAAACACAACATCAGCTCCGCCGAGCCCCCGGCCAAAGTGTTGAAGTGGTGTCCGAGATCCCCAAGGGCCAAGCCAAGTAACAGTAAGTTTTCATGTGAAATATGTTTATGTTATAGACATATAGCATACACTGTGCCACACAATATACAGTATACCGCTACACTGTGCCCCACAATGTACAGTATACCTCTACACTGTGCCACACAGTATACCTCTACACTGTGCCACACAATATACAGTATACCACTACACTGTGCCCCACAATGTACCGTATACCTCTACACTGTGCCACACAGTATACCTCTACACTGTGCCACACAATATACAGTATTGTGTGGCACAGTGTATCCCTGTTCTCTAAAGGGGTGGTTTTAGGGGGAAGTCCTAGGGGTGGGTAGGGGCGTGGCCAGGGGAGGGGGGGGGGTGAGTTCCACCACCTTTTCTCTGAGAAAAAAGCCCTGGTCTGCCCTATAGGCTGATTTTAATTACTTTCAGTAGAAAGCTGTAGCCTGCTCTCACTATATTCATTAGAAGCTGTCTGGCACAAGGAAAGGTTTAGAGTGAGCTCGGCATGCATGTTGGTACCTGCTTTCCTTGTAATGGAGGCCATTATGGCACCAAAAATGGCAAAAGGCAGAGTGGACCCAGCATGCATGTGGATCTAACACTCCCTGAATTTTATGGCGGCCATTATGGCGCATAACAGGTAGTATTTAGTGTTAGGACCCGTCTAACAGAGATCGCCTTGACGTACGGCAGACGGGCTCAGATGGTTTTGTACAAAATGCATTGGCCAAGCATCTCACTTTATAAATAAGCGTAGCATTAGAACTATAATTTTTGTGACTATGGCTTTGTTGTACTTTATCTGATTTGCAGGGTGCTGCTGCATTGTCTCTTTTTTTTCCTCTTTCATGGGAGGATACCACAGAGGAAGCCACTGCTGTCCAAAAAAAACATTGCTGCACGTTTACAGTTTGCACAAGAGCACCTGGATGTTCCACAGCAGTACTGGGAAAATATTCTGTGGACAGATGAAACCAAAGTTGAGTTGTTTGGAAGAAACACACAACACTGTGCGGAGAAAAAGAGGCACAGAACACCAACATCAAAACCTCATCCCAACTGTGAAGTATGGTGGTGGGGCATCATGGTTTGGGGCTGCTTTGCTGCGTCAGGGTCTGGATGGATTGCTATCATCGAAGGAAAAATGAATTCCCAAGTTTATCAAGACATTTTGCAGGAGAACTTAAGGCCATCTGTCCACCAGCTGAAGCTCAACAGAAGATGGGTGTTGCAACAGGACAACGACCCAAAGCATAGAAGTAAATCAACAACAGAATGGCCTAAACAGAAGAAAATACGTCTTCTGGAGTGGCCCAGTCAGAGTCCTGACCTCAACCCGATTGAGATGCTGTGGCATGACCTAAAGAAAGTGATTCACACCAGACATCCCAAGAATATTGCTGAACTGAAACAGTTCTGTAAAGAGGAATGGTCAAGAATTACTCCTGACCAATGTGCACGTCTGATCTGCAACTACAGGAAATGTTTGGTTGAAGTTATTGCTGCCAAAGGAGGTTCAACCAGTTATTAAATCCAAGGGTTCACATACTTTTTCCACCTGCACTGTGAATGTTTACATGGTATATTCAATAAAAACATGGTAACATTTAATTCTTTGTGTGTTAGATGAAGATCAGATCACATTTTATGACCAATTTGTGCAGAAATCCATATAATTCCAAAGGGTTCACATACTTTTTCTTTCAACTGTATTAGCCTTCTATTATTTTACATTTATAAGTGTCTTTATGTCTCAGATGGTGCTGATACCTAGCACCAATGAAGTAATTTCATGGACAGTACATTGTTCTTCAAAGTGTAAAATCAATACATTATTCATTAATTTACAATTTTTTCAATCATGATAGAAAGCTGATACGTTACACTCTCTATGTTATGTGGCAAGCAAGCTTAAAGGTAACCTGTCACCTCCTAAAACCACCCCAAGCCGCCAGCAGTACCTGCGTGTAGCCAACAGCAGGTTTCTGATGATGCCTTTTATTTCTGAAGGCAGATCCAGCAAAAGTACAGAGAATGGGCAGGAAAGGGGGCCTGGTTACCGTGACATGAAGCAAGGAGGCCGCTGCCTCCTTGACTTCAAGCATGTGTGGAGAAGCGCACCGGCAGGGGATAAAACAACGTTTTCAGTACTTTTGCTGCATCTGCCTTCAGGAAGAAAGGCATCATCTGAAACCTGCTGCTGGCTACACGCATGTACTGCTGCTTTGGATAGTTTTGGGAGGTGGCAGGTTCCCTTTAAATCTGGTTGTAAATATGGGACACAAGTTTGAAAGTTCTCCAGTTTCTATGCATAGGGAAGTCACCATTTTGAACACAAAAATTTGCAACTTTTACACTGCTTGTGCTACTTTTAAAAAGTGGGCAGGGCTTTAGTCCAACACATTTATAATAATTTACAACGGCAAACTGACTTAAATTATAACTGTAATCTATGCCAGCCCATAGCTGCCATAGATTTCCATATGTGGTGCATGGACAGCACAAGATGCAACAAATTTGTTAAGAGGTAGGTGCCTTTTAGTGAATTAAGCTGCAGCTGACTTCTTATTTGGATGGGTGTATGAAACCTCTCCTAAGTAAATATGCCCATTTGTGCTGTGGGTCCCAAAATATTACAAAAAGTGGCATCTAACAAAGACCATGAAGCTTTCAGTCTTCATAGGGGAAAATGAAAAAGTTAAAAAGAAAATACACAGTGATCCCTCAAGATACAATTGTAGTACCTCAGACCTGGGGGTATGACAAATTGTACATTGTTGTACATTATGTATTTTATTGTTTGCTCCTGGCCGTATCTTCTAGTTAAGGAATAATTGGCAAACGTTGACAATTAGCAAGGCTAACCACCCTGATCCTCCTCTCTTGGTAGGAGTGGGCTGGTCCTGCTTCCTGCCAGAAGTGGCAGTCCTGTCCAGAGAAAGAGGGGGGAGGAAGCTGACTGCAGAGCTCCTGCTTCTGATACAGAATTCTCCATCAAGAACAAACAAAAAAAATTCTCAATTAAAGCTTTGAGAGTCCAGACAGCAGTGTGAACTGCTACCTTCAGTATTGAGAACACTGCTGTGAGGTGTGGGATTACAGTCAAGCTACCCATCACCAAGCAACCACTAGACCAATATCTCCTAAGTGCGGAATTGCCACCAATCAACCTGCCTATATATTTTAACTGATGCCTGAGAGAAATTGCACTCGAAGCCTGCTTCTACTATATGTATTTCAACTTCTATGTTGCACTTAGTAAAAAAGACTTGGTGTCATAGACCCCAATATTGTACCCATCAAAATTTATAAATCTCTAAATAATTAACCACGCTTAAATAATAAATATATTTTTATTGTTGGAAAATAATTGGCCACAGTGCTTAATGTTACTTAATACATATATAATTAATTAAACCATATTAATAAATACCAACATAACCAAATACTGAATGAATAAATCCAACTAGCCCACTCAGCGAGTGACTATTACCCCATTCTTAGCACCGTGACATTTTAATTAAAAAAAGGGGGTGGGGGAGGGGGATTCTTCACTGCCACTTACGTGAGTGCGCAGCAACTGACATCTCCCATCTTTTATAGGTTTCTCCACATGACCAGCCTTTGATCCTTCCTCCAATCAAGATGCTCCAGAAGACTTCAGCCTGCACCAAGTACAGCTGTTACCAGGTAAGTCATATACCACACATACATCATTTACGCATGTAAATAACTGGGGGCATGACACCATGTCCACCCTATTTGCATCCGCAAATACGGTTTCCTCATGGTGTCATAGACCCCAATCTTGTACCCATCAAAATTTATGAATCGCTAAATAATTAATCACGCTTAAATTAATAAATATGTTTTTATTGTTGGAAAATAATTAGCCACGATGCTTAATGTTACCTAATACATATATAATTAATTAAACCATATTAATAAATACCAACATAACTAAATACCGAATAAATAAATCCAACTAGTGACTATTACCTCAACCGCTATATAGTAAAGCTAAATGGCTAACCAGCACCGCAGCCTATGTCAATCATATTTTGTAACCCAACATTGAAAATGTCCAAACCAATATCCGATAATGCTTGTTTTGAATGGTTGCAGGGCCGGCCTTAGGTGTTCAGGCGCCCTGTGCGAGCTAACCTTGTGGCGCCCCCCCCAAAAAAAAAAAATAACACTGCTTGTTGCTGGCATCATGGCATAGGCTGGCTGACTATCCAACCAAGTAGTTACCAGCCCACACACCCCAAAGGCCGGTGTAATGTTATACTTCCCTACTTCGTGAGATTTCCCTACCCTCGTCACTTCCGGTCGCACCGGACATGACATGAGGAGGTGTGCAGCGCCGCGCAGGCACACAACGACAGGTTAGGGAAATTTCACAGCAGAGTGCGCATGCACCAAGAGCCTCGCCGGCGGTTAGGGTAGGGAAAAACTATGGGCCAATGCGCAGGCGCAGTGATCGGATGGATGTTCTCAGCTGAACACCGGCCGACACTGCGCATGCACCGGGAGCCTCACCAGCGGTTAGGGAAGGGAAAAATTACGTACGGGCCTGTGCTTTTTCACTACCCTAACCGCTGGTGAGGCTCCCAGCGTATGCGCAGTGTCGGCCGGTGTCCAGCTGAGAAAATTAGTTTTCAATGTAGTATTAATAACTAAACAATTAAATAATAAACATATTGCATTGTCTACTTACCACCAGGACAATAAGATGATCTGGACTCTGGCTGCAGTCTGGCTCTGGGGACTCCATTGTCACTCTCTTCTCCCTCCCTCCCTTGTCACTCTCTCCCCCCCTTCCCTTGTCACTCTCATTATTCCCCCCCCTCTCCCTTGTCACTCTCATTATTCCCCCCCCTCTCCCTTGTCACTCACATTATTCCACCCCCCCCTCCCTTGTCACTCTCATTATTCCCCCCCCTCCCTTGTCACTCTCATTATTCCCCCCCCCCCTTGTCACTCTCATTATTTCCCCTCCCTCCCCCCTTGTCACTCATTATTTCCCCCCCTTCCCTCCCTCCCCCCTTGTCACTCTCATTATTTCCCCCCCCCTCCCTCCCCCCTTGTCACTCTCATTATTTCCCCCCCCCTCCCCCCTTGTCACTCTCATTATTCCCCCCCCTTGTCACTCTCATTATCCCCCCCCTTGTCACTCTCATTATTCCCCCCCCCCTTGTCACTCTCATTATTTCCTCCCCCCCTCCCCCCTTTTCACTCTCATTATTTCCTCCCCCCTCCCCCCTTGTCACTCTCATTCTACTCCCACCTCCACCTCTAGTGTAGCGTGGCCGAGCTCTGTTCGATCCGCGGTACAGGAGCATTTGTTTCCTGTACCCGGCCGGACTGACAGGAAGTGCACACTAAGTGAGCACTTCCTGTCAGTCCGGCCGGGTACAGGAAACAAAAGCTCCTGTACCGCGGATCGAACAGAGCTCGGCCACGCTACATTAACAGCACACAGCAGGTGCAGGCAGGATTCTTTGGAGCGGCAAGCGCTCAGCCTCAGCCGCTCGGGCGGCGCAGCATGAGGGGCACGGCCGGCCGCCCGAACTTATATAAGCAACTTTTTTATTTATTTAATTTTTTTTAAACCGCAACGGGCCCTGGGCGCCCCCTGCTAAGTACAGGGGAGGGGGAGATGGAGGGGGCGGGGGTCCGCCCCGAGGGAGAACACAAGTGCCGCCTCGCCTGCCGCATATTACATTGCGAGCTGTCGGCCGCCCGGCGCCCCTGTTGCTATGGCGCCCTGTGCGGCCGCACAGCTCGCACACCCCAAAGGCCGGCCCTGAATGGTTGTATAGTCTAGCCATAAATCCTTCTAACTCTATATGTCTGTAAGACATTTCTTGAATACTAACCATAAATTTCTCTATTCTTTTGTTTATTAGAATTCAAATTTTTTCCATAAAGCACAATGTATTAGAACTCCATTCCCATCTGGGTACTATTTCTGAAAATGCGAGCTTGGATTGTGGGAATTGATTATGTACTTCTAACATAGTGTAAGTTAGTTCTTTTATCAAATCATGAATACGAATCCTACACTTAAATCTAAAGTCTCATGTTTGAATTTAAACCTAAACATATGGCCAGGTACGTCCAAATAGCATGAATCCGAAACTGTACTTATTAAATGTGCCTGTGGCTCTATTAGCACATAAAACAGGTTTTTATAACCTGTCATTCACCTACCTAAGGTGCCCAAGGGGACGTCGCTTCATATAGGGTGCCCGGCTGCAGCCATCTCCGTCTGGTGCCCAGCGCCGCCTTCCCACTAGAAATCGCCGCCGTCCCTGTCTATAGTGCCGCCTTCCTCACCTCAGCGCCGCCTCCGCAATCGTCCGATCCCTCTGCCAGATCCCGCACATGCGCACTAGGCATAACCTGAGGGACCGGACGATTGAGGAGGCGGGACTGAGGTGAGGAAGGCGGCACTATAGACAGGGAGGGCGGCGATTTCTAGTGGGAAGGCGGCGCTGGGCACCAGACGGAGATGGCTGCAGCCAGGCACCCTGTATGAAGCGACGTCCCCTTGGGCACCTTAGGTAGGTGAGTGACAGGTTATAAAAACCTGTTTTATGTGCTAATAGAGCCACAGGAACATTTAATAAGGACAGTTTCGGATTCATGCTATTTGGACGGACCTGGCCATATGTTTAGGTTATAGGCCGAAAATGTCATGACAGAATCCCTTTAATAGATTAATAGATCTCTTTTACTGGCTGAAGAAATTAAATCGTCTTTGAGTATCCAAATAATCTTCTGTTCTGGAAAAGATTATAACAGTAATTCTAATGTACAGTTTATACCTTTTTGAATTCTATCTACCAATTTTCTTTATGGTACTTTAAGAGCCATTTTATATGCATACATTGCAGCTCCCATTCTAAACGAAGGAGCTGCAATTTTTGTACCCTGTAAATCAGTGTTTTTTACATTTTGACAAAATTTTATTGAATTGTAACTTGGTTAATGGGGATCCATCAACGTGCATGAAAAGAGGGCCTGGTTTACATGACCTAGCAACTATCCAATTTTTTTTAAGCCTGACCGGACATATTGTAGATGACCGTAATTCTTTAAGGGATACCCAGTTTCCTTTACCTTACTGGTCGGTTATAGATATTTTTATGTATAAGTAGATTTTTTCCTTATGGATAACCAGGTCGTTGATTTGTAATGGTGCTTCTGTTGTTCTATTCATAGCCGTAATTTCACTGATGTGAAGTGCACTGAAAAAGGAAAGCTTTGAAGTCTGAAACTGGGATGAGCAAGTAAACTGTAAGTACTCCATAAATTGTTTTAATAGATCAAGAGATAATGGTTTAGTTCTTCTCTTGATAGGATTTTTTCTTTTTAAACCTTTAACCCCTTAAGGATCCATGACGTAGCTGTACGTCATGAGTCCGATCCCTAAACATGGCGCCCGCTCGTGCAGCGGGCGCCTTAGTTGTGGGGTCTCTGCTATTTTAAATAGCAGAGACCCGCGGCACATGTATGCGATCAGCCATAAGGCTGATCACATACATCTTACCTTTCAGATGCCGTGGTCAAATGTTACCACGGCATCTGCGCAGACCGGAACCGGAAGTCGCGCGCTTCCAGTGAGATAACAGCATTCCCCGGCTGAGATCGGGGGACCTTTTACCTCGATCTAATTCACCGAAGCCTCAAGCCGGCTTCAGAGTTAATTATATGTATATATCAATACAGGCCACTAGGTGGCAGCCTTGTACTGATATATTGCAAATGAAGTCTTTTAATGATGGTTATTATTTAGCCATCACTGAATACTATGGGCAATCAAATGATTTCCAGTTATTGTCACCCGAGGTGACTTAAAAAAAGTAAAAAAAAGTTTTTACAAATATAAAAAAATAAAAAACTTAAAGTTCAAATCACCCCCTTTCCTTAAAATTAAAATAAAAATACTTGACCAATAAAAAAAATAAAAATCATGGGCATCACCGTTGGCAAAAATGCCCATACTATTAAAATATAACAATATTAATGGCATACGGCAAATGGCGTAGCGAGAAAAAAACTTATATTTTTTAATTAAAAGTGATCAAAAAGTTGCACACTGGTAACATTGGTATTACTGAAAAGAACAGATCGTCCTGCAAAAAATTAGCCCTCACACAGCCCCGTACACATAGCTACAAAAAAGTTATAGGGGTCAGAATATGGTTATGAAAAAAAAAAAATTCCTCAAAGGTTAAAAAAAATATATCAGTATTAAAACGCAAGAAAAATTATACAAGTGTGGTATCATTGGAACCATACTGACCTGGAGAATGAAGATAACAGGTACATTTTACCGCAAGTGTACAGTGTAAAAAATATATATATAAAAACCTTTATCAGAATTGTGTTTTTTCCCAATTCTACCCCATTTGGAATTTTTTTCCTGCTCTCTACTACATGGCATGCAACCGTAAATGGTGCCATTAAAAAGTACAACTTGTCCTGCAAAAAATAAGCCCTCATAAGGCTATGTGAATGGAAAAATACAAAAGTTAGGACTTTGGGAAGGCGGGGAGTGAAAAACGAAAATGCAAAAATGGAAAATCCCAGGGTCCTTAAGGGGTTAATTAGCTTTTTTAATGCAATTTTTGACGTGAATAGGGCTATGTTGCAAAATTTTTTGAGAGAAGAAATGCCGGATAGGATTTTTTGATTGTAGTCTCCTTTATAGCCCTTTATAGACACGTAATATGTTGTCATCCCATATACTGAAATTATTGGCAGAACAAAATGTTCTCCAATTATTCCATGTGGCTATGTAGGCAGCACATGTAGCAGGGGCTAGTGAATTGCTAATCAAACCTTTGATCAATTCCAGATCGTCTTCCACAATTTTGATGGGCATGGGATTCCCTTTTCTTCTGCTTCTGGGACTAGCTGACTGAAATAAGAGAAGTTCTGCCAAGACAAAGAATCTGCGATTATATTTAACCTGTCTTCAATATATTTAGCAGACCATTTTCTGCAGACCATTGGTTCCTAAAAATTGCTCCATAACCCACTGATGCAGCAGCGTCAGTGAACAACTGAAGCGAATCCGAATCTATAAATTCTTGCTGCCACATAGTTCTTCCATTATAATCTTCCAGGAAACTTAGCCAAATTTGAATATCGTCTTTTATGAGACGAATATGCTCAAATGGGCGACTTTTCCCCACGGTGGCAGAATACATTAGTCTAGAGAAAACTCTTCCCATTGGTATCACTCTAGCTATGAAATTTAACAAACCTAGAGCTGATTGTAAACGTTTCAATGTAGTTTTCTTAGATGTTAGCAAATTGTTTAATAAAATCCTTAGGCCCCTTTCACACGGGCGAGTATTCCGCGCGGATGCGATGCGTGAGGTGAACGCATTGCACCCGCACTGAATACCGACCCATTCATTTCTATGGGGCTGTTCACATGAGCAGTGATTTTCACGCATCACTTGTGCGTTGCGTGAAAATCGCAGCATGCTCTATATTGTGCGTTTTCCACGCAACGCAGGCCCCATAGAAGTGAATGGGGCTGCGTCAAATCGCAAGCATCCGCAAGCAAGTGCGGATGCAGTGCGATTTTCACGCACGGTTGCTAGGAGACGATCGGGATGGAGACCCGATCATTATTATTTTCCCTTATAACATGGTTATAAGGGAAAATAATAGCATTCTAAATACAGAATGCATAGTAAAACAGCGCTGGAGGGGTTAAATAATAAAAAAAAAATTTTAACTCACCTTAGTCCACTTGATCGCGATGCCGGCATCTCCTTCTCTCTCTTTTACTGAACAGGACCTGTGGTGAACATTCATTATAGGTCAAGGACCTTTGATGACGTCACTCCGGTCATCACATGATCCATCACCATGGTAAAAGATCATGTGATGGATCATGTGATGACCGGAGTGATGTCACCAAAGGTCCTTTACCTGTAATTATTGCTCACCACAGGTCCTGTTCAGCAAAGGAGACAGAAGGAGATGCCGGGCCGCGATCAAGTGGACTAAGGTGAGTTAAATTATTTTTTATTTATTTTTAACCCCTCCAGCGATAGTTTACTATGCATTCTGTATTCAGAATGCTATTATTTTTTTTTTAGTTATAAGGGGAAATAATACAATCTACAGAACACCGATCCCAAGCCCGAATTTCTGTGAAGAAGTTCGGGTTTGGGTACCAAACATGCGCGATTTTTCTCACGCGAGTGCAAAACACATTACAATGTTTTGCACTCGCGCGGAAAAATCGCGGGTGTTCCCGCAACGCACCCGCACATTTTCCCGCAACGCCCGTGTGAACCCAGCCTTAAGGAAGAGATTTTTTCCTCCGGGATTTTAAATTCCATTTTGTTCTGTATTAATTGAGATACCCCCAAAAAATGATATCCTTTGTTGGGTATACCGTCTTCTCTTCCACTAATGGAATTTGGAAGTAATCGGCAATATTTCTGAAAGTACTTAACAAACTAATGCAATCATTGGATTTTTCTTTACCAATGGACAGAAAATCATCCAAGTAATGGATCACGTAACCATCACTTGCATGACTTTCTGGCATTCACTGTAGAAAAGTTGAAAATGCTTTGAAATAAAAACAGGATAAGGAAAAACCCATAGGAAGTGCTTTATCATAATAAAATTTACCTTCAAATTGAAAGCCCAACGAATTATACCCAGATGGGTTAATAGGCAATAACCTGAAGGCAGATTTTTTAAGCAAGGATAATGCTTGATCAAAGGATGCATAGTGTGCAGATGTCCATTTTTTGTCAATTAAATCATTCACTGAATTATCTTTTGGGTATGACAAGTGATGAATGAGGCGATAACTGTTAGCTTCTTTTTTAAGAACTAAACCTTATGAAGACACTCTGAAATTTATGAAAGGAGGTTGCTAAAAAGGTCCAGCAACTTTTTCTGAAATTTCTTTATCTATTTTTTCTTGAATAGCCGATTTATTTAAATTCACCAATTTTTGGTTTTTAACAAAAGAACATCCTGGACTTGAACAAGTTGGTACATAAAAACCATCCAAAAAACCTTCAATTAATATTTGAGCCATTAAATTGGGTATATTTTTAAATAGTGAATGAGCCTTTGTAGGCTCAATGGGGTCACCTCCTCTATTGGATTCTTTACTGTATGATGAAGTGTTGACCATGCTTTTTAAAGCATTTTGATGCTGGATGGTTTCCTGTACACTCGTGTTTATATTTGCAATTAGCTTGCCATCGACATACCGACTCGTTAAAGGCAAAGCTAATTCCTTTTTTGGGAATTTGTTGATGAAAAAGGTTGAACCTTTGGGGCAACATAAGTTTGATCCAAAGACCCACATCCTTTGATCCCCATTTTAAATCAGGGTATACTGCTAGTTTTTGGCGAAAAGATTCATCATAATTACACCATGCAGGGGGGGTGTAGCTTGCCAATTGCGGTGGAAGCAGTGTGAAACCCGAATTCCCGGCCGTCTCCAGCACATCTACCGCATCGGGAAACCGTTGCACAGCCTGTCCTAGATGAAGGAGAAGGAGAACCATTTCCCCACCAGCGCCAGTGAAGCGTGAGTCTGGGGCCATATCCCGCTTTTTCGTGGCCTCAAGCCAGCAAGACGGGATCGCTGCAGGCAGTGTGCCTGCCAAGATGATGGAAGCTCCGCATGGAGAAGCACGCCTCGCGCCACCACATCCAGCCGACCATGTGAGACGTGGCTTGATGCCACAAAGTGTAACCAGGGCTCCCAGCTCCCCTGGAACTTATGCAGAGGTGGCAGCTAGTCCTTCATCGGCAGCCACATCATACCCCGTCTCAGTGAGAAGCGTGGCAACGCCGCCAAGATCCCCACCACAGCAGAGAGGCCCCTCAGATCGGGACTCTTCAGCAGTTAAGATACTAACTCCAGAAGCCCAGGAAGATGACTGGGACTGGAAAGAGTACCTCAAGGCACTACCCACAAAATCTGAGCTTGATTTGTGAGGCTGGAAAATTCACACAAGCAAGACATGGCGGCTCTGCACCAAGATCTTATACAGGTGGGATAAAGAGTTGAAAAGATAGAAGCATTTCCAAGACCAAGTCCTTCTAAACCTGGACTCCCACCATCAGATAATACAGGAGCACACAGAACAAATCCAGGATATTTTAAACCATTTAGATGATATTGAAAACAGAAATAGGAGGAATAATTTACGCATCAGGGGGCTATCTGAAACTATACTCCCCCAAGACCTGGGGGAGATCATGGGCACATGATCTCTTTAAAAAGTTGCTTAACCGCGACACAGACCAGCCCATAGAGATTGACCGAATCCACAGAGCTCTGGGCCTAAAGTCTGAAGACCCATCTCGCCCTCACAACATTATATGCAGAATCCATTTCTACAAAGACAAGGAGTCTATCCTCAAAGCAGCAAGTAACCTGGACGCAAGCCTGCCGGAATACCAGGACCTTATGATATTGCCTGATCTAGCGAGACGTATCTTATTGCTCCGTAAAGCGCTGAAACCCCTCTTGAATTTCCTCCGGGACAACATCATCTACAGATGGGGTACCCTTTCCAACTTATTGCCAAAAAAAGATGGAAACTCTGCAACTTTTAAATCTATAATTGATCTATGGAGACTGCTAGACACCTTTGATCTACCATCGGTGGAGCCTAGACCACGGGCAGTCCACACCATGCCTCAGCGTTACAGGTGGCAAACTTAGAAGCCTAAACAGCAAAGATCTTCTAGACGACCATGTCCACCAAAGGACTGAATACTTCTATAAGTACCAATGTAATTTTCCATGTTAAACGTTTTCTCCTTCTTCCGCAGTTTTAAGAAAGGTCAACTCAGTTATCTGCTCCCCATATCTGTCTATTTCATGTTACAGGTTGTACAGTTCCTGTATTTTGTATTGTTATTCACTTATTACGCTGGAGACCAGTAGGGCTGCCACCCTGCCCTTGTCTTTTCACACCCCCAACTAGGGACTGCAGCACCTAGTGCTGTCTATGGCTAAGGTCACCATTTAGGTTTTCGCTGAGTCATTCCGTTTTGTCTTCCCCCTCCATACCCCTACTATACAGTTCCGCCTGTTCTAGTACTCTCCCCCATTTGTGCTTTTGCACTCCAAACTTAGTCTTTGTCTATCCCATCTTGTCTCCATCCCACCCCTATTGTTCACCCCTCATATGTGGGTCAGGACCACCCTAACACTTGAGCCGAACCATTATCCACAGTGATGGGGCCCCTCTCTTTTTGCACCTATAACGCCAGAGGCCTTAACAAACCTGAGAAGCGCAGACAAATTTTATATCGCTTCCACAATAAAAGAGTATTGCTGGCCATGTTACAAGAGACGCATTTTAAAGCCTCCTCTGTGCCCAAATGTGAAAGCAGATTTTACCCAACATGGTACCATAGTACCAATCCAATTAAAAAAGCGGGAGGAGTCTCCATCGCTTTCCATAAGACCTTTCGTCCTACGTTCCTGTCTTCGGATATAGATACTAGAGGCCGGTTTGTTTTCCTTAAGCTCTCAGTTGACCAATCCATTTTCACAGTTGCTGATGTCTACTTTCCTTGATCTTGAGACGTCTAACCAGATTTGCTGAGGGCTCACACGTCATCCTCGGAGGGGATTTCAACATGTTAACGGATCCCGTCATGGATTCCTCAGTGGGTAAGTCCTCAGTCTCTCCATCTTCTGCACGTTCATGTTCAAAACTAACCTAGCTTAGACTAGTTGATCTGTGGCGGATCTTGCATTCGGGTGTCAAGGACTACAGTTTTCATCCTCTAGCCCATAATAGTTATGAGAGACTTGATCACCTCTTTATATCCCAGGCACTCCTGGACTTAAAGCTCAATGGACGCTCTAGTGTGGTCAGATTATTCCCCGGTATATAACCTCCTCTCCCCTAACCATGTAGGCACCCGCCCATTTACTTGGAGACTGAACGACAATCTTATAAAGGACCTAGCATTTGCTACCGACATAAGAACTGCCATCACTGACTTTGTCACCGCTCACCGTTCAGACACAACGGCCCCGCCTGTAAAGTGGGAAGCTCTCAAATGTGTGCTCAGCGGCATATTTCTGTCACACGGAGCCCGGCTTAAAAAAAAACGTGCGCATAGACTCTCTAAGCTTTTCAAAGACCTTGACCATAAAGAACTTTTAAACAAAGCTTCCCCCTCAGATCAACTCAAAACTGACCTATCCTCTTTACGCCAACAAATTCTTAAAATATTAGACCAAAAATCTCTATTTATCCGGGATAAAATCAAGCATGGTTTCTATGAATATGGTGACAAAAGTGGCAAGTGGTTGGCGAGGGCACTTCATCCCTGAACTCTTCTTACACAAGTTTCGTCCATAAACACCACCTCAAAAGGCGCAGTGCATACTCCCTCGGAGATCACACACGAGTTCCAGTCTTAATAGGCAGGCCTCCATTAGTATGGAAGCAGACTTCACTGCCCCAGAACACTTATCCATTATTAAAGAACTCAAGAATGGGAAGAGTCCTGAGCCAGATGGTATGACGCCCCGATTCTATAAGCTTTTTGGAGCAGAACTGACCCGACTCTCTTAATGGCATTCAATTCAATGTCCAAAAATTGTCCATTCCCCTATCAGACCCTGCAAGCTCACATCACGGTCATCCCCAAGCCGGGCAAAGACCCTTCCCTGTGTTCCAACTACTGACCCATCTCCCAGCTCAATGTTGACCTGAAGATTTATGCTAAACTTCTAGCCCTGCACTTGCACCCTTACATCCCCGGCTGCATACATAAGGAGCAAGTAGGCTTTGTACCAGGTAGAGAAGCCCGTGACAACACCATAAAATCCATTGGCTTAATAACTAGAGCAAGACAGTCAAAGAACCCTTTATGCATGCTCTCGATGCAGAAAAGGCCTTCGATAGAGTTAATTGGCAGTTTCTGAAAGAGAATCTAGTAAACATAGGCCTGGGAGAGAAGATGTTTCATAGGATCATGGCGCTTTACGCATCTCTTTCGGCAAGGGTGCGGGTCAGCGGCCTACTTTCATACGCCTTCCCTATCAGCAATGGGAAGCGCCAAGGATGCCCTCTGTCCCCATTCTTATACATCCTAGTCATGGAATCCCTAGCAAATGCCCTGAGAGCTAACCAGTCCATTAAGGGACTTCAAATAGGTAAAACCGAACATAAACTGTCACTGTTTGCCGACGACCTCCTTCTTTGCCTATCTTCACCAAGAATAGGGTTGCCTTCGGTTCTACAGGAATTCGGGGTCTTTGGGCATCTCAGCAATTTCAAAGTGAATGTCCAGAAATCAGAAATCCTGAACGACACCTTACCTCAAAAAGAAGTCACTCTCCTTAGAGAAGCCTTCTCCTTTAGATGGACCTCGCAGTCCATTAAACATCTGGGGATTTGCTTATCTGCGGACCCCTCCCAGCTATTCAAACTTAATTACCTACCTATGGCCAAAGTCATTGAGACGAGTCTCCTGAGGTAGTCATCTCTTCAAATCTCGTGGTTTGGCAAGATTAACGCCTTAAAAATGGATGTCTTGCCTAGACTCCTCTATTTGTTTCAGACGATCCCATGTCAGATCCCTTTAACGTTTTTCACTTGCCTTAGGAGACTGACCACACAATTTATCTGGAAGGGCTCGAGGGCCAGACTCAGTTATGATCTGTCGCTGGGTGGAGCAGGACTTCCTAATTTCCTCACATATTATAGAGCAGCAGTAGCGAATTGTGTCCTAGACCTTACCCATAATGCTGACATGAAAATATGGGTGGAGATAGAGCATGAATAGGCCCCTAACTAGGGTTGTTGCGGGTATCGAAATTTCGATACCCAATCAATACTTTTGTCCCGGTATCGATACGATGCTGGGATTTCCATTTTTTCGATACTGGCGTGCACTTCTGCGCAGTCTAGTATCTGTGAACATGAGCGCGCTGCTCTCAGCACGCTCATGTTCCCTCAGCAGCACAGGGGAGAAGGAAGCAGTCTCTCCCTCCCCCTGTGCTGCTGCTGCTGTCACCAATGAACAGAGGAGGGGAGGGCGCACTGCGCCACCAATGATAGGACTTTTCATGGGTTCGGACTTTGTTAAGCAGCAGGCTACACAGAGCGGCGCCCAGAGATGTCCCAGCACTTACTATTATTCCTGGGCGCCGCTCCGTTCGCCAGCCGTGCGCCTGTGCCCCATTACAGTCTCCTGCAGTCCTACTCCATATGCTGGAGGAGACAGCAGCTTCTCTAGTGGGGGTTCCTTCTCCCCTGGCTGTAGCGCTGTCCAATCGCAGCGCAGGGAGAAGGAACGCCCACTAGAGAAGGTGCTGTCTCCTCCCCAATTGCTCCGATAGTAATTAGCATATGGAGCAGGACTGCAAGAGACTGTAATGGGGCACAGGCGCACAGCGGGTGAACGGAGCGGCGCCCAGGAATAATAGTAAGTGCTGGGACATCTCTGGGCACCGCTCTGTGTAGCCTGCTGCTTAACAAAGTCCGAACCCATATAAGGTCGTCTTTAACTTTTAATACAGGAGGCGGTGCCGGCAGCAGAATCGCATAGCCGACATCCTGCCTCTGAAGAGTCCGAAAAGTCCAAACTATTAAAAAAAACAAAAACTGCGCAATTCGCCATTTTTTAAAATGCGGAATGCACGTGGCTTTTTTGTTTTCTTTTTTTTGCGTGGTATCGAATGGTATCGAGTATCGCAATTCTTTTTTATGGTATCGAAACCGAATAAAAATTTTGGTATTGCAACAACTCTACCCCTAACCTAACACCAGGTATCTTCTGGCTTCCAATGGTAACACTGAATCAGATACCCCAGTCTCAGCTTTCCCCACTACTACTCTCCCTAGTAAAAATCTGGAATAGGTTTGCTCCCAAACTTAAACTTATTACGGCCCCTGGCCCTCTCACAGTTCTGACAGGGCATCCGGAGTTGCCCACTACTATTAAAACACTAGCAGGTCTTAGAACCTCAGCCAATCCCCCGATTAAAGTTAAAGACCTATACAACAGTAAGGGTCTACTCGCCCTTAATGACTTAACTAGAGGTGGGACGACGAATCTGTCGAATCCACGAATCCCTTGAATCTTGTTGGATTCGTAGACTCGAATCCCGACCTCATTTACTAAATTCGAATCCGACGAATCCATGACAGCGGGGCCGGTGCAGTCCCTGTATTCTAATGCACCCGCCCTGCTCACTGTAGTATAATCTTATGATCTAACCTGCATTGTTAAGATATAATAATCCATCTCTATTACTTACATCACAACATTAAGTTCCGTAGCAGAGAGGAGGGAGGAGGCATGCCGGGAGGACGGGCGGGCGGTGCGTCACTCACTACGTCACGTGCCTGCACCACCTACCTTATAAATGAAGCAAGCGGCACGGGCGCATGACGTAGTGAGTGGCGCGCCACGCGCCCATCCTCCCGGCATGCCTCCTCCCTCCTCCCTGCTACGGAACTTAATGTTGTAATGTAGGTAATACAGATGGATTATTATATCTTAACAATGCAGGTTAGATCATAAGATTATACTACAGTGAGCGGGGCCCGTGCATTAGACTATAGGGACTGCACCAGTCATTCCTAATCCAGATGCCGGCCCCCAGCCCCTGTATTTGGGGTCATTCACACTGTGCCATCCATAACAGTGCCATCCATAGATCCCCATAACAGTGCCATCCACAGATCCCCCATAACTGCCATCCACAGATCCCCCATAACAGTGCCATCCACAGACACCCCCCATAACAGTGCCATCCACAGACACCCCCCATAACAGTGCCATCCACAGATCCCCCATAACAGTGCCATCCACAGATCCCCCATAACAGTGCCATCCAGAGATCCCCATAACAGTGCCATCCAGAGATCCCCCATAACAGTGCCATCTAGAGATCCCCCATAACAGTGCCATCCACAGATCCGCCATAACAGTGCCATCCACAGATCCCTCATAACAGTGCCATCCCCAGATCCCCCATAACAGTGCCATCCACAGATCCCCCCCCCATAACAGTGCCATCCACAGATCCCCCCATAACAGTGCCATATCCACAGATCCCCCCATAACAGTGCCATCCACAGATCTCCCCTATAACAGTGCCATCCACAACCCCCCCCCCCCCCCCCACTTAGCAGTGTCATCCACAGATCCCCACATAAGTGTTTGGATCACTTTGTTTCTTACACCGTTCACACAATTCTTATGTACAGGATTCCTAGGATTCGAGATTCGAAAGATTCGATAGATTCGATAGATTCAAGAACTTTTTCGGATTCGGATTCGAAAAAAATTCGATTCGTCCCACCTCTAGACTTAACCCACCCCTTTACCGAACACACAGGGACGCTGGCTTCTATACTTTCAATTCCGCAACTTCATCAAGTCCTTGGCACCCGGATCGCAGCTCTGGACACCTTTGACTGACTTTGAGAAGCTGTGTGTGGCCGCTTTGGCCCCTAGACATACTATATCTCTTATTTACAACATGCTGAACGCTGGAGAGTCCGAGGACGTGGAAAAGGGGATATCCACTCAGGTTAGAAAACTCATACACACATGGTAAGAAGAGTTGGGAACCACCCTCTCATTAGACCAATGGAAGAAATCTATATTGTTCACACATAAGTCTTCTATATCTTGTAGGATACAAGAACTCAAGTACAAAATATGGACTAGGTGGTATAGAACTCCGGAAAATTTCACGAATTCTATCCCTCAGTATCCAATACCTGCTGGCGGTGTCTAGCAGCAGTGGGCACAATGTTGCACATATGGTGGGTTTGCCCTAGTGTGGCCTCTCTATGTCATGATATATTCACGCTGTACAACCACCTTTGCCGGTCTAATATACTTCCGTTACCCTCAATAGCATTATTTTCTGTTTTTCCGGGTCGGATAAGGCAGATCAAGAAAGGCATTCTCAGATTTTTCTTATTGGCAATGAGACAAATAATACCATGCAGATGGAGGTCAACTGAGAGCCTTCGGAGGATTACCTGGGTGACTGCCCTAGAGGAATTGGCCCACATGGAGAAATTGGGAGCTGAGGAACGGGGCACTGGATCAATTTACACTAGGTCTTGGGAACCATGGCTCCAGTTTCGCATATCTATACACTTCTCGGGTTGGTTGGCCAATGGCGTGGTCGTGTAACTATTTTCACACTTGGTCATCTCCCTTGGTCCAAGGATGGGTTCTCCCCCCCACCCCCACCCTATATCAACCTATTGTTCCTGTCTTGTCTTTTTCCTTGGTTTGTTTGGATAGATGGAATCCCAAAGGGGAAATCTGGCAGGGCATTGTTTCCTTTAATGATGTTTCTTTTATTCCACTGCCTGTTTCCAGAGATGGGATTAAATGTTTTTATTAAGGATTCCAGAATTATCTAATGTGTAGATGTTATTGGATGTATCTTAATTTTCTTTAAGACTAACCAAATCAGAGTTCCTACCTGGAGAAGACCAGACAGAACTCGGATTCATTTTTTTTTTCCTTATTAGACATGAAATAAATAAATTCCTTGAATAACTGCACCCTATCCTCAAAATTGGTGTCAGTATTCAGAATATAAGTATTATTTTTTGTGTTAGTGCCCTGCAAAAAGCAGTCACTATTTTCTGTGTTTGTAAATAAATTCTCACCCTCTTGAATGTTGATAGGTGTCATTTCTTTCTCAGGTGCACGAGATGTCCTGGCTGTTGCGACTGGAGACGGTTGGTAAGTATGTGACCGTTTTTTATCTTTGCTCCTCGCGCTGTGTGACACAGAAAAAATTGTATTTCTGCGTCTCACAGAATCTTGTGGTGGTGAGAAACTTCTCTTTTCTTTTCTTGTCCTCTTCTTAGGTGGGGGAGAAAGTGGAGCATCGCTGCAGCTGTGCGCAGCGATAATGTTATCCATCGTTGCCGGCTCTGCGCTCCTGCCTGAAGTGGATGCGCAGACCGGATGAATTGATTGAAGATTGCGATCTGTTGAAGACGTCTCCTGAGCCATTCCTCCCCGTCGTAAGTCTCTGCTTTTTTAATAAGCTGTTTAAGTAATTCTTCCATTTCTTCTTTTAGGTACAGGTCTGCATTCTTCACTGCCACTTACGTGAGTGCGCAGCAACTGACATCTCCCTTCTTTATAGGTTTCTCCATGCGACCAGCCGTTGATCCTTCCTCCAATCAAGATGCTCCAGAAGACTTCAGCCTGCACCAAGTACAGCTGTTACCAGTTAAGTCATATACCACACACACATCATTTGCGCATGTAAATAACTGGGGGCATGACACCATGTCCCCCCTATTTGCATCCGCAAATATGGTTTCCTCATTATGATGTTTAATTCTGGCCTCCTTCTTCAGCACTATACAGGGTGGGCCATTTATATGGATACACCTTAATAAAATGGGAATGGTTGGTGATATTAACTTCCTGTTTGTGGCACATTAGTATATGTGAGGGGGGAAACTTTTCAAGATGGGTGGTGACCATGGCGGCCATTTTGAAGTCGGCCATTTTGAATCCAACTTTTGTTTTTTCAATAGGAAGAGGGTCATGTGACACATCAAACTTATTGGGAATTTTTCAAAGAAAAACAATGGTGTGTTTGGTTTTAACGTAACTTTATTCTTTCATGAGTTATTTACAAGTTTCTGACCACTTATAAAATGTGTTCAATGTGCTGCCCATTGTGTTGGATTGGACAATCCAACACAATGGGCAGCACATTGAACACATTTTGTAAGTGGTCAGGAACTTGTAAATAACTCATGAAAGAATAAAGTTACATTAAAACCAAGCACACCATTGTTTTTCTTGTGAAATTCCCAATAAGTTTGATGTCACATGACCCTCTTCCTATTGAAAAAACAAAAGTTGGATTCAAAATGGCCAACTTCAAAATGGCTGCCATGGTCACCACCCATCTTGAAAAGTTTCCCCCCTCACATATACTAATGTGCCACAAACAGGAAGTTAATATCACCAACCATTCCCATTTTATTAAGGTGTATCCATATAAATGGCCCACCCTGTATTTCCATTGCACCGATCCCCAGGGAGCAACGGAGTGAAGGAGTACACCATGACACAACACTTCAACATGGCCACTACCACTCCTATACTCTACACCAGCTCCTCAGGGGTTCGCTTCACAATGGCCTCAGGATACAATATTTTCAACTTCCCTCGACCATCATAAGTTAAAACTAGACTCAACAGAAAATGGGCTGGGACTTGCAGCCCTAATAAAAGGCATAGTAATGCGCCTTATTAGGCTTGTGTGAAATTGGCTTAGTAGCCCATAGCAACCAATGAGATTCCACCTTTCATTTTACAGAGCTCCTTTGGAAAATGAAAGGTGGAATCTGATTGGTTGCTATAGTAACATAGTTTGTAATACTGAAAAAAGCCATCCATCCATCCAGTTCTGTCTGTTAGCATTACTATGTGCAACTAAGCCAGTTTTCCTTTACACCAGTTTTAAGGGGTTGTTCACTTTCTGATTACTGTTGACCAATGTGTATGTAAGATGATTATATTGCACTAAGTAATACAGCCATTGTTGAAATTCTGCGCCATTTTCTATATTTTATAAGGTATGCCCCATTGTTTACAAAGTCGTTTGTACTGTCCACACAGAGGTCTTGTCTATAAGATGGCTGCTGTTGATGGAGGGTCATGTGACCAGGAAAATTATCTCCATGTGATGTTTCCTCCATTCAGACACACTTAATATGCACTAAATGCCCAACAGAACAAGTGCAGATGACAGGTTTAGTGTATTTGAATGCAGAAGCCATGATATAGAGGCGATTTGCCTGGTCACATGACCCTCCATCAGCAGCCATTTTATGGACAGGACCTCTGTGTGGACAGCACAAAAGACTTTGTAAACAAGGGGGCATACCTTAAAAAATATAGAAAATGGTGCAGAATTTCAACAAAGTCTATATAATCATCTCACAAAGAAATTAGTCAACCGTAACCAGAAAGTGGACAACCCCTTTAATAAATCTCCCCTACAGAACTTAAAACTGTCAGGCCTAGATCCCATCCCATGGTTTGGGATTTTTTTTCAACTTTGTCCCCATGAAGACTAAATGTCAGGATAAGGTGACTACTATCACAATTAAGGGATAATGCAGCCTTCAAACTTCCAGTACTCACTATCCCTACCTGCTTGCATGGTCACCCTAGTCAGTGACCCCACAACTGGGTGGCAGTTCCTACACTGGAACACATGTGAGGTCGAAACACAAAAAGGGAACAGAAAAACAGTCATACAGTAAAGGGTCAATTGCCAGTCGGACAATTAAGTACAAAGCCGCCAGAGGCAAGCGAGGAAATCAAAACGCCAGAAAGTCAAAAACCAGGAGATCAATACAATGACAAATCGCCAGAAGCCAAAAACGTAGCCACAATACCAATCCAGAACTCCAAAAGCCAGAGGAGTCTTCAATACTACAAGGGAACAGCAGGAGGAGCCAGAGGACAAGAAATTCAACGGCACCTGCACATGCTCTGGAGTTCCAGCGCACCACATCATTGTCCTGAGGCTCCAACATGAGCGTGAGCCGCTCAGCTGATCTGTTTCCCCTGGCAACCAGACGCTGCTGCCGCACGGGGGCTGTGGAGGCCTGGGGAATAATTTACACATTTATATCTCTGCCTTTTCTGAATGTAAGACCACCCCTGTGCAAAAACTGTAAGAGACTGGTAACTATCTATGTATACACACTTACACAGAGAATGCTATCAATCACTGATAACACCTCCCCTGTTTACAACTGAAGTCAGATATAGCAGTTTTGGTGAATCTTTTCCAACCAAATCTGCTCAGCTCCTTCTGCTCTATAATATGCTGTCTGCAGATTGCACTGCATTTCATAGTGACAGGTCTTCTTTAAGAGGTACATAACTCTTAATACATTTGTTGCATCTTGTATTGTTGATGCACCACAAACTGAAATCTAGGCCAACATGCATGATTGAGTAAAAAGCGCTGGCTGGGACTCCTGCAATACATATGGTCGTTGTTATTAGTTTACATATGTGTAAATATAAGGATGGATATGTTGTTGGGCAAGGTAAAAAAGTGTTATAAGGGTAGATTTACTGGTTAATGTGTGAAGGAAGCAACCTTCCCATACACACACACACACACACACACACGCCCCTCCTGGACCTGTAAAAGAAAGATGACTTACCTGCTTTCCCGCGCCGGCCCACCTCTCCTTCTTTTTCAGGCCTGTGATGCTCTACTGGGCTCCCTCGATGTCAACATCCGGTTTGACATCACCGCAGCCAATCACCAGCTGTAGCGGTGACCTCCTCCCTTTATGTCATAACAAATTGTAACATAACGCAAGGGAATCTGGTCTTTGCCGCGGCCAGTGATTGGCTGTGGCGATGTGAAACTGGATGTTGTCATTAAGGGAGCCCAGCGGAGCATTACAGGCTGGGAGGAGAAGGAGCGGCGAGCGGGCACTGGGAGGCAGGTAAGTCATCTTTCCTTCACAAGTCAAGCCAAGTGGGGGAGTCTGCCAACCCCCCAGCCCCCTCCCATTTTTTCACAACCCCTTTAAAAATACAAAAATAAACCATACTTTTAACATTCCCCTGCTGCTCCTATACTGGCCCAGTCCCCACTGCTCAACGTGCCAGGAGCACCAAGAAAGGCCAGTTAATGGTTAAGGCAGATCACCACTTTGGCCAGTGATTGGCTGAGTGGACCTTTCTTACAATTCCCAGAATGTTACTTTGGGACCAGAAGGTAAAGAGCAGCAGGGACCCGCCAGAATCATAGCAGCAGTGGAATGGTGAAACTAAGTATGGTTTTTACTTTTTAATCCTTTGTGGTCCATATAAACAAAATCCCTGGAAAAGTCTTAAATATCATTTTGAACGATTCGATTTTTTTTAATTATTACAGGATTTTATTCAGCTCAATCGTTTGTAACAGCTTTTAGCTAATTATCAACAATAGAATGAAAATATTCAAGCAAGCAAGCCTCAGCATATGTTGAATGTATTTAAATGGTTCTTTCACCAATGGCAAGTGTTAATTAGTTTATTACAATCAGCATTTTAAGTTTTATTTCATTTAAATGTATCTTAACTTCCTACAGAAATATCTCTAAGGTGCGGTACAATACTGCCGTATCTGGCAAATGCCTGCTTAATTATTATGGTAATAGTTTCTCAGGTCAGAAAGCACAGTCACAGATCTTAAAATAAAGATACATTTATAGGACTGGAGCTACAAATAGACTTTTGCAGCAATTTTAATTGATTTTACCCGTTAAATGACAGCTGCAGGCACACAACTCAATTTACTGCTCTGGACTACAGCTGTAGTTCAATAGGCTGAGGTTAGACCTAGACTGGGGAATGCATTGAGTGGCTTCAAAATTGGTTCCGAATCAGCCATGTTATCAGTTACAGCGATTAACTTATTAGAGATAAAATTGTTGTGAAATGGCTACAGACAAGTAAATACAGTAGCTAGCGTTTTTATTTTTTAATCCTTAGAGAATGCTCCCTTGTTACAGTCACAGTCCTGGGTAGAAAAGGATCATGGGAGAGATCTTCTCAACATTCAAACTGCAATGCCAAGAAGGAAAAGTCATTATGGAAATCACAGGATTGATAGACATGCTAATGATATGCAAATGATAAAAAGAATGGAAGCAAAGTATTGAAAACACCTCAATTTATTCAATATTAAGTATAAGCCCCAATGCGCAGAAATTCACGCACTTACACACATTGGCATGCCATCAATGAGGAATGTTCAGCCACATTGAATGCATTTGGGCACACAAGTCATTAAGATCTGCTGTTGACAGCTCCCCTTGAAATTGTCAAAGACAGATCCAGATGGGAGATAGATCCCGAGATGCTGTGGGCCATGGTAGCACGTTTAGGCCATGCAGGCTGCTCACTGTAGCATGAGCAACATGCGGTCTGGTGTTAATTTGTTGAAAACAGGATTCTGGGACACATTGGTGAAATGGCCTCACCACTGGTTCCACAACCAAATTGATGCAATGCTGAGATGTTAATGTACCTGAACTGAAGACTAGAGGATTCTGGCTACAGTAAATTATGCCACACCATAATCCCAAGAGTAGGACCAGTGTGACGTTCCCTTGTGAAGGCCTCTGACAGACTAATATCCAGCTATCATTGCATTTGAGATAAAAGCAGGACACATCACTGATGAGAATAGACATCTAATTCAGACTCCATTGCTGTCTTGCTGTGCATCATGACAGCCTATGAGATCAGTGGTGTGAGGTAAATTGGACACCTGTAGCTAGATGTCTGGCTCATAGTCCAATGTCATGAAATGCTTTTTGATGGTCTGTGAAGGCTTGGAATGTGCTGTCCAATTTTGCTTGCAGTACAGAAAGGATGACGAGCTGTCCATGCAGAGGTTCTCCTCTGTGCACCTCTTGCTGTAATTCCAGTTCTTAATTTGCAGCAGACGTGATGGTGGGGCTGCCATGGGGTCCCTTTAAGTGAGACCTTTTTGTCGTGACGTCAATTGCATTTCAGCAACAAGGGACAGAGTCCCCCTAAGTAGATGGTGTTAGTGGTACCCAGGTGTAGGAATGCCAGAGTGGTGTTAAGGTAGCCTATGGTGTCCCTTTAGGTATGGCTGTGCACATGCCGCGGTGCTCCTACCTGGATATCCTGGAACCCCAGGCGTTGTCCGCCGTAGTGCAAATAGGGTAAATAGCTGATGAAGGGGATGACGAAATGAATTGGGTCCAGACTTGTATTAAAGTTGATAACAGCTTTACTTGAATAAACTTGCATCAGGGAACAATCTTCCAACTTTATCTTGGTCACCAGCAAGCTTTGGCATAAATTCTGGCAGGCAAACACATTCGGCTCTGCTACATCTGTCACTTTCTAGCTCTGCTGTGGTAATAGGATTAAATAGAAACTTTTCCTTTCTGCTGTACTTAGCTTTCTGTAGTCTGACCCTTTCTTTATCTTGATCTGTATAATTTATCTTTATCCAGGGAACCTTTCCTCCTGGCTTCTGAGGCTCCTTGCTCTTTTCTCTCTTGTTCCAGTAAAGCTGATGGTACTCTACTGGCCTTGGCAGGGCCTGTCCAACAAGGATGAGGGCCTGCTTCTTATCCCATCGAGGGGATCCTCCAGACTGCTCCTCACTAACTAAAACTCCTCCTTCTCTAGAGAGGACTAGAATGCATGGTTCCATTCCAGGCAAACTAATGCTGTCATAACTGCCGCCATCTGCTGGTGAACCAGGCACATTACATTTGAACATAACATTACAGAGAAAAAGATATGCACAGTGTTTTGAACCTGGAATAAATACACATGATGACAATATATTAACCATAGCAGATAGTAGAGAGGCATAGAGTGTGGTAATGCCACTCTGGGATGTTACACATTCTTCTCCCAACCACCAGGAGACACAATGTTGAACAGTCCTGACATCTCGGCCTAGGCATGTAGTGATCTGCTGTAGTGATAAACAGAGGTCTCTTAGTTTAAGGATTCTGTCCCTCTCAGTTTGGCAAGTGACAAGTGGTGATAACTTGCACAACGGCGAACAGTAGGCATCGCACAATCATCCCACATGACTTGATCTTAATGTTGTGGTTTCATGTGGCTAAAACCTGGTACTTCCTCGATTGGCATAATCTTACAGTTTGATGTTGCAATTTTAATGTTGAGAAGTGTATATTTATACATGGTTGTTAGATGTCCCCTTATACATCTTTCCTGTAAACTAAATAATCCTAATTTGTATAAACTTTTTGGGTCCTGTAGTCCACTAATTCCATATATTACTTTTGAATGCTCTCCAGCTCTGCTAGGTCATTCTTGTGCACAGGAGCCCAAAATTGTACACAATACTGCATATGTGGTCTGACTAATGATTTGTAAAGTGGGAGAACTATGGGGATAATTTATCAAGCCGTTGTAAAATAGAACTAGTTTAGTTGCCCATAGCAACCAATCGGATTCCACCTTTCATTTTTGACAGCTCCTTTGGAAAGTGAAAGCTGGAATCTGATTGGTTGCTATAGGCAACTAAGCCAGTTCAACTTTACACCAGTTTGATAAATCTCCCCCTATGTCCTTATCATCTGCATCTATGGCCCATTTAATGCACCCCATGATCTTATTGGACTTGGCAGCAGCTGCCTGACACTGGTTGCTATAGTTAAAGGGGTTCTGCAGTTTGTTTTAACTGATGATCTATCCTCTGGCCGTGCCTGGCCGTGCGGAGGCGAACGGATCCGTCCAGACTTACAATGTAAGTCAATGGGGACGGATCCGTTTGAAGTTGACACAGTATGGCTCAATTTTCAAACGGATCCGTCCCCCATTGACTTTCAATGTAAAGTCTGAACGGATCCGTTTGCATTATCATGAACAAAAAAAAAAAAAAATATTTTTTTTTTTGTTCATGGTAATGCAAACGGATCCGTTCTGAACGGATCCAAGCGTTTGCATTATAGGTGCGGATCCGTCTGTGCAGACACCAGACGGATCCGCACCAAACGCAGGTGTGAAAGTAGCCTAAGTAGTATTAAGAAGATCAGGGTAATACAATGAGAACAAAGAAGACAGTGGGATCCCCCTTGTCAGGGCAGCAGTTCTGCTCCTAGGCAGGGAGAGAGTTGGGATGCTGTGCAGTGTTTTACTGGGGTTGTTTTTATTTTGAGAGATTTTTATAACGACAATTAAAGGTTACTTTTTATCCAGAAAGAAGAGATGGGGTCGCCTACAGGTGCAGGGAATGGTAGAAAAATTCAGACTGTGATGCTAATACACAGTAGTTCAGTCAGTCAATGTTAATACAGTAGAGGTTAGGTCAATGGGACACTGTAGGAAATATTGAGATACCGTCTAACATTATACTATATATTTCTTTTAATTTCTCCTTCATTCTCCCCTGTTGTTGGATTTCCCAATACACATACAGATACTGACATTCAGAAAGCACACACAATATCTCTTGCACACTTTAGTTCAGTATATGATGTTCTCCTCATTTAATAAATAAAGTTCATATTCCTGGACCTTGAGTTCTTGTGTAGCAGCAGGTGCCTAGGAGAGCATTATGGTTGCTTTCAAAAACAGTCATGAAAATAACAACAGGCCTACAAGACACAGTAATAATATGCACATGCAAACATAAGTGTTCAATAACGGCAAGGACCGAGATGGAAGGTTCAAGGACCCCCCTGACATCAAGTCGCTTGTGATTAAATGGCCAAAGAGAAAAGGGGAGAAGGCGCTCATAGGTGGTGGTAGACAAGATATGTTGTTATTTGTTCCTAGCCAGGGTGAGTGGTTGCTACTCACCTTGGTTAGGTTGTACTTTTGGTAGTGCAGTTCTGGTGGAGGTAAAATCGTGGGGTGATGTGGGTTGGTGCAGCCGGTTGTCGTCCAAGTTGACCATGGGCGGGAGCCAAGCCGCCACTTTGGTGCGAATTGTGGTGTATGGGGAGGGGGCTCGTCTGCACTGGGTTCATGCAGTGAGCGGGTGGACACAAGGCGCAGTTCACAACCCAGTTGAGGATACGAAGTATTTTTTATTTTTTGATTAGCAAAGACGACGCGTTTCGGGGTACGCAGACCCCTTTATCAAGTCTGTATCCTTGTCACCGTAGGCTAATTGGAGGTCACTCTTGTTGGAGATCCCTTATTTGGGGGGTGTACGGCGGTCCGCACTGCTTGGTAATGCGGCCGGTGAGTGTCCTCCAGTGGTAGCGCTTCTGCACGTGTAGCCAGTGGTGTCACGTGCAGAAGCGCTACCACTGGAGGACACTCACCGGCCGCATTACCAAGCAGTGCGGACCGCCGTACACCCCCCAAATAAGGGATCTCCAACAAGAGTGACCTCCAATTAGCCTACGGTGACAAGGATACAGACTTGATAAAGGGGTCTGCGTACCCCGAAACGCGTCGTCTTTGCTAATCAAAAAATAAAAAATACTTCGTATCCTCAACTGGGTTGTGAACTGCGCCTTGTGTCCACCCGCTCACTGCATGAACCCAGTGCAGACGAGCCCCCTCCCCATACACATCAAGTCGCTTGTGACTTGAGCCTTGTCAATCATCTGCTTTTTCAATGGAGGTGCTCAATGGCCTCATCAAGAGTCCTATTTTGCTCATCATTCACTGGGATGGAGGTATAGCAATAATTTCTAATAACTGCACAACTGAGAAACCAGAATCATATCAAGAGCATATTGGTTCTGCACAGCTGTCAGTCTCAGACCTCTGATCTTCTCCTTGACAGCATTCAAGGCCTTGTCTGTGATATTTATGAACTTTAAGAGTTCGTACCTGTTATTCTGGATCCATTTAGCATTTGCTGCTGTTTCTAATCCAGGAGTCAGCCGACTTGCAAAGAAAGTTTCAGCATTTGAAAATATTTTAAAGTCATTTGGAACTTCCTAAGGAACAAAGTATGGATTTCTCTTTATTCGTACACTCTCACCTACAGTATAAATTTTTGCACAAGCCTGCACTGCTGATATTTTCCTGATGGTCACACTACCAGCAAGTGTGGTTTTGAGTTTCTCTCACATCCAGTTTCTCCCAGGTGACGTCTCCTCGGATGTACTGCGGTGGGGCACAGGAGCGCATAGTTCCCTGCCCCGCTGCCGATGTGGTAGTGAAATCCTGGCGCAGGCATGCATAATGACATCATCACATGCGCCTGTGCTGGGACGCAGTACAGTGAAGTGTGCTCACCTGCCATCGCACGCCTGGACATAGCTGAGTATTTAAGCTTTTAGTTTTTTTTTAGTTTTTTTTTAGTTTTTCATTTTATGTGCCAACTTTGGGGTACATGGGGGGGGGGGACACAGGAGGACATGTGAAGAGACAGTACATCAGGGAGAAATTGCAGTATGGGAGCAAATTACTATGTGTTGGAAAAATATTATGATGGGATTACTATGTGGGGGCAAATTATTATGGGAGGGATTACTATGTGGGGAAAATTACTATATGGGGCAATGTGGGGGAAACTACTGTGTAGGGGTAGTGTGGGGGAAATTACTGTATGGGGCAGTGTGGGGGGAATCTACTGTGTGGAGGCAACTACTGTGTGGATGCAGTGTGGGGGAAACTACTGTGTGGGAGTAGTGTCAGGGAAACTACTGTGTGGGGGCAGTGTGGGGGAAATTACTGTGTGGGGGGAAACTACTGTGTGGGGGAAACTACTGTGTGGGAGTAGTGTCAGGGAAACTACTGTGTGGGGGCAGTGTGGGGGAAACTACTGTGTGGAGGCAGTGTAGGGGAAATTACTGTGTGGGGGAAACTACTGTGTGGGGGAAACTACTGTGTGGGAGTAGTGTCAGGGAAACTACTGTGTGGGGGCAGTGTGGGGGAAACTACTGTGTGGAGGCAGTGTAGGGGAAATTACTGTGTGGGGGAAACTACTGTGTGGGGGAAACTACTGTGTGGGGGAAACTACTGTGTGGGGGCAGTGTGGGGGAAACTACTGTGTGGAGGCAGTGTAGGGGAAATTACTGTGTGGGGGAAACTACTGTGTGGGGGAAACTACTGTGTGGGGCAGTGTGGGGGAAACTACTGTGTGGGAGTAGTGTCAGGGAAACTACTGTGTGGAGGCAGTGTAGGGGAAATTACTGTGTGGGGGGAATCTACTGTGTGGGGCAGTGTCAGGGAAACTGCTGTGTGAGGCAGTGTCAGGGAAACTACTGTGTGGGGGCAGTGTAGGGGAAATTACTGTGTGGGGGAAACTATTGTGTGGGGGAGTGTCGGGGAAACTACTGTGTGGGGCAGTGTGGGGGAAACTACTGTGTGGGAGTAGTGTCAGGGAAACTACTGTGTGGAGGCAGTGTAGGGGAAATTGCAGTGTGGGGGGAATCTACTGTGTGGGGCAGTGTCAGGGAAACTGCTGTGTGAGGCAGTGTCGAGGAAACTACTGTGTGGGGGAAATTACTGTGTGGGGGAAGTGTGGGGGAAACTACTGTGTGGAGGCAGTGTAGGGGAAATTACTGTGTGGGGGAAACTACTGTGTGGGGGAAACTACTGTGTGGGAGTAGTGTCAGGGAAACTACTGTGTGGGGGCAGTGTGGGGGAAACTACTGTGTGGAGGCAGTGTAGGGGAAATTACTGTGTGGGGGAAACTACTGTGTGGGGGAAACTACTGTGTGGGAGTAGTGTCAGGGAAACTACTGTGTGGGGGCAGTGTGGGGGAAACTACTGTGTGGAGGCAGTGTAGGGGAAATTACTGTGTGGGGGAAACTACTGTGTGGGGGAAACTACTGTGTGGGGCAGTGTGGGGGAAACTACTGTGTGGGAGTAGTGTCAGGGAAACTACTGTGTGGAGGCAGTGTAGGGGAAATTACTGTGTGGGGGGAATCTACTGTGTGAGGCAGTGTCAGGGAAACTACTGTGTGGGGGCAGTGTAGGGGAAATTACTGTGTGGGGGAAACTATTGTGTGGGGGAGTGTCGGGGAAACTACTGTGTGGGGCAGTGTGGGGGAAACTACTGTGTGGGAGTAGTGTCAGGGAAACTACTGTGTGGAGGCAGTGTAGGGGAAATTGCAGTGTGGGGGGAATCTACTGTGTGGGGCAGTGTCAGGGAAACTGCTGTGTGAGGCAGTGTCGAGGAAACTACTGTGTGGGGGAAATTACTGTGTGGGGGAAGTGTGGGGGAAACTACTGTGTGGGGCAGTGTCAGGGAAACTACTGTGTGGAGGCAGTGTGGGGGAAACTACTGTGTGGAGGCAGTGTGGGGGAAACTACTGTGTCGGGGTAGTGTGGGGGAAATTACTGTGTGGGAGTAGTGTCAGGGAAACTACTGTGTGGAGGCAGTGTGGGGGAAATTACTGTGTGGGAGTAGTGTCAGGGAAACTACTGTGTGGGGCAGTGTCAGGGAAACTGCTGTGTGGGAGTAGTGTCAGGGAAACTACTGTGTGGAGGCAGTGTAGGGGAAATTACTGTGTGGGGGAAACTACTGTGTGGGGGAGTGTCGGGGAAACTACTGTGTGGGGCAGTGTCAGGGAAACTACTGTGTGGGAGTAGTGTCAGGGAAACTACTGTGTGGAGGCAGTGTAGGGGAAATTATTGTGTGGGGGGAATCTACTGTGTGGGGCAGTGTCAGGGAAACTGCTGTGTGGGGGAAACTACTGTGTGGGAGTAGTGTCGAGGAAACTACTGTGTGGGGGAAATTACTGTGTGGGGGAAGTGTGGGGGAAACTACTGTGTGGGACAGTGTGGGGGAAACTACTGTGTGGGGCAGTGTGGGGGAAACTACCGTGTGGGGCTTTGTGGGGGAAACTACTGTGTGGGGGCAGTGTGGGGGAAACAACCGTGTAGTTGCAGTGTGGGGGAAATTACTGTGTGGGGGGTAAATTACTATGGGGGATTACTATGGGGGGGGCAGTGTGGGGGAAATTACTATATGGGGGCAGGGTGCGGGGCAGTCTTGCTATTGGGGAGGCACTGT
Source organism: Bufo bufo (assembly GCF_905171765.1). Classification (NCBI taxonomy): domain Eukaryota; kingdom Metazoa; phylum Chordata; class Amphibia; order Anura; family Bufonidae; genus Bufo; species Bufo bufo. Next base: position 160,560,877 of record NC_053397.1, read on the forward strand.
AGGGGCAGTTCTATTATTTTTGGGGACACTATACAGGGGTTATTACCTGGAGCACAATATAGGGTGTTATTATTATTACTGGGGCACACTAGGGGACATTATAGCTGCTGTGGACACTATAGGGACATTGGGGGTAATTTATCAAACTGGTGTAAAGTAGAACTGGCTTAGGCTACTTTCACACTCGCGTTTTGTGCGGATCCGTCATGGATGGATCTGTTCAGATAATACCACCATCTGGATGGATGTCGTATATCTGGACTTCTCCAAAGCATTTGACACTGTACCACATAAAAGGTTAGTATATAAAATGAGAATGCTCTGACGTCTGTATGTGGGTAAGTAACTGGCTCAATGATAGAAAACAGAGGGTGGCTATTAACGGTACACACTCAGATTGGGTCACTGTCACTAGTGGGGTACCTCAGGGCAGGGCCGGTACAAGGCAGGGGCCGAAGGAGCGGGTGCCCTGGGCGCTACCATTTGCGGACAGGAGGGGGGCGCAGGTGAAGTGCCAGCCACGGCCCCCCCTACATCATGCTGTGCCCCCCCATGTGCCCCCCCAACTAAAATGACCCCCCCCCCCCAAGTGAGCAGCCGCCGCCGGGCACAGGGAGATGAGCGCTTCCATTGCGCTCATCTCCATTGTAAACTGTCTGTGCCAGCGGAGGTGCAGGGGAGGGAGAGGCGTGTCCCTTCCCTTTCCTCTGATAGGCTGCAGGCAGGCACCGAAGTGGAGGAGAGGCCCCGCCCCCTAATTACTCCTGTTTACCTTTCTAAAGCTAAAGGACCTTTGATGATGTCATCACAGGTCCTGTAAGGGAACTGCACAGTGTAAAGTGTAGTTCCCAGGTTAGAACAGTGCATCTGCCAGGACCTGTGATGACATCATCTTCAACATCACAGGTCCTGCAGAATCTAGCAAAGGAACTGCACCAAAAATGGTGTAGTTCCTAGGTTTCAAAGGTACATCTGCCAGGACCTGTGATGACATCATCACAGGTCCTTCAACCCCTAACAGCAAGTATTAAAAGTTCACAAGCAACTCTGTATTGATCCATACAGACTGGAATGGAGAGGTAAGAGGAGGTCCTCCACTTTTCATCATTTACCCCCCCCCCCCCCTCTATGCCCTGTTTTTACTCATTGCTCACTCATGTATACTACTTCAGACAGTTACCACTACCTCATGTACCTCACAGTGACTATAATGCATAACTGACCACATATTTCTATAAACACTGCATCTACAGTATTATACCTTCTATGTGTCACATCAATACACTGCTCTGTATATATATATATATATATATATATATATATATATACACACACATACATGCACACACACTGCATATATTACACAGTATTATACATGCAATATGTACAGATATATAGTATATACCGCAGTGCACTGATATGTGAGGTATGAGGTATAATAGATGCTGTGTGTACAGATATCAGTACACTTCTGTATATACTATATATGTGAGGTACGAGGTATAATAGATGCAGTGTGTACAGATATATAGTATATACAGCAGTGTACTGATATGTGAGGTACGAGGTGTCAATACACTGCTGTATTTACTATATACCTGTACACACTGCATCTATTATACCTCGTACCTCACATATTACACTACTGTATATACTGTATACACTGCATATATTATACCCCGTACCTCACATATCAGTACACTGCTGTATATACTATATACCTGTACACACTGCATCTATTATACCCTGTACCTCACATATCAGAACACTAGGGAATATACTATATACCTGTACACACTGCATCTATTATACCGCGTACCTCACATAACTGTACACTGCTGTATATAATATACATCTGCATCTATTATACCTCTTTTGTGTGCCAGGGCTGTTTTGTAATCCCATTCCGGCCCTGATGGCATAAATTATAAAACGCAGCAGCAAGAATAGTTCATGGAACAAAGGGAGGGGCTATAAAAGGGGAATGGGGGCCCAATTTAGATTCCTGCTATGGGGCCCAGTGATTTTTATGTACGCCCCTGGCTGCAGGCACTAGGCCGGCAGCCTATCAGAGGCCGGCGCAATGACGTCATCGTGCCGCCTGAGCCTTACATTACAGCGTGGGACACAGGAAGAGGCTGCATCGCATCGCTGACACTTAGGTAAGTATAAGTGTTTTTTTTTTGTTTTTTTTTACAATAGTGTTACTGGCACATTGGGGGGGCTTATTACAAAACTGGCACATGATGATGGGGGGGACTTTATACTGGCACATGATGATGGGGGGGAACTTTATAGTGTCTGTGACTTTCAAAGTCCCACAGTCCTTTGTTCTATTGCTTTAAGTATATTCTTGTTTTGAAACAACATTGATTCTTTCTTAAAAACGGGGGGGGGGGGGGGGGGGCGCAGTTTGCCATCTTCGCCCTGGGCACCAAATGGCCTTGTCCCAGCCCTGCCTCAGGGGTCAGTATTGGGCTCTATATTCTCTTCAATATATTTATTAATGATCTCGTAGAAGGCTTGCATAGTAAAATATCAATTTTCGCAGATGACACTAAACTGTGTAAAGTAATTAACACTGAAGAGGACAGTATACTACTACAGAGGGATCTGGATAGATTGGAGGCTTGGGCAGATAAGTGGCAGATGAGGTTTAACACTGACAAATGTAAAGTTATGCACATGGGAAGGAATAATGCAAGTCACCCGTACATACTAAATGGTAAAACACTCGGTAACACTGACATGGAAAAGGATCTAGGAATTTTAATAAACAGCAAACTAAGCTGCAAAAACCAGTGTCAGGCAGCTGCTGCCAAGGCCAATTAGATAATGGGTTGCATCAGAAGGGGCATAGATGCCCGTGATAAGAACATAGTCCTACCACTTTACAAATCGCTAGTCAGACCACACATGGAGTACTGTGTACAGTTCTGGGCTCCTGTAAAAAAGGCAGACATAGCAGAGCTGGAGAAGGTCCAGAGGAGGGCAACTAAAGTAATAACTGGAATGGGGCAACTACAGTATCCTGAAAGATTATCAAAATTAGGGTTATTCACTTTAGAAAAAAGACGACTGAGGGGAGATCTAATTAATATGTATAAATATATCAGGGGTCAGTACAGAGATCTATCCCATCATCTATTTATCCCCAGGACTGTGACTGTGACGAGGGGACATCCTCTGAGTCTGGAAGAAAGAAGGTTTGTACACAAACATAGAAGAGAATTCTCTACGGTAAGAGCAGTGAGACTATGGAACTCTCTGCCTGAGGAGGTGGTGATGGTGAGTACAATAAAGGAATTCAAGAGGGGCCTGGATGTATTTCTGGAGCATAATAATATTTCAGGCTATAGCTAATAGAGAGGGGTCGTTGATCCAGGGAGTTATTCTGATTGCCTGATTGGAGTCGGGAAGGAATTTTTTATTCCCCTAAAGTGGGGAAAATTGGCTTTTACCTCACAGTTTTTTTTTTTGCCTTCCTCTGGATCAACTTGCAGGATAACAGGCCGAACTGGATGGACAAATGTCTTTTTTCGGCCTTATGTACTATGTTACTATGTATGTTACTTTACACCAGTTTGATAAATGACCCCAATTATGACTATTATATGTATTCTCCTACAAGTCTTTTTTTTTATAATTATATGTATTTTAAATTTGGCGACCAAATTTTTTAGTTTAGGAGCCAATTTGGGGTCATTTGGGGTATTTTTTTTATTCTGAAGATGTCATATGGCCTAGGAAAAGACTGTGGCGCTCACGAAGCACCGCAGCCTCTTCATACTAAAAAACTAAACTAAAATGGAGGGAGGGGCCTAAGTTGGGTAGACAGCCCCAGGTCTATCATGCACTTAATCCGCCCCTGTATGCAGCATATGTCAAATGATAACAGAAGTCATAATGCCAATGTGAACAGAACATAAGCGATGCAGACTAGTGTTTCCCAGTGTTTCTATAGACTCTACTAGGTCTTACGGTTCTTGGAAACTTAATGACAACATACTTAGAGACGCTGTTTGTGTCGCGGATATTAGATCCGCTATCTCTGATTTTATAGCGATCCACAAAGCTGACCCCTCTAGCCTGACTGTACAATGGGAGACTCTGAAATGTGTGGTAAGAGGTAGACTTCTCTTACACGCCTCTAGATTGAAGAAAATGTGATCTGAGGAGATAAAGGCGCTATTGCAGAAGTTGGCCGCTTTGGAACAGAAACATAAGGGTTCACTCTCCACCTTGGTTCACCAGGAGCTCTGCGATACACGCTTGGCTCTTAAGAAAATAATTGACCAAAAGTACCTGAGCGCTAGAGATAGGTTGCAGAAGCTTTTTTATGGTCAAGGCCAAGGGGATAGAAGTGGCAGACTACTGGCGAGAGTGTTGTGGCCGAAACTGAACTCCTCTTATATTCCCTCCCTCAATCGTAGGGTGGGAGGACGGGTACATGCAACTGGTGACATTCTCTGGGAATTTCGTTCCTATTATGAAGAACTATATAGTTTGCGGGGGAAGTTCGGTGATCTACCTCTGGACACTAAAACTCAGAAAATTAGAGAGTATATCTCGGGTTTGCTAGGCCGATGTCTCTACTCCTTTCACCAGTATGTGTAATTCCTTAGCAGCTGGCTCGTTCTTCCCACCCCAAGCCTTGATGGCCCACATATGTGTCATACCGAAGCCGGGTAGAGACCCCCTGCCCTGTAGCAATTACCGCCCAATCTCTCTGATCAATGTGGACGTAAAGATCTACGCCAAAATCTTGTGATCCTAGCGCCCAGGTTCGGGTCAATGGCTCCCTATCGTCACCCTTCCGCATCCATAGTGGTACCAGACAGGGGGGCCTGCTTTCCCCTCTTTTGTATATTATGGTTATGGAATTCCTGGCTAGAGCTCTTAGAGCCAATGAATCTATTAGGAGACTAGGTGAACTTGAGTCGAAGATCGCCATTTATGCAGATGTTCTCCTTAATTACTGTTCCAATCCATTGGTCAGTTTCCCTAATATACTAAAGGAATTTTCGACCTTCGGAGGTCTTAGCAACTTTAAAGTCAACCTCCATAAGTCTGAGGTACTTAATGTTACACTACCTCCAGACATGGTTGATCATCTGCAATCCCCATGTCCATTTCGCTGGGCTCCACGGTTATCCCCTCTAACTCCTCAGATCTCTTTTCACTAAACTTTACTCCCCTTATAGAAGATATTAGGAAGCACTTACAGAAATGGAAGACCTTACCGTTGTCCTGGTTTGGTAGGATACATGCGCTTAAAATGAATATACTCCCTGGGATCTTATACCTCTTTTGCACCATTCCTATACCCCTGTCTAATGGTTTCTTCAAGACCTTTAGATCCATGTTCCTGAAATTCATCTGGGCAGGTTCTAACCCTAGGTTGGGGATCCGATATCTGGTCCGCCACAAGCTGAGGGGAGCTGCGGGGGTCCCGGATCTCTCGAAATATCATAAGGCTGCAATTCTTTCATATACAGTACAGACCAAAAGTTTGGACACACCTTCTCATTCAAAGAGTCTTCTTTATTTTCATGACTATGAAGGCATCAAAACTATGAATTAACACATGTGGAATTATATACATAACAAACAAGTGTGAAACAACTGAAAATATGTCATATTCTAGGTTCTTCAAAGTAGCCACCTTTTGCTTTGATTACTGCTTTGCACACTCTTGCCATTCTCTTGATGAGCTTCAAGAGGTAGTCCCCTGAAATGGTTTTCACTTCACAGGTGTGCCATGTCAGGTTTAATAAGTGGGATTTCTTGCCTTATAAATGGGGTTGGGACCATCAGTTGCATTGAGGAGAAGTCAGGTGGATACACAGCTGATAGTCCTACTGAATAGACTGTTAGAATTTGTATTATGGCAAGAAAAAAGCAGCTAAGTAAAGAAAAACGAGTGACCATCTTTACTTTAAGAAATGAAGGTCAGTCAGTCAGCCGAAAAATTGGGAAAACTTTGAAAGTAAGGGCTATTTGACCATGAAGGAGAGTGATGGGGTGCTGCGCCAGATGACCTGGCCTCCACAGTAACCGGACCTGAACCCAATCGAGATGGTTTGGGGTGAAATGGACCGCAGAGTGAAGGCAAAAGGGCTAACAAGTGCTAAGCATCTCTGGGAACTCCTTCAAGACTGTTGGAAGACCATTTCAGGTGACTACCTCTTGAAGCTCATCAAGAGAATGCCAAGAGTGTGCAAAGCAGTAATCAAAGCAAAAGGTGGCTACTTTGAAGAACCTAGAATATGACATATTTTCAGTTGTTTCACACTTGTTTGTTATGTATATAATTCCACATGTGTTAATTCATAGTTTTGATGCCTTCATAGTCATGAAAATAAAGAAAACTCTTTGAATGAGAAGGTGTGTCCAAACTTTTGGTCTGTACTGTTGTCACGGGGTTCCGAAGGTGCACTCGGTCCCCCATTGCCCGCAGAACTGTTTCTTAGCTTTTGGAATGAGGTTCTGTGTTTGACCTCATTCCCAGGGCGGCTTTACTAGCTGGGTGGCTCCCTGCTCCTAGTCTGCCTTGAGCGCCTAGCTGATCACTCGGTGCTCGACTGGTTGGTCTGTCGGTCATGTGACGCTGGCCACGTCACATGACCCTCACTCCCCACTATAAATACAGGCAGCCTGCTGGCTACAGGTTGCCTGTTAATTTCTAGGTTCCTGGCTATTTGTTGGACTACTGAATATTTACCTGATCCTGTTCCCTGACGATCCTCTGCCTGCTCCTCCTGTACTGCGCATACATCCTGGTATTGTGACCTCGGCTCCCACCTGACTACTCTCTTTGGACTCCTCTTGTACTTCGCTACTCTCCTGGTATTTGACCCCGGCTTCTCCTGACCATTCTTTGCTCAATCCGTTGTACTGCGTAGCTCTCTTGGTTCTGACCCGGTCCGTTCATGTTCCGTATTTTGTCTTGTCTGTCTTCCCTGCACATATCCTAAGTTAGGGACTGCCGTCCAGTTGTCCCCTGTCATCAGGACTCGTGAGGCAAGTAGGCAGGGCCAGGGGTGAGGGTGGAGCGCAGTGGTCACTACCCTTCCCCCTGTGTTTGTGTGGACATGACCGTTACAGATTAACAGGCCCAATAACCACTGTATCATGAATCCTCTTACTACCCTGACTGACCATGTCTCTAATTTGACACAGAGGGTGCAGGAGCTAGGAGAGAAACTCCGTTCTTGTGAGTTAGGGCAAGGTTCTTCCACTCCTCTGTCCTCCAGTCCATATTTTGAACCCCAGATCAAGCTCCCAGAACCCTTTTCTGGAGACCGGAAGAGGTTTCTCTCCTTTAAGGAGAATTGCAAACTCTACTTCCGTTTGCGCCCCGTGTCCTCCGGTCCCGAGAGCCAACGCGTGGGGATTATCATTTCTCTACTACAGGGTGATCCCCAGGACTGGGCATTTTCGTTACCTCCTGGGGCCAGTTGTCTAACTTCTGTGGAGGGGTTTTTTCAGGCCCTGGGTACCCTCTATGACAAACCAGACAGGGCCCTGGTAGCCGAGACAGCTCTTAGGGCACTGGTTCAGGGCCATCTCCCTGCGGAGGAGTATTGCACCCAATTCAGACGGTGGTGTGTCCCCTCAGGATGGAATGAACCAGCCCTGAAGAGTCAGTTTAGGTCTGGTCTGATCTGATAATTTAAAAGATCTATTGGTCAATTACCAAATTCCTGAGACCTTAGAGGAGATGATGACCCTAGTTGTCCGACTTGACAGACGACTTAGAGAGAGACGACAAGAACGACAGTTCTGTTCTCAGATGGTGGTCCAGCCAGAGGCCTTTTCCAGGGACAACACTGAGGTCTCCACCGAGGAACCCATGCAGGTTGGCATGACCCGGGGTAATCTTCGTCGCAGACGCGGAGAGTGCTTCTACTGTGGAGATCCTGGCCATTGGATCAACAAGTGTCCTAAAAGGGTTCTCTCTGACAAGTCTTCTAAGGCAAGACAACCTAAAGACCAGGTACACCCTGATTTTTCTAAAGGTAAGCTTTTGGTACCCATAACAATTTCTCTGGGGGTTAATAAGTGGCCGGGTAAGGCCTTTATTGACTCCGGTTCAGCGGCCAGCTTTATGGACTTTGAGTTTGCTTGTAAATTGGGTATTCCAATGTTTGCTTTACCTACACCTATCCATGTCATGGCTATTGATGCTACTCCCCTGATTGGTGGTACGGTGAGGTCATGTACCTCTGAAATTTCTCTGTCCGTGGGTGTGTGCCACTCAGAGAGATGTTCTCTTCTAGTCCTGGAGAACCTACCGGTTGAGGTGGTACTAGGGTTGCCTTGGCTCCGTTTACATAACCCCACAATTGATTGGTCCAAAGGAGAGTTGGTGAAATGGGGACCTAAGTGTGACTCATGCTTGTCCGTGGTCCAGGCTGGGGTTTCAGTAAGGTCTAATACATTACCCTCTGTTATTAAGGAATATTCTGATGTGTTCTCATCCCTTACTCCAGAGGTTCTACCCCCCCATAGACCTTATGATTGCGCCATAGAGCTAATTGAGGGTGCCGAATTTCCTAAAGGTCGAATTTATAATCTTTCAGGGCCCGAACGCAAGGCTATGGAAGATTATATTAATGTCACGAGGGTATCAAGAGCCACGTCTGACTCCGTTTTACCCGGGGTCAGGAAGTCGCAGCGGGTGGCTGCGCGCTCTATATCTAAAGATCACGTTGTTTCTTAGTGATTGTTTTCTGTGTTTGCCTTGCTATCCTTTTTGTCTCACTCAGGGATCCGTAGCTTCTCCTCCTCAGCTGTTTCTTGTCTGCCACTCCCAACCTCCTTATATTCTCCCCTCACACTTCTCTAGTTGCCAGTTATAGAGCTTCCTGCCTGGACATCTATACTGACCCACTGGACTTGTGAATCCTGGTTGTCGTTCCAGAGTGCTTCCCTCCGGATCCCTGTGGGGCTTCTTGTTGTCTCCTGTTGTCGCCCACCTGGGATTATATGTTGAGTCTGTGTTGTCTGTCCTCCCCTTGGTGTTTTCCCTTAGAGCTAGTGGTGCGGACTAGTGTTCCCACCGCCCTGTTCACTATCTATGGCTCAGCTTAGGGAAAGCCAGGGCTTTAGGCACGTGATCAGCGTACGGGTGAGGAACCGTCTAGGGACGTCAGGGCAGCCAGGTGCCAGCCGCAAGGTGAGTCAGGGGTCACCATCTTCCCTCTCACTTGGGCAGGGCCCTCCTCGTTCCCCCTCCCTCTGTGTCACGTATGTGATAATCACGCCGACCGTGATATTATAACTGGCCATTACTTTTTGAGAAAAAAAAAATAATATTTTTTTTTTTTTTTTTTTTTTTTTCTCTACTTAGAATCCAATATGGATCCTATTGCTGCCTTGGCAAAACAGCTTCAAGGCCTGTCTTTGGAGGTGGCAGGATTGAAGGCGTCTGTCCTCCAACAACAGCAGCAAATGCAGCAGACCGCACCCCCAGCGGTTGCTATGGGTAACCAGGTTGTTACAGAACCCAAGGTTGCTCTTCCTGACAGATTTTCTGGGGGAAGGGACAAATTTGCTACGTTCCGTGAGGCCTGCAAATTATATTTTAAGTTGCGCCCTTACTCCTCAGGTAATGAAGAACAGCGGGTAGGGATTGTCATTTCCCTGCTTCAGGGGGACCCGCAATCCTGGGCGTTCTCGTTACCCCCTGGTTCTCAGGCTCTTCTGTCAGTGGAGGGATTTTTTGGGGCTTTGGGTCTCATATATGATGACCCTGACCGAGTCGCCCTGGCTGAGTCGAAGTTACGGAGACTCCTACAGGGAGATCGGTCAGCAGAGGAATATTGCTCAGAGTTCCGTAGGTGGACTACGGATACTCAGTGGAACGACCCGGCTCTCAGGAGTCAGTTCTGCTCTGGGTTATCTGAAAGGGTTAAGGATGCACTGGCGCTGTATGAGACCCCCCTTTCCCTTGATGCTGTTATGTCCCTCTCTATCAGAATAGATAGACGTCTTAGGGAGAGATCGAAAATTCCTGAGCAATTGGTTACCTCTCCCAAGCAACAGTTAGTCTGTACTGACTTAGATGACCCTATGCAGCTAGGCGGAACTTCTCGTCAGATCCGTCCTCCCGAGGTTCGCCGTAGGGAGGGGGGCTTGTTTTTTCTGTGGGGGGAAGGGTCATTTCATTAATGTCTGTCCCTCCTTTCTCAAAAACAAAAGACCGTCGGAAAACTACTAACCCCAGGCTGTGCGGAGGATGTCAGCCGGGGGGTATACGTTTCCTCCATACGAACATCTCAATTTGTGTTACCAGCGGTTATTGTTTTTGGTGTTAAGACAGAGTCTATTTCTTTTTTTCTAGACAGTGGAACAGGGGTAAACTTGATAGATGCCCATTTTGCCCGCACTATGGGTTTGTCTCTCTGTACGCTGCAGAGACCTATTCCCGTATTCGCTATAGATTCTGCTCCTCTGTCTCAGAGAAACCTCACCCACATTGTTCATAATTTACACCTTCGGGTAGGGGACCACCATAATGAGTGTCTTTCATGTTACGTTCTGGAGGGCCTTCCCTCTCCTGTGGTATTGGGTCTTCCCTGGTTGGTAGCGCACAATCCAGTGGTGGATTGGCAGGCCAGGGAGATATTGGAGTGGAGTGAGCATTGCAGAGAGAATTGCTTAAATAACAATTGCTTAATCGCCTCCATAGCTCCCCTACCTACATTTATTTCGGACTTTGAGGACGTTTTTTCTGAAAAGGGTTGTCAGAAGCTACCACCTCATCGTCCTTATGATTGCCCGGTTAACCTGATTCCCGGTGCAAAATTACCCAAGTCCAGGTTGTATAATCTTTCGGGTCCTGAGAGACAAGCCATGAAAGATTATATCACCGAGAGTCTGGCTAAGGGACACATCAGACCCTCTTCTTCACCCGTGGCTGCAGGGTTTTTCTTTGTTAAAAAGAAAGATGGGGGCCTGCGTCCTTGCCTAGATTTCCGTGAGCTAAACCGGATAACCATCCGAGACCCATACCCTCTTCCTCTCATTCCTGACCTTTTTAATCAGATTGCGGGTGCTAGGTGGTTCTCCAAACTTGATCTTAGGGGGGCCTACAATCTGATTCGTATCAAGGAAGGGGATGAGTGGAAGACAGCTTTTAACACCCCTGAGGGGCATTATGAAAATCTAGTTATGCCTTTCGGTCTGACCAATGCCCCTGCTGTCTTCCAACATTTCGTTAATTATATTTTTAGTCATCTCATCGGCAGGTTTGTAGTCATATACCTAGATGATATCTTAATTTATTCGGCTGATCTGAAAACACATGAGGTGCATGTCAGGCAAGTACTGCAGGTCCTATGGACGAATAAATTATATGCGAAAATTGAAAAATGTGTCTTCGCCGTTCAGGAATTACAGTTCCTGGGATATCTATTATCTGCTTCAGGTTTTCGCATGGATCCTGGGAAGGTCCAGGCAATTTTAGATTGGGATCTTCCTGAGAACCTTAAAGCCCTACAACGGTTTTTGGGTTTCGCAAATTTCTATAGAAAGTTCATTAAAAATTATTCAGTGATCGTTAAACCCCTTACCGACATGACTAGGAAGGGGACTGATTTTTCCAAATGGTCTGACGCCGCTAAAAATGCGTTTTCCTCTCTAAAGGAGAGGTTTACCTCGGCACCTGTTTTAATTCAACCTGATGTCTCCCAGCCTTTTATTGTTGAGGTAGATGCGTCAGAGGTGGGAGTGGGGGCTGTATTGTCTCAGGGTCCGTCTCCTGGCAAATGGCGTCCTTGCGCTTTCTTTTCCAAAAAGTTATCTTCTGCAGAGAAGAATTATGATATTGGAAATAGGGAACTGTTGGCGATTAAACTGGCGCTTGAAGAGTGGCGTCACTTCTTAGAGGGAGCAATCAACCCCCGTCACGGTGATTACGGATCACAAAAACCTTCTGTACCTAGAATCGGCTAAGCGTCTCACCCCTAGACAAGCTAGGTGGTCGCTATTCTTTACCAGATTTAACTTTGTAATCACCTATCGTCCTGGGGCAAAAAAATACCAAGGCAGACGCATTATCCCGTAGTTTCCCTGGAGGGGGTAATGTTAGTGATCCGGTACCTATTTTACAAAGAGGAGTGGTTGTCTCTGCCGTACACTCTGTTCTAGAGGGAAAGGTGTTAGAGGCCCAGGGGGACGCCCCGGCCTCTTGCCCCTCAGAGAAATTGTTTGTACCGTTAAACCTGCGTCTTGAATTATTAAAAGAACATCATAATTCGGCACTTGCTGGGCACCCGGGTAGTAAAGAAACCTTGGAGCTATTATCTCGTCGTTTTTGGTGGCCAAGGTTGCGTCAGGATGTCTACTTTCTCTACTTGTGCACGCGCGAAAGTCTCTCATACACGTCCAGCAGGGTCTTTATTGCCACTTTTCATCCCCAATAGGCCATGGACACATCTGTCAATGGATTTCATCACTGACTTACCGTTGTCGGCGGGTAAAACAGTTATCTTGGTAGTAGTAGACAGGTTTAGCAAAATGGTACACTTTATTGCGCTACCCGCACTTCCTAATGCTAAAACTCTTGCTCAGGTGTTTATCAGTGAAATCGTGAAGCTTCACGGGGTCCCTTCCGATGTGGTTTCGGATCGGGGAACCCAGTTTATTTCTAAGTTTTGGAAAGCTTTTTGTTCCCGTTTGGGGGTACACTTGTCCTTTTCCTCAGCTTTCCATCCTCAGTCGAATGGACAGACTGAGCGTACCAACCAAAACCTAGAAACATATTTAAGGTGTTTTGTGTCTGAAAACCAAGAGTTGTGGTCATCATATTTACCGTTAGCTGAGTTTGCCATAAATAATCATTATCAGGAGTCCACTGGCAAGTCACCATTCCTTGGTGCATACGGTTTTCATCCCCAATTTTGTACTTTCAAAGAGGGGGGGTCTTCTGGGGTTCCCGAAGAGGAAAGGTTTTCTTCATCTCTTTCATCGGTGTGTCAGAAGGTGCAAGTTAACTTGAAAAAGATGAGTGGTAAATATAAATGCATGGCCGATAAGAAACGGTCGCCAGGTCCGGACCTAGGAGTGAATGACTATGTGTGGTTGTCTACTAGGAATATTAAGTTGAAGGTTCCCTCTTGGAAACTGGGCCCTAGGTTCACTGGTCCCTATAAAATAGTAGCCGTCATTAACCCTGTGGCTTTTCGCCTGGAGCTACCTCAGACTTTTAAGATCCATAACGTCTTCCATAAATCGTTACTCAAGAAGTATGTTCCACCTCTAGAACCATCACCGCTGCCACCTCCTCCTGTTATTGTGGCTGGTAATGTGGAGTTTCAAATAGCCAGAATTGTTGATTCTCGTCGGGTCCGCCGCTCTCTTCAGTATCTGGTGCATTGGAGGGGTTACGGTCCCGAGGAAAGAATGTGGGTTCCAGCGCCAGAGGTAAACGCCAACAGGTTAATTCAGGCTTTCCATGCCTCTCATCCGGAGAGACCTGGTCCTGAGTGTCTGGAGGCCCCTCGTGAAAGGGGGGGTACTGTCACGAGGGTATCAAGAGCCACGTCTGACTCCGTTTTACCCGGGGTCAGGAAGTCGCAGCGGGTGGCTGCGCGCTCTATATCTAAAGATCACGTTGTTTCTTAGTGATTGTTTTCTGTGTTTGCCTTGCTATCCTTTTTGTCTCACTCAGGGATCCGTAGCTTCTCCTCCTCAGCTGTTTCTTGTCTGCCACTCCCAACCTCCTTATATTCTCCCCTCACACTTCTCTAGTTGCCAGTTATAGAGCTTCCTGCCTGGACATCTATACTGACCCACTGGAGTTGTGAATCCTGGTTGTCGTTCCAGAGTGCTTCCCTCCGGATCCCTGTGGGGCTTCTTGTTGTCTCCTGTTGTCGCCCACCTGGGATTATATGTTGAGTCTGTGTTGTCTGTCCTCCCCTTGGTGTTTTCCCTTAGAGCTAGTGGTGCGGACTAGTGTTCCCACCGCCCTGTTCACTATCTAGGGCTCAGCTTAGGGAAAGCCAGGGCTTTAGGCACGTGATCGGCGTACGGGTGAGGAACCCGTCTAGGGACGTCAGGGCAGCCAGGTGCCAGCCGCAAGGTGAGTCAGGGGTCACCATCTTCCCTCTCACTTGGGCAGGGCCTTCCTCGTTCCCTCCCTCTGTGTCACGTATGTGACAGTCACGCCGACCGTGATAATTAAGGAGAGCCTTGCTAAAGGGCATATTAGACCTTCAGTCTCTCCTATGGGAGCAGGGTTTTTCTTTGTTAAAAAGAAGGATGGTGGTCTTAGGCCTTGTATTGATTACCGGAGATTAAATAAAATCACTGTCCAAAATAGATACTCTCTCCCATTGATTCCGGATTTATTTAACCAGGTTTTGGGGGCAACCTGGTTTTCCAAGATTGACCTGAAAGGGGCATACAATCTAATTCGAATCAAGGAGGGAGACGAATGGAAGACAGCGTTCAATACTCCGATAGGACACTTTGAATATCAGGTGATGCCTTTTGGACTCAGCAATGCCCCAGCTGTGTTCCAAAACTTAATGAACGATATTCTTAGGGAGTTCTTAGGTAAATTTATTATTGTCTATCTTGACGACATTTTGATATTCTCTCCTGATTTCGAATCTCATGTGTCCCATGTCAAACAAGTATTAGAGGTGTTGAGGGAGAACCAGCTATCCGCTAAGCAAGAGAAATGTGTCTTTGGTGTACAGGAGATACTGTTTCTAGTGCATGTTTTGACTCCTCACGCCTTTAAGATGGATCCTGGTAAGGTTTTAGCAATTAAGGAATGGGTAAGGCCTTCATCCTTAAAGGCTTTACAACGGTTTTTGGGTTTCGCTAATTACTACCGTAAATTTATCATGAATTTTTCTGTAATTGCTAAGCCATTGACCGACCTTACTAAGAAAGGGGCGGATTTGGAGAATTGGTCTACCAAGGCCATTTCTTCATTTGAAACATTAAAAAAGGCATTTAGTAGCGCTCCCATTCTGATCCAGCCTGATCAGGAGAGACCCTTTATTGTGGAGGTGGATGCGTCCGAGGACGGCGCAGGAGCAGTCCTTTCACAAGGTCCTGCTAGCCTCACTAACCTGAGACCGTGTGTCTTCTTCTCTAGGAAATTCTCTCCCACGGAGAGAAACTACGACATAGGGAATAGGGAGCTGTTGGCCATTAAATGGGCATTTGAGGAGTGGAGACATTTTTCGGAGGGGGCAAGGCATCGAGTAACTGTCACTGACCATAAAAACCTAATGTTTCTCGAGTCTGCTAAGTGTCACAGCCAGACAGCTGAGAAGCGCTCACAGGAGCTTCTCAGATCCTCCTCCTTGAATTTCTTTGTTTTGGTTTAGTTTCTCATCTCGTTAGTCTATCTCAGCTGTCATGCAGTCAGACTGATCGCTACCCTTTAAGTTCCTCCCCATAATGCAGTAGTGTGCGGCTGATACAACTTCCTGGAGTGTGTGTGCATGCTGTTCCCAGTTCCCAGTTCCCAGTCCTCAGTCATCAGTCGTCTGCAGATAAGTGCTGTTTATGTATTTATGTTTTTGTCTTTTCTGGATCCAGGTGACCCTGACTCCCTCCGTGTCAGTGTAGGGAGCCGGTGGTCGTGTCCCTTCACTATTGTTGGGTCTTCAGGTAATAGATAGCCGAGGAACGTGGATATGCGGCCATCCACCTTTGGGGTGTTCGCATAGGCTGAGCAGTGAGGGAGAGCGGCAGCTCTATTGCAGGGGTCTCCCTTTGTTCCTTAGTTGTGGATCCAGAGAGACATTGTTTATATGGTATTGTCTTGTTTCCTGTACACCATCCGTGACATTATCAGCCGCCAAAACCGTCTCAAGCATGGATCCGGTTTCACTTTTGGCTGAACGCCTCCAGGGTCTTTCATTGGAGGTAGCTGATCTCCGTAGGATTTTTTCTCAGTTTCAAGTGACCGGTTCAGCTTGCGTTCATGGAGTTTGTGCTGAGCCCAAGATCTCGCTCCCGGATACGTTCTCTGGGTTTGACCTCATTCCCAGGGCGGCTTTACTAGCTGGGTGGCTCCCTGCTCCTAGTCTGCCTTGAGCGCCTAGCTGATCACTCGGTGCTCGACTGGTTGGTCTGTCGGTCATGTGACGCTGGCCACGTCACATGACCCTCACTCCCCACTATAAATACAGGCAGCCTGCTGGCTACAGGTTGCCTGTTAATTTCTAGGTTCCTGGCTATTTGTTGGACTACTGAATATTTACCTGATCCTGTTCCCTGACGATCCTCAGCCTGCTCCTCCTGTACTGCGCATACATCCTGGTATTGTGACCTCGGCTCCCACCTGACTACTCTCTTTGGACTCCTCTTGTACTTCGCTACTCTCCTGGTATTTGACCCCGGCTTCTCCTGACCATTCTTTGCTTAATCCGTTGTACTGCGTAGCTCTCTTGGTTCTGACCCGGTCCGTTCATGTTCCGTATTTTGTCTTGTCTGTCTTCCCTGCACATATCCTAAGTTAGGGACTGCCGTCCAGTTGTCCCCTGTCATCAGGACTCGTGAGGCAAGTAGGCAGGGCCAGGGGTGAGGGTGGAGCGCAGTGGTCACTACCCTTCCCCCTGTGTTTGTGTGGACGTGACCGTTACAACTGTATATTGGATTGGTTCCACAGTGGACTTTCCAAACGGTGGATTAAATTTGAGAGACAGGAGATAGGATTTCCAGCTCAGAATCTGCTCTGGATTTCTAGGACTAAAAGGCACCCACGTCTTCCTTTGCTAAATTCTGGTATACTATGGATATGGGATAGAAGTGCAGTATCTCTAGGTCTCACCACATTCCCTGGCCCCATGATCCATCTCTTTGACAATCCTGACTTTCCTCTGAGTATAGGTCGAACTTCACTTTTGGGTATTGAACGTGTTGACAATCCTACTGTATCTCAGGTCATTGAGAATGACTCTATTCGGACGCTGTCCTCCTTCCCAAGTGGTCTGGCTTGTGGGGCATGGTTCTGCTAAGCTAGTCTGAAAACTTTTCTAAACTCTTTAGGCCCCATTGAGAGACTCTCTAGGGACCTCACTTCTTTTAAATAACTGTCTCCAATCTACACCCCCTACACATCTAGTGTCTCTGGTTTATGGGCTGCTCCAGAGTGAGGGAGACTCCCTTTCTGACTTGCCTTTTGTAAGGGCTTGGGAAAGAGAACTAGGGAAAACATTCTCTTCGGACCAATGGGAAAAGGCATTTGTGTTATCGCATAAGTCGTCCATTAGCTGCAGCCTACAGGAAAATAATTTTAAGATCATGTCAAGATGGTACAGGACACCCAAATTATTACACTCCTTTTATCCCTCGTGCCCCAGTACCTGTTGGCGGTGCGGACAGGAGGAGGGCACTATGTCCCATATTTGGTGGCAATGTAGTAGATTGACACCCTTTTGGAAAACTCTGAACGACCTCTATGACAGGGGCAGTGGTTGTACGGCTAGGTGGACTTTAGAAGGGGCGCTATTTTCTATGTTCCCTGGTTCTATCTCCACTTTGAAGAAGGGCCTCCTGAGATTTTTTGTACAAGCCGCTCGCCTGGTCATACCTAAATACTAGAAGTCCACTGTTACCCCTCGATTTAAAGACTGGCTCAACACCTTTGAGAAAATTCATAGAATGGAGGAGCTTTTGGCAGAAGATGAAGACAATAATGGCAAGTATTAAAAAATCTGGACTCATTGGATTTTGTTCAAGGGCTCTGGTGATTATCAATTATGGCTTAGTAGAGTTGACGCTAGTATTTAAAGCAACTGTTTCTTACTATGTTGCATTTCGGGAACAAATATCCCCCCCCCCCCCCCCTTCCTTTTCCCTCTCCTCGTGTGTCTCTTGTACCGTATGAGAGTCTTATTGTACTCTGTTTGGGATTTTAGCTTCATATATATTTGATGCTGTTTATTTTATACTTGTCCTACATCTCAAGTGTCTATCGCATTTTAAATGTACTATTCTTATGCTTACCTTATCATTCATGTACTCAGCCTTGATCTGCGATTGAGGCCTGATGTTGTATCACATCTTTTTCTTTGGTCTTATTAATAAAAAAGTAATTGAACAACAACAAAAAGTCATCTTTCATGTCAGAAGCAAACATATGAGAAAATACAAATGCATGGTCTGAACTTGGACTAACTGAAGACATACTGGCACAGCATCCAACTCTAAATACTATACATCCTCAGTTAAAAGTAAAGGTATGGATAAGTGAGTATGCACTAATGTCGGAGCAAATCCCTTCTTCTGAAGACTATACAGTTAATTATACCAATAAATAGCATTCACTGAATGTATTATTTATCCAGTATTATCTCTGTAATTGCTTATTTCTGAACTCCATTGATTAGTGAAGTTAGTTAAGAGCAGTAATTCTGTTATTTTAAGAAACTATCACTTGTCCTGCATTGTTCTGCATTAGACTTCATGAGTACCCAAACCCACATATACAGTACCTACCCTGTACGGAAACACATGTTATAGAGCTGTAGGCATTCTGGATGCCTCTATGGTGCCTCCATAATCTGCATTACTGAATGTAATGGAACACATCTATTCTAAGATAAAAAAAATATATATATATAGAAATAATATAAGGGCAGACTAGATGGATCAGGTGGTCTTTTTCTGCAGTCAATCTACTGTTTCTATATAGCAACTGAAATCAGATGCATACGGAGAAATAAGATGCACATGGAAGTACAGTATGAGCCCAGAGATTTCTATGGGTGCAATATTAGGGTATGGCCACATGAAACAGCCATGGTCGGGTTGCAGCTGTGCTTTGGTCAAGAACTGCACAGCCAATCAGCCCGCAGCTTCCTTTCATTTAACTAATGAAGATCACACTGCATAGTCGGTCTTCATTGTTAATGGCAACTTCAATACCACACGGCCATTAACACTGAAGACTGACTATACAGTGCGGTCTTCATTAGTTAAATTAAAGGAAGCTGCGGGCTAATTCGCTGCGCAGTTCTTGACTGCAGCATGGCTGAAACCCAACCTTAGCATGGCCGCTCCATGTGGCTGTACCCTTACAATGTGCAAAGAGTATGGTTTCTGGATTAAAGGGGTTTTCTGGGACTTTAGAACTGATCACCTATCCTCAGGATAGGTCAACAATGTCTGATGGGTGGGGGTCCAACTACCCGCATCAGCTGTTTGATGAGACCACAGTACTCAGGTGAGCACCGTGACCTTGTCATAAGCTTGTGACGTCATGTTCATTGGTCTCATGGCCTATTTTCAGCTCAGCCTGTTTCCCTTTTCTGTCAAGCAGATCCAGCGGTGTCCAGACAAATAAGTTATTGATGCTTTTCTAATACGCACTGTTCAACTGAGCTTAGCTTGTATCTGTCCAAATATTTCAGAGAACAAAATGAACACAAAAATAACACCTTTGTTATGTTAATACGCATGATTTAATAATAGTCTAACAATAGTCTTCAACATTCAAGATTCAGATTGCATTAACAGGCTAGAATTACAGGAACTTCATTATCTGAAATCCTTCACCTAGACTTTTTACCTCTTACTATATAAAATTGCAGTGTAGTCGTAGTCCATAGGAAGGCATTGAGTAGCTTGAACATCTCTTCAAAAGCTCTCCAGTCCAACAAGTCACTAGATACTTCTTTTTCTACTGCGAGATTACTGAGAGATTTTAAAAAGAAGTATCTACATTTCCTTTATAGAAAAACATAAAAAAGTACTCTACAGATAAAAAAAAAGTCTTGGTATAGCCCTAGCCTAAGGCTTCCCTGCGAAGAGCTGGCCATCTGACCATCCATTCCATGGACCAACTGGTCTCCATTTATAGCAATCTTGAAAGTTTGTGCTTCAGGGGAAACCCCAGTGCCTGCTGCCCCTCTATAGCTTCAGATCATGAGCAAGCCCGCTAATAGGTGTGTAGCACTTCAGAATGGAGTTACCATTCCTACACCCTTCCTGGTACTGTCTCTAATAGGCTAACATAAATGCCATCCTGTGTATTTCTGTCTAGGTCCTTTACATTGTGCAATGATATGATTACTATGCAACTGTTTTTACATGTAATATGCACAGT
This sequence comes from Bufo bufo, assembly GCF_905171765.1. NCBI lineage: Eukaryota > Metazoa > Chordata > Amphibia > Anura > Bufonidae > Bufo > Bufo bufo. Next base: position 160,580,960 of record NC_053397.1, read on the forward strand.
TCACCAGCAGGTGGCAGTGTATATGGCAGAGCTATCCTTAGATACAATGGAACTTACCATTCCATTCTCCCCACTTTGGGCAGAAGTGGGCCAGTCCTGCTTCCTAACAGAAGGTAGGGGTGGCAGTTCTAGTTGATAGGAGACAGAGAAGGGTGCAGTATACATATATATATACACAGATACACATATACCTAAAATGGTGACCCAACTGTTGGCGCCAATCTGTTCTATTCTGTCAGGTTAATGCTAAAGTGTCTTGTTAGGAGATGCAATATCCCACATGAATACATATAGTGTATCAGGGGTAGTGATAAAACCGTAGGTTAAGAAGATTTCTTCAGTTTCCTTGAGAGTATCGGGATACCACTAGCAGACATTCAATCCGCAATGAGTAGCATACTGAGAGTCAGACATTAAAAACAATACAAAGTGAAATAGAAATTAAAATTCAAATAAACTCACTTCACTAGGGAGGGGTTCTGCAGGATGAAGCTTAAGACACCTACAGAACTGCCTCCATTGCCCAGATCGCTTGTAGGATCTTAGGAAGAAACAGCAGTCTTAGAGGAGGTACTTCTTGTCAATTATTTTATTAGAACAACAGGTGCAGCTCAACGCGTTTCGGGGTCATCCAAAACCCCTTCCTCAGGAGCAGTAGTAAGCAATAATAAAACAGTAATAAAACAACAGTGATATGCCAGGGTTTTTATACACATGTCTTCATCAGGTGCCGGGATTACCAAATGAGCGCCAGAACAGGGATCCGGTTATACAGTTATATATACAGTTGCAAGAAAAAGTATGTGAACCCTTTGGAATGATATGGATTTCTGCACAAATTGGTCATAAAATGTGATCTGATCTTCATCTAAGTCACAACAATAGATAATCACAGTCTGTTTAAACTAATAAAACACAAAGACTTAAATGTTATTATGTTTTTATTGAACACACCATGTAAACATTCACAGTGCAGGTGGAAAAAGTATGTGAACCCTTGGATTTAATAACTGGTTGAACCTCCTTTGGCAGCAATAACTTCCACCAATCGTTTCCTGTAGTTGCAGATCAGACGTGCACAACGGTCAGGAGTAATTCTTGACCATTCCTCTTTACAGAACTGTTTCAGTTAAGCAATATTCTTGGGATGTCTGGAGTGAATTGCTTTATTGAGGTCATGCCACAGCATCTCAATCGGGTTGAGGTCAGGACTCTGCCTGGGCCACTCCAGAAGGTGTATTTTCTTCTGTTTAAGCCATTCTGTTGTTGATTTACTTCTATGCTTTGTGTCGTTGTCCTGTTGCAACACCCATCTTCTGTTGCGCTTTAGACGGTTGACAGATTGCCTCAAGTTCTCCTGCAAAATGTCTTGATAAACTTGGGAATTCAATTTTTCCTTCGATGATAGCAATCCGTCCAAGCCCTGACACAGCATAGCAGCCCCAAACCATGATGCCCCCACCACCATACTTCACAGTTGGGATGAGGTTTTGATGTTGGTGTGCTGTGCCTCTTTTTCTCCACACATACTGTTGTGTGTTTCTTCCAAACAACTCAACTTTGGTTTCATCTGTCCACAGAATATTTTGCCAGTACTGCTGTGGAACATCCAGGTGCTCTTGTGCAAACTGTAAACGTGCAGCAATGTTTTTTTTGGACAGCAGTGGCTTCCTCTGTGGTATCCTCCCATGAAATCCATTCTTGTTTAGGGTTTTTAAGTATCGTAGATTCGCTAACAGGGATGTTAGCATATGCCAGACACTTTTGTAAGTCTTTAGCTGACACTCTAGGATTCTTCTTCACCTCATTGAGCAGTCTGCGCTGTGCTCTTGCAGATCCGCCTGAATTTCCGTCATTTTCGGTGCCAAAATGGCCTCCATTATATCCAGGGAAAGCAGTTACCAGCATGCACGCCGGGCCCACTCCACACCACCCCTGGCGCCACATGGTCACCAAGGACTGCAATGAGAGTCCACACACTATCTCTCTCCTGGTGCCAGATGGCTTCAGTGAGTGGGGGGGAGCAGGCCAAGCTAAATACTAGCACTAATTAAAATCAACCTGTGGGACAGACGAGCTGGAAGGAGTGCACGACTGGGGAGGCAGCCACACCTCCAGTACAAACTGCAAAGAAAAGGGGGGTCAGTCAGCACATCCCAAAGCGCAGGGGCACGTTGCTATGGCTGAGAACAAGACTGTTAGACAAAACAAGCAATGCAACAGCTCACTGCAAATCAAATAAGGTAAAAAATTGCATCATAATAGCAAGTGCTGAACTAATAAGTTAGAGATACTTGGCAAATCGTTTTGTACAAAATTATTTGAGCCCGTCTGCTGAACGTCAAGGCAATCTCTAGTTAGACGGGTTCCTAACACTAAATATACCTGTTATGTGCCATAGTGGCCATCATAAAATTCAGAAAGTGTAGGTTCCACTTACATGCTGGATCCGCCTGAATTTCGGTCATTTTTCGGTGCCAAAATGGCCTCCATTATATCCAGGGAAAGCAGTTACCAGCATGCACGCCGGGCCCACTCCACACCACCCCTGGCGCCACATGGTCACCAAGGACTGCAATGAGAGTCCACACACTATCTCTCTCCTGGTGCCAGATGGCTTCAGTGAGTGGGGGGGAGCAGGCCAAGCTAAATACTAACACTAATTAAAATCAACCTGTGGGACAGACGAGCTGGAAGGAGTGCACGACTGGGGAGGCAGCCACACCTCCAGTACAAACTGCAAAGAAAAAGGGGGTCAGTCAGCACATCCCAAAGCGCAGGGGCACGTTGCTATGGCTGAGAACAAGACTGTTAGACAAAACAAGCAATGCAACAGCTCACTGCAAATCAAATAAGGTAAAAAATTGCATCATAATAGCAAGTGCTGAACTAATAAGTTAGAGATACTTGGCAAATCGTTTTGTACAAAATTATTTGAGCCCGTCTGCCGAACGTCAAGGCAATCTCTAGTTAGACGGGTTCCTAACACTAAATATACCTGTTATGTGCCATAGCGGCCATCATAAAATTCAGAAAGTGTAGGTTCCACTTACATGCTGGATCCGCCTGAATTTCCGTCATTTTCGGAGCCAAAATGGTCTCCATTATATCCAGGGAAAGCAGTTACCAGCATGCACGCCGGGCCCACTCCACACCACCCCTGGCGCCACATGGTCACCAAGGACTGCAATGAGAGTCCACACACAATCTCTCTCCTGGTGCCAGATGGCTTCAGTGAGTGGGGGGGAGCAGGCCAAGCTAAATACTAACACTAATTAAAATCAACCTGTGGGACAGACGAGCTGGAAGGAGTGCACGACTGGGGAGGCAGCCACACCTCCAGTACAAACTGCAAAGAAAAAATAAATATATAAATGTAAAAAATATAAGAAAATATATATAGAAAATATATATAGAAAAAATATATAAACTTGGAATGTGAAAACGGTAAAAAATCTGTAAAAAGAAAATCTGTAAAAGATCACAGCAACATATCACAAAAAATATATCTAAAAAATCACCAGGAGGTCATTAAAAGATTATAAATGAATTGTTGATTTTGCCAGCCACAGCTAATAGTTAGTGTATTTGAGGGCCTCATTTAGGCTGAAGGGGGACAAGGTGTTAAGACGGTATATCCAGTACATCTCCTTTCTGGATAGTTGCTGATAGGAGGATGGGACCTATTCAATTGGGGTGACTCTCAGGAGGGAAGGGTTGCTCTCGTGGTGGTCGTGGAAGTGTCTTGAAACGCTATGTGTCATGATTTTACGGTTGATGTTTGGACAATGCTTGTTCATTCGTTCCCTCAGCGTTTGAGTGGTCCTGCCAACATATTGCAGTTTGCAGGGACATTCCAGTAGATACACTACATTTCTAGTTGCACAATTCATTTTATGTCTAAGAGTGAAATTCTCGCCTGGTCCCGCCAAATGAACTTCTTTCCTATTATGGGCTATCATACTGCAGCATTTGCACCTCTTATTAAAACATTTAAAAATCCTGGTCGTGTTTTTTTGTTGTCAGTCGAACAGTGGTCTCCCAGAGGTCTGCAAATCTTGTTTCAAATTGGGGCAAGAAGGAGCAATCATATTTTTGAGGGCTCCCCAGAATTGGGTCTTTCTGTAAAATATTCCAATGTTTAGTTAATATCTTCCTGATTAGGGTATGTTTCACATTGTACCCAGTAATCAGGTTAGGATGGTGGTCTTTTTTGGGGTCTATTTCAACCAATTTTGATTTAAGTGCTTCTAGTTGATCTAACTTTAAAGTTCTTTTTAGGGATTCCTTTATCAGTGTTTTTGGATACCCCTTTTCTTTGAAGCGTTTTAGGAGCACTGCTAGTTGGGTATTCAGGGTGTGGTCGTTAGTGCAGTTCCTTCTTATTCTTTTCATCTGGCTGAAGGGGATGTTCCTTTTCCATTTCGCATGGGTTGAGCGAACCTGAACTGTAAGGTTCGGGTTCGTACCGAACTTTAGGATTTTTGGTAAAAGTTGCTCCTGCTACTGCTCGCCTGTCAGCGCTGCAGCGTAACTTCGGCCTTCCCGCTGCTCACCGCCTTTTCGTTGCCTCTGGGCAGCCTGGCACACATGAGAAATTACATGCTGCAGTGTCTCCGCAACGATCGCGAGTTGCCCACATTCTAACTTGTGCTGATTACTGGGTGGCCACGCTGCTGGATCCCCGTTACAAGGACAACGTACCGTCCTTAATTCCCTCACTGGAGCGTGATCGTAAAATGCATGAGTACAAGCACACGCTGGTAGACGCGCTGCTGGTGGCATTCCCACCTGACAGCGGGGGCACAGTGGAAGCACAAGGCGAAGGCAGAGAAGGAGGAAGAGGTCGCCAACGCAGCTGGGGCACCGTCAGCACCTCAGAAGGCAGGGTTAGCATGGCCGAAATGTGGAAAAGCTTTGTCAGCACGCCACAACAACCAGCACCACCAGCTGATATGGAACGTCTTAGCAGGAGGCTGCATTTCACCAACATGGTGGAGCAGTATGTGTGCACACACCTACACGTACTGAATGACGGGTCTGCCTCCTTCAACTTCTGGGTCTCCAAATTGGGCACATGGCCTGAGCTTGCTCTTTACGTCTTGGAGGTGCTGGCCTGCCCTGCATCCAGTGTATTATCTGAACGTGTGTTTAGCACGGCAGGGGGTGTCATCACAGACAAGCGCAGCTGCCTGTCCACAGCCAATGTGGACAAGCTCACGTTCATTAAAATGAACCAGGCATGGATCCCATGCAAGGACTTGTCCGTGCCTTGTGCAGAATAGATATGTATACCGGCCTTAACCAGCGATTGTTATACTACAGCGCAATTGCTCATTCTTGCATTTTGGATATTTCGCACTCTTTTGGAGTGCACCCTAATTTAAAAAAAAAAGTTAATTAAAACCAAAAGCCAGTGTTGGCTACCTCATCCTCCTCCACCGCTGCCTCCACCTACAATGCTACGTCCACCGCCTCCTCAAACTCCTTCTCCATATGGACCTCCACCTCATAAATAAATAAAAAAAAATTGATTTGTACGTATTTTATTTTATGTCATATCAAAGTTGTCTGTTAAATTTTTGGGTGAAATTCACAATTTTTGGGTGTGATATACCACTGCTATACCTAGTAGACAGGTTAAAAAAATTCACAAATTTGTCTGTTACATTTTTGGGTGAAATTCTCAAATTTTTGGGTGTGATATACCACTGCTATACCTAGTAGACAGGTTGAAAAAATTCACAAATTTGTCTGTTACATTTTTGGGTGAAATTCACCAATTTTTGGGTGTGATATACCACTGCTATACCTATTAGACAGGTTAAAAAAATTCACAAATTTGTCTGTTACATTTTCGGGTGAAATTCACCAATTTTTGGGTGTGAGATACCACTGCTATGCATAGTAGTCAGGTATAAAAAATTCACTAATTTATCTGTTAAATATTAGGGTGAAATTCACCAAATTTTGGATGTGATATACCACTGCTATACCTAGTAGACAGGTAAAAAAATCACAAATTTGTCTGTTACATTTTTGGGTGAAATTCATCAAGTTTTGGCTGTAATATACCGCTCCTTTACCTAGTTGACAGCTTAATAAATTTCACTAATTTTTCTTTTACATTTTCGGGTGACATTAAACAATTTTTGGCTGTAATATACCCCTCCTCTACCTAGTTGACAGCTTAATAAATTTCACTAATTTTTCTGTTACATTCTTGGGTTGACATTTTACAATTTTGGACGTGAATAAACCCCTGCTCTGCATAGGTGACAGAGACAGAAATTTTTTAAAATAATCTGTTCCATTGGTGGGTGACATTAACCCATTTCTGGCGATGAAAAACCGCTACTCTGCATAGGTGACAGTAATATAAATTTCAAAAATTTGTCTGTTACATTGTCAGGTCACATTTTACAAATTTTGCCGGATAGAAACCCCTGCTCTGCATAGGTGACAGGGAATAACATTTCAGAAATTCTTCTTTAATTGATGCGCTCCACCTCCTTTCATTCAATGCTTAAACTTTAACAAGTTGTCCCACATTTGCACTTCAATAATTTGTGCCACATTTGCGCTTCAATAATTTGTCCCACATTTGCGCTTCAATAATTTGTCCCACATTTTCACTCTATCATATTTAATTTGAAACAATTAACCTCCCTTGGAAGTGGTCTTTCTTTCTCACGCTCCCTCTCCGGCGTGGAACCCTGATTCGCCTCTAACCGGGATGAACATGGTAGGCTCAGAAAAGAACATCGAAAGTTGATAGAGAAGATATCCAAATGTATGGTGGACGTCACAGGGATTGTTATCTAGAGTCAACAAAGCAGCAGCAGGGCCTCTCCTGGCTAACATTTCAAAATCCAAAATACCCCAGTGACATTCCCTATAATTATTTTATTAATCATTCCAATAACAGGGCATCTTAAGAGTCCTGTATTGTTATTTATCGTCACTACCTCCCCGAGTCGAGAGTGGGAATTGCCACGCGCCCCCTACTTTCCTCAAAATTCTTCCGTTTTAATAGCTTCTCCCACATTTCCGCTCGATCACAATTAAATTTCATCCTTTGATCTCCCTTGGATGTGGTATCCCTTTCTCAGGCTCCCTCTCTGGCCTGGAACCCTGATTCCCCGCCACCCGTGATCACCATGGTAGGCGCTTAAAAGAACATTGAAAGTTGATAGAGAAGATATCCAATTGGATCGTAGACATCACGGGGACGTGCGACATGGTGGAGCAGTATGTGTGCACACGCCTGCACGTAGTGAATGATGGGTCTGCCCCTTTAACTTCTGGGTCTCCAAATTGGGCACATGGCCTGAGCTTGCCCTTTACGCCTTGGAGGTGCTGGCCTGCCCTGCAGCCAGTGTATTGTCTGAACATGTGTTTAGCACGACTGGAGGGGGTTATCACAGGTTATATTTCCCAATATTTTGGGGTGTACCCTAATAAAAAAAATAAAAAAATTTAATTAAAACCAAAAAGCAGTGTAGGCTACCTCCTACTCCTCCACTGCCGCTTCCAACTACACCGCCACATCCACCGCCTCCTCAACCTCCTACTCCATATGGAGCCCGCCATCCTAGATCAAGATTATTATTTTTTATTTTTACGTATTTTATGTTATTTAAAGTGATTTCGCTATCCACATTTTTTTGCAGAGCACTTGCCATGCTCTTAACCACATTTCGATGCCATTTGCAGCCCTCTAGCCCTTTCCATGACATTTTTACAGCCATTTTAGTGCTCAAAAGTTTGGGTCCCCATTGACTTCAATGGGGTTCGGGGTCAAGTTCGGGTCAAGTTCGGGCCCCGAACTCGAACTTTTTTGTGAAGCCCGAACATCCAGGTGTCCACTCAACTCTATTTATATGTAAATCTAAAAAGATGGCCTCCTGGGGGTGATGGTCAAGACTGAATGTTAGGCCCCACTCATTCTGGTATAATTCTTGAATGAAATTTAAGAGGTCTTCCGTACTGCTGTCCCCCAAAAAAATGATGTTGTCTATATAGCGACGATAAAATCGGATCTTTTTGTGATGGAGTAGACCATACTGTTCCTCAAATAGGCCCATAAAAAGGTTCGCATAGGGCGAACCTAGAGCCCATTGCTGTCCCCTTGTTTTGACTATAAAACTTCTCGTTAAAAGTAAAGTGATTATGATGCAGTGCTTCTAAGGATAAACTCTTTTTGTGTCTCAGACATGGTCGGGTCTTGGCCAAGAAAATATTTGATAGATGCGAGTCCCAGATCATGTCTGATGTTACTGTATAGAGAGGCTACATCGAGGGTCACCTAAATATATCCATTTTCCCATTGGAAAGGTTTTAAGAGGTTAATTAAGTGGGACGTATCTCTAAGGTAGGAAGGGAGGGATTGGACATATTTTTGCAAAAATAGATCAACATAAGCTGAAAGGTTAGATGTGAGTCAGTCAATGCAAGAAATTATGGGTCTACCTAGGGGGTGGGGGGGTGATTTATGTATTTTAGGTAAAAAGTTAAATTTTGCTGTTAAACGTTGGAGTGGGGAAAGAAATTGTATTTCTATTTTGTCAATAGTTCCTGAGGTGAAACCAAATTCGATTAGTTCAGTCAGGGATTTTTTGAATGATCCAGACGGGTCCCCATCTAGAATCTTGTAATATTCAGGGTCAGAGAGTATCCTATTTGCCTCTGTAAGGTAGTATTCTGAGTCCATAATAACTATTCCTCTGCCCTCATCGGCATTTTTGATCACCCATGCTTTATTATTCTTCATGTTTTTTGAGGCCCTTTTCTCTGAGGGGGTGAGGTTCTGGGTCCCAGAAGATTTGGGTTTTCGATTGTTTGTGAGCATGGTCTGTTGTTTTATTACTGTTTTATTACTGCTTAGTACTTCTCCTGAGGAAGGGGTTTTGGATGACCCCGAAACACGTTGAGCTGCACCTGCTGTTCTAATAAAGGAATTGACAAGAAGTACCTCCTCTAAGACTGCTGTTTCTTCCTAAGATCCTACAAGCTATCTGGGCGAGGGAGGCAGTTCTGTAGGTGTCTTGAGCTTTATCCTGCAGAACCCCTCCCTAGTGAAGTGAGTTTATTTGAATTTCTATTTCACTTTGTATTGTTTTTAATGTCTAACTCTCATTTTTATATACACTTTATGTCCATTTTTACTATATAAATTCCTCTAGATCCACCCTTTGGCTCCCCGCCAGTTACTCTATGACTTCACCTGAATTCCTTTCAGGGGTGTCTTCGACTAACCCTCTACTCTTTTTCCCCCATCCATAGTTCTAGTTGATTCCAGTTTAGACTCCATATTGGAGCTGATAAGACCTGAAAGAAGTAGCAGCCGGAGGAAATTGTTCTTCAGCTGGAGCAGGAGCTATCAAAGGGAAGTAGCTTGTAGAGCACCTGGACTCCATGCTAATTTACTTTACTGAGTGCCATGAGGGGGATAACAGCCCAAGGCACCCCAATCCAAGGATACCAGAACCGACCGAAAGTCCAGTAACCAGACCCAAGCAGAGTTATTAAAGAGTAACTGTCATGTTTTCATAAAAAAAAATTAGCAAGTGTATGGCATCTTTCACACAGGTGAATTGTGATAAGTGTTTTGTATCAGTACTGATGAATACAAATACAAAAATATACCTATATAAATGGTTTATATGAGGGCAGCTGCAATAAAGCAATATATTACATTGCCCACTGCCCACATCTATTTTTCTTAATATCTTAATTTGCCTTCGTCAAGCTCAGTACTTCTTTTCTATATGAAACAAAAAAGGATAAAATGATTGTTCTACACTGCTCAGGTAAGGACCTCTGGCAGAGAAAATGTCAAGACAGCATGTGCAAGCTATATATACAACTTAACCTTTATTGATTAATTCATGTAAGAAGACAGAAGTGAAATGAATAGATGTAATAGTGTCAGACATTTAATTATACACAGAACCAATAAAACTGAAAAAATACTAAAATGATAAAATGTGAAAAGCAAATATTCATACATTTGCTTCTGTATTAAGCTATACTTAGTAAGGCTAATATCAGGTAGCCAACATAGGGCTGCCTATGAGGGTTGGTTTTACACCTACTACAACACACATATACAGTGTTCTATGGTGATCTTCATTTTTTCAGCAGGTGAGCAGGGTGCCAGTGTTGTTGGTGTAATTCAGATCCTAATATATGGCCATAGGATGGTTGTCTGCAGTGATGGATTAAGTAGGTCATAGGCTCTTGACTGTTCTCCAAACATTTCCCACACCCCCTCCACAAACCCCTTGCTTCACTGCCAGGCAGGTGTCTGTAGTCAACACTACCTTCTGCTAGCACATTGACACCCAATTTTCAATGTGCTGGCATTGACAATTGGGTGTTACCACTTCACTTGTCAATTTGCTGTGCCCTTACATAATGACAGTTTCTAATTATCTTTCACAGTTTCAGACTGTGTAGGGATACATTCTATTGACAAAGGGAATGCTAGTGCACAGTTGTCAATTAGTCCTTACTCCTGGGCCACATGGAGACCTTGTGTGGAATATAAGTATTTTAAGGATTTCCTAAAATATACATGTCAGGAGAGGTGTCAACTCAGTGACTGATAAATGACATCTACTTGCAGACGTTCTCTATATTTTCCTTTCCAATCTGGCCCAGATCACCCTAACAACTTCTCCTGATGACTGCAAAGATTGCTGCCGACACATCTTTGGTCCCTTGCATCTGCTCCTTTCCCCTGAAGACACAGTGTTACTCTGTGAAACATGTTGGGGGAGCGTGTACTATAGTTAAATAAACAGCTATGCAGCCAGTACGCTGAAGGATCGGAGGGACGTGCTGCAGGTGCCCCCTAATACCGATCCAGGCAAGAGGATCTTTATATTTAGCTTCCTTAGCAGCACAGGAATAGCCAGATAGTTAGATAATTAACAATTTAGCAAGCAATACTGCTGCGAGAGATACATTGTGGCATTTCATCTATAAGATACAACTGTGTAGCTATACTCCAGCTGGCTGCTATTGTGGTGACAAACAATCCAGTCCAATGTAAGGGTATGAATAAAATACCCTCGCTATATATCATTAATAAAACATAAAAGCATAACTAGGTGCAGGCTGAAATTTAATTCACTTGAGCACTTTTTGGTTCATATTTTACTAATAGAAAAATAAAGGTTATATTTTAAAGAGTTGTATTTAAGGCCAAAAACTGAATTTTGATAGCCTGTGGCTATTGGAACCATTATATTGATTTAAGATATTCTGGGCCATAGGGGTCTTTTTTGTATTTAAATACAAATACGGACCCCACACAAAACCCCTAAATAAATACAAACCCTAGATAAGACTCCTTAAATAAATACAGAACACCAAAACCAGGCCTCTTAAATGCAGACCCCATGCAGGTTCACAGCAGCTCAAATTGTGAACTCAGGACCTGCACAGATGTGGTTACATGATCTTATCTATGATTAGATTATATAACCTTATCATTGCATGTTGTCACGTACCGAGGACCAGACCGGCACACCGCCACACGTGACAAGGGTTTCCCAAGCCCTTCAGTTGATTCACTTCACGCTACCACATGCTGTTACGCCTTGCGCCGGGCCGTAACTCGAGCATAAATCGCCACCTGAAGCCTGCAAGCACACCCACGCACTTAAACATTCACTGCCACCACCCGTCAGTTATAAGGTCGACAGTACACCCCTGAGTGTTACATTCGCAAGCAGACACACACACGATAGCAAGCCTCACGGAAAAACAACATACAGCCTCAGACTGCACACACACTGTTCATGGAGCTAACAGGTTCTTAAAGGGGTTATCCCATCATAATGATCACTGTTAAATCAGTTAATGATTTGACAGTGATCATTTTTGTAAATATACTTGATTAACAAATTCCCACCGTTTAGGAGAAAATTCATCCCCACTTACCTTATTGTTGTGACTCGGTCTCCCCTGGTTACGGCCACCGCTCTTCTCCAGAATCCCGATGGTCGCGCTTGTTCAGAAGACTTCTTCTTTTCTCCCGGCTGGGCTGCTCGCTGTCCTGAACGCGCACGCTGCCGCACATGCGCGACAGTGACTTCTTCCCGGCCAGAATAGTACAGAGCTGCAAACGGCTCTGTACTATACTGGTCACATGGCGCATGCGCGGCAGCGTGCGCGTTCAGTCCAGCGCGCGGCCCGGCCAGGAGAAGACTTCAATCAAGATGAAGCCCGCCCCCAGCCAGAATCCAGGAAGTGAACGGCGCGGTGGCAGCAGGTAAGTATGAAAAGGGGAAGTGGGATAACCCCTTTAAGGTTACAAGACAAACCATCAAACTTTTAGGTTTAATTTATAAAAAATAGACAGTACTCGGTTACATAAAATGATTAACAAGAGACATACAATTGTAAAATAAAAAGGAGAAAACAAAGAAAGTTCTAATACTTAACATTTGTGTGGTAAAAGTCCTTTCCTCCCAGGAGATTTGGGCAGAGTAATGGTGCACAAACCAATTCGATTGGATCTCCCACTTTGTGACACCCAAATATCCAGGGATTGCATTTTTATGCCTTTCCTCCAGGGGCAGACCTGAGGGGGATTCTCACTCCCACCTCTGGCTCAGCCCCTCTGGGCCCAGCTACATTACCCATGCAGCCGGCCCCCTGGCCAACTAGGGAACAGGTATAAAAATTTCCAAAAAGATAGTTTCCCAGTTGCCCTGGTGAAGATACAGACCCCAGCCCTTCTTCATAATTCATATCTCATCGTTCCGAGTCCTAGCATATTAAACGCTACACGTCCAGGATGCTCGTAAGATGAGATCCTTATTTTAAGAAGATGAAGGCGAGTTGATATTCCATGTCTGGTGTCCATGTGATGCCCCCATCATACCAGAGATGATAAGCTAGATTTTGGGGACATCCGATCCCTCCTGAACATGTTATGAAGGATTACAGATTATGGTTCATGCTCTGGTTAGGAAGCCCCCATGCTGAAACAAGGCGCTGGAGAGTCTGCTGTCCCCTGTCCCGATTGTGACCAGCAAACGGACCCATCCTCGTTAGCATCTCTGTGCTAACTACCCCCTGGGGAGCAGGCTGCTGTTTTCCCAGGTATGAGGCAGACATCTCGGCCTATATGCAGCCCTAAGCCAATTCATCAATGGCTGCTGACCTGGCAACACAAATACATAAATACATACTGTATATATATGTAAATCACACCAGAACATGTTACACCACAACACATAACCATAAAACATATATTATAATAACTAGGAATAAGGCGGTCCTTATTCCTGACACATGTCTTTCTGCAGGTCCCACACACATTTTTGCAAAGGATCACTTTTCTCATATTTGTCTTTGTGATTATCATTCCTTCTGATGATATTACCATCTAATATTAATTAGTATACACAATGAGTGTTGTTACATCCATTTTACAACCTTGAGAACAGACAGAGGCCTCTATCTTCTTTGAAAAAAACAACCTCTAGATATCCTTGCACTGTAAAAGGTCAAATGATATTACTAAGAGCTGCTACTTTAACCCCTTTAAGGACTCTATTTCACCTTAAGGACTTGGCCATTTTTTGCAAATCTGACCAATGTCACTTTAAGTGCTGATAACTTTAAAACGCTTTGACTTATCCAAGCCATTCTGAGATAGTTTTTTCGTCACATATTGTACTTCATGACACTGGTAAAATAAAGTTAAAAAAATTAATTTTTATTTATAAAAAATACTAAATTTACCAAAAATTTGTAAAAAATGGCAAATTTCCAAGTTTCAATTTCTCTACTTCTATAATACATAGTAATACCTCAAAAAATAGTTATTACTTTACATTCCCCATATGTCTACTTCATGTTTGGATCAATTTGGGAATGATATTTTATTTTTGGGGGATGTTACAAGGCTTAGAAGTTTAGAAGAAAATCTTGAAATTTTTCAGAAATTTTCAAAAACCCACTTTTTAGGGACCAGTTCAGGTCTGAAGTCACTTTGTGAGGCTTACATAATGAAAACCACCCAAAAATGACCCCCATTATAGAAACTACACCCCTCAAGGTATTCAAAACTCATTTTACAAACTGTGTTAACCCTTTAGGTGTTGCACAAGAGTTATTGGCAAATGGAGATGAAATTTGAGAATTTCAATTTTTGGGCAAATTTTCCATTTTAATCCATTTTTTCCAGTAACAAAGCAAGGGTTAACAGCCAAACAAAATGCTATATTTATTGCCCCGATTCTGTAGTTTGCAGAAACACCCCATAAGTGGCTGTAAACTACTGTACGGGCACACAGTAGGGCGTAGAGGGAAAGGTGCCCCGTATGGTTTTTGGAAGGCAGATTTTGCTAGACTGGTTTTTTTGACACCATGTCCCATTTGAAGCCCCCCTGATTCACCCCTAGAGTAGAAACTCCATAAAAGTGACCCCATCTAAGAAACTACACCCCTCAAGGTATTCAAAACTGATTTTACAAACTTTGTTAACCCTTTAGGTGTTGCACAAGATTTAATGGAAAATAGAGATACAATTTCAAAATTTCACTTTTTTTGCAGATTTTTCATTTTAATATTTTTTTTCCAGTTACAAAGCAAGGGTTAACAGCCAAACAAAACTCATTATTTATGGCCCTGATTCTGTAGTTTACAGAAACACCCCATATGTGGTCGTAAACTGCTGTACGGGCACACGGCAGGGCGCAGAAGGAAAGGAATGCCATAAGGTTTTTGGAAGGCAGATTTTGCTAGACTGTTTTTTTGGACACCATGTCCCATTTGAAGCCCCCCTGATGCACCCCTAGAGTAGAAACTCCAAAAAAGTGACCCCATTTTAGAAACTACGGGATAGGGTGGAAGTTTTGTTGGTACTAGTTTAGGGTACATATGATTTTTGGTTGCTCTATATTACACTTTTTGTGAGGCAAGGTAACAAGAAATAGCTGTTTTGGCACCGTTTTTATTTTTTGTTATTTACAAAATTCATCTGACAGGTTAGATCATGTGGTATTTTTATAGAGCAGGTTGTCACGGACGCGGCGATACCTAATATGTATACAATTTTTTTTATTTATGTAAGTTTTACACAATGATTTCATTTTTGAAACAAAAAAAATCATGTTTTAGTGTCTCCATAGTCTGAGAGCCAGTGCTAATAACTTTAAAACGCTTTGACTTATCCAGGCCATTCTGAGATTGTTTTTTCGTCATATATTGTACTTCATGACACTGGTAAAATGAAGTCAAAAAAATTATTTTTTTTGCACAAAAAAATACCTAATTTACCAAAAATTTGGAAAAATTTGCAAATTTCAAAGTTTCAGTTTCTCTACTTCTGTAATACATAGTAATACCCCAAAAAATTGTAATGACTTTACATTCCCCATATGTCTACTTCATGTTTGAATTATTTTGGGAATGATATTTTATTTTTTGGGGATGTTACAAGGCTTAGAAGTTTAGAAGCAAATCTTGAAATTTTTCCAAAATTTACAAAAACTCAATTTTTAGGGACCAGTTCAGGTCTGAAGTCACTTTGCGAGGCTTACATAATAGAAACCACCCAAAAATGACCCCATCTAAGAAACTACACCCCTCAAGGTATTCAAAACTGATTTTGCATACATTGTTAACCCTTTAGGTGTAGCACAAGAGTTATTGGAAAATGGGGAGGAAATTTGAGAATTTAATTTTTTTGTCTAATTTTTCATTTTAACCCATTTTTTCCACTAACAAAGCAAGGGTTAACAGCCAAACAAGACTGTATCTTTATTGCCCTGACTCTGCCGTTTACAGAAACACCCAATATGTGGCCGTAAACTACTGTACGGCCACACAGCGGGGCGTAGAGTGAAAGGTGCGCCGTTTGGTTTTTGGAAGGCTGATTTTTATAGACTGGTTTATTTACACCATGTCCCATTTGAAGCCCCCTGATGCACCCCTAGAGTAGAAACTCCCTAAAAGTGACCCCATCTAAGAAACTACACCCCTCAAGGTATTCAAAACTGATTTTACATACGTCATTAACCCTTTAGGTGTTGCACAAGAGTTATTGGCAAATGGAGATGAAATTTGCGAATTTCATTTTTTTGCCTAATTTTCAATTTTAACCCATTTTTTCCACTAACAAAGCAAGGGTTAACAGCCAAACAAGACTGTATCTTTATTGCCCTGACTCTGCTGTTCACAGAAACACCCCATATGTGGCCGTAAACTACTGTATGGCCACACAGCGGGGCGTAGAGTGAAAGGTGCGCCGTTTGGTTTTTGGAGGGCTAATTTTGCTGGACTGTTTTTTTTACAGAATGTCCCATTTGAAGCCCCCCTGATGCACCCCTAGAGTAGAAACTCCATAAAAGTGACCCCATCTAAGAAACTACACCCCTCAAGGTATTCAAAACTGATTTTACAAACTTTGTTAACCCTTTAGGTGTTGCACAAGATTTAATGGAAAATAGAGACACAATTTCAAAATTTCACATTTTTGGCAGATTTTCCATTTTAATATTTTTTTTCCAGTTACAAAGCAAGGGTTAACAGCCAAACAAAACTCATTATTTATGGCCCTGATTCTGTAGTTTACAGAAGCACCCCATATGTGGTCGTAAACCGCTGTACGGGCACACGGCAGGGCGCAGAAGGAAAGGAATGCCATACGGTTTTTGGAAGGCAGGTTTTGCTGGACTGTTTTTTTTTGACACCATGTCCCATTTGAAGCCCCCCTGATGCACCTCTAGAGTAGAAACTCCATAAAAGTGACCCCATCTAGGAAACTACACCCCTCAAGGTATTCAAAACTGATTTTACAAATGTTGTTAACCCTTTAGGTGTTCCACAAGAATTAATGGAAAATAGAGATTCAATTTCAAAATTTCACTTTTTCGGCAGATTTTCCATTTTAATATTTTTTTTCCAGTAACAAAGCAAGGGTTAACAGCCAAACAAAACTCTTTATTTATGGCCCTGATTCTGTAGTTTACAGAAACACCCCATATGTGGTCGTAAACTGCTGTACGGGCACACGGCAGGGCGCAGAAGGAAAGGAACACCATATGGTTTCTGGAAGGCAGATTTTGCTGGATTGTTTTTAGACACCATGTCCCATTTAAAGCCCCCTGATGCACCCCTAGGTTAGAAACTCCAAAAAAGTGGCCCCATTTTGGAAACTACGGGATAAGGTGGCAGTTTTGTTGGTACTATTTTAGGGTACATATGATTTTTGGTTGCTCTATATTACACTTTTTTGTGAGGCAAAGTAACAAAAAATAGAAATTCAGAAATTTCATCTCCATTTGCCATTAACTCTTGTGGAACACTTAAAGGGTTAACAAAGTTTGTAAAATCAGTTTTGAATACCTTGAGGGGTGTAGTTTCCAAAATGGGGTCATTTTTTGGAGTTTATACTCTAGGGGTGCATCGGGGGGGCTTCAAATGGGACATGGTGTCAAAAAACCAGTCCATCAAAAACTGCCTTCGAAAAACCATATGGCGCTCCTTTCCTTCTGCGCCCTGCCGTGTGGCCATACAGAAGTTTACGACCACATATGGGGCATTTCTATAAACTAAAGAATCAGGGCAATAAATATTGAGTTTTGTTTGGCTGTTAACCTTTGCTTTGTTATGGGAAAAAATGAATTAAAATGGAAAATTTGCCAAAAAATAGCTGTTTTGGCACTGTTTTTATTTTTTATTATTTACAACGTTCATCTGACAGGTTAGATCATGTGCTATTTTTATAGAGCAGGTTCTTACGGACGTGACGATACCTAATATGTATACTTTTTTATTTATTTAGGTTTTACACAATAATATCATTTTTGACACAAAAAAAAACATGTTTTAGTGTCTCCATAGTCTGAGAGCCATAGTTTTTTCAGTTTTTTGGCGATTGTCTCAGGTTGGGTATCATTTTTGCGGGATGAGATGATGGTTAGATTGGTACTATTTTGGGGTGCATATGACTTTTTGATCACTATTACACTTTTTGTGATGTAAGGTAACAAAAAAATAGCTTTTTTGACACCGTTTTTATTTAATTTTTTTTACAGTGTTCACCTGAGGGGTTAGGTCATGTGGTATTTTTATAGATCAGGTTCTTACGGACATGGCAATACCTAATATGTCTACCTTTTTATAATTTATCAGGGTTTTACACAATAATATCATTTTTGAAACAAAAAAAAATCATGTTTTAGTATCTCCATAGTCTGAGACCCATAGTTTTTTTATTTTTTGGGCCATTGTCTCATGTAAGGGCTCATTTTTTGCGGGTTGAGGTGACGGTTTGATTGGTACTTTTTTGGCATACATGCGACTTTTTTGATCACTTTTATTACCTTTTTTGGGAAGTAAGGTGGGCAAAATTTCAATTTCCTCATAGTTTTTATTTTTTTATTTTTATGGCGTTCACCGTGCGGGGAAAGTAACATGACCGTTTTATAGATCAGGTCGTTACGGACGCGGCGATACCTAATATGTGTAGTGTATTTTATTTATTTTATTTTTATTCAGTGATAAATGTGTTTTTTTGAAACTTTACTTTTTTCACTTTTTTTTACTTTTTTTTTGACCCAGACCCACTTGGTTCTTGAAGATCCAGTGGGTCTGATGTCTGTATAATACAGTACAGAACAATATATATTGTACTGTACTGTATTTTACTTACACTGAACAGATCTATGCTTTTAGCATAGATCTGTTCAGCACCATGGACAGCAGGATGCCTGAGAGGCGTCCTGTTGCCATGGGAACCTTCCCCGTAGGCTCAGTACTGGTCAGAACTGCGCAGACGGGGAAGGGTAAGCACAGGGCTGAGGGGGGCTCTCTGGGGGCTCTCTCCCTCTCCCATCGGGGGGCTGCAAAGGCACAGCAGCCCCTTGATGGGAGAGGGAGGGAGCTCCCTGCGCTGTTAACCTTTTCCATACAGCGGTCCGTACGGACCGCTGTATGGAAAGGGTTAAACGGCTTACATCGCATCGCAGATGTCAGCCGTTTATACCAGGGTGCCAGCAATGTGCTGGCACCCTGGTATACCCACTAGACACCAACGATCATTCAAGGGGAGGCGGGCGGGGGATCGCGATCCCGCCTGCCGCACCGCCCGCCTCCCGCACCTTACCGCACCTCCCGCACCACCTGCGACATCCCCCCTGCACCACCCGCCCACATAATATCATTCAGGGGTGCAGGGGGGGTGAAAAAGCTTTATTTTAGACATACTAAAGTTTCTGATCCCCGCGGTCAGGGACCGCGGGGATCAGAAACTGCAGAAAGCGCTACAAACCGCAGGTCTGAATTGACCTGCGGTTTGCAGCGATCGCCGACATGGGGGGGGGTCACAGGACCCCCCTTGGCATTGACCCAAGGTGCCCGGCTGTGTGTGACAGCCGGGATCTCAGCGCTGTCACCATGTCTGCAGACATGGTGACAGTTAAATGCCATGACGTGTATACTCATCATGGCGCGCTAAGTAGCAGTGCTCCATGACGAGTATACTCGTCATAGGTCGGGAATATTTTCACACTATCTCCTTCTCTGATCGCTTCCCTGACAGGAATTGGGGCGATCAGAGAAGGAGAAGCACATAGTCCCTCCCTAACCCCCCCTTACCTGCCCCGATGCGCTGCGATTGGTCCCTCTGCAGTAATGGACCAATCACAGCGAACGCGGGCGGGTCAGAGCGCATATACAGTGCCTGCCGGCTTCTCTGGTTGCCTAGCAACCCCAGCACGCCGGCTTCACTGAAGCTTCAGCGCTTCGCTCCCTGCGCTGACAGTGAAAGCCGATCACGTACATGCACGTGGGGATGCGGTGAGGCACCACATTCCCCCACGTACATGTACGTGATGTTGCGTGAAGGGGTTAAGGACTCGGGAAACATGCCGTACCGGTACGTCATGCATCCCTAAGGGGTTAGTCATGTGTATTGCCTCTTGTTATATAAATGTTCGCCCAAATAAAACATGAATAAACCTTTGTATGCACCCCTGAACTCATCTGATGTTACAGCCAAGACTGTACATGCATTATTTCCATGACTGAACTGGCTCAGAGTTCAAACTGGGTAGATTTATATAAGACAACAAAAGCAATAGGTGTCCAGTCCAAAATATAGCCAACAGCAAATAAGGGTGCACTTGCAGCGTCCCACTATGTGTGTGTGGGCACTGCTTAAAAGCACTTTTTACCTTGTCAAAAGTACTAGGTTGTAATGTATGATTTTGTGTGTATGTATCTGCCAAATTCCTGTTACCAGGCACATTAGGTGAAATTCATACATCCCACCACTAGATGGGGATATAGTTCAGGTCTTATATATACCTAGGTCAGGCCTAGTGAGACAGATTAGTTGAGACCAGAGATGAGAGTTGAGTAAAAATGTAGTCAGAGAAGAGAGCAAATCATCGGTGATAAGAGCCATTATTGAGGGCCACAGACACCTTTGCATGGTGGAGGATTTATAGCTTCTGGCAGCCACACCATACTTCTGAGAGACAGTTGAGTTTTCCTGTCTAAATATTCAGCTTGTAGGGAAAGACAAGGAATAGGATCCCACACATCTAAAGGAACCAGGTACACCTAACCCACTGCTCCAAAACTAGAAACCTGAAAAGCCTAGAAACAGTGGATTTGCAGAATTAACTCTGTACCATCTAGAGACTGCATATTTGTACTGCTGCAACCAAAGACATCCAAAGTAAAAGTTGTGAGTTGCATTTCACCACTGTCTACCTGATTATTACCACTATTGGTTGTATGACCATTAACGGTACTGGCGTCACGACAAAAACCATCAAGGGATTCAGCCGTAACAAGCACCCTAAGCACCCCTAACATCAAGGGCACCTCAACCACCATCTTGGCTGATGCTTCCTACCACAGAGCGTGCCCCGGAGGATTTCGTGCTGTCCACCTCAACACTGTGCTGCCAGCCCAGGGAGGCTTTCTGCTAACCGTGAGTAAACTGATGAACTGTGTGTTATTATTTGGCCCCTCATTGGTCCACCGTGCACCTCACGTGTTGCCCCTGCGACTGTCTGGCTGCACACTGACTACACCAGGTGGACCCCCTTCCAGCACTAGAGAAAGAGACAGAATAAGTGTTTGAAAGTTGACCATTTAGTAGTATTTGTCATGGGTCGGACTTAGCTACATAGCTAGTGATGAGCGGCAGGGGAAATATTCGAATTTGTGAAATTTCACAAATATTTTGTAGAATTTTCAGCATATATTCGCGAATTAGCGAATTCGAGATTATATTCTTGATAGCAAAAATCAGCAATGTATTATTCGCGTAATGCACGCGAAATACCGGCGTGGGTCACTTATGCTACATTTTTCAAGCTAGTATAAGTTTCCTGAGACTGGAGAAAATGGTGGGCACGGCCCCATAGAAATGAATGGGGTTGCGTGAAAATCGCAAGCATCCGCAAGCAAGTGCGGATGCAGTGAGATTTTCACGCACGGTTGCTAGGTGACGATCGGGATGGGGACCCGATCATTATTATTTTCCCTTATAAAATGGTTATAAGGGAAAATAATAGCATTCTGAATACAGAATGCATAGTACAATAGGGGTGGAGGGGTTAAAAAAAAAAAAAAAAAAAAATTAACTCACCTTAATCCACTTGTTCGCGCAGCCGACATCTCTTCTGTTTTCTTTTGTGAAGAATAGGACCTTTGATGACATCACTACGTTCATCACATGGTCTGTCACATGATCCATCACCATAGTGATGGGAGGTGCTGACTAACCCCCTTTTCTTTGCAGAGTTTCTACAATAGGGTCATTTATTGGGGATTTCCACTATGTAAGCCCCACAAACTGACTTCAGAACTGAACTGGTCCTTAAAAAAGTTGACTGGAAATTTTCTTAAAAATTTAAAAAATTGCTTCAAAAATTCTAAAGCGTCTAACATCCTAAAAAAATTAAATTACATTAGCAAAATGATGCCCACATAAAGTGGACATATGGGGAATGTTAATTAATTAATATTTTATGAGGCATTACTATCTGTCTTAAAAGCAGAGAGATTCAAATTTAGAAAACTGAATTTTTTCAAATTTTCTTTTGGATTTTTTTATAAATAAAGGTGAAATATATCGACTCAAATTTACCATTGTCATTTGTCATGAAGTACAATGTGTCTCGAGAAAACATTCTCTGAATGGCTTGGATAAGTAAAAGCATTCCAAAGTTATTACCACATAAAGTGACACTGTCACGGATGGTGTACAGGAAACAAGACAATACCATATAAACAATGTCTCTCTGGATCCACAACTAAGGAACAAAGGGAGACCCCTGCAATAGACCTGCCGCTCTCCCTCACTGCTCAGCCTATGCGAACACCCCAAAGGTGGATGGCCACATATCCACGTTCCTCGGCTATCTATTACCTGACGACCCTACAATAGTGAAGGGACACGACCACCGGCTCCCTACACTGACACGGAGGGAGTCAGGGTCACCTGGATCCAGAAAAGACAAAATCATAAATACATAAACAGCACTTATCTTGCAGACGAATGACGACTGACGACTGGGCACAGGGAACTGGGAACAGCATGCACACACACTCCAGGAAGTTGTATCAGCCGCACACTACTGCATTATGGGGAGGAACTTAAAGGGTAGCAATCAGTCTAACTGCATGACAGCTGAGATAGACTAACGAGATGAGAAACTAAACCAAAACAAAGAAATTCAAGGAGGAGGATCTGAGAAGCTCCTGTGAGCGCTTCTCAGCTGTCTGGCTGTGACAGACACGTCAGATTTGCAAAATTTGGCCTGGTCAGGAAGAGGATAAATGGCCCGGATGTGAAGTGGTTAAAAAACAAAAAACAAACAAACGAATATTCGTCATTACGAATATATAGCACTATATTCTAAATATTCTTGAATTCTCGAAGAGCCGATATTCACAATAAAAATTAGCTTTTCAAATATTCGCGCCCAACACCATACATAGCCACACAAGGGTTACAAAAAGAAACATACCAGATGTAAAGTGCAAAACAGATGCATGTGTGGGATCTCAGACACCCTTATTTTTACTGGCAGATAAAAAAAATCACTAGTTTTACTGACAGATAAGGCCTCATGCACACAACCGTTTTTGTGGTCCGCATCCGAGCCACATTTTTTGCGGTTCGGATGCGAACCCATTCACTTCAATGGGGTCGCAAAAGATTCGTACAGCACAAAAAAAATATAGCATGTCCTATTCTTGTCCGTTTTGCGGACAAGAATAGGCATTTCCACAATGGGCCGCCCGTTCGGTTCCACAAATTGCGGAAGGCACACGGGCGGCTTCTGTTTTTTGCGGATCCGAGGATTGCGGACCGCAAAAAGTGGCACGGTCGTGTGCATGAGGCCTAATACATTACTAGTTTTACTGGCAGATAAGACATCACTAGTTTTACTGGCAGATAATAAAACACTAGTTGTGGCAGGCGCAGCACTATGAAGTGCCTTTTGCGCTGTGGCATTAGAAGAATTTTGATATCTCTGACTTTTAGTCTAACCAGACTGTCTATTACTCTGTAATTACTCTAGGGCTGTTCTATGGAAACAGTAGGTTTAAAGAGAACACCAAATGCTTGAAATAACTTCTTTATTAACTTCAACTTTTCTTCATATAACACTGCCGCCTCGCAGCAGATAGTCCATTTACATAACACGTGTTGAAAAGATATCACAAAATGGCGGTATGATTAAGATGGTAGTTCAACTGTTCAATCTTGTCATTCAACGTAAAATGGTGGATATATTTCTCTCTTGAGTATCTGTACTCTCACTTTAAGTTATTTAAGCACTTTATGATCTCTCTGAGAGGTATATCTGAGGTCTAACAGTTCTGCTTACTTGGTTTGCAGTTTTCAGTGTGCAATGGCTTATGATCTGGTATGAGCAGTTCGTAGTTTATATTCAATTTGTATGGAATCTGGGTTGTATGCTTGCAATTTGGTGGAACTGCAAATAGACACATATATAACTAGTTCAGTATGCAGTTCTAATCACAATACTAACAATATGAACATTATATAACTGTTTTAAATACCTATTTTGGCCTCTCTGCTTCCATAAAAACACAGCTCTCAGTGGAGTGAATGTCTCTTCAGCTCCAGTCTCTGGTGAATAATGATTCTAGCAGCTCCTGCCAGGGGAATTCCCAGACAGGCTGTGTGTGAGGCTGGCTGTGATTGGTGAAAACTCTTGCTGTGTGAGAAGCTGGCTGTGATTGGTCTAGACTTCTGCCCATCAACAACAGATTAACACTATGCTTTCTGTTGTTTCTGCTGTGTCACTGAGTTTACCTTACATTACAAAATGAATCTTAAGGGCATATTATCTTTTTCTGCTTCTGTGAACACAAAATATAACAGTTATATGACATCCAAAACATAATGTCACAGTAAATAACTCTGCTTTTGTCTTTAACACATAAACATAGGAACTCTATTAAGGCTTTTGGCAGGTCTAGCTGTATACACATATAAGCTATACTAGCAACCTAGGACAGGTCTTAGCTGGCCAGCTACACTCCCACCAAAATTACCTATAATTCTATGTTCTTAGTGGTAGGACTTGAACATGAATTTGATGAATTTTCCATCAGGTCCTCAACTTCCAAGTGTCTTTTATCACTCTCAACTAGAACAACTAACTTCTGTATAGGACGTTCCAACTTGAGTGGAGTAGTGAGACGTTTTCCCTTTTTGTCAAGTTTTGAGTCTCCTATTTGTCTCTCCCATCTTGGCCTCAGTTCCCACACATATTGCAAGGAAAAAAGCCTTTCTTCCTAGTCTGCTTTATTGTTGATTTATCGTATTTAATCGTGGGAGCTATTAACTTAGCCAAATTTGGAGCCCTTCTAAATATAAACAAGGGATGTATGGGAATTTTGTCGCCAATTTGTCCTGCTTCAGAACATCCCAATGTCGTCTGATGAATTTTTTTTAAAGTACGGGCACCCTCACTATATCTAGTGATAATGGGGACCTTCAGGGCATCAGGTTTGGTTGTACCTTCATTGTTGGTATTTCCTTCAAGGTTTTCTTTTGTAAGAGTTCATTATGGTTTAGTTCTTTAACCTGTTCTATAATGGGTTCCAGATCCTTAAATAGGTAACCCTTCTTAATAAATGTATTATTAAGCAGGTCAGTCTCTTCTTTGAAGTGTGCATCACTAGTGCAGTTTCTACGGGCTCTTATGTATTGGCTATGGGGTATATTGGTGAGCCAAACTGGTAGGTGGCAACTCTCTAAGGGTATGGTCTTAATCAGGAAATTGAACTATTTGCCTTTCAGTGAGGAACATAAGCTATGACACTTGTATGTATGCACAAAAGGAATAGCAAGTATGGATTACAGTGCAAAGCAGGGAGTGGAAAATCTTAGTATGACCCATGAAGCAAACATTGCTGTAGGAACCTTATGCTTACTTAAACTCTATGTTAGGCACTACTTACCATCCCTGACGAAGGAGCCCGGTAGGCTCCGAAATGTGTTGGATGTTTTTTGTCGATTGGAGGCACCAGTAGCAAGTGCGGTGACGTCACACGCCGAAGGTCCCAGGTATCGGATCT
Source organism: Bufo bufo (assembly GCF_905171765.1). NCBI lineage: Eukaryota > Metazoa > Chordata > Amphibia > Anura > Bufonidae > Bufo > Bufo bufo. Next base: position 160,606,568 of record NC_053397.1, read on the forward strand.
GCAAGCTTGAGCGTCTGCTGCCGGCCGGAGTGACGCCGTGCTGGAAGGTTGAGCAAGAACTTTCAAAAGCCACTCAGCTGGATACTGAAGGCACGAAGACACTAACACCACTCCCCCCATTGGCGGACAGGTAAAAGAGACTCTACTCTATTTGAAGGTAAAGCATATTACATGCTCTATTGAGGGTTAAATTTCTCAGTTAGTTCTCTCACCAGCGCGGGCATCTCACTCCGGTCTTTCTGATCGGAAGTTTCTTCCTTGTTGTGTACAGTGCAATAACAGTACAAATGAACCGAATATATTACAATAAACATATAAAAAGCAATTCTACAATATAAAACAGTATACGTGTAAACAACGGCATACGTGCAAGTTAACCATTCAAAGATAAGGTAAGCCCTACAGTTTCATGATTACAACCCCTTGGGAATAGGGGGGTTAAGAGGTTGATTTATGAAAACATATCAAAGCCCTGTACAGTGATCTCTCTTATGATCCGTTCATACCCAAGACTGTAACTATAACAAGAAGACATCTTCTGTGTCTAGAGAAAAAAGGGTTCTACATCATCATAAAAGGGATTCTTTCTTGTAAGAGCAGTGAGACTACGGTATTCTCTGTCACGTAATGGTGTGATGGCCTACTGAAAACAATGCAGGAATTCATACGCTGGCTACTTTCATTATCTCCCTGATAGTTGGAACATTTGTTTCCGTAGGGTAATACCAGTTTTATAAGAAAAAATGTCCATGTACTGACGCTGATGTTATCTTGTCCTATTAATAGTCACCATCATTAATAGTTATCTTGTCCTATTAATAGCGCACCACTTGTCTGCAAATAAACAGAAGGATCCAGTGAAATGCAAAGTGATAACATATGCAAAAGAGGGTCTTATGTGCACCCAGCCAAACCTTTTTCTGGAAAGCCACCAGAACCATATACAGTACAAAAAAAACATGAACATTACACTACCGAGACATGTGGCAAGCTGAGAAAATAACATGTCAAATACAGTTTAACATGAAATGTACCATACAAAAACTCAAGCACGGTTAGGGCTCTTTCACATGTAGCGATGCATGTAGCGAAGGCATAGCATCTGGACTAAATTCTGACCTATTAATTTCAATGGGTCTGTGTACATGAGCGTTGATTTTCACGCATCATCTTTGTGTTCAGGAAAAATCGTAGCATGTTCTATTGTCACGGATGGTGTACAGGAAACAAGACAATACCATATAAACAATGTCTCTCTGGATCCACAACTAAGGAACAAAGGGAGACCCCTGCAATAGACCTGCCGCTCTCCCTCACTGCTCAGCCTATGCGAACACCCCAAAGGTGGATGGCCGCATATCCACGTTCCTCGGCTATCTATTACCTGAAGACCCTACAATAGTGAAGGGACACGACCACCGGCTCCCTACACTGACACGGAGGGAGTCAGGGTCACCTGGATCCAGAAAAGACAAAATCATAAATACATAAACAGCACTTATCTTGCAGTCGACTGACGACTGAGGACTGGGAACTGGGAACTGGGAACAGCATGCACACACACTCCAGGAAGTTGTATCAGCCGCACACTACTGCATTATGGGGAGGAACTTAAAGGGTAGCAATCAGTCCAACTGCATGACAGCTGAGATAGACTAACGAGATGAGAAACTAAACCAAAACAAAGAAATTCAAGGAGGAGGATCTGAGAAGCTCCTGTGAGCGCTTCTCAGCTGTCTGGCTGTGACAGTACCCCTCCCTCTAGGAGTGGACTCCGGACACTCAGAGCCCACCTTCTCAGGATGGGACCTATGGAAAGCCCTGATGAGACGAGAGGCCTTAATGTCCGTCACTGGGACCCACATCCTCTCCTCAGGACCATAACCCTCCCAATGAACGAGGTACTGGAGGGAACCGCGGACAAGACGAGAATCCACAATCCTAGAGACCTGAAATTCAAGATTTCCATCAACCATAATCGGAGGAGGAGGCAAAGGCGAGGGTACAATAGGTTGAACATAAGGTTTCAATAAGGACTGATGAAAAACATTATGGATCTTCCAAGTCTGAGGAAGATCAAGACGGTAGGCAACAGGATTGATGACAGACAGGATCTTGTAAGGCCCAATAAACCTAGGACCCAACTTCCAGGAGGGAACCTTCAATTTGATATTCTTGGTAGACAACCACACCAGATCACCAACATTCAGGTCCGGACCAGGCACACGTCTCTTATCTGCCACACGCTTATATCTCTCACTCATGCTCTTTAGATTATCCTGAATCTTTTGCCAAATAGATGACAAAGACGAGGAGAATCTGTCCTCATCAGGCAAACCAGAAGAGCCCTCTCCCGAGAAAGTCCCAAACTGCGGATGGAACCCATATGCACCAAAAAATGGTGACTTATCAGAGGACTCCTGACGACGGTTATTTAAAGCAAACTCAGCAAGGGACAAAAAAGAACACCAATCCTCCTGATTCTCCGCCACAAAACAGCGCAGATATGTCTCCAGATTCTGATTGACGCGCTCTGTCTGGCCATTCGACTGCGGATGGAAAGCAGAAGAGAATGACAACCGAACCCCCAAGCGAGAACAGAAAGCCTTCCAGAATCTGGAAACAAACTGCGTGCCCCTATCAGAGACTATGTCTGAAGGAATCCCATGCAATTTGACAATGTGGTCAATAAATGCCTGCGCCAGCGTCTTAGCATTGGGCAAACCAGGAAAAGGGATAAAATGCACCATTTTGCTAAAACGGTCCACCACCACCAGAATCACAGACTTCCCCGAGGAACGAGGCAAGTCCGTTATGAAGTCCATTGACAGATGTGTCCAAGGACGGGAAGGAATGGGCAAAGGAAGGAGAGGACCTGATGTCCGTGAATGAGGGACCTTGGCACGAGCGCAAGTCTCACAAGCTGCCACAAAACCCTCAACCGACTTACGAAGCGCAGGCCACCAGAATCTCCGAGCGATGAGATCCAGTGTGGCTCTTGCCCCCGGGTGCCCAGCAAGGACCGTGTCGCGGTGTTCTTTAAAAATCTTGTGTCTCAAAGCGAGAGGCACAAACAACCTCCCAGGAGGACAAAGATCAGGAGCTTCTGACTGGGCTGCCTGCACCTCTGCCTCCAATTCAGGAAAAAGAGCAGAGACCACCACACCTTCAGCCAAAATGGGACCCGGGTCTTCAAAATTCCCACCTCCCGGAAAACAACGTGACAGGGCATCTGCCTTCACATTCTTAACCCCAGGGCGGAACGTAACAACAAAATTAAACCTTGAAAAGAACAAAGACCATCTGGCCTGTCTCGGGTTCAGACGCTTGGCTGACTCCAAGTAGGCCAGATTTTTATGGTCAGTAAACACGGTAATAGGGTGTCTGGCTCCCTCTAGCCAATGGCGCCATTCCTCAAAAGCCAACTTGATGGCCAACAATTCCCTATCTCCCACATCATAATTTCTCTCTGCGGAGGAGAGTTTCTTTGAGAAAAAGGCACACGGTTGCCATTTGGCAGGAGAGGAACCCTGAGACAAGACCGCCCCCACCCCTACCTCAGAAGCATCAACCTCAACTATGAAGGGTAACGAAATATCAGGTTGTACTAGGATGGGAGCGGAAGCAAAACTCTCCTTGATATTAGAAAAGGCCTTACGCGCCTCTACCGACCAGGAAGAAAAATCTACCCCCTTTCTGGTCATATCAGTGAGTGGTTTAACAACAGAGGAATAATTCAAAATAAATTTCCTGTAATAATTGGCAAAGCCCAAAAAACGCATCAGCGCCTTCTGATTCTCAGGAAGCTCCCACTCAAGCACAGCGCGGACCTTCTCGGGGTCCATGCGAAAACCAGAAGCGGAGACAAGAAACCCCAGAAATTGGATTTCTGGAACCGCAAACACACATTTTTCCAGTTTTGCGTATAATTTATTCTCCCGCAGGATGAGCAAGACCTGACGTAAGTGTTCCTTATGAGTCTTGAAATCAGGAGAAAAAATCAAAATGTCATCCAAATACACTAATACAAATTTTCCCATTAAATGATAATGTTGACGAAATGCTGAAAAACGGCTGGGGCATTCATCAAACCAAAAGGCATAACCAAATTCTCAAAATGGCCCTCAGGGGTATTGAAAGCCGTCTTCCATTCGTCTCCTTCTCTGACCCTAACCAGGTTGTATGCCCCTCTTAGGTCTAATTTGGAAAAGACTTTAGCCCCAACAACCTGGTTAAACAGGACCGGGATCAGAGGAAGCGGATAAGGATCACGAATAGTGATACTGTTCAGCTCCCTGAAATCCAGACAAGGTCTTAAGGAACCATCTTTTTTCTTAACAAAGAAAAAACCAGCGGCAACAGGTGACTTCGAGGGTCGTATGTGTCCTTTTCTCAGACTCTCAGAGATATAAGCCCGCATAGCGACCCTCTCAGGTTGGGAGAGATTGTATAAACGAGATTTAGGCAGCTTGGCGCCTGGGATGAGATTAATAGGGCAATCATACTCCCTGTGCGGAGGTAAACCCTGAACTCCACTCTCAGAGAAGACATCCAAAAATTCAGAGAGGAAAGGTGGTACAGTCTTAGTAGAAACCTCAGAAACAGATGTTATGAGGCAATTCTCTCTGCAAAAGTTACTCCAACCATTTATTTGCCTCGCTTGCCAATCAATGGTGGGGTTATAAATTGCAAAACAACAAACAAAATGCCCTTTGGGAAAGTAATGTCCCAGAAGAAATTTTGTAAAACAAGATGCAAAGCATAATCTATGGGTACATCCGCATTAATTTGCGGCTGTATCTTCAACATATCATAAACCACTTAACAACACTAAGGTATGTCCTTTACACTCCAGGACAAAACGTATAGATAGAAATATACACAATGCCATATGTTGATACAACCATAAAATAAAATATGAAGATGCAAAATGTACTATATTAGTCAGTCACAATTTTATTATTTTTATGTACCCAACTTTTAACATTGGTAAAATTTCTAATATATTGTTAGACGTATATATATGTTTATTTGCTTATATACACTTAACAACCATAACAAATGACATATAAGGTTAACCATGGCCCATGCAACAAAACCCTTTATGGACTTTGTACTATAGGGTAAACTGCAACCTTTTGACAAAAAAACGCATATGTCAAAAATAAAACGCACCAAAAACGCGATACAACCGCAAAGAAAAAAAGATGAAAAAATGGAAAAATACTGAACACATGAAAAGAACTATATATAAAAGAGATGTTAAGAACAACAGATACCAAATAATTATATTGTAGATGACTAAAAACATACAAAGAAAATAAAGAAAAAAATGGACAGATTCCATGCCTGTTTTTGGCAATTACCGATGGAGGGTATAAAAACCAATCAGACATGAAGGAGGGTCATCACCACTGAAGAAGGGAAGAGTGTTTCCCGAAACGCGTTTGGTACTAAGAGATCCAAATCGGAGATCAGAATATGACCCATCTGTGAGAAGCAAACAATTTCAACTACAGTGCACTGTAAGTTTTACCTCAGCCGCTACAACGAACAGCCGAGTCTGAGCGAACTATTGAATACCATCCTGCATGCCGATACGTCACTTCCGGAGCGACAAACTTTTCCTCCAAACCCACGTGGGACGCTGACAGCGCTACAGCCGGGACGCCGGCTTCCAGCGAGCCCCGAGGAATCTGATTGACCGACCGGCAGAAAGGGAAGGTAAGCCCACATAGTGGGTGATCATCAAGCGCATATGACCATCAATCGCTAAAGCGATACTTATATGAAAAAGACAGTCATTTACAATATAACATTGACTTCACCCTAGCAAATACCATCTTGCATTGTCTGTCTACATTCGGGACAGAATCAAAAAGGACTTCCATTCTCTTTCCTTCTAGGAATTTACATGTGAACATTCATGGTCTTTTTTCCCTACAGCGGCCTTTTTACCATATATAGACCAGTATTGAACATTGGACGTTTGTAAATTAATGTCACTTTTGTAGGATTGGCTCAATATTGTGTGAAATCAAGTATCATCCAATATTAGTGTATATTTTTATATTTTTTATATATTTTTATTCTTTTACATATGTATCAATTAAACATTGTGATCTGCATTTAACCATATGGTCCCGTGTGTTGAGAGTGCCGGTCTTTTTAATTATAATGGTGGGGTTATGTTTAGTGAGCCAGGGTAGCCCCAACACTAGAGGAGTAGGCAAACCGCTAAGGACGAAACATGACACATCCTCAACATGAGCATCACTCACAATTAAACGGATATTGTGAACTATGCCCTTTAATGATTTCTGAGAAAGTGGAGCTGAATCAATAGCAAAAACAGGAATATCCTTTCCCAAAGTGCATACCTGGAAACCATGAGTTATTGCAAATTGATTATCAATGAGGTTGACAGCTGCTCCACTATCCACAAAAATCTCACAAAAAATGCTCTTGCTCTCTAGCGCCACCCTAGCAGGCAGGACAAAACGGGAACTACAAGCAAACGGAAAACCTTCAATTTCCGCCTCAACCCTGCCAATAGTAACAGACGGAACATTTTTAAAAGATTTTTTCCTTTTTGTCTCTTTATTACTCCCAGAAAACTGCCTGAATCTCCTAGAGGGACAAACATTTGCCAGATGATTTATACCTCCACAACAAAAACAAACCCTCCCCTGCGGGCTGAATCTTCTATTGTCAGAGGCAATCAACCCCAGCTGCATGGACTCCTGCTCAGAAGGGGCTGACAGCGACTGAGACCCCTGTGCACAGAATGAGACCGCTGCACTGTCCCGGGACTGAGTATGACAGGAAGGAGAGATCTCTCCTCTCTCTCTAAGACGCCTGTCAATACGAACAGCCTGAGACATAGCAGAATCCAAGGAGGTAGGTCTTTCATGAAAGGCAAATGCATCTTTCAATCCCTCTGAAAGACCATAGCAAAATTGACTTCGGAGTGCAGCATCATTCCAACCCGTATCTGCTGCCCATCTCCGAAATTCTGAACAGTATATCTCTGCGGATTGTTTACCCAGGCATAACAGACGTAGTCTAGACTCAGCCAGAGCAATACGATCCGGATCATCATATATCTGACCCAGGGCTAAAAAGAATTCATCCACTGAACGAAGGGGCCGTGCCCCCTCCGGCAGCGAAAAGGCCCAGGACTGAGCGTTACCCCTGAGCAGCGATATAATGATCCCCACCCTCCGTTCTTCATCACCAGAAGAATGGGTAAGAAGGCGAAAATGGAGTTTGCAAGCCTCTCTAAAACGCACAAAATTCTCACTACCCCCGGAGAACGTATCCGGGAGCGAGATCTTAGGCTCAGCACAAACTCCATGAACGCAAGCTGAACCGGTCACTTGAAACTGATAAAAAGTCTTACGGAGATCAGCTACCTCCAAAGAAAGACCCTGAAAGCGTTCAGCCAAAAGTGAAACCGGATCCATGCTTGAGACGGTTTTGGTGGCTGATAATGCCACGGATGGTGTACAGGAAACAAGACAATACCATATAAACAATGTCTCTCTGGATCCACAACTAAGGAACAAAGGGAGACCCCTGCAATAGACCTGCCGCTCTCCCTCACTGCTCAGCCTATGCGAACACCCCAAAGGTGGATGGCCGCATATCCACGTTCCTCGGCTATCTATTACCTGAAGACTCTACAATAGTGAAGGGACACGACCACCGGCTCCCTACACTGACACGGAGGGAGTCAGGGTCACCTGGATCCAGAAAAGACAAAATAATAAATAAATAAACAGCACTTATCTTGCAGACGACTGACGACTGAGGACTGGGAACTGGGAACAGCATGCACACACACTCCAGGAAGTTGTATCAGCCGCACACTACTGCATTATGGGGAGGAACTTAAAGGGTAGCAATCAGTCCAACTGCATGACAGCTGAGATAGACTAACGAGATGAGAAACTAAACCAAAACAAAGAAATTCAAGGAGGAGGATCTGAGAAGCTCCTGTGAGCGCTTCTCAGCTGTCTGGCTGTGACATCTATACAGGGAGTGCAGAATTATTAGGCAAGTTGTATTTTTGAGGATTAATTTTATTATTGAACAACAACCATGTTTTCAATGAACCCAAAAAACTCATTAATATCAAAGCTGAATATTTTTGGAAGTAGTTTTTAGTTTGTTTTTAGTTTTAGCTATTTTAGGGGGATATCTGTGTGTGCAGGTGACTATTACTGTGCATAATTATTAGGCAACTTAACAAAAAACAAATATATACCCATTTCAATTATTTATTTTTACCAGTGAAACCAATATAACATCTCAACATTCACAAATATACATTTCTGACATTCAAAAACAAAACAAAAACAAATCAGTGACCAATATAGCCACCTTTCTTTGCAAGGACACTCAAAAGCCTGCCATCCATGGATTCTGTCAGTGTTTTGATCTGTTCACCATCAACATTGCGTGCAGCAGCAACCACAGCCTCCCAGACACTGTTCAGAGAGGTGTACTGTTTTCCCTCCTTGGAAATCTCACATTTGATGATGGACCACAGGTTCTCAATGGGGTTCAGATCAGGTGAACAAGGAGGCCATGTCATTAGATTTTCTTCTTTTATACCCTTTCTTGCCAGCCACGCTGTGGAGTACTTGGACGCGTGTGATGGAGCATTGTCATGAATGAAAATCATGTTTTTCTTGAAGGATGCAGACTTCTTCCTGTACCACTGCTTGAAGAAGGTGTCTTCCAGAAACTGGCAGTAGGACTAGGAGTTGAGCTTGACTCCATCCTCAACCCGAAAAGGCCCCACAAGCTCATCTTTGATGATACCAGCCCAAACCAGTACTCCACCTCCACCTTGCTGGCGTCTGAGTCGGACTGGAGCTCTCTGCCCTTTACCAATCCAGCCACGGGCCCATCCATCTGGCCCATCAAGACTCACTCTCATTTCATCAGTCCATAAAACCTTAGAAAAATCAGTCTTGAGATATTTCTTGGCCCAGTCTTGACGTTTCAGCTTGTGTGTCTTGTTCAGTGGTGGTCGTCTTTCAGCCTTTCTTACCTTGGCCATGTCACTGAGTACTGCACACCTTGTGCTTTTGGGCACTCCAGTGATGTTGCAGCTCTGAAATATGACCAAACTGGTGGCAAGTGGCATCTTGGCAGCTGCACGCTTGACTTTTCTCAGTTCATGGGCAGTTATTTTGCGCCTTGGTTATTCCACACGCTTCTTGCGACCCTGTTGACTATTTTGAATGAAACGCTTGATTGTTCGATGATCACGCTTCAGAAGCTTTTCAATTTTAAGAGTGCTGCATCCCTCTGCAAGATATCTCACTATTTTTGACTTTTCTGAGCCTGTCAAGTTCTTCTTTTGACCCATTTTGCCAAAGGAAAGGAAGTTGCCTAATAATTATGCACACCTGCTATAGGGTGTTGAAGTCATTAGACCACACCCCTTCTCAATACAGAGATGCACATCACCTAATATGCTTAATTGGTAGTAGGCTTTCGAACCTATACAGCTTGGAGTAAGACAACATGCATAAAGAGGATGATGTGGTCAAAATACTCATTTGCCTAATAATTCTGCACGCAGTGTATTGTGCATTTTTCATGCAGCCCTGGCTCCATAGAAGTTAATGGGGCTTGGTTAAAAAATGGAAGACATCCGGGTGCAATGTGTTCTTCACTGATGGTTTAGGAGATGTAGATTGTTATTCTTTAGTTTTTCTTCATGCGTGTGAAAATGCCTATAATCCGTATACAATCCATATGGAAGAAATGGAAACACTGAACACATTCACAGAAAAAAACTGATTGAACTTGCATGAAAAACCATCAGATCCTGACACAATCTGTATTGCTTGAGTGAAAGAGGCCTCAAACAATTGGCAACAGTCCTGAATATGTCCAGAGGTGGTCGCTCCACAACCTTGCGAGACCTTCACAACAGTGTCCATCACAGGAACATCATAATGATGTGAGAAATAGTACCCTCAGAATGTCACCGGATCCCCATAGCAGTGACAGCCACAGAACTTTATAACAGTGACATCTACTGGACCCCAGAACAGTGCTTGACACAAGTGCCCATTTCAGTGCAAGAAAAAGTACACTCTTAAAAGTACCTGCCACAGGACCCTTTTCATAGTGCTCTTCTTGCTCTTTTGGCAATCAATGCCTAATAGTCCCATCAGCAGTCCTGTACCCAACAATGACTGTCAGGAGCATATTGATAGAGAACATCCATATTTCATGTGTCCAAATACATGAGCCATGCTGAGCCAAAGCTATGCCAATCTGTATATGGGTTCAGCGTGAAGATTATTCAGCTGTCATGTGCCGATATAGCTCCAAAACATGACCAACAGTCGTTTTATAATACCAATGTAATGAAAGATGATATAAGCAGGTTATTATAGAGATTCAAAATTAATAGTTTAGCATATAAAGGGGTATTCCCATCTGGCATATTGATAGAACATGCCATAAATGTCAGACAGGTGGCGATCCCAACTCTGGGACTCCCCTGTGGATGCCTTTGAAAGCCAGCCTTTTTATCCAATACTGCGGCGGGTCAGCCCACAGAGGATGCAGAGAGGATGGGACTCGTGAGGGTGGTGATAATCCTCACGGTTATCCCTGCTCCAGCTCTCTCCCGAGCTGGGCGTGCAGTGCTTGGAGGAGTGCAACCCTTCTTCCACTCGGGGCACTCCCTGGATTTCAAGGTCTCCTGCCTGGTGGTAACTGGGGTGACCTTGAAGCTGGGTGAATAGGTAGCAGGGTGCAAGGAAGGAGAGCAAACAGCGTTATCAGATATGACACCAATGAAAAATAATAGTAAAATAAAGCCCCTCTTTTACTGAATAAATGATGGGGTTCACAGTGCAGATACAAGCAGTAGGCACAACTACACAGAGAAGGTTTTTCCAATGTCTGTGTAGAGGATGACTATGTTGGTCCTCCCTGAGTCTCTATAAATCAATGCAGTCTTCCCAAATGACCAGAGGCATGCAATCACTCTTAATATTTCTTTGCAATGCCCCACTGCGGCATGCAGTACTAGAGCCGGATGGGCAGGCTGTCTCAGTAGTGTGAAAGGGCGGATTAAGGTTACCATACATCACACATATACAATAAGAGTGTGACCAGGTGGAGCGCCCGAGAACTGCACAGCATTTCAAGCTGTTGCAGTATTTTATTAGCTCATTAGAAACAGATTGGTTATTTAGTGTCAATTGTTAATGGTCATGAGATTTTGTGGGTAATGATGCAGCCATTAACATTGGACACTAAATAACTGTTAAGGGGGATATTAATTATTGATATTTATGCAAATATCAATAGTTAATATTCATAAATAGGCGTGAATCGTCTAGTGATGACTCCGCCTATTTATGCCTAAATCAAAAATAAATAACTAACTTAACTAGGTTAACCTATTTAGCTATGTTAACTAGCTAACTACCTCTGTTACCTATACACTCCACTGAACTACCTGCGGCTATTGCTGCGGCGCCTACTACAACTACACACTGTGCTTAAATAAAAGGTATTTATTAACACACTATACGTCACAGTATAAAATATTTGCTTATAACTATATATATCTATATCAAGGGAATAGATATATATATTTATAGCAGCACACAGCCATATAAGTACACACACTATAACAACACACTAATACGGTTCTAACTACGCTAACACAGTCCCAAGTCCTCCCCAGGATCTAAGTACAATTGCAATACACTTACATACACACAAATATCAGTAACCCACCCGCCTCACTAATCACTGTCCCTACGGGGTACAAAGGGTTAAACACAATTGTGGCTCTGCAGGGGTTAATACCTACAGGCCAAGGAATACAGGGTTCTGGGAAAGGCAAGGCAAGGGGTAACTCAGGAAAGGGTTAACACCTGGTATGGCAGGGGTTAATGCTCTGCAGGGACTTGCAGGGGAGCAGAGCACTGAAAGGGTTACTTGCAGAGCAGGGGAATGCTCTGCAGAGAACAGAGCACTGAAGGGGTTAATGCTCTGCCGGGACTTGCAGGGCAGAGACTGACTGTGGACTGGGCAGGGCAGGGGTTAAGGGCAGCAGCAATGCTGCTGGGGTTACAGGGTCCACAGGGGGACTGCTGGGCACTGAAGGGGTTAATGGCAGGGGTCAGTGAGAATGCAGGGGATCCCAGGGCAATGCAGGGAAGGATAGCAGGGGTTCAGCAGGGGTTAAGGAGGAGGCAGGACAGGGAAAGCGATACTAAGTCAGTTGCTCCACTTCTGCTCCGTCCTTCTGCTCTCCTCCTCTGGGCTGCTCTGGGCTCAACTTCTCTGGACTCAGCCCCCTCCACCTCTCTTCTGAGCGCTGCCAGCCTCTTCCTCCGGTCTTGGCTGGTCAGGTATGTGCAGGGCCTTCTCAGTGCTGCCTGCGCTCTCTCTCCTCTCTGTGGGGGGGAAGGGGGAGGGGGCGGTCATCTCTTCAGAGCGCAGCACATCGCTGCCTGCGCTCTCTTGTATGGAGGGGAAGGTAGGGGACCCGTTCTGAGCGCCCGATGCGCTCTCCTTCAGGGGGGATGTCGGGGGTCCTGTGTCCTAGCGCAGCCCGGATGGCTGCCTGCGCTCTCTTCTATGTAGGGGGAGGACTCCTGAGCGCAGAGCACATCCCTCTTCTGGGCGGCAGTCAGGCAGCAGTTCTCCCTCTGAGCGCCGGATGCGCTCTCCTTCAAGGGGGGGGGTCCCGATCTCTCTAGAGCGCAGTGCCGCTGGGGTATTTAAACCCCACGGCGCTCGCTCCCGTTTTCCCGCCCTGGTAATTACAGCGCCGGAGGTGAGCGGCACACAGAGCGGCGCTGCCGGAGATTGTGACAAAGGGCAGAGGATCTTTATTGATCATCTGTCCTTTGAAGAGGCCGAAACTGGACATAATTGTCCAGTTGTCGGTCTCTCCCCACCCAGCAGGCACATTCCAGAGGGGGGAACATCCATGGGAGCTTCTGGGCACAGTTTAACTGTATATATACTTATAGATGCTTGGGGCACATCCATAAGTATATATATACACATATATATATATATATAAAACAGGGGGTCTGAATGGGCAATAATAAGCCCACCTACAATATATTATATACATAGAGATGTATGCTGACAAGGGAGCATACATACATCTCTATGTATACACCTATCACCTGGAATGGCCCATGCAAAAGGGCCAATATATATGCATATATGTAAGGGCTTATATACATATATATTTAAATCCAACACTTCCCTCAACAATCCCCCTGTTGTCAGAAACATGACAATAAACTTTGGGGGAAGGATTGGGATATATTTGCCCCCTCAACCCCTCTCTTGGTGACAGTTCAGGAAGGACTGAAGTAATATGGCCCTTAGGTACCTAGTCATCACCCATCGCGCACTAACACCTCCGACCTGCCCTTCAACGTGACCAGGCGTCTCCATCCACAGAATACACCGTCTTCTTCTCTGGAACTTTCTTGGTCTGTGGTCTGTCGGTGTCGATCTTCAGGTATCAGACACTCCCAATGACTCTGGAATGGCTTCACCCTCACAGTCTATGGGTCGATCCACGTAGCAACCGTGGACTGGCCTCCTTTCTTTTCCGCTGTCAGTGTCGATCTTTAGGTACCCGCCGCCATCCCCATCTTAGTCTTTCTTTAGTCAGACTCTGGGATAGCTTCACCCTCACAGTCTATGGGTCGATCCACGTAGCAACCGTGGACTGGTTTCGCTGTCAGTGTCGATCTTTAGGTACCCGCTGCCGTCCCCATCTTCGTCTTTAGTAACTGCACGACTTTTCTTCCGACACTGCTTCTTCCATCTTGATTGAAGAATCAGTTGTTAGGGAGGTTCTCCCATGGACGGATACGTAGGTCTTTACAAGGCAGGTCAGAATTTCTGGTAAGAAGTGATGTCATGGTACCTAAATTCTAACTGCGGGAAAGAACACCGCACTCACTGACATTCAGTCCAACCATTAGAAAACTTCACCGTTCTTGGGGTTAAAGTGGCAAATGAACTTGGTAAAGGAGGGGGGGCCTGTCCCTAGGGAATCTACTCTTCCCCATTCACACAAAAACAGGTCACATCCCTCCCAACACCACCAAATTCCATTAAATGTGTGTACCCATAGAGACTTATGCAACCTGGCTTATCTCTGTACACCTCCAAAGACACAGGTAGGTCACAGACCCCCGTGTCAATGGGAAACGACTATAGGATGCAAATGTGTACAGCCAAATTATAACTCACCGCAGTGCGTTCGGCGAGTTTCCCTGAGTATAGGCTGTCACACATTTGTACCTAGAGTGTCTATAGGTACACAATCAACAACAAACAAAATCAATATATGTGTAGTGTACGGGGACTGTAATGCCCGTCACTACAAAAGGGTCACTTGGTGTGCTGTCGTCCCCCCTTATTTATGGGGAAGTTGGTATATGTCATCTTTATAAAATGTCATGTAATGTAATGCTATGTATTTCCCTGTTACTGTGAAACTTGCATGTACAGGCCTGCTAGGGGTGTCATTTCAGCTCTTAGTCACTAGAGGGAGTTAGGGAGCCCTAGTTTATATAAGGCCCAGTCAGGGAAAGGAAAGTCAGTCTAGTCTAAAGTTGGAGTCTAGAGTTGTAGTTGGAGACTAGACAATGTCAGAGTCAAGTCCAGGCCTGAAGCCTGCGGACCAGGAGAGGGTATTGCAGTCCCTGTAACCGGGTTCCAGATCCAAGGAGAAGGTTCCCCTCCTGAATTTATATATGCAGAAGCAGGAAGACCACTGTTAAACAGCCTGGGAGTTCAGAAGTTTCCAGAGTCTGTGCTGAGAGAGACAGAGGCAAGCCCAGAAAAGCAAGAGGTACTCAAGACAACAGAGGAGGTACTTTATAAAGATAAAACCAAGGATATACGCCAGAGCTAGGGTATTGGGCCTTGGAGAAGATTTTCTATGTTCCAGGATCAGTCAGGAATAGAGTGCAAACCACCTGTACTGCAAGTCCTGTGTTTAACACTCTGAAGTCACCTTGCTATGTCTATATTGCCTGCATCAAATGTACTGCAACAAACTGTCTGCAAAGGAACTGCGTTGCCAGCTATGCCCATGTATGATGACTACTAAAGTTTGAGTTCTGCTTTACCATGTGGTTCTTCAGTTATTCCTGCTATCAGCAAAAGGCGTGCCACCGTTTAATTGGCACTGGCGTCACGAACATTTCCTATCATCCCCTGCCCTTGCAGAGAGTCAGCCGTCTCAGGTTAGTGTCTATTGCACTACAACACCCAGGAACACTATTAAACGCAACTTGAGTACGCTGCATATGTACATAGTGCTATGAGGTTTCAGGATAGCACAAGTTATACATCCTGAACCCTCATAGGAAACACAGCTCTGATAGGGATTGGACACAGAATGATTTACAGCAGAGTGTGGACTGTGTTCTTGTATTGTGGAGTCCTGGAGAGCCAGGGCATGAATCATGACATTGATTCTGCAGGCCTCCACAAGACGGGATCACAGGGGGAAATCAGCCTGGGTACACATGAGTGGACGGGGATACGGTGCCATCAATAACAAGATGGTGCTTTGTCCACAGCACTTCAGTTATCCTAACCTAGTAGGGTGGCCGTCCTTATCTGTTGGTGCAGAGGGATGTGCAGTAGAGGACGCGATCCTCTGAAGGTAGGGTGTTCAGACACCAGTGCCAGGATAACGAGTCCTGTGAGATAAAGGGCAGCCCGATGCCTTTCTCTAATCAGGGGTCAAAGGTATTGGTGCTGGGATTTTTTGACATTTAATTGCACCGTGAGGGGAGAAATCCCCCAGGAGCGCCTGGTATTTTCTTCTGCCATAGGTGTGTTTATATGGAGCAGAGGAAAAACCCAGATGACGCCACAGAAGAGACCAGCTATCCCCCCTGACACTCTTGTGAGGCTCCAGAGGATCCCACTGGATTTTGGCAACCAAGTGACCTTTGTTTAGAGGTGTTCTAGAGATGGAGGACAGTGCCACAATCCAGCGGGAGCATTATCTCAGGCTCTGGAGAAAGACCTGGAGACGTTCGGGTGGAAGAGCTTATTACCACTTGTTTCACCCAGTGAAACTTCTTCTGGTTCTGGTCATCATCATATCGGAGGGTCAAGGGACTTATTGACCAAATACACCAGAACCAGACAGAACTTTACCGAACCTACCGGAGGAGGAGGCTCAGGACATAACTCAAACATTGTCCTGTAGCCAAATAATTTATGGACACACTTTGTTTCCTATGAGGGTTCGGGACGTATAACTCGTACTACCCTGAAACCCCATAGCACATTGTATATATATATTGATTATGTTTATTGGTTGATTGTGTACCCATGGACACTCTAGGTACAAATGTGTGACAGCCTATACCCAGAGAAACTCGCCCGACGCATTGCGGTGAGTTATAATTTGGCTGTACACATTTGCATCCTATAGTCGTTTCCCATTGACACGGGGGTCTGTGACCTACCAGTGTCTTTGGAGGTGTAGAGATATGCCAGGTGGCATGAGTCTCTATGGGTACACACATATAATGGAATTTGGTGGTGTTGGGAGGGATGTGACCTGTGTTTTGTGTGAATGGGGATAAGGTTAGGACACGATAGGGGCAGGCATCCTTTGTTTGCCATTTGTCCCCTTGAAACCTGGAACGGTCAAGTTCATAAGGGAGGGGCTGGATGTGTAGTGTGGCGGAGTGTTCTCCGCAGTTAGAATTTAGGTACCATGACATCACCTCGCGCAATGAAAAATCTGACCTGCCTTGTAAAGATCTATTAATCTGTCCACGGGAGAACCGCACCCATCAAGATGGAACAAGAGAAAGTCGTGCTTGAAGAAAGTTGGGACTGAGGTTGTGAGGGTGAACCCGCTCCAGATTCCTTGGGGGCGGGCCATACCTGAAGATCGGCAGAACTACCGAGAGACTGTGGGGGTGTGGTCACTCCAAAGTGGGGGTGGCCAACACTGGAAGACTGTTACTTGAAGGAAAGGCCAGTTAAAGGTTGTGAGGGTGAACCCGCTCCAGATTCCGTGGAGGCGGGCCATACCTGAATATCGGCAATAATACCGAAAGACTGTGGGGGTGTGGTCACTCCAATTGGGGGTGGCCAACACCGGAAGATTTTTACTTGACAGAAAGACCAGTTAAAGACTGCGAGGGTGAACCTGCTCCAGATATGGGGGGGGACACCTGAAGATCGGCAACTACCGAGAGACTGTGGGGGTGTGGTCACTCCCAACGTGTGGAGTGGCCGACTCTGGAAGACTATTCTAAAGATGTCAAGAAAGTTCCAGCGAGAAGAAGACAGTGTATCCTGTGGACCGAGGAGTAGGTTACGGTGAAGGGCAGGTCGGAGGAAGCTGAATGAGGGATGTTTAGGTACCTAAAGATCAGTGTGCACTACAGTTCTTCCTGAACTTCCACCAAGGATGGGGTTGAGGGGGGGGGCAAATATATCTCAACACTTTTCCCCCAAAATATTGTCGTAATTCCGACAACAGGGGGATTGTTGAGGAAGGGTTGAGACGCATGCATATATATACATATATGCATGCAAACACGTGCATGCATGTATGATATATATGCATGCATTAATGGTCACTTTATAGGATGATGTGCGCAGATGTGCCCAGCATCTGCGCACATCTGCCCTTAGTGGCCCACAGGAGCTCATGGTGGCCCCTGTGGGAATTATGTGGTCCCTGGAAGCTGTGCCCCCTTATATTCCCCCTTATAATATATGTGCCCCTGATAGATAGATAGATAGATATATATATATATATATATCTATGTCCCTTATATTGGTGTATACATGTGTATGGATGTGCCCCATGCATCCAAACACATGTATATTATACAATATTCCCCCCCTATACCTGAAACCAGGTGCATCAGTGTGAATGTGCCCCAAGCATCTACACTGATGCAATCTGGACTAAGGTTGCTGGAGATAATTATGCATGATAGAAGGGAGGGAGAAATCTCCCCTCCTTCTATAATGCACATTCCGGCAACGCGATTACTATCGTGCCGTCCGGAAAGCAAGGTGCTGCAGGCGGGAGATCAAAGACTTCTCCCGCCTGTCAGCAAGTCGTGGCCCCGCTGTGTGCGTGCAGGGACGCGTGGGCTGGCGCGGTGATATCATATCACCGCGCCGGCCCACGTGTCTAGGCCCGTGGAGCACGCGCACAGCGCATGCGCCGCGACCCGGGACTGCGGGCTGCAGGGTATAAAGCCCGACAGCCCTGCACTAGAGAGAAAAACCCTTACCCCCCCTCCTGAAGGAGAGCGTAGCCGGCGCTCAGAGACACAGAAGGGAGCGGCCCCCCCCCCGGCTGAAGGAGTTGTCTACCGGCCCCCTGAAGGTGCGCAACCGGCGCTCAGGAAGAGAGCCCGACCGGCCCCCCCCTGCAGGAGAGCGCGATCAGCGCTCAGGAGATTCGAAGCGGCCCCCTAGACGAACGAGAAACAATCCTTAAGTATCACCCCCTTTATTAACCCCTATCCCACCAACGATATCCCTGACCCCCTACCACTAACCCACCAACGATTTAACCCTTACACCCCTGAGCCCAAACCCCTATAACACAATCCTATAACACACCCCCTCACTGTACACTTGCAGGGTATTAACCCCTGCATTGCTGTACAGCCCTGATAGCCCTGATTACCTACCCTGTCCCACCAACTATCCCTGATCTACCCCCTCTCTGTACACTTGCAGGGTATTAACCCTTGCATTTCTACTGTATTTGTGTCTGTGGACTGCATACACCCCTGCAGGACCACCGTCAACCCTCGTTGTACCCCATAGGGACAGTTAGAACCAGGTGGGTGGGCTGCTAACATTTATGTGTGAGTGTATTGTAGTTTGTGGGTGGAATTTGGGAACCGTGTAGTGTAGTTTAGTGCTTTATTGTTAGTGTATTGCGTGCCTAGTGTATTAATAAATACTGTTTTATTTTACAACTATCTGTGTTATGTGTGGTTATTAGCGATAGTTTAGTAAGGCGCATGCAGCTAGCTTAGTGATTAGCGTAAAGTATAGTGAAAGTATTATTGTACTGTTATATAAAGGTATAAATAGGCGGGGTCATCAATAGATGGCTCCTCCTATTTATGAATATTAATTATCAATATTTGCATAAACATTGGTGATTAATATTCCCCCTTTACAATAACCAATCTGTTTCTATTGAGCTAATAGAATACCCAAACACTTTGAACGGAGCTACAGTTGTGTTCAAAATAATAGCAGTCAGGCATCACTAACCTGATCAATCACTGTTTTTGGTAGAAATTATATTTCTACATGGCAATAATTTACAAGCAGGTGTAGTAAAGTTATAGAAACCCAACAGACCCAACAGTCACGACATGCATGCTGCTGATTCTCTGTAATTCAATCACTTATTGAAAGGGGAATGTTCAAAATAATAGCAGTGTGGAGTTCAACTAGTGAGGTCATTCATTCTTTGAAAAACTGGTGGCTGGTTACAGTGCATTTCTCTCAGTAATTCTGAGGAAAATGGGTTGTTCCAGACATTGTTCAGAAGAACAGGGTACCTTGATTAAAAAGTTGATTGGAGAGGGAAAAACATATTAAGAAGTGCAGAAAACTATAGGCTGCTCAGCTAAAATGATTGCAAATGCTTTAAAATGGCAACCAAAGCCTGAAAGTTGTGGAAGAAAGCGAAAAACTATCTTTTGAATGGATAGAAGAATAGCCAAAATGGCAAGGACTCAGCCAACAGTCAGCTCCAGGAAGATCAAAAAAGGTCTAAAGTTACCTGTGAGTACTGTTACAATTAGAAGACGCCTATGTAAAGCCAAGCTATCTGCAAGAAGCCCCCGCAAAGTCCCACTGTTGAAAAAAAGACATGTGCTGACGAGGTTACAATTTGCCAAAGAGCACATTTACTGGCCTAAAGCGACATTTTGTGGACTGATGAAAGTAAAATTGTTCTTTTTGGGTCTAGTGGCCAGAGACAGTTTGTCAGATGACCCACAAACACTGAATTCAAGCCACAGTACACTGTGAAGACAGTGTAGCATGGTGGCGCAAGCATCATGATATGGGGATGTTTCTCATACTAAGGTGTTGGGCCCATTCATCGCATACCAGAGATCATGGATAAGTTTGAATACATCAGAATACTTGAAGAGGTCATGCTGCCTTATGCTGAAGAGGAAATGCCCTTGAAATAGGTGTTAAAACAAGACAACGACCCCAAACACACCAGTAAATGTGCAACATCTTGGTTCCAGACCAACAAGATTGACGTTATGGAGTGGTTAGACCAATCCCTGGATCTTAATCCAATAGAAAACTTGTGGGGTGACATCAAAAATTCAGTTTCTGAGGCAAAACCAAGAAATAGAGAAGAACTGTGGAATGTAGTACAATCATCTGAGCTGGAATACCTGTTCACAGGTGGCAAAAGTTGGTTGACCCTATGCAACACAGATGTACAGCACTTCTCAGAAACAGTGGTGCAGCTGGACAGCTAAGACTTATCCTATTTTGCTAATATAGATTGTATGTTTATGCAGCTGGACCTGCCAATAACCTTAATACAGTTCCTATGTTTATGTGTTTGTGTGAGACAAAAGCAGAGTTATTTACTGAGTTTTCACCAATTACAGCCAGCCTCACACACAGCCTGTCTGGGAATTCCCCTAGCAGGAGCTGCTGGAATCATTATTCACCAGAGACAGGAGCTGAAGAGACATTCACTTCACTGAGAGCTGAGTTTTATGGGAACAAGAAGCCAAAATAGGTAGTTGAAAAAGTTAGATAATGTTCATATTGTTAGTACTGTGTTTAGAACTGTATACTGAACTAGATATATATGTGTTTACTTACAGTTCCACCAATTGCAACTATACAATTGCAAGCTACAAATTGCAAGCATTCAGATTCCATATTGCAATACAAATTGCATACAACCATACCAGATCATACTCAACCAATCTGCAAATAGTCACTGCTAACTGCATACTGCAAGTAGAACTATTAGTTAGACCTCAGATATACCTCTCAGAGAGATCATAAAGTGCTTAAATAACTTAAAGTGACAGTACAGATACTAAAGAGAGAAATATATCCACCATTTTATGTTGAATGGCAAGATTGAACAGTTGAACCACCATCTTATGCATACCGCTATTTTGTGATATCTTTTCAACACGTGTTTTGTACATGGAATATCTGCTGCGGAGGCCGCAGTGTTATATATGAAGAAAAGCTGAAGTTAATAAAGAAGTTAATTCAAGCATTTGGTGTGCTCTTTAAACCTACTGTTTCCATAGAAAGTTGCTAGAGGAATTACAGAGTAATAGTCTGGTTAGACTAAAAGTCAGAGATATCAAAATTCTTCTAATGCCACAGCGCAAAAGGCACTTCATAGTGCTGCGCCTGCCACAGTAGAACTATTACCCTCAGAGGGCAAAGTGATAGCGTTCCTCAACTTACACAGTAAGAGAGTAAGAGAGCATTAGAGCAGCGGAGCGCCAGCATATACTGCCACGCAGTGAGCAAGCAAAGGCATCTCAGCGGAGCTACCAAGCAAGCACATCGCAAGTCATCACAAATCATCGCAAGTCATCACAAAGCATCGCAAGTTTGCACAGAGCATCGCAAGTCATCACAGAGCATCGAAAGTTATCACAGAGAATCGCAAGTCAGCGCAGAGCCTCGCATCACATCAAGAAAAGACAAGTCTCCTTTGAGACATTTGTTCCAGCAACCTTCAGATTGCACTATCCTGCTCTTCAGAATAAGGTCAGAGCTTTCCTTTTATTGCTTATCATTGCATATAGGCTTTGGCATAAAGAGACTTTTTTTTTGTGATCAGACATAAGAGACTTTAAATAACAACAAAGGACAGTTTGTAGTACACGGACTCTAAAGAATTTAAAGTGAAAGTCATTTATTGCCTGCATTTATTTCTGTTACATTTAAAATGAAAGTCATTTATTTCTGCCTCTTAATATTTGTATTGATTGTTATAGCATTTAATGTAAAATGTCTGAACCTGATATTACCATGCCACTATTAGAGGATGCAAAGATAGATAGAGTAGAAGTGAAAGAGCAAGGGAACCTTGTCTGAGGTAGAAGAGTCTGATGCAGCATTAGTCTTGCCCAAACAGATTAATTAAGATGTTCAGCATGTGCCAGAAAACCGACCCCAAAGATACTGGAAAATTTGGAGCAAGAAGCAGCATTAAAAGTAAAAAAGTTTGCCAGAATGTATGAGAAGTGGAAATTGTACATTAAAGGCATTCGTGGAAAGTTAAAACAAGAAAGTATAAAAGGGAACTTGAGTGATATGGTAGAGATGGTAGAAGAATTTGAATCAGAGCTTATGGCAGTATTTGTCAACCTGCGGTGGTTTACGACAGCTTCTCAGGACATTGTAAGGAACAATGGACACATCTACTGCGGTCACTAAAGATTTAGTAAAGCTCATGAGAGAACTATCATCTGCAGTAAACTATGATGAAGTTAAAGCAAGAAGGAGAATGAACAAGCTTTTTATGAGAGACTATGCTAGGTCCTTAGGTGGAACCACAATTACAAGTGGGACTTCCTTCGCTAGGATAAGTGTCACCCCCATATCAGAGTCCTCAAGTACTTTAGCCAAAAGAAAGGAATTAGCTGAACAACTTGCTGTCAATAAAGCAGAAATTGAGATGGAAGCTGCCATCGAGGCGCAGCGCCAACGGATAGCTGAAATGGATGCACAACGCCATCAAATGGAAGCTGAAAAGGATGCACAACGCCATCAAATGGAAGCTGAAATGGAGGCACAGCGCCATCAAATGGAAGCTGAAATCGAGGCACAGCGCCAACAGATGAAAAGTCTGGAAAGGCAGAGAGAAGTTAAGATCATAGAAGCCAGACTTAGAGTACATGAGGAGGATATGAATCAGGGTAGTCATAGGTTCAAATCTGTACTAAGTGAAGAAACAGACTCCTACTTTCCTTCATATGCCCAGGAGAATGGAAGGAAATCTCCAGCATGTAGTGAAGAAATAAGTTATTATCCTTCCATCCCTGCTCATAAAAACAAAGAGAGGCCTAGTCCAGTGTTAGGAAAAAGGTGTGTGAATTTACCCTCTCTCTCTACCTGAAAAGATGAAGAAAAGGATTCACCTAATTTAGTAGTGAGAAAATGGAACCGGATGATTCTATTCCTTGATGCCATGGCAATGCTCAGGAGAATGTTACAACCATTGTCCCAGCAAGATGACAGAGAACAGTCCTAGCTAGACTTCCCGTTCCGGAACCCAATGTATTTTCAGGAGAAGTACTGAAGTTCATGGAGTGGAAGGCAAGTTTTAAAATGATCATTGAGCATCATTGCTTCAGTCCAGTTGACAAGTTATTATAGAAAAGACGAAGAAGCCTACAAATAAGCTTGGGAAAAATTGAATGCAAGATATGGTCATCCTTTCTTAGTACAAAGAGCCTTTCGACAGAAACTGAATAACTGGCCTAAATAGGTCCTAAAGAACACTTCAGACTCCAAAAGTATGGTAACTTCCTGCAAGCATGCAGCAATGCCATCCCACATGTTCAAGGACTGGAAGTACTGAACAACTATCTAGAAAACCACAGGATGCTAACTAAGCTACCTGAAGAAGTGGCTTCTAGATGGAATCACTATGTGACTGAACAGAGTTTGTCAATGAGGAAGCACGGATAGCATGTAATCCAGTAACATCATCTTATGTCTTAAAATCCTTAGAAGAAAGGCCTGCAAGACAGATAAGACATGCAAGAGCAACTAGCTTTGCAACCAACACAGCAGCTAAAGGTCCAGATACCTACTAGAGCAAGTTCGAAGTCACTACTGGGATCAGTAGAGAGACAGAACCGACAAGTCTTCAGACTACCTTCAAGTGTATGTTCTGTGGAGAGAACCACTCCATACATAAGTGCCAACAATTGAAGACGAAGACCCAAGAAGAAAAGAAAAAAAATTGTACTGGATAACCAACTGTGTTTTGGATGTCTAAGAAAAGGCCATGTTACTAAGGAGTGTAAGAAAAAGGCCACATGCAGCATTTGCAAAGGACACCATCCTACACCACTACATGAAGAACGTCCAAAGAAAGATAAATCCTAAACCTAATACCTAAAGATACTGAGGAAGAAAAATAAAGTATCGGTATTCTCTTGCAGAGAGAGGGAAGGCGAAAGCAATGGCACATCAATGGTTGCACCAGTGTGCATATCAAACCCTAAAAGGAGGAACAAGAAGGCATTCGCCTATGCGCTACTGGATGCCCAGAGTGACGTCACCTTCATTGATCAAGAAATCTGCAAGAAATTACAAGTGGCTACAGAACCAGTGAAGCTCAAACTCACCACAATGATGGGGAGAGACACATTAGTGAACAGTCAAAGGGTCAAAGGACTGAGAGTTAGAGGACTTCATTCAAACTGCACATTAGATCTACCTCTAGCTTATACAAAAGACGATATACCTCTAGATTAAGATTGCATACCTACCAGTGAAACAGCCAATAAATGGGAGCACCTATCTGTCATATCTCATGAAATGTCCTCGCTGAAGGAGTTTGGTGTTGGACTGTTGATAGGTTATGATTTTCCCGAAGCCTTGGTAGCACAAAAGGTAATCACAGGAGGAAAGGGTGAACCCTACGCTGTTCAAACTGATCTAGGATAGGGTGTTGTTGGAGGGAAACAGCAGATCGCAAACTCAAGACAGGTGACAGGATTGTGTCATCGAATATCTGTCCAAGAGTTACCAACTGTAAGTCCAGCAAAAGTAATCAAGATCCTTGAATCCGACTTTGCAGACATAAGTTCTAAAGAAAAGAAGACATAAAGTTCGTACACACTCTAGAAGAAAGTATTCAGCAGAATCAACAAGGTCATCTTGAAATGCCCTTACCTTTTAGAGAACGATCTTGTCTGCCAAATAACTGAAATCTTGTCCTAGCAAGATTGAAATGTTTGAAGAAAAAGATGGGAAGAGATCCCAAATTCAAGCAGGATTATTTGAAATTTATGGACGGCCTCCTCGAAGAAAGACATGCAGAGAAAGTTAATAACAAACCTAAAGAAGGAGAAGTGTGGTACATCCCACATGAAGGTGTTTACCACTCAAAGAAACCAGATAACATTAGAGTAGTACTTGATTGCTCAGCAAAGTACAATGGTGTTGCATTGACTGATCATCTACTAAAGGACCAGATCTTACAAACACTCTGCCTGGAGTACTCTGTAGATTCAGAAAGTATCCCGTAGCTGTCATGTGTGACGTTGAAAAGATGTTCCACCAGTTTCATGTGAAAAATGAAGAGAGACTTCCCGAGGTTCAACGGTTCAGTTCCTTTGGGAAAAGGAAATTACGCCCAGGAAAGGTTACACAGAATTGTCTATTGGTGATCCAGAAGTAAAAGTTGTACAAACATTAAGCACTGCTGCCAAGTGTCAAGATGACATACTTGAAAGACTAGCCATATGTTCAAAATGGAATACAGTCATAAACGTAGTATTCAGCTCGAATTCAACGTTTGGCAAAGGGAATCAGAAAGAAGGAATTGTTGAAAGTAGAAGAAAGAATGAAAGTTGAAGAAACAGTCATAAGACTCATTCAACAGAGATTCTACAGTGAAGAGTTAAAGAGACTTAGTCAAGAACCTAAAAGGCTTCCAAACAACCACCCATTGTACAAGCTTAATCTTGTTCTGCTGGATGGTATACTGAAGCTGGGAGGGAGACTGGAAAATGCATCGTTACCTAGCAGAGTGAAGCATTCAGCAATTCTACCCCAAAACTCTACCTTCACAAGATTGATTATTGATCACTACCACAACAAATCCTTGCATCAAGGAAGAAGCCTTACCCAAAGCTGTTTGAGAGAAGGTGGTTACTGGATTGTGAAAGAAAGCAAAGTTATAGCAAAGTATATAAGTAAATGTGTAGTCTGCAGAAGGGCACGTAGACCTACAGAAGAACAAAGAATGGCAGATTTACCGGCTGATCGTTTAAACCCATCACCACCATTTCTTTACAGCGGAATGGATTGTTTTGGTCCATTCATCACCAAACAGAACCACAAGGAGTACAAGAGATATGGATTAATATTTACATGTCTAATCTCCAGAGCAATTCACCTGGAAATGTTAGAAGATATGTCAACTGACGCATTCATCAACGCCCTAAGATGTTTCTGGCCATTAGAGTTACCGTCAGAGAGCTTAGATCTGACCAAGGACTTATTTTGTCGAAGCAAAGAATGAATCGAAGAAAGCTCTAAAAGAGATTGATAAAGAAAAAGTAACTGAGTATTTGTTAGAGAAACAGTGTAATTTTCATATGAATGCTCCACATGCAAGCCATACAGGAGGAGTTTGGGAAAGACAAATCAGAACTGTGAGAAATGTGTTAGGTTCAGTGTTGAAAAAGAACGCTGGAAGAATAGATGATGCTTCACTTAGGACCCTGTTCGATGAAGTAATGTCTATTGTTAACAGTCATCCACTTACAGTTGATAACATCAACGATCCAACAAGTTTGGACCCCAACCATCTACTTCACCTTAAGTCTGATTACATACAGCCGCCGCCTTGCCAGTTTACCAAAGAGGATTTATATACCAGAAGAGTTCAGTAACTATCAGAACCATTTTGGAATAGATGGATGAAAGAGTACTTAGCCAATCTAATGCTAAGAAGTAAATGGCAAACACCCAGAAGATATGTCCAAGTTGGTGACATAGTGTTAGTAAAAGAATAAGATTTACCTAGAAGTCAATGGAAATTGGCCAAAGTTCTAGAAGTTCAAAAGGATGAAGACAAACTAGTAAGACGAGTGTTGTTACAAATAGGAGATTTAAAACTTGACAAAAAAGGAAAACGTCTCACTACTCCACTCAGGTTGGAACGTCCTATACAGAAGTTAGTTGTTCTACTTGAGAGTGACAAAAGACACTTGGAAGTTGAGAATCTGATGGAAAATTCCTCAAATTCATGTTCAAGTCCTACCACTAAGAACATAGAATTATATGTAATTTTGGTGGGAGTGTTGCTGGCCAGCTAAGACTTGTCCTAGTTTGCTAATATAGCTTGTATGTTTATGGAGCTGGACCTGCCAATAACCTTAATACAGTTCCTATGTTTATGTGTTAGAGACAAAAGCAGAGTTATTTACAGTGACTTCATGTTTTGGATGTAATATAACTGTTATATATTGTGTTCACAAAAGCAGAAGATAATATGCCTTTAAAATTCATTTTGTAATGTAAGGTAGCTCAGTGACACAGCAAAAACAACAGAAAGCATAGTGTTAATCTGTTGTTGCTGGGCAGAAGTCTAGACTAATCACAGCCAGCTTCTCACACGGCAAGAGTTTTCACCAATCACAGCCAGCCTCACACACAGCCTATCTGGGAATTCCCCTAGCAGGAGCTGCTGGAATCATTATTCACCAGAGACAGGAGCTGAAGAGACATTCACTCCACTGAGAGCTGAGTTTTATGGGAACAAGAGGCCAAAATAGGTATTTAAAACAGTTATATAATGCTCATATTGTTGGTATTGTGTTTAGAACTGTATACTGAACTATATATATATGTGTTTACTTACAGTTCCACCAATTGCAACCATACAATTGCAAATACAAATTGCAAGCTACAAATTGCAAGCATACAATTGCAAGCATGTAGATTCCATATTGCAATCCAAATTGCATACAACCATACCAGATCATACTCAACTAATCTGCAAATAGTCACTGCTAACTGCATACTGCAAGTAGAACTATTAGTTAGACCTCAGATATACCTCTCAGAGAGATCATACAGTGCTTAAATAACTTAAAGTGACAGTACAGATACTGAAGAGAGAAATATATCCATCATTTTATGTTGAATGACAAGATTGTTGAACCACCATCTTATGCATACCGCCATTTTGTGATATCTTTATGGACTATCTTCTGCAGAGGCGGCAGTGTTATATATGAAGAAAATTTGAAGTTAATAAAGAAGTTATTTCAAGCATTTGGTGTGCTCTTTAAACCTACTGTTTCCAAAGTACGGCGCTAGAGGAATTACAGAGTAATAGACAGTCTAGTTAGACTAAAAGTCAAAGATATCAAAATTTTTCCAATGCCACAGCGCAAAAGGCACTTCATAGTGCTTCATAGCGCTGCGCCTGCCACAAGGCAATATTACTTAAGTGATTCAAAGGAAAGCAAAATCTTCAAACATTTTTCAGTTTATATAGTGAATCTTTGAGTTTGCAAAGAAGAATACAAACACTGCTATTTTTTGAACAGTCTAATATTCACTTTTTAAGGAACAACACAAATTTGATATATTTTTCTACATGTTTTGATTTGGAATAGAATGTGTAGTGTTCCCAATGCATTTGTGTGTATGGAAATAAAAGCTATTAGAAGGATTTTGAGCTTTATTCACTTTTTTAAACACACTGCTATTATTTTGAACACAACTATATGTCTCAGCTGCCTCATCTCAATTTACCCTAATAGAACCAAGCTTGCTATATACAGTACATTCAGAAAGTCTTCAGACCCTTTAATTTTTTCATATTTTGCTATGTTGCGGCCTTGTGCAAAAATAAAAAAAAGTTCAATCTTTCCCCCATCATTCTGCACTCAATACCCCAGAACGAGAAACGTCATATGTACGAAATCTTTGCTAATTTATTGAAAACGAAAAAACTAAAATCTTTCAATGATATAAGAATTCAGACCCTTTACTCATGACTTAGTTGAAGCACCTTTGGCAGTGATTACAGCCTACAGTCTTCTTGGGCAGCGATGGCCAGTTCGCCGTGTTCGCCTGCAAACACATGCGAGCTGCCATCTTAAATCACAAGTCCGGCGAGACACAGGTAAGCTGTTACCTGTGCCTGCGCTGCGATCCGGTCTGAAACAAATGTGGTCACCGAGAGCAGGCAGTTCCGAGAACAGCCCGATGACGTCTGAATGAAACCTTGCACACACCAGTAACTCCGCCATATAGTGCTTCTCCCATAGACTATGCACAAATAATAACATAATATGCTATACAGATAAATAATCCCGTTAAGGTTCCATTCAGATGTCCATAGTGTTTTGCGGTCCGCAAAACACTGACGCAGCACATCGCCGGCACTTAATAAATCATTCCTATTCTTGTCCGCAGCTGCTGACAAGAATAGGACATGCTCTATTTTTTTCCGGAGCCGCGGGCCGGAAGTTCGGGGCAGTGGACTGGAAATGTGTGCTGTCCGCATCTTTTCCGGGCCATTGAAAATGAATGTGTCTGCACCCGTTCCACATAACTGCGGAACGGATCCGAACCCATTCAACGGACGTCTGAATGGACCCTTATACAATGTACACAGATAAAGCCACCATATCCTGTACACAGTGGGACAGGGCTGCTATTGGCAATGTTTTGTCCCATAATTGCCACAGAGTCAGTTCCACTAGGCACTGTAAGGGTCCATTTACAAATCCGTAGTGTATTGCAGATCCGCAATACACTCGGCCGGCACCCCCATAGAAATGCCTATTCTTGTCCGCAATTACGGACAAGAATAGGACATGCTCTATTTCTTTCCGGAGCTGCGGACCGGAAGATCGGGGCCACACTCCGGAAATGCGGATGCGTAGAGCACACTGTGTGCTCTCTGCATCCATTCCTGTCCCATTGAGAATGAATGGGTCCGCACCCATTCCGGATATTGCAGAACGGATGCGGACCCATTCCACGGACGTGTGAATGGAGCCTTAGAGGAGGCAGATGTCAGGGACACTGCAGTGGGTGGGAGATTAGAAGCTGCTAGAGACTCTATGGCCCCTTGCAGACGAGCGTGTCTGGATTAGGTCCGGATGCGTCCCGGTGCATTGCGGCAAACCCGCGCGAGTAGGTACGCAATTGCAGTCAGTTTTGACTGCGATTGCGTTCCGATGTTCAGTTTTTATCGCGCGGGTGCAATGCGTTTTGCACGCGCGTGATAAAAACTGACTGTGGTACCCAGACCCGAACTTCTTCACAGAAGTTCAGGTTTGGGTTAGTTGTAGTGTAGATTGTATTATTTCCCCTTATAACATGGTTATAAGGGAAAATATTTGCATTCTGAATACAAAATGCATAGTACAATAGGGCTGGAGGAGTTAAAAAATAAATAAAAAATAAGTCACCTTAATCCACTTGTTCGCGCAGTCGGCATCTCTTCTGTCTTCATCTGTGAGCAATAGGACCTTTGATGACGTCACTGCGTTCATCACATGGTCCATCACATGATCCATCACCATGGTGGCAAGGAGGCTCTGGTGATGGATCATGTGATGAGCGTAGTGACGTCATCAAAGGTCCTTTTCCTCACAGATGAAGACAGAAGAGATGCCGGCTGCGCGAACAAGTGAATTAAGGTGAGTTAAAACATTATTATTATTTTTTTAACCCCTCCAGCCCTATTGTACTATGCATTCTGTATTCAGAATGCTATTATTTTCCCTTATAACCATGTTATAAGGGGAAATAATAATGATCGGGTCCCCATCCCGATCATCACCTAGCAACCGTGCGTGAAAATCGCACTGCATCCGCACTTGCTTGCGGATGCTTGCGATTTTCACGCAACCCTATTCATTTATATGGGGCCTGTGTTACGTGAAAAACGCACAAAGAGGAGCATGCTGCGATTTTCACGCAACGCACACGTGATACGTGAAAATCACCGCTCATGTGCACAGCCCCATAGAAATGAATGGGTCCGGATTCAGTGCGGGTGCAATGCGTTCACATCACGCATTGCACCTGCGCGGAATACTCGCCCGTGTGAAAGGGGCCTATGAGGGGAGTGAACATAAAAGACAAAAGGAGATGGAAAAGGTCTGTTATTAGAGGGAGGTAAGCAGCAGATGGCATGGGCTCTTTTATATGAAAGGGGAAAGAAGCATGTGGCATGGACTCTGATAGATCAGGGGGCAGAAGTTGACAAGGGCTTTCTGCTAAAGGATTGGGCACATCAAGTCTAATAGGTGATAGGGGCTCAGTTACTGATGGGTGGACAGAAAGAGGTTGGAGGAGGACAGAGGGTTCCATGGGCTTTGTGAGTGGGTGGTTGTGACAAGGAATACAAAAGGTGGCAGGGGCTCTGTTATGAGAAGGGGGCACAGAAACTGGTACAGGTTCTTTGGGTCACAGAAGATGGCAAGGAGGCTCTGGGGACCTCAGGGAACATAGAAGATGATAGTGGCTGGAGGCACAGATGGTTGCAGCTATTCTGTGGGGAGAGTAGTAGAGGGGCATACAAGAGAGATTCTGTGGGGGCCAGGAGGGAGATAATAGGTAACAGCAGGATAGAGGGAGGTGGCAGAAACTAGTTTCCTATCTGAGATTCTTTTCTGCTGCAGTATTTTTCCACCGACTGGCGAGGGGGCGTGGCTTTGTGGATGGGGTGTGGCTTAATGGAGGTGGGCGTGGCCTGTGAAGTTCTATCTGCTTGAGCCTGACAAGGAGGGTCGGGACATCCGCAACGTGTGCTCTATTGTGTACAGAATGGGGGGGACGGGGGAGGTTGGGAGGGGGGCCCTGACTGAGAATAGGGGAAGCAAGCAGGGCCCGGCCAGGTCTGAATGGAGGACAAGTGGGTGTGCCTCAATGCCCGATATACTGTCTGCAGATGTAGGGGGCGGGACCTTCTATGAGCTCCAGGCCCCCCATGCCACGGGCCCCATAGCAGCTGCGTGGTCGGCCTATATGGTAGGCTTGTTTTGTGCTGTGATATGCATTGTCAGCTTTGAGACATTATATAGGCAGGTCTGTGTCTTTCCAAATCATGTCCAATCAACTGAATTTACATCAGGTTTAAAAGAGATCAAGAGAAATGAGAGGTTCCAGAGCTACATTTCAAGGATCATAGCCATATTTTCTGATTACATATTTTTTTAATTCTAAACCAGCACTGTGCAAAATAATGTTCAGAATGGGGGATAATCCAATTATTGGACCATAAAGCAAAGGTATATGCTAGTGATGTAAGATGGGAGTAACCATAACCAAGCATTTTATCTGCCAGTTAAAACCAGATAGCGGCACACATCCTTTTTTTGTAATCTGTTGTAATTTTCTGATTACAGATTTTTTTATTCTATTTCCTGAACATGATTATGGGGTCAGCCATCTTACCTGAGCTGTTATTTACAGCATTTAGAGCTTTACCTATGCAGCGGCCTATTGCCAGCATCTGGGGTATCCCTTGCCCCTTAGGAGGTTTCTATGAAATATGTCCCTCTTATAGAGCAAGTAGTCGTGATGCCAGTTGCAGTTAAGCAACAAGGACATGGAGTCCCATTTGTAGATGGTGGTTTGGTACCCAGATGTCGGATTGCCAGAGTGGCGTAGAGTGGCCTACGCTCTCTGAGGGTGTTGTATGCATGTGTCACGGTGCTCCTACCTGGATATCCTTGGATCCCAGACGTGGTGTAGTCTGAAGCAAGTGCAAAAGGGGGTTGTTGAACTTGGGTGATGAATAAGTAGAAAAAACGGAGTCCAGACTTTGTATTAACGTTGAACACAGCTTTATTTGGCATAAACGGTAACCCAAACAGTTTCCAAATGGTATCTTGGTCATCAGCAGGTATTGGCTTAACTTTGGTAGGCAAAGACTTCTGCAACAATCTCAGAACTGCTATGCTAGCTAGCTAAAACAGGAACTTTCTCCTCTTCTGCTGGAACTTAGCTTACTTATAGTCTGTCTCTTACTTTAATCCTTGGAACTTCTTCCTGACTTCTTCCTGACATCTTACCTTGGCTTGTAGGCAATGCGAGCCCAGGAGGGGACAAGAAACCATGTAGACTTCAGAGGCTGTGCTCTGCTAGGCAACACACAACCTTTCCCCAGGAGAGGGTACGCTAGACTGACTAAACTCCTCCCTCTCTAAAAAGGGCTGGAAGGAACTAGAAGGTTCCTCTCCAGAGAAACTATCTCTGCACAGATTGCCACCGCCTGCTAGTGAACCAGGGACAGTACACTTAAACATTGTTTTATAAGGAAAGGAATACATACACATTGCAGGAAATGGCAATAAATATCTAAGATGACATAGGATCACACAATGCATATAGTGGGGGGTACACAAGGAGGTGGTAATGCCACTCTGGAGCGTTACACATACTCTCTCAATGTATATTATTAGCAGCCAGAAGTCACGTTGCCTTTATATG
This sequence comes from Bufo bufo, assembly GCF_905171765.1. Lineage (NCBI taxonomy): Eukaryota > Metazoa > Chordata > Amphibia > Anura > Bufonidae > Bufo > Bufo bufo. Next base: position 160,639,850 of record NC_053397.1, read on the forward strand.
TCGCTCGAGTACCCTCAGATTCCTATACGTTATTGACAGGATCAATAAAATAGTTATGAAAAACTAGGAGCCATTTGCATGGACACTTGACTCCTTTAAAAGGTATGGCATCTTTGCACCCTCCCCCCCCCCCCCAACCCCGCCACACACACACACACGCTCCATAGACTTGAATTGGTCTGTATTGGTCTGTAATGTGAATTAATACATTGTGCTGCTCTAATCTAGGCTAGGTCCTATTATGTAACAAGGACTTTTTAGGCCATGACATTGTTAGGGGCAGACAGTTTCCACTGTTTAGATATGTATCCAATCACTTGACTCATATGACGGCTCTTGTTCTACGTTTTTTTATTTTTATATTTCCTGTTTTCCCTCCCTTTTTCCCCTTCCCTATGTTACCTTCTAATATCTATACTCCCTCCTGTTGAAAAAGCATTAATATAGCATTTGCGGTATTAATATTTTTTGAACTCACCAACTCCTTTTAAAACATAAAATAAACATTTTTATTAGAAGAACTGTGATGACCAGGGTCTGCAGGAATTTGTAAGTTTGACACCAAAATACCTAACGATACTAAACAGAAATATTTTGTTATTCACTTATGCCCCCTTGTGGTATGGTTGTGTGACAGCAATAAAAAAAATTTACATGTCGACGGAAATATAGAAAAGTCAGAAAATAGCGATGCAAAGAAAATTTATCTTTTTTCAAAAGTTTTAATTTTTTATATGTCAACAGAAAAGTAAAAAAAAATATGGCTCTTGGAAGGCAGGAAAGGAAAAACGAAATTGAAAAGATGAAATTAGGCTGTGTCCCGCAAAAGTTAAAAATACAATTTTAGCGCCAGCTGTGGATTATTGAGAATGAAACATGTACAACCTATTTACATGTGGCAGTTTTTGAATACATTGATTACAATAGAGGAAAAACAGCATAGGTGGAAAAAAATTTGAATAGAAGCGATATATTAGGTGTTTTGCTCTTTCTTCCTCCACCTCAGGTTTGGTAAATTTTACATTAGTATGTTGTTTTAAAAAGGTGGCACATACTGTTAAGAAAAAAGAAAGTTTCTTGCAGCACTGATAAAAGTCCAATATTTTATTATCACACCTTGGAAAACTTCCAATGTTCAGCCAAAAGACCCTTATGTCTCGAACAATAAAATGTTCTTAGTCATGCTATTTTTCTTTTTTCTGGATATTTATTCCTTTTACGGCCCAGGTTTCCTTTTTGTGCATGATGGAGTGAGACTTTCTCTAGGACTGGTAAACTATTTTCCTTGCTTTGTTACATACTGTTAAGGGCTCATGCACAAGAACGTATTTTTTGTCTGTGCCCATTCCGTTTTTTGTTCTTTTTTTGCGGCCTGTAAGCGGAACCATTCATTTAAATGGGGCTGCAACAAAAAAAAAAGAAATTACTCTGTGTGCATACATGTCCAAAAGTCCTTTTTCCAAAAAAAAATAAAAAATGAACATGTCCTATTCTTGTCAGTTTTGTGAAAAATGGATGCAACACGAACATCACATGGATGTCACGCTTTTTTTTGCGGACCACAAAATACATAAGGTAATGTGCATGAGCCCTAAGGCTTCATGCACACAGCTCTTCCCAGATTTCTTTTTCATACAGCAGATCTACAAATTGTAAATACTTCCATATACATTCTTTATTTTTCTCACTCCCATCAGCAGAAAAGACTATTCTCATCCGCAATATGGGCAAGAAAAGGACAGGCTCTGTAAGTTGTGCAACACCCCTCAGATCCCCCAAAAATATAGACTTGCGCATCACCCCATAGAAATGAATGGGTCAGTGTGCTGTCTGCAAAAACTGCAGATAGCACATGAATGAAAAATACGGTAGTGTGCACGAGGCCAAATACATTTGGTGCCTATAACCCTCCTCTTAGCCATGCTCTCTATTTTAGCCACTTTACAAAAGCTTGGCCGAGTACCACATGTGCTCGAGCGGCATGCTCGAGTCTCCTCCCCGCATGCTGCACGGCTGCTAAGCAGCCAATAAACATGCAGGTAAGTATTGCCATCACTGTAATGCCAGTAACCATGTTGGCTGCTGGCATTACAGTGATTGGCTGGCCGAAACACGTCATCGGGAAAAAATTTGAATACAGAAAACACTATTTTCTTCCCATAGTCTATCCACATTTTTGCTGTCAATGGTGCAATCCGTGAATTGTGTGATCTGCGCTTCAATACATTTTGTGGTTGTCAGATGCACAGAATATAAACAAACAAGTGTCTAGGCACCTCCTGACAAATCCCTACCAGCTCTCCCTAGACTTCTATGCCCACGTTCAGACCCTGAAGGTGGGAATGACCGTGTCCCCGTGCCTAGGCTGAAGATACCCTAAAATCCCTAAGATTGTGAAAGGGGGAAAGAGGCAGTCTGCTCCCTCAGGACCTGGAGGGGGCAGGCGTCTCTTTAACAGCCTAGACAGACAACCACAAAAAAGCAACACCAACTTATCTTTTACTGAGCAGGAACAGCAAATCCTTCCTTCCTTCCTCTGAGCCAGACAAAAGCTATAACCCGCACAGGACACTGGGAGTGGGCGTAATTTAAACTCAAACCAACGACCCCACCCAGTGCACCTGAAGAGAGGGGGCTATAGCTCAACTCCAAACAAAAACAAAAGGCTACACACGTGCTGCTAATCTGGCAGACCTCCGCACATAGCCTGAGCAGGGCATGACAGCAGCATGAAAGGAAGGGGTCGCTAAAAAATTACTGTGGGATGCAGCCCCATTCAAAAATTTGCTGTGGGGTGGAGCCCAGTCAATTCTAGCTACGCCACTGATGTAGCCCACAAAAGCAAGTTGGGTTTATCGATTCCAAAACCTTAATTATATTGTGGGCCTGGTGATCAGTTTAAGGCCCTTTAAGCAGCATCAGCAGCATGGGGATAAAAATGAGTGGCAAGGTGACATGGTGTGGAGATGGCAGCATGAGGAGGCCACATAGTGGCCCAATGACTGAGTCTGGATAAAAGACTAAGGATACAGATTGCTTAGAAAGATGCAGATGGAAACAATCTGTAGAGCTGTATCACCGTCACCTGCAGATTAATGGAGCCATCAAATTCAAGTTGGTTTGACGGTTCCACCTCAGCTCACCAGCAGGCCCGCAGCTAAAATCTTTTACTGGTTCAGCTTACATGCAGGCCCGCGACTTAAATCTTTTATAGGGTCAGCTCACATGCAGGCCCGCAACTCATGCTACCTTGCTTTGAAGTAGTAGCCGTAGCCGTTTATCAGGCTCCCTCTCCGAAATTGAACTATGATTCCCCGTTATCGGTGATCACCATGGTAGGCGCATAAAAGAACATCGAAAGTTGATAGGGAAGATATCCAAATGGATCGTAGACGTCACGGGGACATGCGATCAGGCAGAAGTTATCTAGAGTTAACAAAGCGCCAGGAGGGCCTCTCCTATATAACGTTTCCTCATCCAAAATACCGCTGTGACATTCCCTGTAATTTTTTATTACTCATTCCAATAATAGGGCATCTTAAGAGTCCTGTATTGTTATTTATCGTCACTACCTCCACGAGTCGGGAGTGGGTAATTGCCGCGCGCCTCCTGCCTTCCTTCGATTTTTCTGCTTTAATAACTTGATCCACCCTCTCCATCCAATTCGATTTCAGCCATTGACCTCCCTTGGATGTGGTATCCCTTTCTCAAACTCGCTCTCCGGCATCGAACCCTGATTCCCCATTACCCGTGATCAGCATGGTAGGCGCAGAAAAGAACATCGAAAGTTGATAGGGCAGACATCCAAATGGATCGTCATCGTCATGGAGACGCGCAGAGGTTATCTAGAGTCACCAATGCGGCAACAGGCCCTCGCCCCTAAGGTTTTAGATGGTCAGATCAGCAGGCCCTTGCTCCAAATGTTTTTGAGGGTCCCCAGCAGGCCATCAATCATAATTTTTCAAGGGTGTGTATGATGCCCTATTTTATGTGTAACAAAGGGTGTTTTGGAGTGCCGGTTCCTTGTAATTTTTGGCAGCCCTTTCATAGTGCATAGGCTTTATGAGTGTAGGAGTCCGACCTGAACAATTGTACCACAATGTGAATAAGGCCCTCCTTTATGTGATATACAGACTGTTTCGGAGTGCCTCTTGCTTGTAATTTTATTGCAGCACTTGCACTTTATATACAATTGAATATACAGGAAAGAATGTTTCCTAACAATTTTTCCTGTAAAACTGATTTTTTTGGGGTGCGTATTTTTGTCAGTCTGTAAAAGTGGCGTACAACTCGGATAACATGGTTCCCAGCAGCGACCTGAGAGTCCAAGATGCATCCAGACATCGTCGCCATGGTGTTCCCGATCCATTTCGGTGGTGTTTCTGTCACTTTCTGACCTTTTCCAATAGACCAGGCACCCTCCCCTCTTCAGAGCAGAGGGTGCTTGGTTGTCTCCCATTGACTTCCATTATACTTGGGTGCTCAGCCGAGCACACGAATATAGCAATGTGTTCGGCCCGAACACACGAATACTTTGGCGCTCGATCATCACTAGTGCAGACTTCAAAAATAAATTAAAGTATTACTCGTTTCCCAAATAAAATCAACCTAGGTTCATGAGGGGTTATTTACACACTGAAGTGACATTTTCTGCCACAATTTGCACAAAATTGAAGAAAAACACAACAGGTGCAAAAACCATGGCAAACAATGTGATATAGTAGTAGGTGGAACACCCTCAGTGGATTCTTAGGGCGCCTTCACACGCGGCAGATTTTGTGGCAGAAAATTCTGTGACTAAAAATCTGTTACATTCATTTGCATGGACCCCCATGCAAACCCCATTGAGGTAAATGGAACAGATCTATGGAATTTTCTGCCACAAAATCTGTCACGTGTGAAGGCGCCTGGATTTCACATATGTAAACTACCAGACAACATGATGGAAATAATTAATGTATGGCAACTTTAAAGTGACATTCCCCAAGCAATGTTAAGCTGTCATATGGAATATTATGACATATGGATATGGAGCAGATGAGTGAGCACACTTAGCGGTTTCCGTATCTCCCATGTGTTAAAAAAGGTGAACATCTGTGCACAGTGACCTTTCCTGTGGAAACAGGAGTCTTAGGCATCCTGCAAATTGCGGGCCGCAATGCACGAACACCGACCGTGGGGCAGCCGCAGCGGATCGCGGACCCATTCACTTTAATGGGTACGCAATCCGCCCGTTCCAAAAAAAGATAGAACATGTGCTATCTTTTTGCGGAACGTAAGTACGGGACGAAACCCCACGGAAGCACTCCCGTTCCGCACCATTCCACATCTCCGGATTTGCGGACCCATTGAAGTGAATGCTCACAGAACAGTGCCCATGTATTGCGGATCCGCAAATGGTGGTCCGCAATATGGCCATGGGTGGCACACGTTTGTGTGCAGGAGGCCGTAACCTTAAAATAAGATCTGAAATTGTTGACACTTGAAAAAAAAAACATTTAAAAGATGTACTAGATTTTTTGGGAGAGTTGCATAGATTTCACCACTAGATGGCGAAGCTACACTTTACAATGTGCATTGCTGCAAACATTATAGCAAAATCATTGACATACAAATTATCTCTCCTTCCAAAAAAAGAAAACGGTGCCTCTGCCACCACCTGTAAGAAAGCAGCTATTCTGTAAGGGAGCTCCCATATGTCATGGCTGTTCTGCGTTTGGCCAAACAAAAAAACACACATAAAGCATAAAGCATATGCCGTTTTTCCAACAACATACCTGCATTTAGGGTACATTTTCTTTCAGTAATGGTATTGGATGGTACTCTCTCTCCTTTGGGAGAGAGCTTTAAATCGGCATGATGAGACTTCTAGGCCATACACGCAGGCTCGGACTGGCCCACAGGGGTGCAGGGGAATCCCCCGGTGGGCCCCGAGCGAGCTGGGCCCCTAGTTCCCCACCCCCTGCACACATGGCACATTAGAGTGATTGCACTACATATAGATAGGCAGTGTCACACACACGGAGAGTGGGGAAGTTACCACTGAGCTTAACCCGCACCCCTATCCCTGCCTACTTGCCTCGCAAGTCCTAGTGACAAGGGACAACTGGTCAACAAACCCTCAACTAGAATAAGTGCAGGGAAGACAGACAATACTTACAACAGAGAAGTCAAATGAGCCGAGTCAGAAACCAAGAGAGCCGCAAAGTACCAGAGGAGCAAGCGGAGGATCGTCAGGAGAAAGCCGAAGTCAGAACCAGGAGGGAACGCCAAGACCAAGGGATAAGACAGACGGGTAGTCACAACACGAGCAGGAGACCAACAAACCAGGTAAGTATAATCGCAGAAAGGACCTCAATAACAGGCAATCTGTGGCCAGCAGATTGCCTGTTTAAATTGGGCGCTAGTGGAGTCATGTGACGTGGCCAGCGTCACATAACTCCTGAGTTCCAATACAGCCGAGCGCCGAGTGAGCAGCTCGGCACTCAGCCCTAGTGCGGTTACCACGGGAACGGGCAACACGGTGCGCCCGGCCGTCCCCGCCTCCTGGAACCCCGCACAGAGTGCACCGGGACAGGCAGCCAACAGCATCTCAACCAGCCTATGTCCATATAAAACCTGGGTAGATTATTTAACAGTTTATTATTATAGATGGATTGGGTGGCTGAGATGACTTCCAGACACTGGGGAAGGCCAGTGTCCTCGTTAACTAGGCACCTGGCTTCTTGAAGTCCCTGCAGGGAACCCTATGATCAATCACCTTGTAACATCTTGCTGCTGTCTGTCACTGAGTGAAGGGGTAATATTTGCATGTATCTGTGTAGTAAACCTCGAGACAAAATGTTACTGGTAGGCCCTAGGCACCCCAGTCCGACACTGATTGTAGTCCTCTCCTAACCCCTCCCTGAAATACCCTATGATATCCCATAATAGCTGCCTGGACATGCTGGGATTTGTAGTTCTCTTCTCCTCAACCTCATTCTTGTAATATCCTCTGAAGCCCTCTCTTCTTATACCTCTGCAGTGTATGCCTCTGCTAGGGGTCCCTTTAAAAAAAAAGTTACCGTACTTGTTTTGTTGTGACGCCAGTTGCAGTGAAGCAACAAGGGCACAGGGCCCCTTTTAGTGATATGGTGGTACCCAGGTGTAGGAATACCAGAGTGGCAGGGGCGGACATACCGCCTGTGCAGCCGGTTCAGCTGCACAGGGGCCCAGCGTGGGAGGGGGCCCTCCACAGGACGCACAGACAGCTGATTCTAATGGTGAAGCCATTCATAACTCCATCCAGCATGTAGAAGGGGACCCCATGGCAATCTGCCACAGCTCTGAGCAGCAGGGCCTGGGCAGCCCGTCCTGAGCTGTATCTGTGATCGCCCTGCCATCTAGTGATGATGGTAGCTCCACCCAGTCTAGTGATGGTGGTAACTCCGCCCCCGTCTAGTGATGGTGGTAGCTCCGCCTCCATCTAGTGATGACGGTAGCCCCCATCGGTAGCTTCACCCACATCTGGTCCTCTCCTAGCTTTTCAGCATCTCAGAGTTGGTGCTTAATGTGTGAGGCCTGCAGCAAACCAGCAACTCAGGAGAAAGTGAGTGAGGACGGGAGGTCACCCCTGTGCCCACTGTCCCTGCCAGACACTGAACTTGACACTATGTTATTTTTTTTACTCCACCCATCACCCCTGTCCCTCTCTGGCCCTCCTGTGACTGGCCCTGGCCCACACTCATGTATTTTGCGGTCCGTGGATCGGCAAGATTTGGATGTGGTCCATGTACGATCCGCATATTTTTGCAGACCCATTGACTTAAATGGGTCTGCAGTCCGCATTTTGTAGAGAAGTATAGGACGTGTCACATTTTCTGTTTTGTGCAGAACGGACATACGGATATGGAAAGCATATAGAAGTAATTTGCTGTCTGCATCCTTATGTCTGTTCCCCAAAGGATAGAAAATGGGACATGTCCTATACTGGTCCCCAACATGCAGGCTAGTTAATGGGTCTGCAAAAAAAAGGTAGATGGCACATGGACGTCATCCGTAATTTGCAGATCACAAAATGCATATGGTTCGTGTCGTGTAAATTGGTTAAAAGTGTTGCTCAGACACTCAGGGGGTCATTTATTAAGACCAGCGTTTTAGACCCCAATCTTAATAACCCCTATATCTGGCGGTGCTTCCGCCGAAGTTATGGAGAGGCGCCGACCTCTTCATAACCCTTGGCAGATCCGCCGCCAGTTCTACATTTTCTAGATGTTCCAGTTCTAGATGTAGATAATTTTCTACCCCTAAACCAGGCGTAGAAAATGGTGAATGAGACGGCCTGTCGGCCCCTCCCCTTCCATGTCAAACATTTCCGACACCCAACAATTATCAAATCAGAAGGGTCCACGTACCATACCTGCTGAGCATCGCATGGTTGCTTTGTCTGGTGTCGGCAAATGGCATGCACCGGTGTCCCTCCACGTGTGATGTCAGATTAAATCCTCTTTCAATAGCGAATTTTCCTACTGGATGCAGCAAATGCATATCATCCAGACTGAATCCAGACCCATTTATTTCAATGGGTCTGTGTGAGGGGGCACATATCAGAGCATAGTACTGTGAGGGGCACATATCTGGCATAACTACTGTGACAGGGCACAATGTGGGTATTCCTACTGTGTGCTGGCACAAAGGGGCAATAATTACTGTGTGAGGGTATTAAGGGGGCATTAATATGGACCACAGGATCTGAACGGTCTCCACCATCTTTGATGCCCTTGATCACCCCTTCCTCCCTCTGAAAGATCGGGAGGAGCTGACAATCTGGTGTGCCTTCTGCTGTCACACATCACTATGTATTAATATTTGCCTATGGCCTATGTTTATTTCTGTATGTGTGGTTGGGGGGGGGGGGGCCCTCTGCTTTCTGTTTCCACCCCTGGGGGGCACATATCTAGATATAAGTACTGTGAAGGGGGCACATATCTGGCCATAGCTACTGTGAAGGGCCACATATCTGGGCATAACTACTGTGAGGAGGCACATATCTGGATATAAGTACTGTGAGGGGCACATATATTGTCATAACTACTGTGAGGGGCACATATCTGAATATAACTACTGTGAGGGGCACATATCTGGGCATAGCTACTGTGAAGGGGCACATATATTGTCATAACTACTGTGAGGGGCACATATCTGGATATAACTACTGTGAGGGGCACATATCTGGGCATAGCTACTGTGAAGGGCCACATATCTGGGCATAACTACTGTGAGGGGGCACATATCTGGATATAAGTACTGTGAGGGGCACATATATTGTCATAACTACTGTGAGGGGCACATATCTGGATATAACTACTGTGAGGGGCACATATTTGGGCATAGCTACTGTGAAGGGGCACATATATTGTCATAACTACTGTGAGGGGCACATATCTGGATATAACTACTGTGAGGGGCACATATCTGGGCATAGCTACTGTGAAGGGGCACATATATTGTCATAACTACTGTGAGGGGCACATATCTGGATATAACTACTGTGAGGGGCACATATCTGGGCATAGCTACTGTGAGGGGCACATATCTTGTCATAACTACTGTGAGGGGCACATATCTGGATATAAGTACTGAGGGGCACATATCTGGGCATAGCTACTGTGAGGGGCACATACCTGGATATAGCTACTGTGAGGGGCACATATCTGGGCATAGCTACTGTGAAGGGGCACATATCTGGGCATAACTACTGTGAGGAGCACATATCTGGATATAACTACTGTGAAGGGGCACATATCTGGACATAAGTGCTGTGAAGGGGGCATAGTGTGGGCGTTACTACTATGTGCTGGCCTTGGGAGGAGTTAGAGGCATGGCCTAGTATGAAAAAAATATATAAACATATTGACCCATATTATTAAGATTTTTTTATTTTGCAAGTATATATTTATATCTGTATGGGTGTTGTTGTTTTTTTTTTTTTTGGGGGGGGGGGGGGGGGGGCAGGTACATACTTTGCACAGGGGTCCTCTGCTGTCTGTGTCCGCCCCTGGCAGGGACCCTCTGAGATCAGACTTTGTACACTCCAGAAGCAGCAGCACCAGAGGGACCCCCTGCAATGAGACCCTATCCTCATACACTCTGGTAGCAGCTTGGGAATCTCCTGACATCAGCCCTGTCTTCATATACTCAATAGCAGCAGCAGAAGAACCTTCCTGAGATCAGACCAAAGACTTTATACACACCAGCAGACTCAGAGGGACCCTCCTGACAGCCTGTGCGTGCCTAGGGATCCAGCCAGAGAGCAGGGCAGGCATGGCACGTATGAGGAGGGCGGCCCGCCATGGTGGAAGGGCCGGAAGGCGAACCCACGACCCAGACAGCACAACGAGCGGAGGAACGGAGGCACTGGGCAGCGCTGCAGCAGCCATATCAAGTGAAGTGGCGAGGTGATCAAGTCATCCTCACCACTTGCTAAAGTTAAGTGTGTGTGTGTGACACTGTCTGTAATCCTAGGGGCCCACCGAGGATTTCTCCTGGCGGGCCCCCTAGTGGCCGCGGGCCCTCGGTCCATGCCCGAAGTGCCCAATGGTCAGTCCACCCCTGCTGTCATTTCCCAAAGAAACGCATCTTCAGTTCAGAGGCGGTCCTAGTGTCAAACGTGGCACTGAGTCGGTCTAGGACCTGCTCAGCTGTTTTTCACTCTAGCTAGGGCCAGGACTTGACCTCCCAGAGCGTAGCTCCTTGTAACTGACCAATCAGGATTTCTACTTTCTGGTCCTGAGATACTGGATATAGCTTAAATGTACCCAGCATTTTATCACTGAATTCCCTTAGTGAATAGGATTCTCCTGCGTAACGTGGGAGCCAGGGTGCTCCAAAGTAATATGGCATAGTAAGAGGCATGATGAATGCGGCTGCCGCAGGTGGGTCGCTGCATTCCAACTGGTAGTCATCTTCACTTTGTGCACGCTGCTATGGACAACTGCAGCAGAATTGGTGCGTGGCTCCTTTAACCCCTTAAGGACTCAGCCCTATTTCACCTTAAGGACTTGGCCATTTTTTGAAAATCTGACCAGTGTCACTTTAAGTGCTGATAACTTTAAAACGCTTTGACTTATCCAGGCCATTCTGAGATAGTTTTTTCGTCACATATTGTACTTCATGACACTGGTAAAATGAAGTAAAAAAAATTCATTTTAATTTATAAAAAAATACCAAATTTACCAAAAATAGAAGTTTAGAAGCAAATCTTGAACTTTTTCAGAAATTTTCAAAAACCCAATTTTTACGGACCAGTTCAGGTCTGAAGTCACTTTGCGAGACTTACATAATAGAAACCACCCTAAATGACCCCATTCTAGAAACTACACCCCTCAAGGTATTCAAAACTGATTTTACAAACGTCGTTAACCCTTTAGGTGTTCCACAAGAATTAATGGAAAATAGAGATACAATTTCAAAATTTCACTTTTTTGGCAGATTTTCCATTTTAATAATTTTTTTCCAGTTACAAAGCAAGGGTTAACAGCCAAACCAAACTCAATATTTATGGCCCTGATTCTGTAGTTTACAGAAACACCCCATATGTGGTCGTAAACTACTGTACGGGCACACGGCAGGGCACAGAAGGAAAGGAATGCCATACGGTTATTGGAAGGCAGGTTTTGCTGGACTGTTTTTTTTACACCATGTCCCATTTGAAACCCCCTGATGCACCCCTAGAGTAGAAACTCCATAAAAGTGACCCCATCTAAGAAACTACACCCCTCAAGGTATTCAAAACTGATTTTACAAATGTCGTTTACCCTTTAGGTGTTCCACAAGAATTAATGGAAATTAGAGATACAATTTCAGAATTTCACTTTTTTGGCAGATTTTTTATTTTAATAATTTTTTTCCAGTTACAAAGCAAGGGTTAACAGCCAAACCAAACTCAATATTTATGGCCCTGATTCTGTAGTTTACAGAAACACTCCATATGTGGTCGTAAACTACTGTACGGGCACACGGCAGGGCGCAGAAGGAAAGGAATGCCATACGGTTTTTGGAAGGCAGGTTTTGTTGGACTGTTTTTTTTGACACCATGTCCCATTTGAAGCCCCTCTGATGCACCCCTAGAATAGAAACTCCATAAAACTGACCCCATCTAAGAAACTACACCCCTCAAGGTATTCAAAACATATTTTACAAACGTCGTTAACCCTTTAGGTGCTCCACAAGAGTTATTGGCAAATGGAAATGAAATTTCAGGATTTCAATTTTTTGGCAAATTTTCCATTTTAATCCATTTTTCCCAGTAACAAAGCAAGGGTTAACAGCCAAACAAAACTCAATATTTATGGCCCTGATTCAGTAGTTTACAGAAACACCCCATATGTGGTCGTAAACCACTGTACAGGCACACGGCAGGGCGCAGAAGGAAAGGAATGCCATACGGTTTTTGGAAGGCAGATTTTGCTGGACTGTTTTTTTTTACACCATGTCCCATTTGAAGCCCCCCTGATGTACCCCTAGAGTAGAAACTCCAAAAAAGTGACCCCATTTTAGAAACTACGGGATAGGGTGGCAGTTTTGTTGGTACTAGTTTAGGGTACATATGATTTTAGGTTGCTGTATATTACACTTTTTGTGAGGCAAGGTAACAAGAAATAGCTGTTTTGGCACCGTTTTTATTTTTTGTTATTTACAACATTCATCTGACAGGTTAGATCATGTGATATTTTTATAGACCAGGTTGTCACGGATGCGACGATACCTAATATGTATACTTTTTTTTTATTTATGTTAGTTTTACACAATGATTTCATTTTTGAAACAAAAAAAATCATGTTTTACTGTTTCCATCGTCTGAGAGCCATAATTTTTTCAGTTTTTGGGCGATTACCTTGGGTAGGGTATGATTTTTGCGGGATGAGATGACGGTTTTATTGGCACTATTTTGGGGTGCGTGTGACTTTTTGATCGCCTGCTATTACACTTTTTGTGATGTAAGGTGGCAAAAAATGGCTTTTTTTACACCGTTTTAATTTTTTTACGGTATTCACCTGAAGGGTTAGGTCATGTGATATTTTTATAGAGCAAGTTATTACGGACGCTGCAATACCTAATATGTATACTTTTTTTTTATTTATGTAAGTTTTACACAATAATATCATTTAAAAAAAAAAAATAATCATGTTTTAGTGTCTCCATATTCTGAGAGCCATAGTTTTTTAAGTTTTTGGGCGATTATCTTAGGTAGGGTCTAATTTTTTGCGGGATGAGATGAGATGACGGTTTGCATATGACTTTTTGATCGCTTGCTATTACACTTTTGGTGATGTAAGGTGACAAAAAATGGTTTATTTAGCACAGTTTTTATTTTTTATTTTTACAGTGTTTATTTGAGGGGTTAGGTCATGTGATATTTTTATAGAGCCAGTCGATATGGACGCGGAGATACCTAATATGTATACTTTTTTTATTTATGTAAGTTTTACACAATAATATCATTTTTGAAACAAAAAAAATTATGTTTTAGTGTCTCCATATTCTGAGCCATAGTTTTTTTTATTTTTTGGGTGATTGTCTCAGGTAGGGGCTCATTTTTTGCGGGATGAGGTGACGGTGAGATTGGTACTATTTTGGTGGGCAAACGCCTTTTTGATCGCTTGCTGTTGTACTTTTTGTGATGTAAGGTTACAAAAAAATAGTTTATTTAGCACAGTTTTTATTTTTTATTTTTTACGGTGTTCATCTGAGGGGTTAGGTCATGTGATATGTTTATAGAGCCGGTAGATACGGACGCGGCGATACCTAATATATATACTTTTTTTTCACAATTTTTTCACAATTTTTTTTTACTTTATTTGGGGAAAATGACATTTTTGGTTATTTTTACTTGAAACTTTTAATTTTTGGGGGGGAAAACTTTATTTTTTCTATTTTTTTTTACTTTATTTTTTGTCCCACTTTGGGACTTCAACTTTTGGGGGTCTAATCCCTTTTACAATGGATTCCAATACTTCTGTATTGGAATGCTTTGGCTGTATGAGTAATACTGTGTGTATTACTCATACAGCTTCCGGCCTGTGAGATCCAGGGGGCTGGATCTCACAGGCTCGTCACCGGAAGGCAGCGTGATGCCTTCCTTAGACATCGCGCTGCCTTCCATGCCATCGGGTCCCCCCTACAGCCGCATGGGGACCCGATGGCACTGCCGCCCGCAACCGCCGGATAAGGTAAAAGCCGCAAACCGCAGGTCTGAATTGACACTGGACCCCCCCCCCCCCCCCCCGGCATTGTGACAAGATGCCCGCTGAATGATTTTAGAGGACATCCTGTTGCGATTAACCCCCACCGCGCCGCAATCGCGATTTAAACTTAGAACGTACCGGTACCGGTATTGCCCATACAAGTAACAAGTACCAACCCCCCCATGTGCCAGTAACAAGTGCCTCTCTTCCCCCCCATGTGCCAGTATCAAGTGCCTCACCCCCATGTTCCAGTATTAAGTGCCAAACCCCCCCATGTGCCAGTATCAAGTGCCAACCCTCCCATGTGCCAGTATCAATTGCCAACCCCCCATGTGCCAGTATCAAGTGCCAAAACCCCTATGTGCCAATATCAAGTGTGAATCCCCCATGTGCCAGTATCAAGTGCCAAACCCCCATGTGCCAGTATCAAGTGCCAACCCCCCATGTGCCAGTATCAAGTGCCAACCCCCCCATGTGCCAGTATCAAGTGCCAACCCCCCCATGTGCCAGTATCAAGTGCCAACCCCCCCAATGTGCCAGTATCAAGTGCCAAACCCCCCTGATGTGCCAGTATCAAGTGCCAAACCCCCCCATGTGCCAGTATCAAGTGCCAAACCCCCACCCCCATGTGCCAGTATCAAGTGCCTCCCGTTCCCCCCATGTGCCAGTATCAAGTGCCAAACCCCCACCCCCAAGTGCCAGTATCAAGTGCCTCCCACTCCCCCCATGTGGCAGTAAAAGTCTGGTAAAAAAAACAAAAAACACTTATACTTACCTCCATCACACAGCGATGCGATGCAGGCCTCTTCCGCCTTTGTCCCGCACTGGCTCAGGCAGCACGATGTCATCGTGCGGCCTGCACCGGCCTCTGATAGGCTGCGGGCCTTGTGCCGACAGCCTATCAGAGGAACAGGGAAGGGAGACGCCTCTCCCTCCCCTGCCCCACAGCACAGGCATCTGTATCGCTGTCCTGAGGACGGTGATACAGATGACTATGGAGATGAGAGCTTCCACAATGGAAGCGTTCATCTCCCTGTGACCTGCCACCGCTGCAGGCCCCCTTCCCGGAGCCAGAGCAAGGCCCGCACCAGCACGAGGCCTCAAAAAAAACAAAAAAAAAGGCTCGGGACCGGCCGGTGTCGGGTGGTGGGCTTGGGGGCCCCTAAGGACTAGCTATAGTATATAGATAGAGCAATAGTATAATCCATAGTGTATAGATATAGCAATAGTACGGTCTATAATGTACAGCTATAGGAACAGTACCAACTATAGTATATAGATACAGCAATAACACAATCTATAGTTTATAGATATAGTAACTGTACCAGCTATAGTATATAGATACAGTAATAGCACAATCTATAGTGTATGGATGTAGTAATAGTACAGTCTATAATGTATAGCTATAGTAACTCTACCAGCTATAGTATATAGATACAGTAATAGCACAATATATAGTGTATAGATAGAGTAATAGTACAGTCTATATAACGACCATGGTGGCAGACCATACGATTGCTATGGGGCCCAGGGCAAGAGGGTGCCCAGTTGGGATCATCTCCTCTTCTACTGGGAGTGAAAACTTGGTCAGAACTGTACCCTCTAAAGCAGGGGTGGGGAACCTCCGGCCCGAGGGCCGTATGCGGCCCACGGTATCATTTCATGTGGCCCCCGGCCCCCTGCCAGAACATAATGTGAAAATGCTTATGACCCCTTCCATTATGGAAGCGGTCATTAGCATACGGGAGGCACAGGAAGGTGAGAACAGCACTGCACTGGCTGTCCTCACCTTCCCTGGTCTTCTTTCAGCCCCACACTGTGTCCTGACACATCCAGCGTTAGGACGCAGTGCACGTAGACGTGCACTATGACCTGACGCTGTGCGGTGTGAGGTGACAATATAGTGCGGCAGGAAGAAGAACAGGGAGGGTAAGTGAATCTGCCAAGAGGCAGCGTCGTACGGAGCTGGAGAGGTAAGTTTATTTGTTTATCTTAAATACAGTATCTGATCTGATGTCTGATTGGGGCTGATCTGAGGCTAAAGGAGGGTGGGGAGGGTCTGATGGGGGTCTGATCTGAGGCTTGGGAGGGTCTGATCTGAGGCTGGGGGTGTCTGATCTGAGGCTGGGGTTTGATAGGGGTCTGATCTGAGACTAGGGGGGCTGATGGGGGCTGATCTGAGGCTGGGGAGGGTCTGATGGGGGCTGATCTGAGGCTAGGGAGGGTATTATGAAGGTCTGATCTGAGGCTGGGGGGTCTTATAGGGGCTGATCTGACCCTGGGGGGTCTGATGGGGGCTGATCTGAGGCTGGGCGTCTGATCCGGGTCTGGTCTGAGGCTGGGGGTCTGATGGGAGTCTGATCTGAAGCTAGGAAGGGTCTGATTGGGGTCTAATCTGAGGCTTAGAGGTCTGATGGGAGTCTGATCTGAGGCTGATGTAGGCCTGGGGGGTCTGATAGGAGGCTGATTTCAGGCTGATGGAGGTGGGGGCAGATATTTTGCTGAGAAAGGGACAAAGGCAGGGACAGTTGCGAAGAAAGAGGCAGGGAGAGTGAAAGCTGGGTGAACCCCTCTCTGGACCCCCTGGGTTTAGCTTCCTGCCATTAATGTCAAATAAGTAACATTCTGAACTTAAAAATTAGACTGCTATGTGTGGTCAATATGGCGCCTGTATTGTATGTAATATACTGTATATATATAGTGCAGGCGCTATTTTGTGCTGCAAAAATACAGCCCTCTAGATTATTTTAATTGAAGTGCAATTTCTGTAACTTATCCCTAAGTCAATTATATGTTTGACCAAATACAGCAGTAAAAAATTTTTATTGAGAATTTTGTATGGCCCCCGAAGGATGTTACAAATATCCAAATGGCCCTTGGCAGCAAAATGGTTCCCCACCGCTGCTCTAAAGGAACAACTTTCAGCAAATGAGGCAGTGGAAAAAGTGGCCCAAGAGTCATTGAAAGTTTAGGCAAAACCCTTCTGTCCTGTGTGGGGGGCCTGTTTGATCCTTGCTATGGAGCCCTTATTTTTCTATGTACGGCATTGTCTATATTGTATAGCTAAGCTATAGTAACAGTACCAACTATAGTGCATAGATATAGTACCATTATCAGCCAAAGTGTATATATAGCACATTTGAGCATCTACATTTAGGGAAGCATTTCCTGGAACGCACATTCAGCAGAACGTTCCATCCCTTCCTTATTCATTAGTCTGGCACACCATTTTTCAAGATATAGGCTGGCTGCAATCACAGCTAGACAATTTATGTATTAAGATAACCTTTGGTTCTAAAGTGCAGTTAATATTCTTACCGTTAGAGGGATCTTTTAATATCAGTCTTGCTAGATCTTATTTTTGCTGTTCTTGCTATATACACTATATACAACCTTTTTTGGTCCAAGGGCCACATTGTACCTTTCCCAAGCACCGCAACAAAATGTAAAAGGGCATTCCTATCTAAGACATATCAACAGTGTATATCATACAATGTTTGATAAGTTGTGGTTAGATTTCTTGAACTTCTACTTGTCCTCAGAACAGGGGTTTCCTGTCAAAAATACCTCTGACGGAACTGACACAAACAGATGCAAAATCATCATAACAGATGCTCAAAATAAAGAATCCATATTTTTTTCTTCTGTTCTTCTGATGGATCAGAAGAACGGAAAACAAAATGGTGATGTGAACAAACCCTTACAGAAAACTGTTGTTACTAATGTAGATGCAGAGCCTCTTCCGACCAGATGCTAGGGTATATGACCTACCCTATCACTGACAAAGTGAGGTTCTTTAAAAAAATCACTGTCCTCTGAATAGATCATCAGCATCTGATCAGCGGGCGTCCGACAGAGGATAGATCATCAGTTTAACCACTTCAGCCCCCCTACCTTAAACACCCTTAAAAAAACTGCAGAACCCCTTTAATACTGATGACCTATCCTCAGGATAGGTCATCAATATCAGATCGGTGGGATTCTGGGAGTGGGACAAGAGCTGCTTCTGCAGTACCCCAGAATAGGGTACATGCTAATTGTTTTTGTTACATAATGTTATGTAATATTCTAAGAATGGTTTTGTATGGTTTAGTCGGGGTTAATAATCCTGACTGTGCCCCCGTAGGAAGTTAGGTGATGGAGCTATTGCAGTCAGTTTTTCCATCTGAGAAAATGTGAGGAAGCTTCATGTGCTCACTTCTCAGAGTACTGTTACGGATCAGTGGTTGTGAAACCACTGTGCCAAGTAACTGGTTTGACGATGAGCCAAACCCCAAGGCCGTTATTCCAGCACTCCTCTGATTTTCAACCTTTAATCCCATGTGCCAAGATATGGACTTCATTGCACGGGAGTAACCAGACCACTACCTCCTGGGATGGTCTCGGTGTACTTGGCAACAGACCTTCTGGAATCAGGAGTTCTGGTGCAAGCACCAGGAGGCTCAGGAACTAGAAAACACATCAAAACCTCAGGCACAGTCTGAAGAGGCACCAGTACTAGAATGCATGTCTCTGGGATACAGATAGCACACAAAAAAGGCAGGCTGGAAACAGAACTGAAACACCAGACTAAATGACTAAAACACGAACTGAACAAAACTGAGACCAAACAAGCAGGGTAACACAAACACTCAGGCAGGATCATGTCAGACACAACAATAGACACAGATCAGACTGACTGGCAAGGACAGGACATGCAAACAGAATAACAGAAGCTATTAGGCTACTTTCACAAATGCGTCAAATAAATCTCTGCCAGAAATTCACTGCAGGAACAGCCTGTCAGAGTTCTCCGGATCTGGCATAGCAAGTTAGTGCCCCATGTCCGCTGGACCCCATTGACTATGATGGTATGTGGGTGGGTTATCAGCCAAGATTCGGCCAGACAAAAATTGCTGCATACAACGGTTTTTGTCTGGCCGAATCCCAGTATACATGCTGGGGAGTGTCCGGATCCCAACCGCTTCCCATTATAGTCAATCGGGTCTGGCGAGCACACGGCACTATCTGGCAATGCCAGATCCAGAGAACTTTGACAGATGTGTGAAAGTAGCCTTACTGATGCTGTTGCTCAGCCAAGAGGTGGGATAGACAGACAGAACATATAGCTGGGCTGATTAGCCCCAAAACACATGCGGGTGCACTCCAACAGAAGGAGGCGTTAAAGGGGTTTTCCGGGATTTTAATATTGATGACCTATCCTCAGGATAGTTCATCAATATAAAATCGGCGGGGGTCCGACACCCAGGACCCCCACTGATCCGCTGGTTAAAGAGAAGGCCGTGCTCTGTGCAAGCACAACCTTTCTTCCATTGTTTACCTGCTCGCCGTCGACATGAAGAGCAGGTGTAACTACAAGCTGTCCTATTCATTTCAATAGGATGGCTCCTTCCTATTTAAGTGTATAGGAACAAACCATCCCATAGAAGTGAATGCTCAACGTTGAGTAGGTAAACGATGAAGGGAAGCCTTCGCGTGCATGGAGCATGGCCTTCTCTTCCACTAGCTTATTGGCGGGGGTCCCGGTTGTCCGGTGCCTATCCTGAAAATGGGTCATCAATATTAAAATCCCAGAAAAAACATTTAAGCCACTGCAAAACCCCTGGTATAGTTCAAACCCATAAGAAACCGAAGCATGTGCACAGGAAAAGTGGCACCAGCAAATTCCCATACTGAGAAATGGCCCTAATTCCCTCCCACAATGTCACGGCCATGGCTATGACCGTGACTCCTGAACCGCATGCGGTTGTCAGCGGTTCTCTTTGGTGTTCAATCACAGGTGAGGGCTGTGGTATTTGCCTCACCTGTGGTTGCCGCTGGCAACAGTGTGTATGTGGCAGCGTAGCAGTCGGAGCTGTGCCATTGCAGCTTGCTACGTTGTGCATGCGGTTTTGTGTGATGTGTGTATGTGTGCACTTGCTTTTTATGTTATTGTGTGCACGTCTCCTTTAAGTTGATGTCTTCCCTTCCCTGGTGCTGGAAGGGTTAACTCCCTTCCCAGTGTGTGTGATGTCACTGGGTGTGTCTGACTGTTGGGTGTGGCCTCTTAGGCCTATATAGCCTTGGTGTTTGGCAGGGCTCAGTAGGTTGCTTCAGCATGCTTGCTGATAGCAACCTCCTGTGTATACCAACTGCCTGTGAGAGCCACCCTTGTGGTTCATAAACCATATGTCACATTTTAGTTTTGTTAAGTTTATGTGTGATGTCTATTTGATGTTTTCCTGTTCTATCTTGTGTTAGTGCAGCTTATGGATCTGGATTCCTGTTTGCACAGGGATCCAGTCAGCACGGCTGTGGCAGGTAGGTGGAACTCGGATAGTTCACCTGCCATATCCGTAAGTTTGTTTGTGTTCCCCTTTTTCCTGCAGCTTGGCCAGTGAGACCCCTGTTCCTCCGTGTACAGTAGGAACAGGCCGTCTTACCTTGACTCCTAGTCCAGGGACCGGTCGGAGGGTGAGTTAGGGATCCGAGGTTCCGGAGCATGGGTCCTCCTACCTTAAGGGTCGGCCCATGCAGCTAGGAGTTAGGGTCAGGTTAGGGACGCTTTAGGAGGTGACCTGCTCCCTAATCCTGTTGTCCTGGCCGAGCAGCCAAAACATCAACTGGCATCGCACGGCTGAGGATTTCCCCCATCCTCAGCCGTGACACACAAGAAGCCAGCACATGTGCTTGAAACAGTGGCAGATGTGAACTTTCATACCGAGTCCACACTTACAAGTAACCGGCACAAATATGCATGGAAAAGTGGCACCATCTCTACTTTACAGTACTCCAGGAAGAGAGACAAAAGAAAAGAAGAATGTCCAGAATCTGCAAGGCCGAGCAATGGAGTCAGTCAGTAAGATATTGGCTGTTTAAGGCTGAATGAGACTTTACTGCAGTGAGTGGGACATTGTTAATACCCCCTTCCATAACTGACATGGTCCTGGTCAGCTGTATCTTAAAGGGGTATTTCTATCACAGACAATGGGGGTATATCACTAGGATATGCCCCCAATGACTGATAGGTGCGGGACCCACCTCTGGGACCTGCACCTACAACGAGAATGGAGCAGGGAGAGTTGTGGCTGGAGGACCCCGGATTTTCCGGGGTCTGTCCACCACCAAGCACTGCTCCCCACCGCTCCCATAGAAGTGAATGGGAGCATACCGCACACACGCGGCCCCTGCTCCCATTCATTTCTATGGGGAAGACGGAAATAGCCGAGCCAGCGCTTAGCTATTTTCGGCGGCCCCATAGAAATGAATAGAGGGGCGGCTGCGCATGCGCAGTGCACCCTCCGTTCATTTCCCCGCTCCGTTCTCATTGTAGGTGTGGGTCCCAGAGGTGGTACCTGCACCTATCAGGTAATGGGGGCATATCCTAGTGATATGCCCCCATTGTCTGTGATGGGAATACCCCTTTAATCCTCTACCCCTCAGGTGGGAATTACAAATAAGCTTTGCAAGAACATTATTGCCTTACATTCTGCAGAGAGAGACTTTGTAAAGATATAAAAAAGGAGTACTACTACCCCCAACTTTGGGGAAGATTTGCACTGTAAATTGTTTGGAATTGTGTTTTGATACTGTTGGATGTACTACAACTCCCATTTTGCACTAACTAATCATACATATTTATTAGTCTATAGCGCTGCCACGACTCTAAAAACAGTCTAGGGCAGCACTATAAGACTGGCCATATGTGCTGGTGACGTCACCGTTATCACTGATAGGTGGAAATCTCCGCCTAGCATAGTGTGGAAAGCCCAGAACCAGGGCCGGCCTTAGGTGTTCAGGCGCCCTGTGCGAGCTAACCTTGTGGCGCCCCCCCCCCCCCCCCAAAAAAAAAAACACTGCTTGTTGCTGGCATCATGGCATAGGCTGGCTGACTATCCAACCAAGTAGTTACCAGCCCACACACCCCAAAGGCCGGTGTAATGTTATACTTCCCTACTTCGTGAGATTTCCCTACCCTCGTCACTTCCAGTCGCACCGGACATGACGTGAGGAGGTGTGCAGCGCCGCGCAGGCGCACAACGACAGGTTAGGGAAGTTTCACAGCAGAGTGCGCATGCGCCAGGAGCCTCACCAGCGGTTAGGGAAGGGAAAAATTACGTACGGGCCAGTGCTTTTTCCCTACCCTAACCGCTGGTGAGGCTCCCAGCGCATGCGCAGTGTCGGCCGGTGTCCAGCTGAGAACATCCATCCGATCACCGCACCTGTGCACTGGCCCATAATTTTTCCCTACCCTAACCGCCGGCGAGGCTCCCAGCGCATGCGCACTCTGCTGTGAAATTTCCCTAACCCATCGTTGTGCGCAGTGCGCCCCCCCAATATAATAAACATTGGCGCAGTGCGCCCCCCCAATATAATAAACATTGGTGGTGCAGTGCGCCCCCCCAACACCCCAATATAATAAACATTGGTGGTGCAGTGCGCCCCCCCCAACACCCTAGTATAATAAACATTAGTGGCGCAGTGCGCCCCCCCCAACACCCCAGTATAATAAACATTGGTGGCGCAGTGCGCCCCCCCCCCAACACCCCAGTATAATAAACATTGGTGGCGCAGTGCGCCCCCCCCCCCCCAACACCCCAGTATAATAAACATTGGTGGCGCAGTGCGCCCCCCCCAACACCCCAGTATAATAAACATTGGTGGCGCAGTGCGCCCCCCCTCAATATAATAAACATTGGTGGCGCAGTGGGCAGTGCCAATGAGGGTTAAAAAATAATTAACTCACCTCCTCCAATTGATCGTCTTCTGTTCTTTCTTCATGACCTGTAAAAGGACCTGTGGTGACATCACTGTGCTCATCACATGATCCATCACCATGGTAATGGGTCATGTGATGAGCTCAGTGACGTCACCACAGGTCCTGAAGAAAACAGGAGACCGGCAGCTATGCGATCAACTGGAGGAGGTGAGTTAATTTTTTTTTATTATTTTTTAACCCTCACTGGCACTTCCCACTGTGCCACCAATGTTTCTTATACTGGGGTGTTAGGGGGGGGGGGGGGGGGCCGCACTGTGCCACCGTTTCTTATACTGGGGTGTTGGGGGGGGGGGGCCGCACTGTGCCACCGTTTGTTATACTGGGGTGTTGGGGGGGGGGGGCCGCACTGTGCCACCGTTTCTTATACTGGGGTGTTGGGGGGGGGGGGGCCGCACTGTGCCACCGTTTCTTATACTGGGGTGTTGGGGGGGGGGGGGGCCGCACTGTGCCCCCGTTTCTTATACTGGGGGGTGGGGGGGGGGGGGCGCACTGTGCCACCAACGTTTCTTATACAAATACAGGAGGCGGGTGCCGGAATCAAATAGCCGACACCCGACCTCTGTGACAGGGAGCTGCGATCAGCGGCAGTTAACCCCTCAGGTACCGCACCTGAAGGGTTAACTCAACTGCCGCTGATCGCAGCTCCCTGTCACAGAGGTCGGGTGTCGGCTATTTGATTCCGGCACCCGCCTCCTGTATTTGTATAACAGGTCAGTTATCTTCATTGGTGGCGCAGTGGCCACAGCCCCTCCCCTCCTCCTCCTGCCTCTTCTTATTGGCAGCGGCGGGGGCAGCAGGCAGGTCAGGCACAGGGGAGGAGGAACGAATCAGGTCAGACAGGGGTGGGCTATATGGAGGGGGCGCCCCGAGGGAGAACACAAGTTCAGCCTCGCCTGCCGCATATTACATTGCGAGCTGTCGGCCGCCCAGCGCCCCTGTTACTATGGCGCCCTGTGCGGCCGCACACCCCAAAGGCCGGCCCTGCCCAGAACGGTAGTAAAGAAAAAGCCCTTGCCCTGTGCTATGCAGCGCAAGGCAAGGGGAAGCATTGGAGCATGAAATGCTCCGATGCTCCACTCATACATGCTAAATGAGTAAAGATGAAGTTATGTCTGGGTTCAGCTCTGAACGCAGACAACCCCTTTTAGCCACTGCACAATCTAATTAAAAACGTCATATGACTACCTAAATACATGAAAAACACATTGGCCAAGATTTACTAGGTGTCAGCACCTAGAATCTGTGGAAAGACTGTGGCCTACTATGTACCATTTTGCACGTAAATTGCACTTCACTTCTGGTCAGAGCGGTATCAAAGTAGATTTCCCTTTCAAAGATTTTTGCCATTTTGGCAAAATCTGATGCCATGTGTGTAACATGCCACCCCCCAGGGCCGATCATGTCCCAGGATTATCGGAAGGCCGTGTGGTGCGGCCTCAATAGTTTTCTGTGTGTGTCACGGTGCTCCTACCCGAATACCATCGTTTCCCAGGGCTAGGCTCCGAAGCAATAAAGGGGAGAGTAATGGTGGAGGTGGAGAAATAGTTGAGTCTAGACTTTTATAAAGTTCAACAGCTTTACTTGAATCAACTTGCATCTGTACAAGAAGTGGTGTTTCTCTTGGTTCCAGCAGGTTTTGGCATAAACTGGCAGGCAATCTTAAATATTCTGCTTTATCTCTCTGCTGTGCTAAACCTATGTAACGTAACGTAACTGATGTGTGAACAAGGCCTTACTGTGGTCGGAGCTCCGATGCAGCTGGAAACACTGAAGCTAATAACATTGGATGTACGAGACCTGTTGTAGTAAAGCCGCGATCCCATTAATGGAAAAACAGAAAGATATACAGAGTAGTAAAGAGTGGATTGGTGATATAATACATAGCAATGATAAATGTTTTATAGATTTTATCTGTCGCTCTTATGCTAATGTAGAAGGAAGTCGCGATGTATTATTTTTTTTATTTTAAGAACATTTTATTTATTTTCTGAGAAATGCATCTTAAAAGCAAAGCATGATTTTCACTGCATTTAAGTACAGAAGAAGAGTCAACATGGTTACATGGTTTTTTAATTATTCTTGTACATAAGAAGAGAAACATATTTTGCTTCATATAACAGTAATCTCTGTCCAATACATAATAACCTTGCCCTTCATTCCCCCCCCCCCCCCCCCTTTCTGGATGTGTACCCGTCCCAGATAACACGGCTCATTTTCTGAATACTGCTAGAGATTCCCTTTCAGGCTGACTGGTTTACTTTTAAGATACCCAACTTCCCTTTCAAGTCAGCAAGTAGGTACCTCTCCGTGTACTGAAAGTTTGTCATAATTTTCTGAATTTCAGCTTCTGATAGCTGCTTACTAATATAAACCTTCCACTTATCAAAAAAGTGTGACGTTTTACACGACTTTTGTTTTTCTGTTTCTAATTGATCCATCAATAGGAAGTATCTCATTTGTAGTTGAACTTCTGCGATTGAGGGAGCTTTCGGTTGTAACCACGAGCTCAATAAACATCTGAGTGCCACCAGTAAAGCACCATCTACCAACCTAGGTACTACCAACTCATCTGGGAAGTCGTGAAACAGGACTACCAGAGGTTCTAGTGGTAGGTCTAACTGCCATATTCTCTTTATCCAGGCAAGAGTTTCCTTCCAGAAAATACCTACTAGCGGACATTCCCAGATACAATGGTCCAATCCCGCTTTGGATAAATGGCATTTAGGGCATTCCGTTATCCTGTCAGGTAGGCTATTCTTAAATGGGATGTTAAAGGCATAGATTGCCCTATGCAGCAGTTTAAAGTGAGATTCCCTCCATTTTTCACATGGGACTGCTCTCCTCACTCTCTCCCATCCCCCCATAATTTTATCAATCCATTCACTAGATCCCAAGAGTGGTTTCCATCCCTGGAATCTTTTAGTGGACAATCTATTATCGCCCTTTTCTCTCAGGGTTTTGTAGATGTCAGAAAGTGATACTTTATTTTCTCTTTGTTTCAGCAAAATGTCAAAGGGATTGGAAATATATTCACTCTGCAAGTCCCTCAATCTAGACCAGCAAAAATTCTTAACTTGGTAATATTGTAGAAATTGCTCCCTAGGAAGCCCATATTTATTTTGTAGTTCCCCTAGCGATAGATATCTAGGTTCTGTCTCATGAATAATATGCGACATTTTGTGAATACCTAGCAACTTCCAGGGATGGAACAGCTTGTTTGTTTTGCCTAGATTGAAATCTGGATGATTCCACAAAGGCATATGTTTAGATGCTAAAAATGAGAGGCTGAACATCTTCCGGATCTCCTTCCAGGTGACCACCGTATCCCTGATCACTATTGAGTTTTTTATATTCGGGTGTAAAGAACCCAACCTGGAGTGAAGTAGAGATCCAAGATCCCATCCTCCCGCCAACTCTCTCTCCAGACTGCAATTAGAGTAATGTGATGTCCAATTTAGCCAATCTCTACAATGTCTGAAAAGACATGCCAAGTTGTAACTCCTCACATCCGGCAATCTTTATTTATAGGGGCCCATAATGATCTTAAAGCTATACGTGGTTTTTTCCTGGACCAAATAAAATTAGTAAAGGCCCTATTTAGACAAGCAACATCCGCATGCCGAAGTAAAATTGGCATAGTCTGCATAGGGTATAATAGTTTTGGGAAACTAATCATCTTGATTAAATGACATTTGCCCATCACTGACAGCGGCAAATTTTGCCATCTCTTTAGTTCCTGCTTTATTTGTGCAAATAATGGTGGATAATTAAGGGTGTATAGAGAGTGAGGCGTACGCCCTATTTTGATCTCTAGGTATGTGATGTGGGTTGTGACTAAAGATACCGGACAGTCTCTCAAGACGAAATCTCTCCTATGGTTTCCTATCCCTATAGTCATTAGCTCGCATTTACCTTGGTTCACCTTAAAGCCTGAAAAGGAGCCAAATTCCCTCATGACATTAAAGATCTTGTTAATATCCCTTTGTGGGTGTGACAAGAACACAATGATGTCATCTGCGAACAGTGACAGTTTAATCTCCTGCTTGCCTATTTGGATACCTTCGAATATTTCTGTTGACTCCAGTAATCTAGCTAACGGTTCGATCGCTATATTGAATAGTAAAGGAGACAAGGGGCATCCTTGTCTAGTCCCTTTTAGAAGTGAAAAAGGGGTGGACAAAAATCCTGGTATTGCAATTTGTGCTTTAGGGGATTTATATAAAGCATTGATATATGTCCTAAAAACACCTGTAATCCGCATTCTATCCATTACAGTTCCCAACCAGTTCCAACTTATATTATCGAATGCATTTTCAGCATCAATTGTTAATAAGGCTGGTAATGTTAAAGTATTCTCTTTCCTGTTAACATGATCCAGTACAGCTAGAACCCTGCGAGTATTAAACACAGCCGATCGTCCCTTCACAAAAGCGGTGTATTTTAATATAGAAGTGAATACCGCGAGAAATAATTGCAGCTTTTTATGGATGTTTTTTTTTTTTTTATATAAAAATGATGCCAATGCTTTTATACTGCAACCCGTATACAAATGTGGAAGGCAGGAGTGATGTATTGTAACATAAATACCGCCCATTTTAACAAAAGAAGGAAGCGGAGCGAAACCTAGGTTGGGCAGGAGTTTGTTTTACACACGATACCATGTGCATGATCGTGTAAGTAGAATAAGGGTACTTTCACACTAGCATTTTTCTTTTCCAGCATAGAGTTCCGTCACAGGGGCTCTATACCGAAAAAGAACTGATCAGGCATATCCCCATGCATTCTGAATGGAGAGTAATCCGTTCAGGATGCATCAGGATGTCTTCAGTTCAGTCGTTTTGACTGATCAGGCAAAAGATAAAACCGTAGCATGCTACGGTTTTATCTCCGGCGAAAAAAACGGAAGACTTGCCTGAATGCCGTATCCGGCATTTTTCCCCATAGGAATGTATTAATACCGGAATGCCGGATCCGTCCTTCCGGCCTGCGCATGCGCAGACCGGTAAAAATGTGAAAAAAAATGCATGACAAACGGAGAGACGGATCCGTTCTTGCAATGCATTTGTGAGACGGATCCGCATCCGAATCCGTCTCACAAATGCTTTCAGTCACACCCAAATCGGCGGATCCGGCGGGCAGTTCCGACGACGGTACTGCCCGCCGGATCACACTGCCGCAAGTGTGAAAGTAGCCTAAAGTGTTTTATTTTAACTCTACTAGTGGGTCTGCGCTATGTCTATGTTATCTTTAAAGGTCTGACAAAAAGGGCCCTTTTTCTGCTCGTGCGTTAAGAGATACGGAAACGATTCTGAAGTGGGAAGGAGATGTGAATAAGGAATACCAGCAGTGAGGAGAAGAAACACACCACCATCTTTATGTACTAACTGTTCACTGAGCACGGATCAAAACTGTTTGTGAACTTTGGCTTTAGTCTGGTCGCTGGACTTTAGGGCTGTTCTGGTAGCTTTGGAGTGGGGTGCCTTTGGCTGTTCACCCCCTCATGATACTCTGTCTGGAAATCTGTAAGGAGTCATGGTGCTCTATGAGCTGCTTCCCTCTGAAGAGACTTCTGCTGCAAGAGGAGGACATTCCCCTCGCTGCTACATCTTGACACGTCTGCTTCCAATGCTAGCTTAGAACAACTCAACTAGAACTTCCTGCAGCCCCTCCCTTGGACTGGCCTACTTCTGCCAAACAGTGGGGATAATGGAATGGTGAATTCAATTCTATCTAAAGATCTCTCTGCAATATATCCGCTGCCACCTGCTGGTGAACCAGGCATATAACATAATACAACAAATAACAGTTACACAGCAGAACAATTCACAGTGTAAGGGCTCATGCACACGACAGTATGGCTTTTTCAGTGTTTTGCGTTCCGTTTTTTTTTTTTTCGTTGTGTTTCCGTTTCCTTTCCGTTTTTCCGTATGCCATATACAGTATACAGTAATTACATAGAAAAAATTGGGCTGGGCATTAAATTTTCAATAGATGGTTCAGCCAAAACGGAATGGATACGGAAGACATACGGATGCATTTCCGTATGTGTAACGTTTTTTTTGCGGACCCATTGACTTGAATGGAGCCAAGCACCGTGATTTGCGGACAAGAATAGGACATGTTCTACCTTTCACGGTACGGAAATACGGAAATACTGAAACGGAATGCACACGGAGACACTTCAGTCTTTTTTGCTGAACCATTGAAATGAATGGTTCAGTATATGTACCGCATACTGAACAAAAGAAACGGCCTGTATACTGAACGCAAAATACTGTCGTGTGCATGAGCCCTAAGGGCTGTTTCACACGAGCGGATGCCGTGCGTGACATCCGCTCCGTGAATGACAGCCAAGACCCGATGCGGACTGCAGAGGCACGGAGCATTAACATGACTGATAATGCTCCGTGCATCTCTGTGATCTCTTTACTACGAAATCACAGTGACAACTTTATCTCACTGTGATTTCGTAGTAAAGAGATCACAGAGAGGCTCGGAGCATTATCAGTCATGTTAATGCTCCGTGCCTCTGCAGTCCGCATCGGGTCTTGGCACTCTTTCACGGAGCGGATGTCACGCACGGCATCCGCTCGTGTGAAACAGCCCTAAGAGGACCTGTAATAAATACACAGATGACATTATGGTTAACCCATTAGAGACAGTAGCAGGGTGTAGGAATGGTAATACCACTCTGGGGTATTACATGTGCTCCTTTATGCCACTTTGAGTGCTTCTCCCTATGCATTTAGTGACTGCAATCTCTGACTTTAGAATGTTTTCAGACACTTTCCTTCTGGAGCTTGTGTCATGATGACACGAGGCCTAATGACGTAAAGCACACCATTTTTCATTCTTCCATTTTTTTACTTTTTCCATTTTATTTCAGAAACGCTAGAAGATGGGTGGGAGATCACTGAGTAAGAGAGGGTGGAGGCCGCTGTGTGACTGAGTGCCCTCTGACGCCTCTCCAAATAACTAGCCACAGTATTGCCAACGTTAAAGAGCAGCATGGCCATTGATTTAACCTCCTAACAGTCACACTAAAATTAGAAAAACCTTTCCAAAAATGTCACTTTTTTACTGTGTCTGCAGTAAATCTTGTTGACGCACAACTCAGGGGACACAATTGCATTTTAACCCCTTAGTGACATAATTCATTTTAGCCTTAAAGGGAACCTGTCATCGGGATTTTGTGTATAGAGCTGAGGACATGGGTTGCTAGATGGCCACTAGCACATCCGCATTACCCAGTCCCCATAGCTCTGTGTGCTTTTATTGTGTAAAAAAAACTGATTTGATACATCTGCAAATTAACATAAAAGAGTCATATCTTACTTGTGTGACCAGAGAAGAGTCATATTTTCAAGCTCTGACTCATCTCAGGTTAATTTTCATATATATCAAATCGGTTTTTATACACAATAAAAGCACACAGAGCTATGGGGACTGGGTATTGCGGATGTGCTAGCGGCCATCTAGCAACCCATGTCCTCAGCTCTATACACAAAATCCCGGTGACAGGTTCCCTTTAGGGACCAATAATATTTTTCTCCTTTGTGTTCCAGAAGGCATAACTTTCAAAATGTTTTTCTTCAAATTTTCTATTTTTTATTTCTTATTTTGTAGGATTAGTAGTAGTTTTTTTAGAAACCATTTTGGGGTATATATAGTGTAGTAAGTGACTTTTTTTATTTTATTTTTAGGGGAAAAGATACAAAAAAAACAGCAATTTTAACATTATTTTGTGGAATAAATTTATAGCTATCACTGTGTGGTAAAAATAACATAACTTTATTATGTTGGTCACTACAGTGATGATAAACATGATTTTTGCGTATTTAAGAGAGATTTATCAAAACTGGTGTAAAGGAAAACTACCTTAGTTGCCCACCTTTCATTTTCCAAATGAGCTCTGAAAAATGAAAGATGGAAGAACTGTTCTAGAGTAGCCAGCATTACACAGCTCTGTTCTATTATGTTGAATGGGAGCGGCGCTGCAGTAACCAGCTGCGTCCACTGCACAATAGATGGAGCTGTGTACTTCTAGCACTGATGGGTGTCAGACCCCTGCCCATCAGATATTGATGGCCTATTTTAGGAGGAGTGCTTGGATGCGGACCCATTCACTTCAATGTGGCCGCAAAAGATGCGGACAGCACTCCGTGTGCTGTCCGCATCCGTTGCTCCGTTCCATGGTCCGCAAAATAAATATAACCTGTCCTATAATAGGCAGTTATATTAATGGCTGTCCGTGCCGTTCCGCAAATTACGGAATGCACACGGACGCCATCTGTGTTTTGCGGATCCGAAATTTGCAGAAGGCAAAACACACAACGGTGGTGTGCATGAGGCCTAAGTCTAAATCATAAGTGTGCTGGAGTAAGATGTGCCAGATTTAAGAGTCATATCTTTGGGCTGCATGTGCGTCAGAAACTAAAATCTAGATTTCATCCATAATTTTCTCTAATGTGGCCCCAGCCCCCTTCCTCTAAGTCCCTACCATTTTGTTTTGTTTTGTTTTCTGACCATTTCACAACATAAGCATTATTCTAATCAGCAGGATCCTAGTATAATAGGGTTGATCCTGCTCTTTAAAAAGAATATGTCATCAAAAAAATGTAAGCTGTCAGTTAGAACCAGATAGAGACACGTATCCATTTTTTTCGAATCTGTTTTTATTTTCTGATTACAGATCTGATTTTCGTTTCCTGAACATAATTATTGGGGCTGTCATCTTGCCTGAGCTGTTCTTAACAGCATTAAGAAAGCTGCTTTACATTGACCATATGGGCCATAGACACAATGGACAGGAGGGGAGCTCATTGACTTCTATGGGAGAGCTC
The DNA here is from genome assembly GCF_905171765.1 of Bufo bufo. Taxonomy (NCBI): domain Eukaryota; kingdom Metazoa; phylum Chordata; class Amphibia; order Anura; family Bufonidae; genus Bufo; species Bufo bufo. The sequence continues at coordinate 160,671,676 of NC_053397.1, forward strand.
TCTGGGCATGCAGGTAATTTCTGTCATTCTAATTCTGCCTGTAACGATAAGCAGATAACTACAGTAACTTAGGGATCAGGGCAAAAACTGTAGGATTTTATGGCTTTTGTTTAAATACACATGGTCGAGTCACATTATTACGACCACCAGCTAATATCCAGAGTAACAATTGTGTTCAGCATGGACAGCAGCTAGGCGGGCTGGGAGTGACACAGTATAGTCCTGGTAGGTTGTCATGGGTATTTGGAGCCACACGATGGTCAAGTTGGTCCCGCAGATGCTCAGTTGGGTTCAAGTCTGGGGCCAGGGTAGTACTTGGAAGTCGTGGTCAAGCTCTTCCAACAAATATCAGACATTTCTAGCCGTGTGACATGTGGCATTGTCTTGCTGGAAGATCTAATCCTCCCCTGGAAAGAATCAGCATGTGTGGTTGTACGTGATCTGCAACGATGGATTCATACTCAAATCAGTTGAGAGTGCCTTCCACATGGATGAGTGACCCACTAGAATACCACAAAACCATTCCCCAGACCATAACACTGCCACCACCAGCTTGTGTTGTTCCAGCAATGGTTGTAGGATGCTTGTTCTCTGATGTTTCTCACCTGACATGCCAACATTTATCCGTTCGATGGAACAGAAAACGTGACTCGTCAGAGAAGGCAAACTAGCGCGGGTATCTGTGGTTTTTATCAGTTCTGTGTTTTGAATCAAGGTGAGGGGTGTTGGCAGGCAGCCCCATTGTTTGATACCCAGCAGCGACAAGTTGTTTTCCAACTGGTACAGAGACTAAGCAGTAGCGCGGGTGTATAAAATTAAATTAAGAGGTCCAATTCTGATACTGCCATGAAAATAAATTGAAGCCTTTTCTGCCAATGCAACTTCACTAGCAGAGGTGCAGTGATCGTCCATCTGCTTTGGAGCCCCATATGCAGTTGGGTTCACTGAGCTTTGTTTTAGACACACGTCTGATAGTCCCCTTGTTCATTTTGGCAATGAGCTTCTCCACTGTGGTGTGTTGGTCCGTTCTCATGCAGCTTCATTACAGACATTCACCTCTGACATCAATGATACGTGGTGCTCCGCAGTTTCCACCCCGCTCATTCCCAGTGGTGCCATTTGTCCTCTTACTATACACTTTCACCTCACCAGCAAGTGAACAGTTAACAAACTGCACCGTTTCAGAAATACGTAATAGTGTTCGTAATAATGTGACTCCACTGTGTAGATCTTGAAATGGAAAATAAAAAGTAAAATCACCAAAAATTCTTTAAAAGTATGTTTAACATAAAAATATGATTAAAACTATAGGCCATTTTCTGATAGCACATTCGCTTTAAGGATGAGGCCTATTTTAGGCTTTGAGGACAGCAATTCTTTTTGTTTTCAATCACATTCCGAGAGTCTGGTATGAATGAGCTGCTTTATTCAGTAAGTCTTTATGATTACTGCAATACCAGTTTTTACAGTATTTTCTTTTAGGTTTGACTACTTTTGCACAATTAAAACACTATACAATAAAGTTGTTTTTGTGTCCTCACATTCTAACGGCTCTTTCACATGAGCGAGTTTCTCACTTCTCCAATCTCACGCCACTACCATTCTGACACTGCTCTAGTTACTGCCACTCTCTACTAAATGTACACAGAAGTCGAAAAACCCGCTTAGCCAATTACTGACCATAAGGGCTCATGCACATGGCCGTAATTTCTATTTGCATTTTTTGCGGGTCGGATGCCAATCCATTCATTTCAATGGGACTGGAAAAGATGCGGATGGCACACCATATGCTGTCCATATCAGCATGTCCGTTCCACAGCCCTGCAAAAAAAATAAAAAATAGAACATGTCCTGTTGTTGTCCGTTTTGTGGACAAGGATAGAACATTTCTACAGAAGTTAAAAAATAAATGGCAGCATGCCCTCGGCTGGGATCTCTGTTTTGCGGATTCGCAATTAGCAGACCGCAAAATGTATGCGGTCGTGTGCATGAGCCCTAACAGTCACCTGCCCTAGCCAATTATTGGTTGAGGAACTGGTGATTGGTGGTCTTTTTTATTATTTATTCTCCTAGACAACCCTTTGGCATCTTCTCTTTCTCTCCCCCTTTTTTTGTGAGGTTGCAGCTGACACCAGTGCCAGACGGTGCGGACATAACTCCTGTTTGCCCGCCCTGACCCAGTCTTTTACCATTGCTGCAACACAGGGGGATTGTTGGCTCCAGAAGTGCTCCTGTGCTAACAGTGAGCTGTTACTAAACAGTTCGGGTTCAGCACAGGCTCCTGCTTCACAGCTGGGCTCGGAGGAAGCTCTGATCCTGGCTGTAAACTCTTTGATTGGCAAAGTCCATATTACAACATGATCAAAGGGGACTCTCCACTACGATCAAGTCACTGGGTTTCCCAGTGACCTAATCAGAGACTAAGGAAGCCATCTGTAGTCATTTCTGAGAACCTAACAAGGACCCCAGGGCTGTCTGTTTAGTAAGCCTGTTGTTAAGGAACAGCAGTAAGATAATAGACTCATTGACAACCAAAAAAATTATGCATCTGTATAGAAATGTCGGATTGCTGCAAAATCCAGCATGCAGTTATGTCTCAGGCAGTTATGTAAATGATTACAGGTATGGTCTAATTAGATACTTGCCACTCATAAGTGCTCCCCCTGCTGTCCTATAAAAGGCTTTCAGAAGCTACTTATGGGTAGTGAACCTCTAGACATGCCTTCATGCACTCAACATTTTGCCCAGTTGACAGACTTTGAGAGGGGGCACACTATTGGACTGAGAGAAGCAGGATCCTCATTCCTGCAAACTGCCTGCCATCTCGGCTGTTCTGACCTAGGTGTTGGGAGTAGTGGTTATGAGAAGGAGCACAGATGGCGAACAGGCTCCAGCCAGCCCAGACAGACCACTAGTAGAGAGGATCATTTCATCCACCGACAAGGACAAGCAGCTCCCATAGTTTCAATGTCCAGCATCCAGACACAGGTGACACCTTCATCACACACCCATCTCTGCACAGAACATTTCCAGAAGTTTAACAGAAGGACATTTGGTGCCACGGTGCCCATTACATGTCCTGCCATTGCCAGCCAGCCATCGTCGCCTTCTTTTGGATTGGTGTCTTGAACAAGAAACCTGGAATGCTATGGACTAGAACTGTATCATCTTTAGCTATGAATTCAGGTTCTGTTTGGGATTCAGCGGCGGTCAGGTTTGAGTATGGAGGCTTTATGGTTAGCGCTTCAATCCTGCCTTTGCGATGTTGCCACACAAAGCTCCAACTTCTGGTGTGATGATCTGCGGAACCATCGCATATGACCGCTAGTAGTGATCTGAAGGACACTAACAGCTCAGTGACATGTGAAGGACATTCTGCGGCCACATGTGTTGTCTATCATGGCAGGGCTTCCAACCGGTATTTTTCAGCAGTATAAGGGCTCATGCACACGGACGTTGCCCGGCCATGGCCGGATTGCGGCCCGCAAACAGTGGGTCCGCAATACACGGACACCAGCCGTGTGCACACCGCATCACGGATGCAGACCTATTCACTTTAATGGGTCTGCAATCCGAGAGGTGCAGTGCGGAACGGAGGCACGGATTGGAAGCCCACGGAAGCACTACGGAGTGCTTCTGTGGGTTTTCTGTCCGTGTCTCCGCACTGCAAAAAAGTAGTACATGAACTACCTTTTTGCGGTGCAGACAGTCGGATGCGGATCGCGGACCCCATTCACATTCGTGTACATGAGGCCTAATGCTCGCCTACACACTGCAAGGGTTTTCCAGGAATGTCTCCTCCAAATGACAACACTTCCTTGGGTTGCTCGTTCACCAGATTTATCTCCAATTAAACATTTATAGGACAAGCTGGGACGCCAGCTTCGGCAATCTACGAGTGTGCAGGATCTACAGGACCATCTGCAACTTATGTGGGCAAATGTGCCGCAGGATACCATACAGAACCTGTATACCTCCATGCCCACCCATATCTTATCTTGTATCCAGACTAGAGGTGGCCCAACAGGGTACTAGAGCCTTCTTTCCATTGTGCCGTTTCCCCAATAAACTTATCCTTACTCTTTAATACAATAATCCGCACAAAAAAGTGCACACAGAATTGACATGCTGTGGATTTCAAAATCAGGTCAATTTCCACATGGAATAAAACGGCAAAGTGTACAAGACATTTGTCTAATCCCATACACTTTGCTGGTATTGTATTACACTGTGGCTTTCCTGTATGAGAATCTGTGCAGCAAAAAAAGTGCGCAATCTGCAACATGACGTGTGCAGGTACCTTTATGGGGTTCTCCAGGATCAAACAAATATGGCTGCTTTCTTTCAAAAACAGCACCACACCTGTCCACCGTGTGTGATATTGCAGCTCAGCGCCACTCACTTCAATAGAGCTGAGCAGTAATACCAGATACAACCCATGGACAGGTGTTCTGCTGTTTCTGGAAGAAAGCAGCAATGTTTTTCTAAGGCCTCATGCACACGACCGTGCTGTGTTTTGTGGTCTGCAAAATTGCGGATCCGCAAAACATGGATGCCAGCCTTGTGAGGGCAGCCCATTATAAAAATGCCTATTATTGTCTGCAAAATGGACAAGAATAGGACATGTTCTTTTTTTTTTTTTTTTTGCAGGGCAACGGAACAGAGCAATGGATGCGGACGGCACACAGAGTGCTGTTCACATATTTTGCGTCCCCATTGAAAAGAATGCAGCTCGGATGTGGACCCAAACAACGGTCGTGTGTATGAGGCCTAATTCTGGACAACCTCTTTAAGGGCTCTTTCACAGAAGTGTGTCCCTTGCGGGAATCACGCTCTGTGTGAGAGAGAGATTGTGCAGTCCGTACTACAGAAGTGCCTGGCGTTATCATGATTTATAATGCTGTGTGCCTCTGCCTGACCTTTCTGTAACAAAATCACACTGACAGCTTTATGTCACTACGGTTCTGTAACAGTAAGGTCAAGCAGAGGCACACAGCATTATCAATCATGATCCAGACTGCACAATCCCTCACGCAAGGGACACACAAGTGTTTTGATTACTTAAAGGTGTATTCTCATCTGAGACAATGGGGACATATCGCTAGGATATGCCTCCATCGTCTGATATATCGAGAACGGAGCAGGCCAAAGTGGTGTCTGGAGGACTCCTGTCTGCCCACCACCAAGCGTTCTCCCATAGAAGTGAATGGGAGTGCACCGCTCATGACCGGCCACCGCTCCCATTAACTTATATGGGCCCAATGGAAATAGATGAGCCAGCTCAGATATTTTTGGCAGCCCCATAGAAATTAATGGAGGGCGCCTAGTGATATGCCCCCATTGTCTCAGATCAGACAACCCATTAAAGGCTAAGTTGAAATCTGCGGTGGATATTCTGTTAGGACCCACCTCCTGCGCAGGTTTCGACAAACATGCAAACAGTGTCGGACTGGGGTGCCTAGGGCCCACCAGTAAAATTCATTCTGGGGGCCCACTGCATAGATACATGCAAGTATTACCTGCTCACACAGTAGCATGCATCAGCAGGGTACTGCAAGATGATTGATTATGGGGGTACCTCCAGCAACTTCAAAAAAGTGGGTCTCTGGAGAAAGAGGATGCTGGCTGGCCTCTTTTATATCTAGAAGTCATCTCAGCCAGATGATGCATCTACAGTAACATCATAAACTTCCCAGTCTTTGTTTGGATGCAGAGGATGGTTGAGATGCTGTATGTAGTACAAGTCAGTCTATTATGCCATGTACCACATGGACTAGGGGCCCACCGGGGGATTCACCTGTACCCCTGTGGGCAGGTCCGAGCCTGCACGCAAGACAATAAATAGTGCAATATGCTGTACTATTATGTCCTGCAGAATAAGGGAGAACATAACAACTGGAACCTGATTCATCAGACCTGGTCTGTTGGGCACCACTGGTGTCATATGCATTTGGTGCTGCTGGTCTGGTTTCTTTGTACCATTTTTCTATTGTTTGACCACAACAAAAAATTCACTAAAAATATACTGGAAATGTGAACCTTGCCTAATCTGACATAGGGCTCATATGCACACAGCCGTAAGTGTTTTGTGATCCGCAAATCGTGGATCCTGTGCATTCCACCATTTTTTTCTGCACTCCGCTAGAAGTGTTCTATCCTTGTCTGCAAAACGAACAAGAATAGGACATGTTCTATGTCTTTTGCAGGGCCACGGAACAGACATACTGATGAGAACGGCAACCAGGTGTGCTGTGTGCTTCTTTTGTGGCCCTATTGAGATAAATGGATGCGCATCCAAGCAGTCAAAACTACAGCCGTGTGCATGAGCCCATAGTGAAGAGCAAGTGTGGTAATTGTAATCAGAAATAGAAATGTTATATAAAATGTGTAGCAACATTATTAAAGATATTATCTATATCATAACAAAATGTGTCTATCTCAATATTATATATATATATATATATATATATACACACACAGTATATAGCTACAGTCGTGGCCAAAAGTTTTGAGAATTACATAAATATTGGAAATTGGAAAAGTTGCTGCTTAAGTTTTTATAATAGCAATTTGCATATACTCCAGCATGTTATGAAGAGTGATCAGATGAATTGCATAGTCCTTCTTTGCCATGAAAATTAACTTAATCCCAAAAAAACCTTTCCACTGCATTTCATTGGTGTCATTAAAGGACCTGCTGAGATCATTTCAGTAATCGTCTTGCTAACTCAGGTGAGAATGTTGACGAGCACAAGGCTGGAGATCATTATGTCAGGCTGATTGGGTTAAAATGGCAGACTTGACATGTTAAAAGGAGGGTGATGCTTGAAATCATTGTTCTTCCATTGTTAGCCATGGTGACCTGCAAAGAAACGCGTGCAGCCATCATTGCGTTGCCTAAAAATGGCTTCACAGGCAAGGATATTGTGGCTACTAAGATTGCACCTCAATCAACAATTTATAGGATCATCAAGAACTTCAAGGAAAGAGGTTCAATTCTTGTTAAGAAGGCTTCAGGGCGTCCAAGAAAGTCCAGCAAACGCCAGGATTGTCTCCTAAAGAGGATTCAGCTGCGGGATCAGAGTGCCACCAGTGCAGAGCTTGCTCAGGAATGGCAGCAGGCAGGTGTGAGCGCATCTGCACGCACAGTGAGGCGAAGACTTTTGGAAGATGGCCTGGTGTCAAGAAGGGCAGCAAAGAAGCCACTTCTCTCCCAAAAAAACATCAGGGACAGATTGATCTTCTGCAGAAAGTAGGGTGAATGGACTGCTGAGGACTGGGGCAAAGTCATATTCTCCGATGAAGCCTCTTTCCGATTGTTTGGGGCATCTGGAAAAAGGCTTGTCTGGAGAAGAAAAGGTGAGCGCTACCATCAGTCCTGTGTCATGCCAACAGTAAAGCATCCTGAGACCATTCATGTGTGGGGTTGCTTCTCATCCAAGGGAGTGGGCTCACTCACAATTTTGCCCAAAAACACAGCCATGAATAAAGAATTGTACCAAAACACCCTCCAACAGCAACTTCTTCCAACAATCCCACAACAGTTTGGTGAAGAACAATGCATTTTCCAGCACGATGGAGCACCGTGCCATAAGGCAAAAGTGATAACTAAGTGGCTCGGGGACCAAAACGTTGACATTTTGGGTCCATGGCCTGGAAACTCCCCAGATCTTAATCCCATTGAGAACTTGTGGTCAATCCTCAAGAGGCGGGTGGACAAACAAAAACCCACTAATTCTGACAAACTCCAAGAAGTGATTATGAAAGAATGGGTTGCTATCAGTCAGGAATTGGCCCAGAAGTTGATTGAGAGCATGCCCAGTCGAATTGCACAGGTCCTGAAAAAGAAGGGCCAACACTGCAAATACTGACTCTTTACATAAATGTCATGTAATTGTCGATAAAAGCCTTTGAAACGTATGAAGTGCGTGTAATTATATTTCACTACATCACAGAAACAACTGAAACAAAGATCTAAAAGCAGTTTAGCAGCAAACTTTGTGAAAACTAATATTTGTGTCATTCTCAAAACTTTTGGCCACGACTGTACAATTTGCACACACATGGGACATTTACTATTCTATTTAGGCCTTTTGCACATGACCGTATGGCTTTTTCAGTGTTTTACGGTCCGTTTTTCACAGATCCGCTGTTCAGTTTTTTTGTTCCCGTTGTGTTTCCGTTTCTGTTCCGTTTTTCCATATGGCATATACAGTATACAGTAGTTACATAGAAAAAATTGGGCTGGACATAAAATTTTCAATAGATGGTTCCGCAAAAACGGAACAGATACGGAAGACATACGGATGCATTTCCGTATGTGTTCCTTTTTTTGCGGACCCATTGACTTCAATGGAGCCATGGAACGTGATTTGCGGGCAAATGCGGGTGCGATGCGTTTTTCACTGATGGTTGCTAAGAGATGTTGTTTGTAAACATTCGGTTTTTTATCACGCGCGTGAAAAACGCATCAAAACGCATTGCACCCGCGCAGAAAAAACTGACTGAACTTTCTTGCAAAATGGTGAGAATTTCACTGAACGCACCCTAAACGCATCCGGAGTCAATCCGTCACGCTCGTGTGAAAGAGGCCTTTTGCAAGCAAGTTCAGTCAGTTTTGTCTGCGGTTGCGTTTAGTTGCTCAGTTTTTTCCGCACGGGTCCAATGCGTTTTGATGCGTTTTTCACGCGCGTGATAAAAAACTGAATGTTTACAAACAACATCTCTTAGCAACCATCAGTGAAAAATGCATCGCACCCGCACTTGCTTGCGGATGCAATGCGTTTTTCACGCAGCCCCATTCACTTCTATGGGGCCTGCGTTGCGTGAAAAATGCAGAATATAGAACATGCTGCGATTTTCACGCAACGCAGAAGTGATGCGTGAAAAACAATGCTCATGTACACAACCCCATAGAAATGAATGGGTCAGGATTCAGTGCGGGTGCTATGCGTTCACGTCACGCATTGCACCCGCGCGGAAAACTCGCTCGTGTGAAAGGGACCTTAACCGCGGGTGCAATGCGTGACGTGAACGCATAGCACCCGCACTGAATCCTGACCCATTCATTTCTATGGGTCTTTGTACATGAGCGTTGTTTTTCACGCATCACTTCTGCGTTGCGTGAAAATCGCAGCATGTTCTATATTCTGCGTTTTTCACGCAGCCCTGGCTCCGTAGAAGTGAATGGGGCTGCGTGAAAAACGCATTGCATCCGCAAGCAAGTGCGGGTGCGATGCGTTTTTCACTGATGGTTGCTAAGAGATGTTGTTTGTAAACATTCAGTTTTTTATCCCGTGCGTGAAAAACGCATCAAAACGCATTGCACCCGCGCGGAAAAAACTGAACAACTAAACGCAACCGCAGACAAAACTGACTGAACTTGCTTGCAAAATAGTGCGAGTTTCACTGAACGCACTCTGAACGCATCCGGCCCCAATCCGCAACGCCAGTGTGAAACCAGCCTTAGGCTCCATTCACACGTCCGCAATGTGTTTTGCGGATACACGGAGTCACGGATCCGCAAAACACGGAAAGCGGCAATGTGCGTTCCGCATTTTGCGGACCACACATTGCCGACATAATAGAATATGCCTGTTCTTGTCCACAATTGCGGACAAGAATAGGACATGTTCTATTTTTTTGCGGAAACGGAAGCACGGATGCGGAAGTGCGGATCCGCAAATGTGGATGCGGACAGCACATTCCGTCCCCATAGAGAATGAATGGGTCCGCACCCTTTCCGCAAAATTGCGGAAAGGATGCGGACACATTTTGCGGACGTGTGAATGGAGCCTTAGGCCTCTTTCACACGACCTTATGGCTTTTTCTGTGTTTTGCGGTCCGTTTTTCATGGATCCGTTGTTTTGTTTTTTCTTTCCGTTGTGTTTCCGTTTCTGTTCCGTTTTTCCGTATGGCATATACAGTATACAGTAATTACATAGAAAAAATTGGGCTGGGCATAAAATTTTCAATAGATGGTTCCGCAAAAACAGAACAGATTCGGAAGACATACAGATGCATTTCCGCATGTGTTCTGTTTTTTTGGCGGACCCATTGACTTGAATTGAGCCATGGACTGTGATTTGCGGACAAGAATAGGACAAGACTCAAAATGTAGCGGAACGGAATTGCAGACATACGGAAACGGAATGCTCACGGAGTACATTCCGTTTTTTTTGCGGACCCATAGGAATGAATAGTTCCGTATACGGAACGCAAAAAAAAACGGGCCGTATACGGAACGCAAAAAACGTTTGTGTAAACGAGCCCTAAGGCTTTGCCGTTGGAATTCACTATAATGGGGGCGGGCCGGAGGTCCGGTTGCAGCACGGCAAACAAGCCAAGAGGCGGACGGACAAAAACTACAGAGTGCTGCGGATTTTGTCCGGCCGCCTCTTGGTTTGTTTGCTGTGCTGTGGCTGGACCTCTGGCCCGGCCTGTCCCCATTATAGCGAAAGAGGCCGGAGCCAACTTCCGGCGGCACGGTGGGCTAACGTTAGCACGGATTTGCCAGGCTGTTTCCCCACCAAAACAGCCTGCAGGACCCTGTTACCTCAAGTGTGAAAGTGGTCTAAGCCACTTTTGTACATATTTGCCGCAAAATCTGCGACTTTTCCCTCTTCGCGTCACTTTATAGAAGAAAAAAGGGGGTGTGATGACGGCAGGTCCACCATATTTGTTTTTATTTATTCCAGTTTTCAGGTGTGAATGAAGACAGAAATGTATGGCAGATAGGAGGCTGGAGGATGTGCCAAATCTATAAGCGGCGTGCACCTCTACATAAGTTTGGCGCATCCTCTGATGGCACTGCAGGAAGCAAGAGCGATCCCACAGTTGTTTGATTGAAAATACTTTATTAACAGTCAATCGTCCTGATAATAGGTAGTACTGCAGTAATAACAGCACTACACTAACCTCCAATATCTGTACTGACACTTTACTATACACAATGCACATATGTAACAGAAAATCCGCTTTATCTCTGTGCAATGTGCTCTCCCCGCCATGTATGAGTCAGTGGGAGATGGACTGTCATCTATTAAACAAAAGGGGTGTTGTCCCTTTAAGTTTCACAAGGATGACATCAGCACTAGGGCTTGGCAGTCGGACTCAATGAGAGTAAGAGCAGAGACAGCTCGCAGACTGAAGGGGGAAGGAGAGAGGCAGAGCAGCTAGACGCAGCAGGTAAGCGCCCCGCAATCTCTCGTCATCCTCCCCCCTGGAGCCCCTGCCAGAGGTGACACCCCCAGGAGCAGATAGGGGGGACCCCCTGCATCACACACATACCAATATTGGGGGGAGGGTGTGTGTTTATAGGGCTGAAATCAAGGGGGAAACGTCGCCCCCCTAGAGCCAGTTTTCTGTGGACTGCTGGGGGATGGGTGGCATACAGTATACAATATTGGGGATGTTTTAGGGGGGCTTCTCCCTGTAGACTCTCCTTGGTCCTCTGCTGTCCTGCTAATGTTTAGTTTTATTCCTGGGGGGCAGCTATTATTTTATGATGGCAGAGGTTTATATGGCACTTTTGGGGGCGGGGGGTGCTGGGGATGGCCTGGCCCCCCACCCAGACATCTGATTTCTGTAGATTTAATAGATCCATTTGTATCAATCGCAGTAGAAATGTGGCTTTTAATGATGAATTCCTAGTATTTGCAGTAGGTCCATAACCCATAAGACAACCCAGGGACCAGGGGTCTGGAGGACATGTACGGGGGGGGGGGGGGGGGGGGATAGGATGACCCCCCAATATCTTCAGTGCAATACATCATTCAATCTGTTTTGTATTCAAAGGGTGGGGTAAAGGCCTGGGAAAAAAAATCAGAGCCCACCCCCTTTGTTCTCTGCTGGACAGAAAATACAGCGAATCCATGGAGGATGTGAATTGTGGCTTGTTTATTCTCCGGCAGATCACACATTTCCATGCAGGGACTTGTGAGGAGCATTACATAACCTGGGGAGATGCCTCCTGGCTCAGGCAGGAATCATTTGTGGTATTAGGAATATGTTACTCTTGTCATGCTCCAGCTATGTATGTGTGTGGGCAGGACATACAAGCCGTTGTCCATGTTACATGTTATGGGATCCCTTGTAGGGACGAGAGGCTTCCATGTGAAGGAGGACGCATTCTGACCTGTGTTTACAAGGCGCAGAGCTGGGGACATTGGTCAGGGTCCTTCCATCAGCGTCGCCCAGCCTTACAAACCTTCTGTGATCTATTGCTTTGTGTTGTGGCTTCTGTCAGTGCCCTGTCTGACATCTACTATCTATGGTTGTCCTACCTCCGGTGTTACAAATCCGCTTTATTCTTCATGTACCAAAGATACAGAAGCTCGACTACACCAAATGATCTTACCCATTGCCACGATTGTTCTAAGGGTTTGATTTCTGTAGATCATATCCAGTTCACAATCTTTACTAAAGGACATATTTTCGGTCGTCATAAGGGGGGGGGGGGGGGGTGGAATTCATCAATTTAAGTGTATTTGAGATTAGTTTTTAGACTGGAGTTGCTATGCCATTGATGAAAATGGCGCACAGTAGTAATGTGCCACACGTGTAATGTGGTTGCGGCTATTTTATTACATTTTAGGGAAAGAATGCTTGGTGTGGAGTCGTGGCTTTTTAAAAAGTCACCGTTCATCAATGTGACACAAAAATGATCTACTCCACAATTCTGGCCCACTTTTCACTCCAAATCTGTAGGTGGCGCTCAGTCGTAACCCCCTCCCCCACTTACGGCTTTTTGAGGGCTCGATAAGTTTCCCCGTTTTATATGGACATTCCTCTGTGGGTGTACGTAGGTGAATTTGATAGAATATCTTATAAAATGGAGGTCCTGGTTTTAGCATAGTCTGTGTTGTGTGCCTTGGGACACTTCCGATTCCTTGGGGGTTCCATGATCTGAGACCCCCCACATGTGATGTCAGTTGCATGTCATGACCCGTGTTGATAAGCCGCAGCCCTGAATCCATGATGCACTAATACAATAATAAACTCCACTAGAGTTTTTTCCTTTTAAATTCCTAAAAATGTCATTAGGCAGATGTTTTCAAGGTTTCACTATAGAAAACCTGTGCTTGATAACCCAGAGAGATCTCATGGCGACCTGTGTTCTGAGGTTTTCCAGGATAGTGTCGGCGAATTATATTCCCACAGCACTGCCTTGCTGTAATATGGAACCATTATGATAAGAGGGGTATATTAGGGATTTCTTATATCAAAAATATCAGCCTGCCAGGGTTCTCCTCCTGGATTTTAGACACGATCCCTTTAATGGTTTGGGTCTAGGACATGCTAAGACATGTACAGAGTACAGGCTTTGTTCTGTAAGAATGGGACCATAGAATTTTCTAATGAAATTCATAATAACGTGTAATATGTGCCCCATGAGGGAAATGTCAAAATGGGTTGTGCACTAATTTCCAGACACCTCAGACTGACAGAACCCGCATTGGTGATCATACGTCCCTGATCCCTGGTTCTGGGTCCAGCCTCATTCTCTCCGCTGATTGTCTCGGGTCCCTTCTTATAAAATTCCAGTTTGATGCTGCAGCAGCCAATCGCTGGTTGCAGTACTGCTTTGCTCCCCTTGCTTAACTCGACCATATGACATGATGCAAGGGGAGCATCTATCGGTGATTGGCTGCAGCGGCGTCAAACAGGAATTTAACATGGAGGGACCTGAAATGAGCAGCATTGGCCAAGGGTTCAGGTAGGTCTGATCACCAACACAGGTCCTGCCAGTATGAGAGGGCTGGAAATGAGTGCACAAAACCCTTTAAAACCAGTTTGGAGTTGGAGTTGCCATAATTGGCATCAAATGTCGCAAGATGTTAGACGTAAAGATGCACCAAATTTGTCAAACACGTCAGTCTTGAGATGTTGCTCTACTTTCTATGCCACCCCCTTGCTGGAGTAAGATTTTGTGACTTTAAAGCGTTGCAGTTGATAAATCTCGCTTCAGTTGGCTCGACAGGTTAAACCACTTCCTCTTTTCTGCCCAAAAGTAAGTGGTGAAAAAAATGCAAGTTCAACCTAAAAAGTAGCAAAGCCCGATTTTGGAACATTAAGCCAGAATTCTGAAATGCATGACCTGAGTACTAATGAAATTTACAAATATAATTAAAGGGATTGTCTGACCTAGGAGCCGACAACCCCTAATATGTGCCCCATTAAAAACCAAACCAAACACCTGTCTGCAGTTATGCTCCGCCTCCTTCCTGGCTGCTTCCGGTCCCCACAGGACTAGGAGGTGGCATGGTCCAAAGACTGTTGCGGCCAATCACAGGTTTCAGCTATCACAGCGACTTAAACAGTACGTGACAAGGGACAAACTATTCAGGCAGATGTGACTGCTAAGGCTAGAGATTGGCTGCAGCGGTTATTGGACCATACCACTTCTAGTCCTGTGGGGGCTTGAAGCAGGAACGAGGCACAGCAGGACTTTTATTTATTTTTAATGTAATAGGGCACACAATAGAGGTTGTCGGCTCCTAGGTCAGCGTCTTAAATCCATGCAGGAACATGGAGATCCCTGCTCAAAATGTCATTCTCAGGCCTCCTGCACACGACCGTATGTATTTTGCAGTCCGCAAAAAATACAGATGACGTCCGTGTGCATTCCGTATTTTGTGGAACGGAACAGCTGGCCCCTAATAGAGCAGTAGTATCCTTGTCCGTGATGTGGACAATAATAGGACACATTTTTTTGCGTAAGGGAAATACGGACATGCGGAAATGGAATGCACACAGAGTAACTTCATTATTTTTATTTTTTTTTTTTTTGTGGACCCATTGAAATTAATGGTTCTGCATACGGTCCGCAACAAAAACCGACACAGTAAGAAAATACGTTCATGTACAAGAGGCCTTAGGCGGTTTTACAATACATTTTATTCCTCCGTTTTTCATATGTTATGAAAAAAAGATACAAAAACGCAGCGCACCATGTTCTTGTATCCCGCAGAGTCTGGTAAAAAAAAAAGTATATAGTCCCCCCCCCCCCCCCCCCCCCCATGGATCTCTACGGATGCTGCTGTATGGCCTCAGTCTGAGGTATCCATTTAATGTATACGTTAAACGGATTGGAAAAACGTGATGTGAACCCAGCCTTAGGGCTCATACACACAGCTGCATTTTACGCTCGTGTACGGGAGGCCTTAACCACTTATCCTCATATAACACCCCCCCCCCCCTTCCCAAATCTATTATTCTACAAATAAAACCTGAAAAGTCTCTGCAGGTTGATGGAGGAGTGTAGAGAGCGATAATTTTTGCCTCCCCTTGTATTGTCTGCGGAGGGTTGAGAAGCTGTCATTTCTGTGATAGTCATGATCCAGCCTTGAATTGTCATTTTGACATGTTTACTTCAAATATTAGAAAGGCGCAGTTTTCTGCTGAGCGTCTTTAATAAATGGCTAATTTTGATTTGTAATTCTGATACCTTTAGGTTAGTCACGTGGGGCGGATACAATGAGGTTGCTGCACAGGGGAGCTGTGTGCTGAATATCCGCAGTGTAAGGATGAGGTTAAACAAATGTCCACCATGTGCTGTGTAAAATATCCATACCGGATTCCAGCCGTCAACCTGTCACCACTCCTGATCTGCCTGTTTTAGTAACTACTTGCGTTCCCCATGTAATATAATTTCTGGGGCATCTTTTCATATAACTCGGTGTCATTCCTAGGTTATTCCTACTAGAAGTTTCTGGATGAATTGCTACTAGTCTGCAGTAAGGGTCCATCCATCTGGCTGTTACCAGTTGGGGTTGGGCCCCTGTACAGTCTAACACCATCCCATAAGTGCTGCCAGTGTCAGACTGTGTGGACTACTGGCAATTCATTTATAAACTTCTAGTAGGAATAATAGAGGAATAGCACCACATAGTCATAAGAATAGATGCTCCAGAATTATGTTATATGAGTAAGGCCTCATGCACACGACCGTTGTTTTATTCCGTTGTTCCGTTTTTTGTGATTTTTCCGCGGACCCATTGACTTTCAATGGGTCCGTTGAAAACTCGGCTAATGCACCGTTTGTCGCCCGTGATCCGTGGTTCCAGTCCGTCAAAAAAAATATAACCTGTCCTATTTTTTTCACGGAAAACGGTTCGCGGACCCATTCAAGTCAAAGGGACCGTGAAAAAAAACGTGTCCGGTTTTTTTCCTATCATTTGCATGGCAAACTTGACTTGGACTTTTTTTTTTTTTTTTTTTTTACTTTCCTTCATGTCTGGTGATCCTCCAAAAATAAAGGAAGACACACGGAAACTGATCACGGAACAACGGAACCCCATTTTGCGGAACGGAACACAACAACTGTCGTGTGCATGAGGCCTAAGGCAGACATGTCAGTAGCCGTAGCTGCAGATTTGGAAATCCACAATGCAGGTCAATTTCTGCACAGAAAATAATCTGCGTAGTGTACATGAGATTTGGTAGATCTCTTACCCTGTGTTGGTACTGTAATATGCTGTGGTATTTCTGTACGGGAATCCGCTCAGAGCACAGAGCTCCCTACAGTATTAGAATGTATTGGCTCAGATGAGCCAAAGTTGCAAGACTTCAGGTAATAACTTCAAAAATTAATTTCTACTGTTAAAAACTTTTCCTGAACTCGGGTCCGGTTCCAAGTGGTACCTTAGAACCAAACCCAAGTTCAGGAAAGGTTTTTTACAGTAGAAATTTGTTTATGAAGTTATTATGCGAAGTCTCGCAAGACTTCGAAGTAAAAACTTTGGCTCATCTGAGCCAATACATTCTAATACTGTAGGGAGCGCTCGCTCAGTGCAATATTCAAATAAAGTATTATCCGTATTGACTTTGGATGTTTCATCCGAAGTCTGTTCGCTCATCCCTAGTGATAAGCTCTCGCAGTGTGTCAGTGAGAGGTCCCGTCCTGACCTCCTCTCCTCTGACAGGATCGCACTGCATTATACTGATTTAGAATGCTGTGTAATCCTGAGATTCCTGGAATGGAATTTGGGCTCATGCACACAAACATATTTTTTCTCCATGACTGTTCCATTTTTTTATTTCTTTTTTGCAGCCTGTATGTGGAACCATTCACTTCAATGGAGCCCCCTAACAAAAAAAACGGAAATTACTCTGTGTGCATTCCGTGTCCGCATGGCTATTCTACAAAAAAATGTAATATGTCCTATTGTCTGCATTACGGACAAGGATGGGACTGTTTTACTAGAGGTCAGACCTTCCGTTCCACAAACTGTCCGTTATCTGTCTTTTGTGGATCCGCAATATGTGGACAGCAAAACATCCAATGGTCGTGTGCATGAGACCTGAGGGTCACACAGCATTGTAAATTGGTATGCGATACCGATGAGCGAGGCCAGAACCGGGCCTTTCACTGACACACCGAGTTTATCACATTCAACTCGCTGGTGTGTATCTGGCCTTATACTACTGTTACTTCAGACTGTCCTCGCTCAGGAAAATTCAGGTTAGGGCTCATGCACACAAATGTGTGCCGGCCGGGCCTGTATTGCGGCCCGCAAACAGTGGGTCCGTAATATATGGGCCCCAGCCATTTTTGCACTGCATCACGGATGCGGACCCATTCACTTGAGTGCTTCCGTAGGGTCTCTCTCCGTGCCTCCGCACTGCAAAAAAATAGAACACTGACTATTTTATTGCGGTGCGGACAGATCACGGACCCGTTCAAGTTGTCTGGGTCTGGATCTGTCTGTGGAATCTGCATGGATGTTGCCTGTGCATTGGGGACTGCAAATTGCGGTCCCCAATGCACGGAGCGGCAGGCACATGTTCATGCGCATGAGCCCTTAAACCTGAAACCCTGTAGGCAGGCAGCGTGGATTTACATGGTTCCCAGCGCTGGGGTTCGCTGCTCACTCCGTTTTCCTGCTGATGATTGTACCCGCTAATATGTCCCACTGCCAGCCCATGTTCTAACAGAGGCCTACTGAGCGTATATTAGTATATTAAGATGTTTTCCTATTAATTGTATATTCCAAACATGTTTTCATTTGCAAAGGTCAGACGCTGATACCCCCCACAGAAGCCCACTGACCCATTCATTTCTATGGGGCCATGTACACATCCATTGTTCATTTATTTAATTTTTTTATTTTTATTTTTGTAGATCCATGTGCCAGATCCACAAATCTCAGCAAAGGTCCTGTTCTTCTCCGTCTTTGCAGATGAGAATAGCCCCTTTTCTATTGATGTATTGAGGATCGACACCCGGACATGACTGAGTACATGAGGCTTTAAAGAAGTTTCCCTTTCTGGTTATTGTTGACCAGTGTGTCTGTGAGATGATTACCGGTATATGGCACTTACTAAGGCCTCTTTCACACTTGCGTTGTCCGGATCCGGCGTGTACTCCACTTGCCGGAATTACACGCCGGATCCGGAAAAACGCAAGTGTACTGAAAGCATTTGAAGACGGAACCGTCTTCCAAATGCGTTCAGTGTTACTATGGCACCCAGGACGCTATTAAAGTCCTGGTTGCCATAGTAGGAGCGAGGAGCGGGGGAACGGTATACTTACAGTCCGTGCGGCTCCCGGGGCGCTCCAGAATGACGTCAGAGCGCCCCATGCGCATGGATCACGTGTCCATGTGATCACGTGATCCATGCTCTTGGGGCGCTCTGACGTCACTCTGGAGCGCCCGGGGAGCCGCACGGACGGTAAGTATACTGCTCCCCCGCTCCCCACTACACTTTACCATGGCTGTCAGGACTTTAGCGTCCCGGCAGCCATGGTAACCACTCTGAAAAAGCTAAATGTCGGCTCCGGCAATGCGCCGAAACGACGTTTAGCTTAAGGCCGGATCCGGATCAATGCCTTTCAATGGGCATTAATTCCGGATCCGGCCTTGCGGCAAGTGTTCCGGATTTTTGGCCGGAGCAAAAAGCGCAGCATGCTGCGGTATTTTCTCCGGCCAAAAAACGTTCCGTTCCGGAACTGAAGACATCCTGATGCATCCTGAACGGATTTCTCTCCATTCAGAATGCATTAGGATAATCCTGATCAGGATTCTTCCGGCATAGAGGCCCGACTTCGGAACTCTATGCCGGAAGACAAGAACGCAAGTGTGAAAGAGCCCTAACATAGTCTTTGTTGAAACTGACCTATTTTCTACATTTTCTAAGGTATGACCCCCTTGTTTGCCCGGTCTTTTGTGCTTTTCACAGGGAAGTCCTGTCCATAAAATGGCGGCTGATGGAGGGTCATGTGACCCGGCAGATCACCCCCATGTGATTTCTCCTCCGTTCAAATACACTGCTCCTGCCATCTGTACTTCCACAATGGGGAGTTTAGTGCAGGAGACATCACATGGAGGTGATCTGCATGGTCACATGACCCTCTATCAGCGGCCATCTTATGGACAGGACCTCTGTGAACAGCACAGGAGATTTGCCTAACGAGATGTAATGGCTTATGAAATATTACAAAATGCACAGAATATCAACATGGGCTGTATTAGCAATTGCCATATAGTCATCTTACATAGACATTGGTCACAAGTAGCCAGAAAATTGCCATCCCCTCTAATGTATGCTGCTCACTGTTGTCTTTAGTTTAGTTGTGCCCTCTGTTTCATGCTGTGTTTGTGACACACACCATTGAGGCCTTAGGGTCCATTCATACGTCTGCAATTTCGTTCCGCATTTTGCGTAACGGAATTGCGGACCCATTAATTTCTATGGGGCAGCAAATACGGGATTGCGGACCCGCACTTCCGGGTCCGCAATTCCGTTCCCGAAAAAAATAGAACATGTCCTATTCTTGTCCGCACTTGCAGACAAGAATAGGCATATTCCTTTAGTGTCGGCAATGTGCGGTCCGCAAAATACGGAACGCACATTGCCGCTGTCTGTGTTTTGTGGATCCGCAAAACACGTTACGGACGTGTGAATGGACACTTATTCACACCTCTGTGTTTGGTCAGTGATTTTCATCAGTGATTGTGAGCCAAAACCAGGAGTGGAGCCTACACAAGGATAAGATGTAATGGAAATACCTGCACCTGTTCTGTGTTTAGAGCCGCA
The DNA here is from genome assembly GCF_905171765.1 of Bufo bufo. Taxonomy (NCBI): domain Eukaryota; kingdom Metazoa; phylum Chordata; class Amphibia; order Anura; family Bufonidae; genus Bufo; species Bufo bufo. Next base: position 160,691,716 of record NC_053397.1, read on the forward strand.
CCTGGTTTTGGCTCGCAATAACTGATGAAAATAACTGACTGAACACTGACATGTGAATAAGGTCTTGGGCTGTGTTCGCATCACGTTTTTTGTCCCTCGTTTAATGTACACACTTGACTTGTATGTTAAAATTTGGGGGTTTCTATCTCTCCTTGGGGAGAGAGCGCCTTAATCAGTGTAGAGGAGACTTATAGGCCATACATCGCTCCTCTGGAATTCTGGGAAGAAAGGGATGCAAATGAGCTCTTAACAAGCTCTGCCTCTAAAGCCACCAGATGTAAGGCAGCTATCCTAGAAGTCAATGTCCAACCCTTTATATAGGCCTTGAGACGTGACTCGGATATTGAAGGGGTTATCCAATATCGTAAACAGCCCCCCCCATGTGCCGGGCCCCTAACAGGGAATATACTTGCGCTGCTCCCCGCGCCGCCGCTGCTTCTCCCTGTATACGGATGAAAACATCTGGTGCCGGGAGCAGCCAATGGCAGGTGGGGATGGGGACGAGCCTCCCTAGCATCGCGGGTGACGCTCGTTCCAGACACAAGATGTTTTCATCCATGTATGGGGAGAAGCGGCGGTGTGGGAAGCGGGTTAAGTATATCCCCTGTGAGGGGCCTGGCACACCCGGGGACAGTTTGATATTGGGTAACACCTTTAAATAAGCCAGAACCTCATCTGCAGACAGCTGTTTCGATGTGATTGACCCTCATCAGTGCAGAGAGTACTGGGTGAGAGGCCAAAGTCAGGATTTGGGGGGGAGGGGGGGGTACTAGCTCTCCTTGGGGAGAGCGCCTTAATTGGCGTGAGGAGACTTCTAGTCAATACATGCTCCTCTGCACCGATGATGGGCAATTATAGGATAGCTGCCTTTCCTGTCTGGTGGCATCAGAGGCAGAGCTTGTTAAGAGATGCCGTACAGTGGCATTTTGTGAAATGGTAGAAATATCCGCAGCACTCTCCAATTTGTGCAAAAAAAAATGTTTTTTTTTGTTCCATCAGCAGCTTGCAATGCGATGTTTCGACTTAGATAAGTCTTTATCAAGCAAAGACTTGTAAGCTACTGATGGAATAAGAAAACTGTATTTTTTGCACAAATTGGATAGTGCTGCGGATATTTCTACGATTTTGCTATTTGAAGAGACCCCTAGCCTGGATCTCCTTCCGCAGGCACCACCACTCTGGACCTGGACTATTGGTATGATTTATCCCATGATGGGACTTGTAGTGCTGTTTACCATTTGTTAGTACAGTGGCATTTGTCAGCATAAAGAAGTCTGTTTTTGATGGATTCAGCTGGATGGAAAAGCACAGTGTACTACAATTTTACATGATTTCTTTTCCCAACGTATATGTTAAACATGGGACAAAAGCATGTTGTGAATACAACCGAAGATCTTTTGACTTCTTTTCCTGAGTGAGTCCTATTAAAGGACATCTGTCAGCAGGATCAACCCTATTAAACCAGGGGGGCAGGCTGCCCCTGCTGATTAAAATTATACCTTTCTTGTGAATATTGCTTGTAGCGTTCCCAAGGGGAAAATACTTTTATTTATGCAAATGAAGGATTCAGTGCACTGAGGGGTGTGGCCAGCACTGAAAGCTGATGTGCACTGAGAAACTAGGCCCCGCCCAGTGGTGCACTGAAGCCCTCAATTGTATAAAAGTCTTTTGTTTCTTGGGAACCCAGCATCCAATTTTTCACAAGACTGGTATTATTTTGATGAGGAGCAACCCTACAGGAAAGTGTCTGATCTAATGGGGTTGATCCTGCAAACAGGTGCACTTTAAGTCCGTTACATGGCAGGGGGTAATGTGCTTTGTCCTAAACGTATAAATGGTCATATGTTGGCTAATCGAGGTGCTGTATTGTCTTTTCTAAACCTACTTATTTAATTGTCTCTCATTACTATGGAGGTCACTTCAGTGTCACCGGTGGCCCCTGTGTGGTAATTGCACAGTGCTGCAGCCAACCTGCCTGACCAGTCCAGGACTGGGCGGCCTATTGTCATCTATGCTTTGGTTGCCAGGCAAATGGTGTTTTTTAGCAAGCTGTCCTTCCTCCGTGTCGCCCTCAGGGAAAATTGTCCTCTCAACCAGAATCTTTGTATAATGGCCTGTAGACCTGGGACAACTCTTATCTCGTGATACTTTAGGCCTGTGCTATAACATTTTAGCCATGGTATCCCTTGTCTGTTCTTGTAATGCCCATCCATCTGCCTGATACCATCAGTTTAGAGCGAGAATTGGTGTCGACCATGTCTGGAGGCAGATTGTATAGTCCTTTGCTCCTTTTTCTCTCTTTTATGTAAAAATAAAGGCCTCATTCACACTTCTGTGAATCATAGAAGTGTGCCGTCTGTTTTCTCCACAGACAGCACATGGATCCATTCTTTTTTTTTTTTTCTATTTTTTTATTAAAATTTTTAATGTGTTCACATATCAGTGGTTTTCCATTCACTGTGGGGGTCATGTAAAACTTTGGTCAGTGACGCATACCAAACTTGCCCGTTGAAGTCTGTGGGTCGGTGAAAGCAGTTTACAGACCACTGCTGTTATCTGTCTTCTGTCAGTGGTTTTCACTGATTTTGAGTAGGAGATATTCTGCAAGTCCCTTTTTCATCCTAGCAGTGCACGTGGATACCGAGGACATACACTGACCAAACATGGACCATTCACTGATGAAACACAGACGTGGAAATTTATCATTTACCCCATGCAAGTTTCTTGACGTAAAAAGTTGCAGACCTCCTGTTTGTGACTATTTACCGGTAAATGCTATTGCGCTTAAATCTAGGCGCAAGTGGTGTTTCAATGAGGCCAGTCATTATTTTTAAAGCATCATCCATTCCATGGTGGTGTACCTACATAATATAAAACAAGTACAATGTGCAGGAAGGATGACACAGTAGGTGAAGGTAAAGCCGGGCATGGCGGTATAGGGCAGCAGGCTTGTCTTAGGGGTGGGCTTTCAGGTTTCTTTTGAAGGTTTCCACTGTGGGTGAGGGTCTGATATGTTGGGGCAAAGAGTTTGAGTATTGAGGATGCGCAGGAGAAATCTTGGGGGTAATTGTGGTAAGAGCAGATAAGAGGAGAGTAGAGAAGTTCTTGTGATGATCAGAGATTGAGTGTGGGAAGGTATTGGGAGATCACGTCACAGATGTATGGAGGGGACAGGCTGTGGATGGCCTTGTATGTGTAGTTAGTGTTTTGTACTGGAGTGTCTGGGCAATGGAGAGCCTGAAAAGTGATTGACAGCGGAATAATGGTGGGAGAAATGGATTAGTCAGGACTAGAGGTGTGCGAGTCTGCTAGATGGGAGGACATAGAGGAGTATGCTACAGTAGTCTAGTTGGGAGATGATATGGGCATGTACAAGTATTTTTGCACGCTCTGGATTGAGGAATGTGAGAATCTGAAATATATTTTTGAGTTGGATGCAGCAGTTGTCAGGAAAGGGGACAGATCCTCTTTAAGCCAGAAAGAATAAAAGAAAAAGGAGAGGGTTAGGGGGCACTAAAAGACAAGCAAACCCCTTGACGACGAGCAGTGTTACCCTTCAGCTTACAATCCTAAAAGTCAGGACTGATTATAGGCTTTGGCTTGTCCTTCTTAAAACCATGTATTGTGGAAACCCTGTTCCCTCTAAACACGTATGTCAGAGATGAGTACAGAGATCCTGGGGGAACTCCCGAGGCTCGGGCTTTTCTCGCCTCTCCCAAATATGATTTCTATTAACATGTTGTAACTCAAGCACATGTTCTGCTGTGAGAAAATTATATACGTAACCTCTCCGGGTCGGAGGCAGGCCGAGCCTGAACGGAAGAGCTTCCTGTTGCTCAACTGTCTTCAGTTGTGTGTGTGTTTTTTTTTTTTTTTTTTTTTTTTTTTTTTTTTTTTTTCTTCTTCTTCTTTCCCTCCTCCTTGAAGTCTGTCTTTAGGCAGAGACATTTGCCCTAGATAGTACATGATATAAGACATGAAAATTCATTCCCGGTGTGCGTGTTTGCCAGAAATAATGAAAAATATCGATGGCAATAAAAGATGTCATTTACCCTGCTGTGTTCACTTGGGCTGAAGGCCTAAGCGGTGATTATGAAAGGAAGTGATATAATAGCTGACAGGAATGAAGCCACCTCACTGGCACGTACTGTCTCACTGCCACAGATGATGACTGGAAACGCAAGTGGCTCGATATGGCACTGCGCAGATTGCCAGGACCTGATCTTTCCACGCAAATCTAACCTGACGGATCATGGAGACCGTAAATATGCATGTTCAGGAGATCTGATAAATTAATGGTGTCGGTATCCTATGTTATGACAGATCAACATTTTCCACTGTGACTGACCAGAACAGACATGGAACAAGCTGTGTAGGTTCGGTCTGTTAGTATGGCGCTGCCCGTACTGCTTGCCCTGGATGAAAGGACGAGCTTTTATATCCTGTCCATCATTAAAATATCACTGCCCTGTGGCTGATACGGGGCACCAATGTGACCAATAACTAATTAGAATAAGATCAATGTCATTTCCTGAGTTGAGTATAAAAAGGGGGGGGGGGGGGGCGGGAATTGGGTGTGTGGACACTCCTAATCTTTCCTGAGTTGTCCGTTTTTGGCTAGAGGTCAGGAGCTACGGTAGAATTCTTCCAGTTTGAAGAGTTGAAGGGGTTGTGCCAAGTTTTGAAGTTCTGTGGCTAGGGAAGAACAAACTGATCATGGGTGTCTGACCGCTGGGACCCCCACTGTTCCTGAGAATGGCAGTCTTGGTCCCACAGTCTGATGGAGTAGCAGATTGAGCATGCACCCTGTCGCTTCATTCATTCTCTATAGCACAGCATTCTGATATTTCCAGCCCACTCTAAGGCTGGGTTCACACCTGAGCGTATTCGATAAGCGCTGTTTACAGGCTATTTTGGGGCGTTTTTGTATTTTGGAAACGCGCGTTCTTGCTATTGACCACAGAGGCGTACAATGAAAAACAGAGGTGTTACGTGCGACAATACGCCCCAAAGAAGCTCCTGTACTTCTTGGGGCGTAGGGCGTTTTACAGCGCGTTCGTACGCGCTGTAAAACGCTCAGGTGAGAACCATGCCCATAGGGAAACATTGGTTCTTGCCTGAGCGTTTTACAGCGCGTAGGAACGCGCTGTAGAAACGCTCAGGTGTGAACCTAGCCTTAGAGAATGAATAGTGGCAGGATGTCTGATTGCCCTGCCGATCCATCAGACTGGTGGAACTAGACTCCTTTTTTTCAGGATCTGGGGGCCCCCAGCGATCAGTTACCCACACACATTTTAAGTTGGCTGTATACGTTAGATTAAAGTTTGTCAAATGGGACTATTACAGTGGGATTGGCCTAATAAGGTGTATGTGGGTCTTGTGACTTTACTCCAACAGCAGGTGTTGGTGGCAAGAAGAATGGGACTATTGGATTGTTGCTGTTTCGTTTCAGCAAAGATTGCAGAAGCATTACTGGGCATGGAGCAATATGGTGCAAGGGAATTTATCATTTCTACTGAGATATACCGAGTCTTTTTGAAAAGAACACTCGGACTCCAGTAGAGGTAGGGTGGCGTAAAACAAAATGGAGTAACATTTCTATGCAAAATTGCTATTTGGGAAGATGCACCTACTTTATGAAACAACTTGGCGCAAATTACGTCACACAGGCGGAACTGACTTCAAAAGTAAACTCCACTCATGATAAATTCCCGCTGTGTTATAGCATGCCCACTAAAAACCCGAAATGTTTCATAGCGAAGGCTACACAACGCCTGTGACATGCTGCAGGGTGCCGTAACCTGACAGTTGCAAGAAATCCAGTCGCCTGCTCCTGTTTTGCTTCTTAGAAATGCCACACATAAATGAATTCCTTGTCTGACTTGGCATATGCTGCGCCAAGGTTTTTTTGGGCATTAATCGTTGCATTGCCATCAGATGAACCACGTAAAGGGGTTTTCCAGGTAGTTGCGATTCCGTGTGATGGCCACTTCTGGGATCACGTCCTGTACATTGGTCAGAAAATCTGTCCGATGATCTGTTGGTGTAATCCAGCCCTCAGATGGCGTATTAGGGTACTTTCACACTTGCGGCAGGACGGATCCGACAGGCTGTTCACCATGTCGGATCCTTCCTTCCGCTATTTCGCCGTGCCGCCGAACCGCCGCTCCGTCCCCATTGACTATAATGGGGGTGGAGCTCCGGCGCAGCACGGCGAAAGCCGCCGGACTAAAAAGTCGGACATGCAGGACTTTTTAGTCCGGCGGCTTTCGCCTTGCACCGCCGGAGCTCCGCCCCCATTATAGTCAATGGGGACGGAGCGGCGGCACGGCGAAATAGCGGAAGGACGGATCCGACATGGTGAACAGCCTGTCGGATCCGTCCTGCCGCAAGTGTGAAAGTAGCCTTACACACACAGATCTTTTGTTATACGCACCATTTTTATTTATTTTTTCCCACAAGTAGCAAGTGATATGATCGGCTGGTAATGAGCCCCATAGACATGAGATTATCAGCAGATCGTACCAGCAAAAGTAATGTGTAGGTAGCTTTAATTTGTGATGTTTTTCTTGCACTGTTGGTGTGAAGAGAATTGTGGTAAGTTTTCAGTTTACATAAGGTTCGTTCCTTGGTGGTTTACGACTCCTATCAGCAGACTGCAGCTTTGAGCCCTGAGCTTGTTTGTGCAGCTCTGTTTATAGGAATCCGCTGTGAAGATGTTCACATTACATCTCAAGAAGACGTGTGGGTCTTGCAGAAGAACATTGCTACTTTTCAAGTTAGGGTTTACCAGACAATATGCAAGTCTTATTTTATAAGCTTTCCCACATCACAATGTACCCGGACAGCTGAAGTTTCTCATTTTTGTATTAATAATTTGGCAGCATCAAAAAAAACTATAAAGGGCATCGGTCAGCAGATCTGTCCCTATGAAGCTGGCTGACCTGTTACATGTGCACTTGGCAGCTGAAGGCATCTGTGGGTCCCATGTTCATAGATGTCTGCATTGCTGAGAAAAATGGAGTTATATTTGCAAATGAGCCTCTAAGAGCAACGGGGGCATTGCTGTTGCACCTAGAGGCTCTACAACTGCTGAGCCCTCTATGCTTTTGATCAACAGGGCCAGACAGTGAAAACATGATCACTCCTAGCTCTGTCCGAGCACAAGGCAGTTGCAGAGAGAGCAGATGTAATTGCAACGCCATAGTAGAATATTGATGACCTCGGGTTAGGTGATTGGTGGGGGTCGACAATCGCCACTGATCAGAGGTTTGGAGAAACCAAAATGCTTCGGTGAACACGGCGTCTTCTATACAGCTTACCAAGCACAGCGCCATTCCTTGTATAGTGGCTGTGCTTGGTATTGTAGCTCCAGACAGTTCGGTTGAAGAAGACTTGGCGGCAAACGGGAGGGGCGGTCCTTCACACTGCATGGCTGCATTAGGATTCAGAGTGAGGAGGCGTGTCTCAGTAATCCAATCTGATTGGCTGGCAGGGAGCTGCTGGCTACAGCGAGTGTGTATGGGAAGTGAGGGAAAGCAGTTTTTGCCTCAGAACTGTCACAGGAGCCACCTTGAGAAGGTCCTCGTATTGTTAATGTTTAAACAGCCGTAACTAAGGGAAAACTCAAGGAAGAAACGAAAAATTGCTAACATATGCTAAAATTGATTTGCTTGAAAACATGACAATGACAGTTATCCTTTAAAGATGCTTTAAAATGATTGCATCAATAGAATCGTATTGTCAGATGTACAGTTGTTTGGGATTTATGAATTCTTATCCGTACACATAATAATTCACTGATCAAGTATTTTGCACTTCTCTTAAAGGGAACCTGTCACCGGGATTTTGTGTATAGAGCTGAGGACATGGGTTGCTAGATGGCCGCTAGCACATCTGCAATACCCAGTCCCCATAGCTCTGTGTGCTTTTATTGTGTAAAAAACTCGATTTGATGCATATGCAAATTAACCTGAGATGAGTCGGAGCTTGAAAATATGACTTCTCTGGTCACACAAGTAAGATATGACTCTTATGTTAATTTGCATATGTAGCAAATCGTTTATTTTTTTTCCCACAATAAAAGCACACAGAGCTATGGGGATTGGATATTGCGGATGTGCTAGCGGCCATCCAGCAACCCACGTCCTCAGCTCTATACACAAAATCCTGGTGACAGTTCCCTTTAAATTGTGGCATTCTCCAGTTGGGTGCCATTATGGGGTCTTCTGACAGATCCTATTATTCCTAGGATTCAGTGCTTCCAGGGAAGGATACCTCCGGAATATCTCATGAATAAGATGTGCACCCCTTAAACAATCACTACTGTTCCAGGATCCATGTGATCTGAATTTCAGTCTCGACACAATAAACTATTGTGCACATTGGTTTATTTCCTTGGTACACCATGTGAATTGTTTGTTCGAGGACAGTATGTATAGTACTAAAGTGTCTGAGGCCGACACTTGGGTTTCTGCCGTGAATGTATGGTGGATCGGCACAAGGGTTATTGAAGTGCTGATTTCATGTACATTTTGGCACTTGCGAACTTTGGCTACTTTCACACTAGCGTTTTTGCTGGATCTGGCAGGGCTCGGTAAAAACGCTTCCGTTACTGATAATACAACCATCTGCATCCGTTATGAACGGATCCAGTTGTATTATCTTTAACATATCCAAGACAGATCCGTTATGAACTCCATTAAAAGTCAATGGGGAACGGATCCATTTTCTATTGTTTCAGAGAAAACGGATCAGTCCCCATTGACTTGCATTGTAGGTCATGACGGATCCGTTTTGCTCTGTATCCCAGTATGAGATCGGAATGCATTTTGGAACATTCCGTTCTGTTCAGTTTTGTCCCCGTTGACAATGAATGGGAACAAAACGAAAGCATTTTTCCAGTATTGAGACCCTATGACGGATCTTAATACCGGAAAATATTATCGCTAGTGTGAAAGTAGCCTTAGCCTGCAAGCATTAATAGCTTGAGGGTGCCCATACACAGTGGTTGTGCCACGCAGCTGGGAATGGAGTGGCAAAATGCATGTGGATTAAAGCAAATAGCCACGGTTTTGGACCAATGAAGCACATAAAACCATGCAGAACAACAACTAGTGACACACCCGCCACGTGTATGGGCACCTTATAAATTGCTGTACCGTTCGTTGATGGCTCCGTTATGGACTCCTGGACCTCCTTCCATACTCTGAAGACATACTGCTGGGTTCATTGACTTCTGATGAAATTTGCCTTAGTATGTGAGATAGGAAAAATGAAAGTTACATTGGAGACAATGGCATAAGTGTGAGTTTTACAATCTGAGATTCTGCATCTGTACAAGGGCTCCTTCACATGACCATATCCGTTTTTGCGTCATATTTTTAATTTTTTTTCTCCTGCAGAGAAGTCCTATCCTTGTTCACAAAACGGTCAATAATAGGACATGTTCTATATATATATATTTTTTTTTTGTTGAGCCGCGGAATGGAACTACGGATACGGAAAGCACACAGGTGTGCTGTTCGCATCTTTTGGGGCCCCATTGAAATGAATGGGTACGCAAATTGAACAAACATTAGAATTTTCTTTTTCATGCTACTACCCATTGATCTGTTTAGTTTGTGATGTCCAGCTTGATATATATTTTTTTTTTCTTCTGAAGGGAGACTACGGTATAGTTTCTGTATAACAGATGGCAGTGTCACTTTGGTAAATGAGCAGCTGATCTTTCCTTTGTCTCCCTTGACATCAATTCTATATAGCAATGAGGTGATGCAAAATTTTTCTTCCCCATTTGCTGCTTGCACAACAGACTGGCTAGATCGGGGCTGACATCACATCTTGGGTTGTGCTTCCTGTACATGAAGCTATTTGCTTGTGGCATATAAGGATATAAAATATATGTTCTGATGACCTTGTGAAAAGTTTACGGCTGTTCTTGAACAATAAATGACACTTAAAGGGGGTTGTCTCTCAAAAAAATATTCTACAGTTTTTTAAACCAGCACCTGAATCTGAATACTTCTGTAACTGCATGTAATTAAAAATTTAGCATAGCACTGAGTTATTTAATGTATCAGTATAGCGCCACCTGCTGTTTTGTTTTATTCTTTCGTTGTCCTGCTGTCTGAGAAGGCCGCACATGCTCGGTTTCATCCTTCATCTGCCTCCTGAGCTGTGATAGGGAGACCATGGACACGCCCCCTGAGCTGCAGCAGAAAAGACACTCCCCTTGAGCTGTCAGCTTGATATAAGTCTAGCAGAGCAAAGAATGGGGAGATCTCTGGATCTGAGATACAGGGCTGGTTTAAAATTAAAAATGGGAATCCGAAGTGGGCTTTGGTACTGGCTGGTACCTTCAGACCAAAGCCCACTTCTGATTCCTATTTTAAATGTTTTTTAACTATGCAGATATTAATACAGTAGTAATTCACCAAAGTCTCACGCGACTTGGGGCGAGACTAAGTTTGGCTGCACGGAGCCAATACATTTTAATACTGTACGGAAACGGCATTAACATCGAAGTTTTTGAACATTGTATGGTGGCTGTGCTTGGTATTGGTATTCAAGTGAATGTGGCTGAGCTGCTTCTAGGCCACGTGACACATGATCGAGTTGACACTCTGACTAGGAAAATCAGAGGGAAGCCTGCAGCGCTCACAGGAGTGCCGGTGAATTCTCAAACAGCTGATCGGCAGGGTTCAGTTGTCAGACACCACCGATCAGATAGTGTGGATAGGTCATCAATATCAAAATCCCAGAAAGCTTCAAGTGCACTGGGGCATAGCTTCTTTAAGTGCTCTCTGCATTGAGTTACCTAACAACCCCTCCCATTTTCCTCTGAGTGATAGCTGTAGCATCCAACAGGGCACCCCTATGGCTGTCACTCGGAGCAGAGGGGAGCGATGCTGAGAGGACTTCACAGTGAAGCCCCGGGCACTTGCTGGAGAAGAATGCCAGAGCCCGTCAGTGTTTTGGTTGGGGATTGGAGCCTCCACAGACAAAAGGTATAAAGGAAAGATCTGCACCTGTTCTGTGTTTAGAGCTGCACCTGGTTTTGGCTCAAAATCACTGATGGAAATCACTGACCGAACACTGACGTGTTAATGAGGCATGAGTCCTCATGCACACAACCGGGTGCAGTCTGGGAAATACGCCCCGTGGGTCAGCCTCATGTCCTGCATTGACACAAACTCTCTGCAATATAGTAATTTATGATGCAGGGAGTTCCTATATGATCATGGGTACAGTTGGTGCTGGGACATGTACCCACTATACACCACCCTAATCGCTGTCCCAGATACCAGCGCACGTTGCTATAGCACAGCACAAGACTTGTCACCTTTTAGGGCTCTTTCACACTTGCGTTGTCCGGATCCGGCGTGTACTCCACTTGCCGGAATTACACTCCGGATCCGGAAAAACGCAAGTGTACTGAAAGCATTTGAAGACGGAACCGTCTTCAAAATGCTTTCAGTGTTACTATGGCACCCAGGACGCTATTAAAGTCCTGGTTGCCATAGTAGTAGTGGGGAGCGGGGGAGCGGTATACTTACAGTCCGTGCGGCTCCCGGGGCGCTCCAGAATGACGTCAGAGCGCCCCATGCGCATGGATGACGTGTCCAATGCGATCACATGATCCATGCGCTTGGGGCGCCCTGACGTCACTCTGGAGCGCCCGGGGAGCCGCACGGACGGTAAGTATGCTGCTCCCCCGCTCCCCGCTACACTTAACCATGGCTGCCAGGACTTTAGCGTCCCGGCAGCCATGGTAACCATTCAGAAAAAGCTAAATGTCGGCTCCAGCAATGCGCCGAAACGACGTTTAGCTTAAGTCCGGATCAATGCCTTTCAATGGGCATTAATTCGGGATCCGGCCTTGCGGCAAGTGTTCTGGATTTTTGACCGGAGCAAAAAGCGCAGCATGCTGCGGTATTTTCTCCGGCCAAAAAACGTTCCGTTCCGGAACTGAAGACATCCTGATGCATCCTGAACGGATTTCACTCCATTCAGAATGCATTAGGATAAAACTGATCAGGATTCTTCTGGCATAGAGCCCCGACGACGGAACTCTATGCCGGAAGAAAAGAACGCAAGTGTGAAAGAGCCCTTAGCTGGGTTTTCGGTGTATGTGCTAGATGTATCCCTGTTTCCAGGAAATGTTCCATGTTGTGGTTTCCGAGAGGAGCTGTAGTTTGGTCTTCGTGACCTTTAGGACTGACCTTGTTTCTTCCCATTTCTTAGACAACAGGGTCGTTCTGTATAGACACATGAAGGTTATTCCATTTTCCCGGCTTCCAGAAACACACAACACACACACAAATAAGTTTGCTTAGGCATAAAAATCAGTTTATTTTCTTACTTATGTGTAGGTGACTAGGTGTTACATATTGTTTTGTGACAGCATTTTGTTATTCAGCAAGTGCAAACAAATGACCTTCTATACCGATACGCAACTCTCCGACTGATGTATGTGGTAGACCAAGAAAATGCTTTTATTAAGTTCTTGTGCAGTTTCTCATGCGCTTCCCAATGTGCTGTTTAGCTTTTTCTTCAAAAGGTTCACTCTGCCCAGCTAATCTTCACGCTTTCTAAATGTGAATGCTTGCAATATTGAGTTCCCTTTTACATGTAGATCTTCTGCAATGCTGTGTCTGAGAGCGCAACTGTCACATACGAAAACAAAGGCGAATTTTACATGAGCTGTTCATCTGAACTAACAGCATAATAATTACCGGTGATGCTGTGAGTGTTTGGTGACCAGACCTGTGGTCCGACTTTGAATGCTGGCAGATCTCATCCATCGCAGGGAAGACCATCGGCATGTGTGGGTGTATGTGATCTGCAAGGATGGATTCTTACCCAGATTGGTTGAGAGTGCCTTCCACATGAATGAGTGGGCCCAGAGAATGCCACAGCAACATTTATCCAGACCATAACCCTGTCACCACCAGCTTGTGTTCTTCCAGCAATGGTTGTAGGGTGTTTGTTCTGTTTTTCGCCTGAGAAGGCAATGTCTATCCGTTCAATGCAGCAGAAGACGTGACTCATCGGAGAAGGCAACCCTTTGCCAATCAGCAGAGGTCAAATTCAGATACTGCTGTGAACATTTTAAGCTTTTTCTGCTGATACAACTTCATTAGCAGAGGTGCAGTGACCATCAGTCTGCTTCAGAGCCCCATATGCAGTAGGGATCCCTGTACTGTTGTTTGACACATGTCTGGTAGGCCCTGCTTGATTTTGGTGGTGTACTGCTCCTGTAGTCTCAGTCCAACCTCTCACACCTTCATAGCTGAAGTATACATCTCGCATCAATGGCACGTGGTGCTCTGCAGTTTCCACGTCGCTTATTCACAAAGGTACCATTTGTCCACTCAATACTTTCACTACAGCAGCACGAGAACAGTTCACAAACTGCGCAGTTTCAGAAATACTGCCACCCTTGGCTTGAAAGACAATAATCATCTGTTTTTGCAACTCTGATAAGTTGTCCCTTTTACTGATGACTGCAATGAGGGATGTGTGTGCAGACAGCCTATCGCACACTTTATAAACCCACCAAGCCAGCTCCTGACACGATCCTTCATGAGCTACGCACGGTCAGTGTTGAAAGTAGGAAGTGATTATTATAATGTGAGCCGACTGTGTAGGATGTTGTGCATTTCCTTTCTACAGGCTTCTAACAGGTTAACCGGCCTTAGTGATAGTTGCTAGGTGGGGAAATTTCCAGCCAGCTTGAGAGGAGCCTTATACCAGCCTCTGAGGAAGAAACTGAGACGACATTATAGTGTACCATCCAGGCTATAACCTGCCTACAGCTTCTAGACTCCAAAGACCTTTGTTTCATAGAAAAAAGAACCCTGGCATGGAGACAGGTTGCCAATCTTCTAAGTAACTGCAGCCCGCATTTGGGTACTTGTAAGGCTACATGCACACAACCGTTGTGTGTTTTGCGGTCCGCAAATTGCAGATCCGCAAAACACAGATGCCGTCCGCAAATTGCGGACCGGCACGGACAGCCATTGATATAACTGCCTATGCTTGTCTGCAAAACGGACAAGAATAGGACGGGATATATATATATATATATATATATATATATATTATTTTTTTTTTTTTTTGCGGGGCCACGGAACAACTGATTCGGACAGCACACGAGTGAATGGGTCCGCATCCGAGCCGCAAAAACTGCGGCTCGGATGTGGACCAAAACAACGCCCGTGTGCACGAGGCCTAATGCTGTATTTAGAAGAGAACGGCAATTGATAGGAATACAGTAAAAGGGAGAGAGAGCTGGCTGAATGGAGAGTGAAGGTACAGGTATTGGAAGACTGACTCGGAGTAAACAACTAGGCCTGTCTACTACCTTTGCAGCGGTGGTAGACCTAAGATCTGCCAGTCCATGCATAATTTGAACTGTGACTACTGATATACACATACTTCATACTTCACCATTATCGCCAGTAAAAAAAGTTGTTCATTTCTTTAAACCAGCCAATCATTGGAGATGTGGTGAGGGAAGAGAGCGTCCTACTGCAGCCCCTCCAACTCTGTGTTTAGTTGGGAACCCTGCTTTGCACCAACCCCCCCCCCAAAAAAAAAAAAAAACCCTACTGACCACAAAGGCACCCTGAAAATTATCGGGCAAGAGGTCTTCCCAAAACGGGGTGCGCTGTCCCATCACGCTACTGGAGAGGGGTTTTAACTGTGACTACTACAACCTCTATCCTACCACGCCTTTCTCTGAGGACCCACTTTACACACAGAACATGATTTTGTTAATATATGGTTCTGTACTGAAAAATCATACAATATGATCATGTCGATCCTCTGTCATCTTTCACTCTATCCATACTGAAGAAAAACACGGGGCCTGTCTGAGCATGCATGTTGATTATGAGGTCGGGCAGTTTTTTTGTCTATGGCAGCATTTAGAGCGGTTTTGTATAGCTAGCTGCCAAGCTGTGTTTGTTAGCATGTGGTAATACCAACATTCATTTACTTCCCGTTTTGGTACCGGGGAGTGACTGTTTAAAGCGACTATGGGAATAACTAACATACACAAGACTGAAGGGTCCTTTACACAGGCTGAAAATCGCCTAGATCATCGACCGTTCATAGTAATGCTTGTTAGTAATTTTCTGGCGGTGTAAATGTACTGCCGATGAACAAGCTAAATGCTCGTACATTGGGTAATTGGATCATTTGTGCGAACACAAAAACCCTTGTTTTCCGACAGCAGATCGTTATGGTGGAGTGATGGCATTAGCAATCGCTCCTCCCCATCTCAGGAGGAGATCATTATATGTAAATGCAGCGATCGCCTCCACCAGTGAGCAGCAGATTGTTGGGAAGGAACGCTTCTTTCCTGACAATCTGCTGTAATATCGTCCCATGTAAAAGGACCTTTGACATAAAAAGGGCTGAACTTAGCTGAATAGTGATCAGGGGCTTCATCTATTAACTCATTGATGCTTAAGGCTACGTTCACATCTCCATTAGAGATGATCTGGCATAAATGCTGGCTGTCGGCCGGACAAAAACAGCTGCTGCAGTATTTGGTTGGCCGAAACCCAGTATTTATGCCTGATCGCCGGTCAGTCGGGGTCTCGCAGCTATTCTCTGCCGGAAACTTTCACTGGAGATGTGAACATGGCCTAAGATTATATTGTGTGAATGGCGCACTTTTTGAAATGGCGTCAGTGTGAGGTCCTGCAAAACAGATGGTCCAGGCAAAAGCAGTGTAACAACCCCGAACTCCATTTCTGTGGAGAGGGGTTATATAATGGCTGCCAGGGCCCTCTGGTCAAACCCTTCATTTACATGTCTGCAAATACCGTACAGTTGCTAAAACGTTTTCTTCCATAAGGTGATAAGGCACATTTTGCCTTGTGAGTTGTTTTCGTTCTTTTAAGATGCTGTCTGGCACCAAGTTCTGCGTGTGCCGCTAACGGTGTGCTACTCCCACGGAAATGTGCTTGTTTTGCTGTGTGATGTGGGCGGAGGAGTTCAGTAGGTTGCAGAGGGAGAGCTTCTAGAGTATTGCCATTGTCACTCCAAGCAGAGAGCGGCATTGGTGTCTGAAAACATCAGGGTATTGTGGAGAATTAATTTGATCAGATTTAAAGGTGTATTCCAGCACCAGAAAAAAATGTTCCTATGGGCTGCACATGCTATAAAATTCCATCGCACTGATCCCCCTGCCATTGCTGTTCCTATGATGCTTGGGTCCTCGCTGCGATCCACTAACTGCTCGTGTCTTGCAGGAAATGGCTGGGGATGCCATTCAGCCAATCACTGTTTGAGGCGGGGCATCCCTGCAGCCAGTCATTGACTGAGCAGCAATCCCAGTCCATTTCCTGCTGTGTCTAGACGGGAGCAGGAAGTGGAGCACAGTGGGGACCCGGACACCATTGTAAGACTGTGACAAGGGATCAGGAGGGCAAATATTTTCTATTTTTTTTACACTGTAATGCTCCTCTAAAGGGGTCAAAACCCTGTAATGCTTGAACACACCTACAATAGGGATAACCTGATATTTGTACATAACTGAAAAGCGGCGCTTGGTTTTACAAGTCACAACCTGAGATCTAAACATGAGTTTATAGCACTGAAGTCCGATCTGTAGCTTATGGCCTCACTAAAGCACCTCATTCTTTCACAGGCTATCCTGTTACATGTGTTTTGTCAGTACGCTATACACTGTGACACCTGATGGTGAAGGAGATATCCATTTGTTACTCACAGGACCAGTACTGTATTTACCCTACTACTTACCTTACCATGGCGACACGCGCTGTGTGTGGGCAATGGTGCAGCAGAAGAAAAGGTGTTAAAAAAAAACGGATGTCTTTGGTTCATATGCAATTTATAGCCCCATTATTAGAATTAGAATTTACTTTTTTCATTAGATCATTTATTCATGGAAATAAATATTTGCCACTGTTTGTACTTCAGGAAATAGTTTGTCTTGAATATGAATAAAGCTGACCATACACATAAGGGTCATCAACTGTTGTTCAGCCAACAGCTATAGACCCCTTTACACGGGCCGAGCATCATCCAGATAATCGCCAACAAGCGTGTGTAATTATTATCTGCTGGTGTAAAGGTGGCGCCGATTACCCAATGAACAAGTGAAACACTCGTCCATTGGGTAACCGTTACATGATCATGTGTACGGTCACCAAAATCATCGTTTGGCGGCAGTAGATCGTGCCATCTAAAGAGCCTCTGCTGCTGGCAAACAATGATTCTGTATGGAGACGAGTGATGGGATTAGTGATCGCTGCTCCCCATGCATGTAAATGCAGCGGTCTTCTTCACTGATGAGCAGGCAATTGCTTGTAAGGAATGCTTCCTTCCCGACAATTGCCTACTAAATTGTGTGGTGTAAAGGGGCGTTAACGCTCCCAATCCTGCTATAAATGTCCCGGATGGGAATACCCCTTTAAATGCACTGGAGGCAGAGCTTCACCGTTCTCTGCATTGAGCTGCCTCACAGCCCCTCCCCTCTGCTCTGAGTGACAGCTGTAGTGATCCCCTGGTTGGATGCTATAGCTGTCACTCTGAACAGAGGGGAGGGGCTGTGAGGCAGCTCAATGCAAAAAACTGAAGCTCCACTTCCAATGCACTTGAAGTGGTTTTCCAAGACTAGAACTGATGACCTATCCTCTGGAAACGCATAAAGTAAAGTGACATTTTTCTTTTTTTTTTTTTTTTTTTTTTTTTTTTAGGTTAAAAGATGGAGCTCAGAGTGGGAAACAAGTACAGACTGGGCAGGAAGATCGGAAGCGGCTCCTTTGGAGACATCTACTTAGGTAAGCTGGCTGTACTGGTATTTAAAAGGGTTTTCCAAGACTTTACAACTGATGAACTATCCACTGGATAGGTCATCAGTATCTGATCCGTGGGGGTCTGACACCCGGGACCCCCGCCGATCAGCTGTTTGAGAAGGCAATGATGCTCCTGTGAGTGCTGCGGCCTTCTCACCAAGCACAGTGCCGTACATTGTATAGCGGCTGTGCTTGGTTGGTATCACAGCTCAGCCCCATTCACTACTATGGGACTGAGCAGCGCCTAGGCCACGTGACTGATGAACGTGTCTTCATTGGCCTAAGAAAAGCTGAGAGAAGGCCACTTATCTTTAGGATAGGTCATCACTATGGAAGTCTCGGAATACACCTTTAACTGTGCTCAAAAGGAAATTACATGAGTCAAAAAGCAGAGGACGGCCTTTGTTCACCTTTTAAAAAAAAAAAAAAAAAACCTTCTGGTTCCTCAGCTTTCAACCGAAATCCAACATGCTTGAACTTTTTATTTTCATAGGGGTTTATTTATTCCCCTCTCCCTATTGAAATTATCAAGCTCACCCTGATGTAGCTGTTCTTGTATGTATATAAAGGGGTTCAGGAAACATTACTTTTGTTCAGGCGGCCATTTCTCCTTGCTCCCCTGGTTAACAGGTTGGCCATGCATACATGGTAGAAGCTGCTGCCAGACACCCCTCGTGTTTCTAGTCTACTAAGGGTGCTCCCATACACATCAGTGTGTTGTGACCACAATCTAATGTGCATGGGGAGCTCCCGAATCCATGACAGATTATGTCTGGGAAGAGAAAGATTAGGCAAACAGAATTTTTTTCGCCTGATCCTTTTTCTCTCCCAGGAGATAGGCTGCCACCAGATGATGGGGGAGAGAACAATTGGGCGTGTTGAATTTCAATGTCTCCTGGAAGATGACTGCTGCTGAGGTATTGGGCACCGGCTTTCTCTCCCCATTAAAGACACATACACACTAGGATGGGAGTGTATGTATATAGGGGAGTCGGGAAAGATGGCAGTCAGCTGAGCAAACCTTCAGGCCTACAGCTATTGAATGTGTAAGGACCATTTTCTTCTTAGTTATCCATTAAGGGAGTTTTCCAAGATTTTCATATTTATCATCTATCCCCAGGATAGACCCTCAATATGAGATTGGCGGAGGTCTGACTCCTGGCACCCCTGCTTTTCTGCTATTTAAAGGGGTTGTCAGAGTAATTTTTTTGTTCTTTCTATGTTCCTTACTAGGCAAATATAACAGCTTTCCAATTACCTCACTTTATCTCCAGTGGCTGGTTTCTCAGATTTCACCGAGGGTCACATGACCTGTGATGTCAGCTTCTCTCCCTGCTCTGATAAAGTTTGTTTAAAGAGGACCTTTCACTAGAATAAAACATCTAAACTAACTATACAGACATGGAGAGCGGCGCCCAGGGATCCCCCTGCACTTACTGTTATACCTGGGCGCCGCTCCGTTCTCCCGTTATAGCCTCCGGTATCTTCATAGTTAGGCTCCACCCAGGGGAACCTTCCGGCGTCTCATTCTCCCATGCTGTAGCGCTGGCCAATCGCAGCGCTCAGCTCATAGCCTGAGAGGCTTTTTTTTCTCTCGGGCTATGAGCTGAGCGCTGCGATTGGCCAGCGCTACAGCCTGGGAGAATGAGACGCCGGCAGGTTCCCCTGGGTGGAGCCTAACTATGAAGATACCGGAGGCTATAACCGGAGAACGGAGCGGCGCCCAGGTATAACAGTAAGTGCAGGGAGATCCCTGGGTGCCGCTCTACATGTCTGTATAGTTAGTTTAGATGTTTTATTCTAGTGAAAGGTCCTCTTTAAAAGCCTGTAAACGAGAAGTCACTGTGCTGGCCACGCCCCCTTCACTGCTCTCTCTCCTAGGATTCTTAACCCCTTCAGCTGCACACACTGTGTAGCTGCAGCAGTGACAATTCTGGGCACAGGAGCTGAAGGACTAGAGAGAGCATTGTATAAGAAGGTAGGGGGAAGATCCTGTGTGTATTAGCAGTGTCATTATACAGGTGGGACTTGTAGTTCTACACATACAACATGCTGCAGAGTCTCCCAGCAGGCAGACATGTCACTCAGGACAGTACTTTGTATTCACTCCCTTAGCAGAGCGGGGGGAGGGGCAGAGTGTTTTTATTGCATGTAAACAAAGAGCCAGAAAAGAACCAGGGAAATGAGGAAATATATATATTTTTTTTTTTGCATAAAACTTGCTTAGCTTAGTTATATATTGCTGCCCATCAGATTTTCAGTGCTATATTTTTTTTTTCATAACTCGGACAACCCCTTTAACCCCTTAAGGACCGGGCTCATTTTCACCTTAAGGACCAGGCCATTTTTTGGAAATCTGACCAGTGTCACTTTAAGTGCTCATAACTTTAAAACGCTTTGACTTACCCAGGCCGTTCTGAGATTGTTTTTTCGTCACATATTGTACTTCATGTCACTGCTAAAATTGGGTCAAAAAATTTAATTTTTTTGCATAAAAAAAATACAATTTTTACCAAAAATTTTGAAAAATTAGCAAATTTCAAACTTTCAGTTTCTCTACTTTTGTAATACATAGTAATACCCCCAAAAATTGTGATGATTTTACATTCCCCATATGTCTACTTCATGTTTGTACCATTTTGGGAATGATATTTTATTTTTTGGGGATGTTACAAGGCTTAGAAGTTTAGAAGCAAATTTTGAAATTTTCAGAAATCTTCAAAATCCCACTTTTTATGGACCAGTTCAGGTTTGAAGTCACTTTGTGAGGCTTAGATAATAGAAACCTCCCAAAAATGACCCCATTCTAGAAACTACACCCCTCAAGGTATTCAAAACTGTTTTTTCAAACTTTATTAACCCTTTAGGTCTTCCACAAGAGTTAATGGCAGATGGAGAAACAATTTTGGAATTTCTATTTTTTGGAAAATTTTCCAATATAATCAATTTTTTCCAGGAGTAAAACAAGGGTTAACTGCCAAACAACACTCAAAATGGGTTGCCCTGATTCTGTAGTTTGCAAAAACACCCTATATGTGGTCGTAAACTACTGTTTGGCCGAACGGTAGCACATAGAAGGAGGGGAACACCATATGGGTTTTGGAAGGCAGATTTGGCAGGACTGGTTTTGTTTATACCATGTCCCATTTGAAGCCCCCTGTTGCACCCCTAGAATAGAAATTTCAAAAAAGTGACTCCATCTAAGAAAGTACACCCCTCAAGGTATTCAAAACTGGGTTTACAAACTTTGTTAACCCTTTAGGTGTTCCACAAGAGTTAATGGCAGATGGAGAAACAATTTAGAAATTTCTATTTTTTGGAAAATTTTCCAATATAATCAATTTTTTCCAGGAGTAAAACAAGGGTTAACTGCCAAACAACACTCAAAATGGGTTGCCCTGACTCTGTAGTTTGCAAAAACACCCCATATGTGGTCGTAAACTACTGTTTGGCTAAACGGCAGGACATAGAAGAAGGGGAATGTCATATGGTTTTTGGAAGGCAGATTTTGCTGGACTGGTTTATTGACATGCCCCCTGATGCACCCCTAGAGTAGAAACTCCATAAAAGTGACCCCATCTAGGAAACTACGGGATAAGGTGGTTGTTGTTTTGGGACTATTTTAGGGGTAAATTAGATTTTTGGTTGCTCTATATTAGTCTTTTTGAGGCAATGTAACAAAAAAATTAAATTCTAAAATTGTTTCTACATTCGCTATTTAGTTTTGTGGAACACCTAAAGGGTTAACATAGTTTGTAAAGTAACTTTTGAATACCTTGAGGGGTGTAGTTTCTTAGATGGGGTCACTTTTTTGGAGTTTCTAGTCTAGGCTACATCAGGGGGGGCTTCTAATGGGACATGGTGTCAAAAAAAAAACTGTCCATCAAAATCTGCCTTCCAGAAACCGTATGGAGTTCCCTTCGTTCTATGCCCTGCCGTGCGGCTATATAGCCATTTACGACCACATATGGGGTGTTTCTGCAAACTACAGAATCAGGGCCATAAATATTGAGTTTTGTTTGGCTGTTAACCCTAGCTTTATTACCGGCAAAAAGGATTCAAATGGAAATTTTGCCCAAAAATGGGTGTTTTGGCACCGTTTTTATTTTATATTTTTAACACCGTTCATCCGAGGCGTTTGGGCAAAAGTTATTTTTATAGCGACGACTTTTACGCACGCGACGATGCCCAATATGTATGGCTCTCAGACTTTGGAGACACTAAGCAGGCATCCTAAAAACTGCGGCCCTCCAGATGTTGTAAAACTACAATTCCCACCATGCCCTGCTGATGGCTGTAGTTTGTCTGGGCATGCTGGGAGTTATAGTTTTACAACATCTGGAGGGCCGCAGTTTGAGGATGCCTGCACTAAAACTAATATTTTTTTGGGAAAAAAAAAATGTTTCCGTGTCTCCAAAGTCTGAGAGCCATAGTTTTTTATGTTCTCTAGTGGACTGTTGGGGATTATAAAAATTTAGTACTCCATGGAAGTGTGATACTCCCTGAAGCAATCGATAATGCAGAGGCCCGGATGATCGGGGCACGTGTCACACTGAGTGGTGGTGTCCTTCCGTATCCCCCTCTTGTGACACACTCTGCACTTTTTTTGGGTTCGTCCCTTCTTTCCAGTATGGGGGACCACACCTGGAAAGTGTTGGCCAGGGACGATCCGGGCGCCTCCAATTCCCGAGGTACTCCGGCCTGCTCTTTCCCGGTCCGAAAAGATCAGGGCCTTGAGGACTGCCTCATAGAATTGGAGGAATGTCCCTGTGCTGCCAGCGCTTCGGGATAGTACAAAAGAGTTGTACATGGCAACCTGCACCAAGTAGACCGCAACTTTTTTGTACCATGCCCGGGTTTTGCGCATGGCGTTATATGGCTTGAGGACTTGATCAGAGAGATCAACTCCTCCCATATACCGATTGTAGTCGACGATACAATCGGGCTTGAGGACCGTTGCCGCGGTACCTCGCACAGGGACTGGGGTGGTGCTGTTACTGTGGATTGTGGACAGCATAAGGACATCCCTCTTGTCCTTATACCTGACCAGCAACAGGTTTCCACTGGTAAGGGCACAGGTCTCACCCCTGGGGATAGGTACCTGGAGGGGGTAGGCAGGGAGGCCGCGTTGATTTTTCCGCACGGTCCCACAAGCGAACGTGGATCTGGCGGCAAGGGACCTGAACAAGGGGATACTGGTATAAAAGTTGTCCACGTACAAGTGGTAACCGTTATCCAGCAGTGGGTACATAAGGTCCCACACGAGTTTCCCGGTAACACCCAGAGTGGGGGGACATTCTGGGGGTTGAATACGGGAATCTCGCCCCTCGTACACACGAAATTTGTAAGTGTACCCTGAGGTACTCTCACAAATTTTGTATAGCTTCACGCCATACCTCGCCCGCTTTGTGGGAATGTATTGGCGGAAACTGAGTCTCCCCTTGAACGCAACGACTCATCAACCGCGACCTCCCTTCCAGGTACGTAGGCCTCCATGAATTTGGCCCCAAAGTGATCGATGACCGGCCGTATCTTATACAGCCGGTCATAGGCAGGATCACCTCGGGGTGGACATGCTGCATTATCGGAATAATGCAGACATTTCCGGACGGCCTCAAACCGGGAGCGTGTCATGACCATACTGTACAGTGGGGGGGGGGGGTCTGGGGTCTGATGGATCAAAAAAAGTTTTGAAATAAAAGAACTTTTTCTAACTTTTCCCTTCTTTCCCTGCCTAACGGTGCCTCTCCCTCACTGACCCTAACCTACCTGGGTGGCGATGGGTGCAGGAGGGTGATGGATGGCGATTAGGGGGACGCAGGAGCTGGTGCCGAACGGTGCTGCACGGTCAGGGTGCTGGACAGGAAGAGGAGGGGAGAGAGGAGCGCAGGAAGTTTGAATCTCGCGCCTCTCTCCCCTGCTCCAATCAGCACCCTGGACAGCGGCGTTCAGCACCAGGGCCAGTAACGCCTCTCCAAATCCTCGGACTGCGATAGGTGGTGTATAATTACGCCACCGATCGCAGTCTTTTTCCGGTTCATCGGGTCACAGGACACCCGAATGGACCGGAAACGCAGAAAACCGCAGGTCTGAATTGACCTGCGGTTTTCTGCGATCGTCGATACGGGGGGGTCAAATGACCCCCCCCTGCATTGTTACGGGATGCCGGCTGAATGATTTCAGCCGGCATCCCGTTCCGATTAACCCCCGCGGCGCCGGTACGTCCTGTGTCCTTAAGGACTCGGGAAATAGGGCGTACCGGTACGTCCTATGTCCTTAAGGGGTTAAGGAAGCTGCTGCACCCCGGTGAGCTTTGCAACCTGCTCGCAACTTACAAAGCAAAGCGCTGTCCTTTTGGATAGTGGCTGTGCTTGGCAGCTCAGCTCCATTCACTCGAATAGGACTGAGCTGTGCCTAGGCCACGTAACCGATGACCCAACCGTTACAGGACTAGGAAGAGGCCACAGTGGTCACCGGAGCATTGTGGACTCTTCAAACAGCTGATCAGATGGGTGTCAGGAGTCCGCCTCCCATCAATGAGACATTGATGACTAGGCTTGAGCGAATCGACCTTTGGATCATAGATACGAACTTGATTCGTTCAAATACTTCCGTATCTGTACAGCATTAAAATGTATTGGCTCCATGGAGCCAAAGTTCATTTGGCCCGAAGTCGCGCAAGACTTTGGTTAATTCCTATTGTATTCATAGCTGCGTATTGAAACACTATTTAAAATGGCAATCAGAACTAGGCTGAGGTACCAGCCAGTACCAAAGCCCACTTCAGATTTCTATTTTACATTTTTTCAATACACAAATATGGATAAAGTATGAATTAACAGAAGTCTCGCGCGACTTCGGGCGAAATTAACTTTGGCTCCACGAAGCCAATACATTTTAATGCCGTACAGATACGGCATTAACATCGAAGTATTCAAAAGAATCAACTTCAGATCTATGATCCAAAGGTCGATTCGCTGAAGCCTATTGGTGACCTATCCTGAGGACGGGCCATTACTGTGAAAATCTCGGAAAACCAATTTAAGAGATGGGTAAATATCACAACTTTAATGGAAAATGAGTGGCATTCGGTTTTCCCATATCTGTGGCCAGTTGTAGGGTGGGATCTGCAGCACGGTGACCTGTATTACATGCACGGATGTTATTCTGGCTCAGACAACCAGGATCAGAGTTTCTATTTCTGGGTGTTCAGGGGGAACATCTGCTGCCTGGCCTCCATTCCTGGGTACTGGAGGTTTTCTGTGTCTGAAAACGGTCTCTGTTCTGCCCTCACCTCCTCGAGACAGTCATGAGGGTTACGGGAGTCCCTTGGGATTACTCTATGTGCAGACATTGGACTTAAAGTATTGGCTGCTGAACGGGGACAAGTAATGTAAAGACGGCTCAGACCTGACATAATCAGGTGCTTGGCTCATCCTTTCCTACTGTGTTCCCAGCCTGGCTGAGTACAAACAGTTTGTTAGGTTCTTAGAAATACTGTTAATAGATAAGGACTTCCTGTGCCTCCCAGACTGGGCCTTTTTGTTTGTTTAATTAACCCTTAGGGTCTATGCTCTGTAACTAGTCTCGTCCACGTTAAGATGTTTGTAGAACCTAGACTAAAGAAGTGCGGGGATTTGCCCTTTGTTCACACTATGGTTGGTATCTGGACTCCTATGAAGTTCTTCTGCTTGATCTGTATCGGTTTTGGGTCCGTTCATCTTGTCATAGTCAGAGATATTTTCCCCAACAACCTGCGCCCCCCATATTTTATTTCTGTTTATGACTGTGATACTGTTCAGTAAAGCAGTAGACCGACAAACATTTGGGGGAGATGGCTGGCTCAGGGCTTCATTCACACTTCGGCATCATGGTTCACATTCTTGTATTTGGACCACAGGACTGGCTCACATCTGGGAAGAGCAGGAAAACTCTCTTCATAAATGAGCCAATGTAGGATTTACTGTATTCGGGCACAGATGTGAAGGCTAAGGTCCCTATTACACCTACAGATTCTGAAGCGTTCCTTCCTGGTAATCTTCTGCTTGCTAGAGGAGAAGACCACTACTATCACATGCAGCGATCTCCTCCTCAGTTACTGAATCATTGTTTGCCGGCAGCAGAGCGCTGATTACACGGCACAATCTGCCGCCAGCAAACGATGATTTTTTAAACCTGTTGAAAGACCGTTTGCTTGTTCATCGGGTAATTGGCGTAAAATTGCACTGCCAGATCATCGCCAATGTGTGTTCAGGACAAAATCCCCTTTATCTTAGGTATTTTATCTCTGCTGATTTGTGCGGAGCTGCAGTACCACGCGCAACCCATGGACACATGTGCCACTGTTATTGAAAGAAGGCAGCCATGTTTTTCTAATCTTTTCTGATACTTTTAGTGCATTGACCCTTCCATTTCAACAGAAAAGCACATGCACTGACGAGCGTGGAAGATGGCCGACCACAATTGTTGAGGTGGTCGTACATGAGTGTGCTGTAGGCCGAGTGCTCTTTGACATTGAACACCCCTGTGTAATGATAGATTTTGGCTTGAGTTTGCATGTTTACTCTGTAGGAGAGAGGCAGATTAGCTGATAGTAGTATTCCCTAGTACAAGGGATGGCATGTTGTAGTCTAACATGTCTGATCTTGGTCGGGGACAGACGTGATATTCCCCTTTTATGAGACTGGCTGACACTAATGCACATGGACAGCTAACGTGTACTTCCAGGGATGCGCTGCTGCTGGATTTGACATCAGGTGTGGACAGGTACAATTGCTGAGGCAACTCTATGATGCCTGGGGACCATCGTGCACAGATCCTATTATTTTCTACCATAGGACCCATGCAAGATACTGTCTGGACTTCGTGCAGTGACGTTTCTCCATGTCCCCAATGTCCAGTTGAGCTGGAGCACCCTGACCAATACTTCATGGACAGAGCTGTCTGAACACAGTACATGTAGCTGCTTTCACTCATGCATAGCCTGGCTGTGTACGAGGAAGGATATCCCGAGTATTCCCCAGAGCTTGTGATCTGTTCAGTGGCTGATTTGCCTGCGCTGCTGCAAAGGGAAAACAGGATGTTTCTTGCCATTTAGAGGGAGTGGAAAGGGGGAGACAGCTGCAGCGCAAGGGGTGCTTGCTGGGGGCTCTGCAGCTGCTCAGACTGCCATCTTGGCTGTAGAATGTGGGCGGCTTGTGCTGAGCAATGGGTTAAGAAATTGTGCTGTTCATGGAGCGTAAGAGACCTGACTAGACTAGGTCTGTGTATACTGAGTGTGTGTGGAGGAGAGCGGCTCCCTGCCCCCATCCTCTGCTGTGGCCTCCTGCTGTGTCTACCCCCATCTGCTGGGCTTGGCCCAGAGCTCCTGGTTTATCTCTGATTAGACATGCAAAGCAGTATCACCGGAAGGGTTCCTGAAGATGCAACCATAGGGACTTCTGCTTTTTCTGATATAGATGTGCCTTATTTGGGGCCCATTGGTTATAAATTTGTATCTGGATCATACCACATTCTGGTGATGACGACAACCAGATAAAATGTCCCTGTAATCCGCAGTAGTTATATATGAGTGTGGTGTTGGCTCAGTGGCCTTGCTTACCTAGCGCAGTTATCTCTTAATTTGCACTGTTCTGATTCATCCCCAGCTATGTTAACCATACGATTTAGCAGGTGGTTTATGGTTATAGTCCAGTGACTCAGAGCGGCCTGTCGTATGACTGTGTGCTTACTTAATGGCTAAAATGTCAGTGGAGTGACAGAATGTCACCTGGGAGGGACTCCGTACCAGTTTTATGCTCCAAAAGAATATCCGGACAATAAACAGTGTCCTCCTACCATGGAGGCAAATGACCCATTTCAGACTTAATAACTAAACCATAATAAATACTAAAATAATGACATGACACCTTGTGTTGGAATAAAAATGGCCGCAATGCTTTATTAAGGATAAATAAATTATAAATCATAAAATTGGATTTTTTTGTACTCACCGTAAAATCCTTTTCTCGTAGTAGGCATTGGGGGACACAGCACCATGGGTATATGTCCAACTACCACTAGGAGGCGACACTAGACATAAAAAAGTGTTGGCTCCTCCCCGTTGGGCTATACCCTCTCCACAGACACTAGGCAGCTCAGTTTGTACCAAAAGCAGTAGGAGAGAGAAGAAAGGCAAGGAACCAACAACTCCCGTACCGGGAAAGATCAAGAGACCAGCCCGGAGAAGCTGAAGTAAAACAACATAGGGAGGGATCTGTGTCCCCCAATGCCTACTACGAGAAAAGGATTTTACGGTGAGTACAAAAAATCCAATTTTCTCGTGCATGGCATTGGGGGACACAGCACCATGGGACGTCCCAAAGCAGTCCCCGAGGGTGGGAAGAACAACCATGCCACCTGTGGGCATACAGGTGCGGGAGAACCATGTGACCCAACAGGAGAAAAGCACGGAATAGGCAGGAAGCCTCATAACAAGGGAGAAACTCCAAGGAGGCCACAGTGACGACTGCCAGCACCCCAGGACAAATGCCTGGGAGAAGGTCCCAAATGCAAGAAGAAGGCAAAGGAACACCCAGCTCAGCCGAAGGCTGGAGGGAAAGTAGGACAGCATCGCGTATCGGATCTACCCAACATCCTAATTGTCTCAGTCGAAAGCACAAACACCCTGAGGTCAACCCCTGAAGGGCCAGGGGAGCAAGGGAAATTGGAATCACTGAAGGCCAAACGAGAGAGTGAAGCTATAGCAAGGCTCACATGTGAGTGGAGCAGGTCTCCTCTCACCGCAAAGCAGGTGAAAAAGTTAAGCGCCCTATTGAAAGGAAAAGATCCTAAAGGCGCTAAGGGAAACCGCCAACCCCTGGAAGGGGAGGGGGTTGTAGGTAAAAACCAGGAAAAGAGAAAAGACAAGACCTGCATCCCCAACCAGGAGACGAGGAACGAGCCTCTGAAAACAAAATATCGCTGAGAAGCGCAAGACCGGAGAAACTCTGGCGAAACTCATTATCAGGGAAGAAGGGAACCAGATGCAAGCCCAGGAAATCTCAGCAGGGGCACACTGGAGTGAGGGAAGCCATAGCAAGGCTCACATATGAAGGGAGCAGGACTCCCCCCCCCCCCCCCCCCCCACCGCGAAGCAGGTGATGAAGATAAACGTCCTATTGGAAAGTGAAAATCCCAAAGGCGCTAAGGGAAACCGCCAACCCTTGGAAAGGGAGGGGTTAGGAAGTAAAGGCCAGGTAAAAAGAAAAAAATAAGAGAAGACCTGCATCCCAAAACCAGGAGACGAGGAACGAGCCCCTGAAAATAAAATAATCGCTGAGAAGCGCAAGACCGGAGAAACTCCGGCCAAATGAAGTATCAGGGAGATGCAGGGCAAGGAAATCTCAGCAGGGATACACTGGACTGAGAGACATGGGAGGAGAAGGAGAGTACTCCCAACAGACTAAGGAGGAAGGCTCTACAAACAGGAGGGGTCCCTCCCGAAGGATACCATAAGGTGGAAATGCAAACCGTAGCACTAAACCACTCAACACCAGGTACTTGAAGTGGGAGGATGGGAAGACAGACATGAATCCCATGAGGTCCAAAAGGCTATTGGAACCCGCAAGGGGAACAATCAACCCAGGTCCCTTCCCAAACAACGATAATCCTACAGAATCTGAGTGATCAAATGAACGGTGACAGGGACTCCAGAAAGGAGTACCCGCAAAGGGCTCACAAGGAACCAGGAACTGAACCACCAGAGGACAACAAAAACCAGAATATCCAAGAAAAAAATGAAAAGAACCACCCTATGGGAAGGAATTGGCCATGGACAACTAGCCATTCAAAGAATAGTGGCTAGCAATCAGCATACATTGTCCCGGGGAGGGCAAATACAGCGGCTTGGGTTGTACCACTAAAACAGACGCCCATATGCATAAGGAATGGTGAAGTCGCTATAAAAGAAGCGGGAGTGACTACACGAAATGTAGAAACCAGCTGCGACCGACATACAGAAGGCTCC
The DNA here is from genome assembly GCF_905171765.1 of Bufo bufo. Lineage (NCBI taxonomy): Eukaryota > Metazoa > Chordata > Amphibia > Anura > Bufonidae > Bufo > Bufo bufo. Next base: position 160,721,560 of record NC_053397.1, read on the forward strand.
CAGGGGGAGAGAGTACCGGATGGGCGCAGACAATAGCAAGGTCCCCAAGGACTGCCCTCTGTTAGATAGTACAACTAAGCATAGAAATAAGGGAACACCCGGACCCAGAAGGAACTACGGAACCCTGTCCTATGTCAGAGCAATCAGCAGAAAATTCACCTACCAGGCAGGTGTGTGACGCTCAGTGGTTCTGTCCCTGACTCATCAGGGAGGACGTCCAGCGAGGAAATGTCGCTGACCCCAGGAGGATTCCGTGTGGCGGAGGACATCAAGTGATGGCCGAAAAACTACCGCAGCGGCCGGGGCTCAGCAAGCTACGTATCCCAACAAGGAGAAGATCCAGTGGAGATCACTGTACTCCACGAGGAATGGTCCGCCCTGTAATAGGAAACGCGGATACTCCTTTATAATATGTGGAACGCGGAGTGCAGCCGAAAGTAGTATTTGATAAGGATGGCAATAGCAACCTTAGCACAAAAACCAACAACCACCAGGCCATGGTGTAGGGACCACCCACCAGATCAGAACAGATCAGTCATGTACTGGGTACACCAGAAGTAGAAATAGACCGACAAGGAGGAGGTTGGGCTGGCCCACCCCTGCCAGATATGGCTACCATATTCGAGCTGAACCAGGATGCCGAAAAGGGAAGTAACCAACATCCGCAGCACAGATTAGTGCCCGGGGAAGGAAGCACCCAGTAATACAGAAACCGTATGGGCCACAGATTGCACCATAGGGCCCAGCACGTGGGTTGAACGGTGACAGGGACACTAAAAATACACGCCGAAAACCGAGGTAAAGTGGCTGCATGTTGCACACTAAGGAGGGTGGAAACATAGCCACAGCATCCAGGAATGCAACCGCATTTGGAGGGTACAGGTCCTCAACCTGTAAGGTAGAAATGAGGCTGTGTAGTGTAGAGATACGACCAGACCGGTGCAATGGGTACAGCATCTGGAGATGGCCGAGGTACTAGGTCTAAGATTAGAGCGATGGGTCCACATGGAGCACCCTAGGACCAGAGAAGTGCAACGGCTGCCACGTTAGCTATGGCACTTATATTTCGCTCGGGAAGGGAAAAATAGGGCCACACGGTACCACAAGGAATGACAGGTGCACACCACAACAAGGTAAGTGCAATGGCAACTGAAGAATGCCCTCTATTTCACCTAAATAGAGGGAAATAGGGCCGCATGGCACACCATAGAGCCCGACAGGTGTAACGGCTGCAGCATCAGAGACGGTGCAGAAACTCACCTAAGAAGGGAGTAAGATGGCTGTTTGGTGCACTCTAGATGAGGTTGCAGTGGCAACGGCACTACAAAGTGGCCTCAATATCTCGCACCATAAGACCAAACAGAAGCAACGGCTACAGCTCCTGGAGATAGAGAGGTTAAATAAAAATGAAGGGCACAAGGTGGTAGCCTGGTGCCCACTAGAACCAAACAGAGGCAATTGCACAGCAATTCAGAGTAGCCTCTATATCTCGCCGGAAAGGGAGAAATAGTGCCGCACGGAACAAAAGAGCCCGCCAGGGATACTGGATACAGCATCAGGAGATAGTGTAGGGACTCTACCCATGAAGGGAGCAAGGTGGCTGGAAACAGACAGGTGCAATTGCTACAGCAATTGAAGGCGGCCTGTGTATCTCGCCCGGTAGGGGGAAATAGTGCCGCATGGGACACCTAACCAGTCAGCAGGAACTCTACCTATGAAAGTAACAAGGCAGCTGAAAACAGACAGATGTAATCGCCACGGCATAAAGGCCGGCCTGTATTCTCTGGTACAGGCACTACAAAAGAACCCTTAGAGGCCGAGAAGGGGAGCCAACCCTACAAGTGGCGTTTGCCTGAACTATCAGCTTGCCTAGAACATAGCCCCTGGATAGGGGCCAGGAAGGTCTGTCGTGCACAGCCTACGAGGGCGTACATACCAGAGACACCGCGTAGGTGTCCCAGCTGCTAAGCACGGTGACGGCTGCCTTACCTATGCGGTAATTACCTGTGCAGGCAGGAGGGCGCCATCTGAAAGTCCACTAGAGGGGCACCAAACCTGGTAGGGTAGGTACCACCATGCACGTTTGACTTGACCACGCAGAGGGATTCTGCATGGTGGAAGACCGCCTGATGCTCTGTTCCGAGGGAATCGGTGCAGAGGAGTCCCCAGAGGCAACTGACAGAGAAGGCTTCGTCACCAGCCTCCGGCCTGTCCTGGGGGACCCGAGGATGCCGGGGAGGGGTGGAAGCTAGTTGAGACCACCCAAGGGTGGTCCATGGGCTACTCTTTGCGGGACCCTGTATCTTAGCGTGCGCGTGGCACAGGGGGGGGAAGGAGACCGCAATTTGTAGGTAGCGCTCTAGCGAATCCGCCAGGGACTGAAGGATCGCCATGGAGGGAGCCCATTCGCGCGGGAGGAGGCCCTACCACGTGGAAACCTCCGTAGACAACGGACGCACGAAAATCGTGGCGATCCGATACGGAGGCCGGGAGAGGAGGGCCCCATAGAGCAGCAGGGCTGACCTATCTAACCCCGGAAACAACATTTCCCAAGAGGTGCTGCAGCAGCTATATAGTAGGCAGGAAACCTCATTCAGGTGGCAGGGCTGCAGGAGAATGCAGCAATAGAGAGGGGAGAGAGGGAAGGGGCCTGTGGAGCAATCAGCCATAGGCTGCCTACCGGACCCCAGGAGTTGTGCAGCGCACCGAGCGCAGAAGATGGCGACCGGAGATAGCAGGAGCCGGCGACCGCAGAAAGAAGGAGCCGACAGCCGGAGAAAGAACCGCCTCTCAGAGAGAGAGCAGAGAACCTGGGGCCGGCTTGGCAGGCAGAAGAGGCCCCTCCCAGGCTCCCCCCACGGAGGGGAGGAGACGTGAGAAAGCCCGGGAAGAGAAAAAGTGGGCGGGGAGTTGCGGCCTAGTAGGCCCGAAAAGCCGGGGACTAAAGTAATCGAGCTCGGCCGGGAGTGAACGACCGCGATAGTGCCCCAGAATTGCCGCGACGAACGGGGGCCAGGTGGGGGAGAGAGCTGAGGAAGAGACCCCCAGGGAGAGAAACAACGGAAGGCCAGGGGCTTCAGGGGCCAGGATACAGCTGAGAGAAAAAACCCACAAGCTAGCAGAGGCAAGGCAGCTTATCAGAGGCAAGTCATTGTCCCACACAGCAATAAAGCTGTATCATGTATCCGGGAAGGGAACATGAGGGGGGAACGCGTCCAGGCGTGGGAAGGAGGGTGGGATCCCTAATCTAACGTACTCACCCTCAGACGTCTTCAGGCGCAGCAGTAACCACCCCCTCGGCGGACTCAACACGGGAACCGTGGGACTGCCGGAATTCCACTGCGGAAGCAGATTTGGGGACTGGGTGGCTGCCAGGTACCTGAGTACGCGCCCGCAGGGGGGCAACTAAAGTGGAACACGATGGAGCCACCCCTGCCGCAGGCCAAAACCTGCAGAGAAAGAAAAAATGATTAAAGAAAAAATAAAATAAAAAAGTAGCAGGATGACCTGCACAAAAAAGCAGGTCAGGTCTGCCTCCTATGGACACTAGAACAAAACTGAGCTGCCTAGTGTCTGTGGAGAGGGTATAGCCCAACGGGGAGGAGCCAACACTTTTTTATGTCTAGTGTCGCCTCCTAGTGGTAGTTGGACATATACCCATGGTGCTGTGTCCCCCAATGCCATGCACGAGAAATAAATAACTATTTAAAAATTCCAATAATTACCGAAATCCACTGGGCAATAGCTGAGTGATACAGCCCCTCTAATAAAGCAAAGCAACATAAGAATAGGGAGGGAGGGGGGGGGGGGGGGGGGCGACGATCCGGTCTTGATAAAACTGGCCCAGAAGCGCCGCCGAAACCCTCTTTTTAAGGACTAAACTTTCCCGCCGCTGGCATCCACACCAATCAGCTGTCCAGAAATCTCCCCCAGCAACCAGCTGCACCAATCAGAGAGGATTCCTGCTCGACATCCAAGGCTCAGGTGAGACCGGCTAAAACCAGCTGATTCTGACAGGACTTAACCCTTTCATAAAAACCTGAACTAAAAGAGCGGGAAAGCAAGAAAAAAAGCGGCGAGAGAAAAAACGAGCAAAACCATACTAAAATATACATATTAATGGTGTCATTGCCACCATGTGTCCCCCAAGCGAAACGCTCTGGGGGTCTGAACAGTAGATGTTACAGCTTGTTGGTCTGAAATCCCTTTGTGTGAACAGGAATTTCCTTGTCATTGGCAGACAAGACTGGAGTGAATGCTCAGAGCAGAAAAGACAGGCGATCTCAGAAGTGCTAAAAATTACATAAAAAGTGTCTTGCATATAAACGTGTCTTTTGAGCATAGATTCGCCATATCGTCTGTTTATCTATACATTTAAAGCTGGTTTTGCAAAAGAAATTTCCTGCACCAAAAAAAGCTACTGCCAGAAATTGTCTATTAAATAGGACCTTTTATGGGATTATGTGTTACAAACTGGTATGCTTACCAGATAGGGCGGCTCCTACAGATGCAAGTCTAAAATACCCCTCCATTTTGTCCTTTTGCTGTTTTGGGCGCCTGATATGTTAATTTAGACCATCAGTACAGGGAGGAGGAGACATTTGGTTTCCTCAATGGGAGTCTCCTTCTCCCTGGCTGTGACGCCGTCTCATCGCAGCAGAGAGCGTCACAGCCAGGGGGACGGAAATGTCTCCACCTCCCTCTACTGATGATCTAAATTAACATATCAGGCGCCAAAAACAGCAGGGAACACAACGGCGAAACAGAAAATAACAGAACAAAAAAAAAAGGTCTTGCATCTGTAGGGGCTGTGCTATCCAGTTTGTAACCTACAACCCCATGAAAGGTCCTCTTTAAGGCAGATTATCGGTGATTATAGTTCCTGTGAATGCTCGTTCCTGACAATCTGCCTGTGTAAATGTGCTGCCGATCACACGATGAATGAGCAAAACTCTCGTTCATCCGGTGATCCTGTCGTTCGTGCACCTAAATTATTGTTTCTGGGCAGCAGATCGTACTGTCTAAACAGCATCTGCTGCCCAGAAACAGTGGCGCTGTATGAGGGCACGGTGATTGCAATAGCGATCCCTGTCCCCATACTGTGGAAGTGATCGGCCTCCTCTGAGCAGCCGACTGTCGGGAAAGTACGCTTGGAACGCTACTGCACCTCGGAGCGTGTAAATGCACCTTAAAGGGTTTCTATCACTTCGTTTCACCTATTTAGCTTTCAGACACTAGCGATCCGCTAGTGTCTGCTTTATCTAACCATCCTAATATAAGAGCTTATTGTCCTGCCGTTTAGCTAAAAAAAGAACTTATATAGATATGCAAATGAGCCTCTAGGTGCTATGGGGGCGTGATTAGCACCTAGAGGCTCCGTCTACCTTAAACTGCCGCCGCCCAGCGCGTCCCTCCAGCCCGCCCATCTCCTCCGGAATGCGATGCTCCTCGTATTCGGCGCATGCGCAGTGAATGTCTGATCGCTTCCCTGCTCAGACATCTCCACTGCGCCTGCGCCGATGACGTCATAGTGCTCCGAGGAACAGGCGCAGTGGAGATGTCTGAGCAGGGAAGCGGTCAGACATTCACTGCGCATGCGCCGAATACAGACGCGCACAAGGAGCATCGCATTCCGGAGGAGATGTGCGGGCTGGAGTGACGTGCTGCGGGGCGGCGGCAGTTTGTTAAGGTAGACGGAGCCTCTAGGTGCTAATCACGCCCCCATAGCACCTAGAGGCTTATTTGCATATCTATATAAGTTCTTTTTTTAGCTAAACGGCAGGACAATAAGCTCTTATATTAGGATGGTTAGATAAAGCAGACACTAGCGGATCGCTAGTGTCTGAAAGCTAAATAGGTGAAACGAAGTGATAGAAACCCTTTAAAGGGGTTCTCTGGGAATTAAGAAAATGAAAATACTTAAATATTAATTTATGATAAATATATTCCCAAATGCCTTTTATTAGTTATAATGGCTCGTTTTGTCTAGGAAGCAGTCATTAGGAAATGTGTCCTCCTTCACACAGCTGATCGCCAGGGGTGCCAGGAGTCGAACCCCCACAGATCAGATATGGATGACTACCCTGAGGATAGGTCATCATTATTCTACTCCCGGAAAACCCCTTTAACTTAACAGGATTACCTTTTTACATATGAACATGTATTCCTGAAGCTATTGCCTTACATACATCTTGTAAAGTATTGATTGCCAGACATGGGCAACTGTTGGCTAGCTGTTTGAGAGGCCTGCACATAGTCTTAAAAGTTGGAGATTGATCTGCCAGTATGCCAAGGCCTATCTGTGTGATTGCGGATATTCTGTGTGCCCACAGAGGTCGCAATAACGCCTGTACAAGCTTCATTGACTCCTTTTTGAGGCCATTTTACTCCCTGGAAAAAGTCTAAGGCGTACCAATACCCCTTAGACTTTTCCCCTACCTTCAGCAGCACTGGGAATGGCTTGAAATGACCAATAGCAAAGCTCCATACAGTAAGAAGCTTTACTATTGGATGGTTTGGGCGGGCACCAGAGTGATACGGTGCACTGGAGGAGGGCCTGGCTCCCGGGAGTTTCTACAGTAAGGAGAGCGGGCCGTGCTGCACAAGGACCCTGGGTAACATGGCGGCTGAGGAGCTGAAGAGGACTCCTCAGAGGTGGAAAAACAGCCCTGGACATCAAGGTAACAGCACATGTATACATTACACACTGATGCGTGTAGTGTATGTTGTGCACTGTGTAATGCAGGCTATTATAGCCAACTGATAAAGTACAGGGTTAAGTCCGCTATATTGGACTGGACTTTATCACTTGGCTATAATTGCCTGATGGTATTTAGTAATGGTCCCCTGCATAAATACCCACCTCTAAGGCCACGTTTACACCACCACAATTTATTTCTGTTCTGCTCCGTTGGATGAGCAGAGCAACAAAAATAGCAGAAGTGATGGATCGGGCATGTAAGGCTATACATTCAACATACACAAAAACCGTATACATTAACGGACGCCTCAGACAGATGACATACTGTAAAAATATATATATTAAATAAATAAATCTTTTACATCCTGCAAGGTTCAGCAAAAAAACATCAAGGCTAAGGGTACTGTCACACTAGCGGTTTTCTTTTCCAGCGCTGAGTTCTGGCCTAGGGGCTCAAATCCGGAAAATAACTGATCAGTTTTATCCCCATGCATTCTGAACGGAGAGTAATCCGTTCAGGATGTCTTCAGTTCAGTCTTTTTGACTGATCAAGCTTTTCAGAAAACCGTAGCATGTTGTATTTTTACCTCCGGCCAAAAATCCGGAACACTTTGAACGCTGGATCCGGCCTTTTTCCTATTGACTTGCATTAACGCCGGATCCGGCTTTTGCATGTTAAATCCGAAAAATGTGAAAAAAAAGTTAAAGTCCATAAATGGCGGATCCGTTTTTTCCAATGCATTTTTTCATTGTGATCAAAATCCTGATTAGAATTCAAATGTAATCCGTTTTCACACGTTTTTCCGGATCCGGCGGGCAGTTCCGGTGATGGAATTGAATGCCGGATTCAAACAACGCTAGTGTGACGTATACTTTTTTTTTTTTTAATGTATTTTTTTTACAATGGAACTGTGGTGACGGATGCTACAGTATGGCATCTGGTAAATGTAATGTGAGCCCAGCCTGACAGGAAAGAAGCTGAACAGACTCTGCAAACTATGATGGGATCCGTTCACGAGCCTGTCTTTTTACCAGACAAAAAAGTGCTGCATACAAGGCTTTTTTTGTCTGGTCTTTTGACAGAATCTGCAACAGAGGCTCCAAACGCAGCCTCCAACGCAGATGTGAGCAAGTGCAGGCCTATATATTATGTATTTGTATTACCGCAGCTTTTGTACTCCTCAAAAATGGTCAGAGGAGTATTTTTACTCTTCTGGAAAAAACGTAGTGCGACCTATGTCTGCCCACATGTAACTTAGCAGACATAGGTGCGGCGGTTTTCTATTTTGTATAGGTGTTTGACAATCAGATTTCTTTCTGATATAGAATATGGGATTCAGATTGCAGGAAGAAGAATGTTGGTTGATCTGCTTACATTTTAAACCTTGTTTCCTTGACTATTTTAGTGGTAGAGACATGAATGCACATTTTAGGCTTTGAGCATACAGTGCTGCATTTTGGACTCTAATATGCTGTGCGATGCAGAACCGGATTGTTACATTTCGGGCAACCATATCTCAAACTCCATTACATAGCATCAACAACCATATTCCGATCCATATGATCCACATTTGAGGTCGATGTTCCCATTTTTATTTTTATTCTATCAAGACATGATCAGGAAGAAGGTTAGGCTTCGTTCACATCACCGTTCAGCCTTTCCGTTCTCCTGCCCCGAACGGAGCCCACAGGCCCCATAGACTATAATGGGGTCCGTTAGGTTTCCGCTCAGAAGATGTGCATTCAGCACTTTTGTCTCCGCTTCAAAAACTTTCTGAGCGGAAACCTAATGGACCCCATTATAGTCTATGGGGCCTGTGTACTCCATTCGGCTCAGTTATGTGTTGAATCCGTCCTTTCTGTTTTTCTGCCCCTAAACGGGGCAGGAGAACGAAAGGCTGAACAGTGATGTGAACAAAGCCTAAGCCTCTTGCCTGATCCTTCAGACCTCAGATATGCCAGTTCAAATAAACCTTTTTATGTAATATTTTTGCCATCTACAGAGATCCCTAATTGATCTTTACAGGAGATTGTGTGCTTATCCCCAGTGATCATCTGCAGATGCATTGAGTTCTGCGTGTGGGAATTGAGCGCTCAGTAGAGGGGCTGCAGGATACCTTTCAGGGCAGGTGGTGGTAAGATTGAGTACACAAGAAGCCGACTGAAGGGTTTGTTTTCGTTGGTGTGTCTACATTGATATCTAGTTAAGAATCCCTCCTTTTGATCTTTGGTTTGCACTGGGACTGAGTGGTAATTATCCTTTGTCTGAAAGGTGTACAGGTGCTTTAGGGCGACCTCATTGGAGGTCTCTTTTTTGAAGGAACATCTCTCTACTCGTTTATGGAGGCCTCTATGTATATTTGGCTTCACAATGGCATATTGAATGGGTCTGCTCAGTTGGAGATTCCTGAAGATTGTTCCTGATTGCTTTGTGCTTTACTCAGGGTAAGCATGACGAAAGCTGTGGAGTCTAAAATGGAAATTGAGTGTATTAAAGGCTTTGCTTTCCATCTGTAATGCAATGCAATCTGAGGACATTGAGCTACGGTAAATCCTATCTTTCTAAAATATTTGCATTAATCAGCTTCAGCATTGAAACATGTCATCCCATTATTATGGGATAGGGGGCAGTATGCTGTGAACGTATTAGAATAAAGCCGATGTCTGAGAATTGAGAAACATCCTTCCACCAGCCCTACTGATGGGCCAGGTCTCCAAGGACCTTCCACAAGTCGTTGTTCATTATGGCCTCGGAAGATCCTCCTTTAAAGGGGCTGCCCGGGAATTAATTATTGATGACCTATCTGATTAGCTGTTTTAAGGGAGCCTCTTCATGCAATACCAAGCACAACGCCTTACTTTGTGTAGTGGAAATGCTTGGTATTGCTGGGGCTGAGCCGCACAAAGGACATATGACTGACGGATGCAACTCTGTTTCATTTACCTTATTTGTCTTCTGTGCAAGGTGATTCATGTCTTTGCCAGAGTGAAGAGCAGTGACTAAGTCTTTCTCTCTGCTACATGCACACGACCGTAAGTGTTCTGTGGTCCGCAAATTGCGGATCCGCAAAAAAACAGATGACGTCCGTTATGTCATCTATTTTTATTTTTTGTGGGGCTACGGAACGGACATACTGATGTGGACAGCACACTGTTTTTGCAGACTCATTGAATTGAATGGGTCCGCATCCTATCCGCAAAAAAAACGGAACGGACACGGAAACAAAATACGTTCATGTGCATGTAGCCTTAGGCCTCATGCACACGGCCGTGCCCGTATTACGGCCCTCAAATTGCGGGCACCAGCCGTGTGCACCCCATATCCGGAAGGTCCTGTGTGGAATGGAGGCACAGATCCCCATGGAAGCATCACAGAGTGCCTCCATGGGGTTTCTGTCCGTGCCTCCGCAGCACAAAAAAATAGTGCATACAGTACGTTTTTGTGGTGCGGACAGATCACTGACCCATTAAAGTTGCTTGAGGCCTAATGCACCGTTTTTTAGTTGTTTTTTGTTTTTTTAAACCCCAAAGATTCCTTTTAATATAAATCAAATTTGCCCCAAATTCTATGACTCTCCACGCGTGACAAGGAAGAGGAATGGAGAATGTGCTCCTAAATATTCAACCATCAAAAATAAAGATTTATGGATTCCGTGTGAAAGTAAAAGCCGATTTGCATGAGAAATGGTTACACTGAGTAATTTGTATCCTTGTCAGAGATTTGTGCAGACATGTTTTATGTGCTTTACACAACAGGAGACATTTGTTTGTTTCTCGTGTTTCCACAGGTGCAAATATTGCCACCGGCGAGGAGGTCGCCATTAAGCTGGAATGTGTGAAGACAAAGCATCCTCAGTTGCATATTGAGAGTAAATTTTACAAGATGATGCAAGGGGGAGGTAAGACCTGTTGGCATACCCTGCCTCTGATATTAAAAAATTAAGGCAGCCATTTTTTTATATATTTTTTTAAATGGTTATGGGGTAAAGTTATAAAACACCCTAAAACTGGTTGTCATTGCAGCCTACTTTGGCTTTATTATCTTCTACGTACAAATTCTAATTTTGATTTGGTAACTCATTATCCCAGTGTACTACGGTCCACTGGCAGTAGCTATATAAAATATATACCAGTGCTCATATCTGCGTCATGACATTAGGAGCTCAGCGGCTGATTGCAATCTGCTTTTGTGTCTCTTTACATTAACGTCTTGTCTGACAGTGGGGATTCCTTCCATCAAGTGGTGTGGAGCAGAGGGAGACTACAATGTGATGGTGATGGAATTACTTGGCCCTAGCTTGGAAGACCTGTTCAATTTTTGTTCTCGCAAGTTCAGCCTGAAGACCGTGCTGCTCCTGGCAGATCAGATGGTAGGTATGAGCCACCACGATGGATGAATGCAAATGCTTCATGTTTTACAATGACTTTTTATTCTTGTGAAATAAACATTTTGTTTAGTAAGGTTTTTTGGTTCAGATAGAAAAGCCAGTGTTCACAGGCAAACTATATTTGATTCCTATTGCTAACCGTAGTGAGAGTCAATGGGTTTAAAGCCTGCGATGAGAGCAGTTCAGCCCCATTGGTCTTTGCTCTTTCTCTAAACCCACCACTGTATGTTGTGGAGATACATTACATGGTTGATATTTGGAGTGCTCCTCTTTAACTTGCGTAGAGTTGTGGATGGTAGGTGAGTATTGTAATAATGAATGTTCTTGGCTTCAATATTTTTTTTTTATTGTTGCTCATTTTGGCGATTTTTTTTTTTTTTTTTTTTTTTTTTTTTTTTTTTTTTTTTTTTTTTTTCTGTCCCAATGGCCTTTGAATACACTGAAGTAGTGACCCCCTTCCCCCCCCCCCCCCAGTACTTTGAGAACATCTAGTCCTAAGGCTGGGCTCAGATGGGAGTTATGAATACTGGGAACGTATGTGGACGCCCATTGTGGACTCAGTGTGCATCCATTTTATTTCCTGGAGCAATTCGTCTTGGACAGAAAATAGATAAGAATGGTGCATGCTGAGAGTTTCCCTGCACGGACCAATGATCCATATGGAAAACTGATTTTAGAATTGCACCATTTAACTTTGAGTCTGTGTGTTATGCGGGTGCAGTCTGGATAGCACATAAATGGAAAACACTGGTGTCTAAATCAAAGGCTCACGTGAACGCTGAGGCTCTGCAGTGATGTGCCGTTCCTGCACATGTGACTGCTGAGGCCACTGATTGGCTGCTGCGGTAATATGAATGGGAACAGAACATCCTCAATTGTGGCCAGCTAGAGCCACTGTGCTGGAACGGTTGAGTGAATGTTTTTTGAGTATTGGATTGTGGTGATTAATATCACCTTGGTGGCCCTATTTCAACTTTTCACTGTGTATTCAATTACCCCTTAATTCCCCATTTTTGTCCCCTGTACTGCCTACTTTTACTTGTGCTTAAAATAGGGTTGCTAGGCATGGTCCGTCTATCTGTTCACGCAGCGTGCAGGGTCACATTACTGACAGCCAGGGACTGTAAGTAAATGATTAAAGCCAGGTCCTCCCCAGCAGCTGATAACAGTGCCTGGGCTGTGTGCACTTCTCCCTGTCCCTGCGCTTGGCAGACGCTCCCTCACTCAGCAGAGCTGGAGCAGCGCAGACCAGGGAAGGGAGATCTGCCATCTGCTCAGTGTATAAATGAAAGCAACATGTGGTAAGAGGACCCCTTTGTGCTGCCGGAGATTAACCCTTTAGGGGGGAGGGCTCTGGTTACTGACACTTTTGGGGGGGCTATTGTTACTGGCTAGTGAGGGCAGCCGGGATTAGCCTCAGGGTGAGGGCAGTGGCGGCCATCTTAACTGAATAGTGAAATTGCAGTTTTATGCAGACTGGTTGCTAAGGGCTGAATCTTATTAAATGTGGGGTAAGTCAGTCTAATAGTAACTGATTCTGGAATATCATGTTATTAGTAACTACATATATGAAAATTAAAATTAAATGTGACAGTTATCTCTTGTTGTTTTACCATCCCTCCAGATATGGCTTGTTGCTCATTAGTAAGCGGGATCAGCTGAGCAGATTGATATACTAAATCTTTTATCTACAAAACTATATACTTTGTACACTGATATTTTCTGCTCAATGTACAGTACAGACCAAAAATTTGGACACACCTTCTCATTCAAAGAGTTTTCTTTATTTTCATGACTATGAAAATTGTAGATTCACACTGAAGGCATCAAAACTATGAATTAACACATGTGGAATTATATACATAACAAACAAGTGTGAAACAACTGAAAATATGTCATATTCTAGGTTCGTCAAAGTAGCCACCTTTTGCTTTGATTACTGCTTTGCACACTCTTGGCATTCTCTTGATGAGCTTCAAGAGGTAGTCCCCTGAAATGGTTTTCACTTCACAGGTGTGCCCTGTCAGGTTTAATAAGTGGGATTTCTCGCCTTATAAATGGGGTTGGGACCATCAGTTGCGTTGAGGAGAAGTCAGGTGGATACACAGCTCATAGTCCTACTGAATAGACTGTTAGAATTTCTATTATGGCAAGAAAAAAGCAGCTAAGTAAAGAAAAACGAGTGGCCATCATTACTTTAAGAAATGAAGGTCAGTCAGTCAGCCGAAAAATTGGGAAAACTTTGAAAGTAAGGGCTATTTGACCATGAAGGAGAGTGATGGGGTGCTGCGCCAGATGACCTGGCCTCCACCGTCACCGGACCTGAACCCAATCGAGATGGTTTGGGGTGAGCTGGACCGCAGAGTGAAGGCAAAAGGGCCAACAAGTGCTAAGCATCTCTGGGAACTCCTTCAAGACTGTTGGAAGACCATTTCAGGGGACTACCTCTTGAAGCTCATCAAGAGAATGCCAAGAGTGTGCAAAGCAGTAATCAAAGCAAAAGGTGGCTACTTTGAAGAACCTAGAATATGACATATTTTCAGTTGTTTCACACTTGTTTGTTATGTATATAATTCCACATGTGTTAATTCATAGTTTTGATGCCTTCATAGTCAATAAAATAAAACTCTTTTGAATGAGAAGGTGTGTCCAAACTTTTGGTCTGTACTGTATGTTTAGGAGCAGGGTTAAGCGAATTGAGCATTGGATCTTAGATCTGAAGTCGATTTGTTAAAAAATGTAATTTGTAACTGTTTCCGTGTACGTCATTACAATGTATGTGCTCCATGTAGGAAAACTTTATCGGCCGAAGACTTCGGTGAATTAGTACGGTATTCCTATCTGTGTATTTAAAAACTTTTTAAAATAGGAATACTGAAGTCTCAAGCAACTTTGACCGGGACTACGTTTTCTTACACGGAGCACATACATTTTAATGCTGGCTGGTTAGAGGCACAATTATGCAGACCAAGTATTGGGCATAAGCATTCCTATGAACATTTGTTACCGGTAAGTGCTCGAAAAAGTGGATTGTGTAATAGGGGCTTTCTGCTGAACGTTTTCCCACAAACCTATATATTAATCGGCTCTTCGCCGCCTCTGTGATAATGTACTGCTGGCAGACTGCATGTTCAACGTGACCGGTTCCCTTTAATTATAAAGCTGTAGTATATATGTCGTATTTAGATGCTTATATAGTTCTTGCATTATTAAACGTATGACTACTTTGTGATCTATTACAGATAAGTCGCATTGAGTACATTCACTCCAAGAACTTTATTCATCGGGATGTTAAACCAGACAACTTTTTGATGGGACTTGGAAAGAAGGGGAACTTGGTGTATATAATTGATTTTGGCCTAGCCAAGAAATATCGGGATGCTCGGACGCATCAACACATACCCTACCGAGAAAACAAGAACCTGACTGGAACTGCTAGATATGCCTCTATTAATACTCATCTGGGCATAGGTAAGTGATGGTAAAAATAGAGTAGAAATAAATACCTGTCACATGTTCTCAAAACTTATCTCCTGGATGAATGCCCTCTCTAGCCCACCATTGAAGAATTTATTCCCTTCCCAGCCTTTCAAGGCCGAGATTGTAAACCAGAGTAAGCGCCAGCTAGAGGTAGGCTGAGTTACTGTCATGGCGGAGCAGGCGGCACTTCACTGTATTTGGAACTCCTATAGCTGTGAATGAGAGCGATGCATAGGCACAGCAAGTCCCCATTCAATCCTAATAGAGTTAAGGTAACAGCGGTGTCCTACCAGCTTAGATGTTTCCATAACTCCAGCCACCCCAGCTTGGTCAGGTTATGCCCATGTCGGCTATGTAAAGCTGTGTATGTCTACTTGCACATCTTGTCAAGTGAACACCAGAATTGGATCTTCACTATCTAAATGCTAGGGGACAAATGGCCTGATGAGAAGTACAACTACTCATCTTCTCACCCCTTCCCTAAAAGAGAGAGAGACTTTTGGTGCACGTTATTGGCCTGTTTCTGCCGGTGTATAAGGGCGTGTTCACACGCCTATGTTTTGTGGCCCGCGGATCTGCAAAACCGGGATAGTGGGTGTGTGCATGCCGCATTACAATGTGGACCCATTGACTTCATAGTGTATGTGTTGCTATTTGTTTTAATACAATGTTCAGAAATTGAAAAGCCTTCTTATTTGCCGCACTTCTTCCATGTAGAACAAAGTCGCCGGGATGATTTGGAGAGTTTGGGATATGTTCTTATGTACTTTAACCTCGGGTCGCTGCCCTGGCAAGGATTGAAAGCTGCAACCAAACGGCAGAAATATGAACGTATCAGTGAGAAGAAAATGTCCACCCCTATTGAGGTCCTCTGCAAAGGCTACCCCTGTAAGTGTTTCATATTGATTATCTCAATTATTAACCACTGGAAAAAAAATCACATGTACACCCCCCTCCCCCTCCAAAAACATATGTAATGTTGTTAAGATTTCTGGGCAGTCACTTAAATGGAAACTGTCATCAACTTTATGCTAACCTCACTGAGGGCAGCATAAAGTAGTGACAGAAATGCTGATGTCAGCGCTGTGTCACTCATGAGCTAAAAGTAAGTGGTTGCTGAGAACCAGCATCATAATCATTGCAGCCCAGGGCTTGAAAAGAGTCAAATCTACTTGAGAAGAGTCCTGGTTATTCATATTCTCCTGTTCTGTTGATGTGGAAGGTGGAGGTCCAGCACTCCAGTGATCAGCTGTTTTGAAGAGTCCGCAGCGTTCAAGTCTCCTATCTACCATCCCTTTGATAGCAGCTGTGCTTGGTTCTGCAGCTGAGCTCCATTCACTTGATTGGGACCGAGCTGCGCCTAGGTCATGTGACTGATGAACGTGACGTCACTGGCCTTCTCTTCAAAGAGCTGATTGCCAGGGGTGCTAGGAGTCGGACCCCCACTGATCAGCTATTGATGACCTACCCTGTGGATTGGTCATCAGTATTAAACGCCTGGAAAACCCTTTAATGGTTTTTGTGTGAGGTTCAAGGAAATTATACAGTGGACAGAGCCTTCTGTCCTCTGTGTAGTTTCTAGCGCTAGGTGCAATAGCTGATGAGTGAGGGTACTGTGTGTCGCACCACAACTGATCTGATATTTGTGATCTATCCTAAGGTTTTCCATCGGTGTCTAAGTCCCAGAAATCCCCTTTAATCAAAAGGATTAAGAATGTTTATATTATTTTTTCTAAATAAATTATGCAAAAATTAATACGATCTATAATACTATAATATAGAATACTGTTCTAGCAATTGCCTGGTGATGCATAAATAGGTATAACAATTTAAAATATAAAATGCTACAATAATCCGGTAGAATTATGCAAGATAAGCACAAAAAAAACTAAAAACAAGTATCAAGATCTGCCAGTCTGAAAATGCATATACAATTGAGGCTGCTCACAATTATGGAAATGATGATTAAATCCATGCAGAACTTTAAAATTGTTGCCGAAGCATAATATCCTCAGTTGACGTTAATATGTTGTGTGCTGTTAGAATAGAGGAGTTGCCTTTGATCCTTTTGCTGGGCCCCTTGAGTCATTTCCATGCTCAGAGATACGGGAACTGTGCTCAGCGTGCCCTGTGTTGATGGTGACAGTTTACATACTGAGCACTGATTTCCATATCTCTGACCATGAACTGACTCAAGTGGCATTGTGAACCGATCAAAGGCAACTCCTTCATTCTAACAGCACACACTACAGTAAAGCAAAGCATGAATATTATGTTTCGGGCACTATTTTAAAGCATCATTTGAAAAGTCCTACAATGATTTTAATTATTAATTCCAGAGTCTACATAACCTGAGGACATAACAATTGCAGTCTACTGGTGATCGAACAATTGCATGTTAAAGTCCCCAGGGGGGGTCTAAAAATATTTAAAGGGTCACTGAGCTTTCACAAAACTTTTGATATATCAAAGGTTTTGATTGTGGGGTCTAAGAGCCCACAGAACGCCAGAATGAGGAGAGAAAAGTGATCACAGCGTGCACTCTCTCTCTCTCTCTCCTCACTGCAGCAGACGAAAAAAAGATTGGCCCATACACTTTCTATTGAGCCCATCTGCTGCAGAGAGAGCAACCTGTGTGATCAGTGGGGGTCTCTGCATCAAACCCCCATGATCTAAACCTTTTGATATCTCGCTATGACATGACTAAAGTTTGGTGAAAGCTCAGTGATCCTTTAAAGGGTTTCTGTCACCAGAATTAACCCTATTAAACTAGCTGACAATAGTGATGTGCTCATATCAGCTGAACCGAACTAGTCTATTCCTACTTTTATCTATGCCCCTGTTACTCCAGAAATATAACTTTTATAATATGCTAATTAGCCTCTAGGAACAGAGGGGGCGTTGCCCTTGCTCCTAGAGGCTCCGTTCTCCCACCTCTGGCCACGCCCTGCTACATTAGATTGACGGGACCAGGCAGCCTTCACTGCCGACTGGGGAACTCTCGCGCCGTTCAGTATTTGGCGCAGTGAGGCAGCCGTCGAACACCCTTTACAGGGCCAGCAGTAGGAGACCGACGCTGCCTGGCCCTATACCTTTTATAAAAGGTATATTTCTGGAGTAACGGGGGTATAGAGAAAAGTAGGAGTAGTTTAATAGGGTTAATTTTGGTGACAGAAACCCTTGAAAAAAAACAAAAGAATTAAACATTCAAAATGCCCCACTCCCTCTTTTTTTTTTTTTTTTTTTTAATTTTATATATTAAAAAATAAACATGAGTATCGCCATTTCGGAACTATAAACTCTAAAAATAGTATTTAACCTGCATGGAGAACACCGTAATGGGTAAAAATCTAAATGTCTGTTTTTTTTTTTTGTTTTTTTTTTTTAACCTCGCCGCATGATAAAAAAAATAAATAAAATGGGAGTAATCAAAAAGTCATATGTACGCCATGGTTGCAATAAAGACTATAGCTTGCTCCAGAAAAAAAAAATGCCCTCACATAGTTCTGTAAATAACTTTATATTTCTATGTCAGAATATGGCAAAGCAAAAACTTTTTTTTTTTGCTTTGCCATACTACTATAAAAAGTTGTAAAACATAATAAAAACGGTATAAATGTGGTATGGCCATAATTGCACTCATTGACCCACAGAATAAGAAAAGATTTAAAAGTACAAGACATCCAAAAATATGGTGCCAATAAAAAAAAAAATTCAAACTGTCCCACAAAATACAAGCTTTTGTATGGCTATATGAATGGAAAAGTAAAAAAGTTATGGCTCTTAAAAGGCGGGGAGGGAAAAAACAAAGCAAAAATGAAAAGTGGCCAGGTCCTGTTATATTAGGGTAATGTATGTTAATACTTTTCTCTTTTAGCTGAATTTTCCACATATCTGAATTTCTGCCGTTCCCTGCGATTTGATGACAAACCAGACTATTCGTACCTGAGGCAGCTTTTCCGGAACCTCTTCCATCGACAAGGTTTTTCATATGACTACGTGTTCGACTGGAACATGCTCAAATTTGTGAGTTTCTAATAAAACATTTCGTCATAATACCGTAGGGCCCCTCAGTTTTCTTTTCCCTGACTAGAAACACACAAATCCTTAATTCTGTAAGTTAAAATTCTAAAAATTCAGTTTTTAGAATTTGATTTACATTACGGTACTTTTTTTAACCATGATCATTGGTTCTGCTGAAAGGTATTTTTCTAGGACCTCCTATAACTTGTGTGTGAAATATAACGTAATCTAGCTCCTCAGGACAGTATTCTACATGATGTGCTTAGATTTTTTTTTAGCACCTTTTTACCCGTTTTAGTAACGAGTAGTGTTTTAGCCCTGCAGTCCAACCTTAGCCGGGTTCACAGGTTGTACATTAAGAAATAAATATTTGCTTTGTTATTCATAGAACTGATCTAGTTGTTTGATTTGCAGGGTGCAGCTCGGAATCCAGAAGATATGGACAGGGAAAGAAGAGAGCATGACCGAGAAGAGAGAATGGGACAGCTTAGGGGATCAACCACTCGAGCACTACCTCCTGGCCCTCCTGCAGGTGCAGCCCCTAATCGGTTAAGGAATGGTGGAGACCCTGTAGCCTCCACACCAGCCTCAAGGATTCAGCCGAGTGGTAAGTACTTGCCAGTTGCACTTCTGCTCTGTATTATAAATGAATCTATCTAAAATAAGGCATTTTCCTACAGACTGACCAGTTCCTACAATGTTGTTGTTAAGGTATCCAGGCGTGGCTTTGCTTAGTGAAAGCAGTTTATGACCTCATCAGTGGCTGAACCTGTGTAAAGAAATACTATAAGACTAGTTATGAACCTAAAGGTTATTTTTATTTTTTTAAATGAAAAGCTTTAAGGATCACAAGAGTAAAAAAAAAATAATGTTTGGTGTATTCTGGATGCAAAGACCCCACTGATTACTAGAATAAAGGGTAAGGCTGGTTTTCTTCCAGCCGATTCTCAGCAGATTTGCGGCCGGATGTCTGCTGGTCCCCATTATAGGTAATGGTGCTGGACAGCGACGTTTAGGCTTCCACAATGCCGGAATACAGAGGGATTCGGCGGACTGTTTCCTACTGGAAATTGGTTTAAGACTGCTGGAAGTTGAGTCCCTTTGCACTTTTTTAAGCACTTATTAAAAAGGAAAGATTAGCTATGTGTGAGCTAAAGACCTGCTATAGAGACCCAATAACATTCTCCAAGGAGAGGCAAAAGAGGCTTCAAGCCAAATGGCCACTGTGCTCATTTGAGTTCTTCTAGCTGTGTTCTTAAAATTATCAGGGTCTTTAAGGATCCCTCACTGATTTCTGTTACACGTGATAAACTAGGACAAAAACTGTAGGCATTGCAATATGCTACAAAAAAGACATGTTCAAAGGGATTGTCTATCTTTTTAAGATGGACAATTCCCTAGTGGAACAGTGCATACTTGTCTGCCTCCCACTGCATGGTCCCGGGACTTTCAGTCCACCGCTGTGTTTGTTGAAACCTGGTCCCTGCTTGTCAACTTCCGGAGTGGACGGGGATCACATTCCACTACAGGTAGTGACTGGCCACAGTCCTCTAAGCAGCATGTCACTTGGGGGACTCACCACCGCTGCAGTGGCGCACATGACCCCTCTCCACTTCAGGTGTTGAGAAACTGGACTGGAGTGCAGCGGATGCAGCAGTGGACTAAAGGAACCAAGCGGCAAGGAGCGGGTAAGTATGCTACTCTTCACGGGTGTGGCAGGACATGGGGCTGAACAAAAAAAATAAATAAAAAGCTGGACAACACCTTGAAATAAAACAAGAAAAAAAAAACTAAAAAATCTAAAATAAGATGTATACATCCGAGCATGCTTCCTTATTGTTGACTGTGGCCCTATGGCTATAATTTCAGTAAGGCCTTTATGCACGCGACTAGTTTTGATCTGTGTCAATACACATTTTTTTGCGGATTGCGCTCGGAACCATTCATTTATATGGGTCCGTAGAAGAAAAAATAATAATTAAAAAGTACACCAATTGGAACATAGTTTCTAAGCCTGTAAAAAGACATCTGTCCATCCAGTTGAGCCTGTTATCCTGCAAGTGGAACCAGAGATGCCATCTACATCTATATGGCCATTCTGCAAATTACAGAACATGTCCTATTCTTGGCAGATTTGCGGAGAAGAATAGCCAGTTCTAGGGAAAAATGTGGCATGCAAATGGCTGGTATGCAGAGTTTGCGGAACCCAAAATGGATATGGTTGTCTGCATGAGTCCTCATGGTTTAAAGCGGTGCCATAGTTCTATCCAGACTCCCTTAGGGCAAACTGAAATAATGATCATTCTGGCGATTCGGCACCATTGCAACCTATTAACGCTGAGCTAGACACATTAGCTTAGCCTCATTACCAATGTCTACAAGTGGACTGGTTTTGAGATGGAACGGGTACATTTGAATCTTGAAATGAGATGCAGAATTCTGATCTTTAATAATTTCTCTTAATGCCTCTTGTTTAAGGTAACACCTCTCCTCGGGCAATCTCACGGGTGGACAGAGAACGCAAGGTCAGCATGAGGTTACATCGGGGAGCCCCAGCAAATGTCTCTTCCTCGGATCTCACAGGGCGACAAGAAGTGTCACGGATTTCAGCATCACAGGTGAGACCGCCCTTGTGTGACTCAGCGTCACATCTTCCCCTTGTACAAACGCTGTAAACCCTGCATGAAAGCAGCAGCGGCACAGGACCTCTACTAACTAGTTTCATCACACTCTGGGTCTCAATGTCCCCCCTTTTTGGGTGGGGGGGGGGGATAGTCTGGGTTAAACAAAAAAATGTGAAAGTATTAAAATAATTAAAAATAAGTGTTATACTCATTGTTCACACCCTCCATTCAAGCGCTGTGACTGCGATCCTTCCTTCATGACTAATTGATAAATTTACACCCTGTGAGACCAAGGATCCAAAAAGTAATGAGTTGTCTAGAAGTCACAAATGTATCCATATCCTAAACTTTTTGAATATTTTCACAACCATCCTTAGGGGGGGTTCAAAATTATTATTATTATTATTTTTTTTGGAGTGACCCATATACCTATTTTTCATGCCAGCACTATTCTTCCCCTAGTCTCACTGCTCCTGGCAGGATGTTTACATGCAGAACTTCCTGTTTTTTCATCAGCTTCCTGCTGGGTTTTCTAACCAGACCCAGCATGCTTTGCGCTGTAATGTTTCACAGGGCTTGCTCCTCCTAGCTAACATGGAGAAGGGAGGTGTCCTCTGAAGAAGGAACAGTGTAGTACATTACAGAGCAAAGCTTGCTGGGTTTGTGTAGAAAAGGTCTCGTCCGCCTTCGCCACTTACCCACATTTATCTTCTTTTATGCCAGTTTTCTTGCATAAAAACAAATCTACATCAGCCAGGAGCTGGTGTAGATATCAGTGGGCACATGGACTGCCAGATGCTGTGCCCAATTTGACGAGGTGTACTCCTCGTCATAAATTGGGCTAAGCCTTCAGCAGTGCACACGAGGTTATCGTAGACTGACAGCGTACATCCTAATTTTTGCAAGATGCTTCTGGAATAGCACAGCAGTGTACACTATTCCGTACTGCTGAAAGACTATACCAACATGTGTGGCAGCCGGATAGAGGTCAAAGGACATTGTTAGTGTTTGCTGGGTGCCTATGGATTTAGATACATAAAACTGACACTCTTTCAGCTTTAATAAATGTCAGTTGAAAACCTCCTAACGAATTCTTGCACACGTCTTGTGGAGCTTATTGGTAATTGATGTTGTCTTACTTTTAGGCCAGCGTACCATTTGACCATCTTGGAAAATGAAGGCTGTCACTGGACCAATGTTTGCTTAGGTGAGATCCCTTTTAACCTACTGCAAAACTGATATGAGAAGGCTCTTGTAACATGATTAAAAACATTTTCAACCTTGTATGTCAAGAGGGTATACTGTGCTTTAGGATTAAAGGGGTATTCCTTTAGGCCTCATGCACACGGCAGTTGTATGTGTTGCCTGCATTCACTTGAATGGGTCCGCAGAACGGAGGCACGGAAGCACTACAAAGTTTTTTCCCTGGGGTTTCTCTCCGTGCCTCCACACAGCAAAAAAAATAGAACTTAGTCTATTTTTTTTGTGCGGTGCGGGTCTGGATCTGTTGCAGCAGCCACACGGATGGTGCCCTTGCAAATTGCGGTCCCCAATACACTGAACTGCCAAACGCCATCCATGTACAAGACGCCTTAGCTACACGATTGGTGTCTGATCAACGGGAGCCCGACCACTGGGGTCCACACAGATTATGAGAATAAGGACCCAGTTTTCCCTGAATGACACATGTGCACTGCCGCTCTATTCAACTTCACGAGACTGCTGGAGATGGCTGTGTGCAAGCAAACTGCCATCTCCGCCAGTCTTATAGAGATGAATAGAATGCATGCGTGACTGCTGCTTCATCCAAACAGGGAACGCGGGATCCTCATTTTTATGATTGCCGCAAGTCCCAGTGGTCAGACCCCAGCCAATAAGCATAGGGAATAAGTCTTTATAATGGGACAACCCTTTTAACCTCCATATTCTGGCAGGCAGATAAGACAAGTTTTCATTTGGCCCTGGTTTGCTTGCTTACAATGTTGTCCGTTCCTGCTGTGAAGAAATATTTGGATGATGCAGACTAAACATACTGTACAGCCATGTGAGGGTGCACATACAGTAGGCTGCATTCACTGCATGAGAGGATTGCAGCCTTCCTATATCCTCAGGAGATGGCTTGTTATATTCTGTTTATTCCATGCAGAGATTCTCTAAGAAAATAATCATTTTGAAGCCACAAAGTGTCACCCCTTGCACTTGAGGCAAAGGATTTTCAGTCCACTCATGCTAGAAATTACATTGATTTAGTAACTGATTTATATAGGGGAAAAAAAAAATGGGGGGTAAGGCTACTTTCACACTAGCGGCAGGACTGATCCGACAGGCTGTTGACCCTGTTGGATCCGTCCTGCCGCTATTTTGCCATGCGGGCGGAGCTCCGGCGCAGCATGGCGCGAGGCCGCCGGACTAAAAGTCCTGCATGTCCAACTTTCTAGTCCGGCGGTCTGGGGCACGGCGAAATAGCGGCAGGATGGATCCAACAGGGTGAACAGCCTGTCGGATCCGTCCTGCCGCTAGTGTGAAAGTACCCTAACCTTTCTATGCAGCTTATTAAAGGGGTTTTCCACTGAAGCAAAAATTGGTGGCAGTGGAGTCGGAGCGGCTTGAAGGGGCTGTCTCACTTCAGCAAGTGGCATTTATTATGTAGAGAAAGTTAATACAAGGCACTTACT
This sequence comes from Bufo bufo, assembly GCF_905171765.1. NCBI lineage: Eukaryota > Metazoa > Chordata > Amphibia > Anura > Bufonidae > Bufo > Bufo bufo. The sequence goes on from NC_053397.1 coordinate 160,745,450, forward strand.
AATGTACTGTGATTGTCCATATTGCTTCCTTTACTGGCTTGATTCATTTTTCCATTGCATTATACATGGCTTATATCCAGGTGTTATAACCACCTTGCAATCCAGCAGTGGTGGTCGTGCTTGCACACTATATACGAAAAGGTGCCGGCTGTGACCATGGGGGCTCACATAGGCATGCATGCGCAGCAGCTCCTGCCCTGGCCACCTTGTATCTGTGCTGTAGGGAAATGAGCAGTGTATAATGCGATGGAAAAATTAATCCAGCCAAGGAAGCAATATGGACAATCGCAATACATTAGTAAGTGCCCTGTATTAACTTTCTCTACATGATGTATACAATTTGCTGAAGTGACACAACCTCTTTTAAAACATGTAAGAATAGATACCCAACCTTCACTGATTCCCTGCCACTGCCTGGGTCGCCTCTGCTCTCCATTCCGGCTCCCATCTAGTCACATTGGAAATGCCTTCCTCATGCTTGGATGAAAGGGGCCTTAGGGCTCATGCACACGAGCATTTGTGCCCCGTGCTGTGGACCGCAAATAGCGGTCTGCAATGCATGGGTACCGGCCAAGTGCACGCAGTTTGTGGATGCAGACCCATTCACTTGAATGGGTCTGTGATCCGCAAGATGCGTTCTGCGCCGCAAAAAAATAGACCGTTTTTTTTTTTGTTTTGTGCAGTGCAGAGGCACAGACCGAAATCCCATAGTGTGTTTCCAATCTGTGCCTCAGCATCTTGGGGATTGTGGACCCATTCAAGTCAGAGGGTCCGCATCCGTGATAGAGTTCACACGCCTGCTGCCCATATATTGCGGACCCGTTGTTTGCGGTCTGCAATATAGGCATGGAGCACATGTGCTCATGTGCATGAGACCTTAGACTGTGGCACAAGTAGAGAAGAAAACGTGAAGGATGATGTGATATAATATTGACACCATTTTTTTCTTTCTTTTCCAGTGTCTTCACTGTATTTCATTTTTCTTTTAAAGACGACAGAATTTAATTTTTTTTACTTTTATTTTCTGCCAACGAAGAGAGCCATGCTGAAGATGCTGGTTCCAGCACAGACACAAGAACTTTGTGCGTGAAGGAGGGATGTGCCTCTCCCCTTTCCTTCCAGATATACTGGCAGTCCGGGACAGCAGAAGTTCTTCCTGCTTCTTCTGAACTGAACACTACATATAGATATATACTGTATATATTCTTTTTATTTTTTAGCTTACCTCCCCCAAACCCACCCCCCTAAAAAAAAACTTTACATTTTTCAAAATGTAAGATTTTAGCTGTACATTTTTTTTTTTTTTTCCTATGACCTTTTAAAGATGAGAAGATTTAGCCAGCTGCGGAAAAAGGACTGAAGCCTTTCCTAGGTACGGTAGCCTGGGTTGGGCGCTATTCCCCCTTCCAGCCTTCTCTGATTTAACAACAGGAGAGATAGATGGGGCCTTCCTGACATGAAAGGTCACCGAATACGGACGGCTGGAGAGGGGCAGGATCGTTGCCTAATTCCCTAAGCTGTTCCACAGTGGAGGCCTAGCTTGCTTTTAGTATGCACCTGCTCCAAAGAACCATGCAGATTTTGGAGGAAAAGGTGGAGTTGCCTGAACGGTGGGTGATCCCAGCTGTTACTGGCTGTTTTATTTATAGGTTAATAGTATTTTAGTAGTAGGTTTATTGTTGGGTATCTCCCACTGTGGCTGCTAGTGGCTTGTGGTCTAATTCTTTTTGAAACAGAAAAAAAAGAAAAAATACCAATGCACATTATTCTGAACCCCCCCCCCCCCTCCCTCGCCCTTCTACAGTAACGAGAGACTAAGATGGCTGCTTTTTTGACTTTCCTGATGAAGACTGTGAAGGTGCATATACAATATTTTGCGAGGGTTGTAAATGGTAGGGACGGTCCTGGTCGGTGGGATACCGAATGTTTGAAGCTCCTATTTCTCACCATTTCCTGGACAATTTCCATCTGTACCACCAGATGGCGCCATGTAACTCTTACCCTCCAAACTGTTTCAATATTTAACAATGTTTGGTTTCCTAATTTATTTACTATATATTTACGTTTTTCTTTTTTTTTTTATTTGTGGTAATTTTTATTACTTTATAATTTTAAAAAAATGCAAAAAAAAATCCAGTTTTGGGGGGGAGGGGATACGCAACTTTTTGGGGGGGTTTTTGTACTTCCTGTGTAAATATAGACTTTTTTCAGCTTTAATGTGTTTGTTAATTTGAGGTAATAAAGTAGAAAATGATGAAGTGATTAAAAGGTGTCTTGACTTTATTTTTTTTTTATGTTACCGGCAAAGTTAATAATTTGCTCACCTAGGATACAGTACCCTGAAAGATTATCAAAATCAGGGTTATTCACTTTAGAAAAAAAGACGACTGAGGGGAGATCTAATTACTATGTATAAATATATCAGGGGTCAGTACAGAGATCTATCCCATCATCTATTTATCCCCAGGACTGTGACTGTGACGAGGGGACATCTTCTGCGTCTGGAGGAAAGAAGGTTTGTACACAAACATAGAAGAGGATTCTTTACAGTAAGAGCAGTGAGACTATGGAACCTCTGCCTGAGGAGGTGGTGATGGTGAGTTCACACGGGCGAGTATTCCACGCGGGTGCAATGCAGGAGGTGAACGCATTGCACCCGCACTGAATCTGGACCCATTCATTTCTATGGGGCTGTGCACATGAGCTGTGATTTTCACGCATCACTAATGTGTTGCGTGAAAATCGAGCATGCTCTATAGTGTGCGTTTTCCACGCAACGCAGGCCCCATAGAAGTGAATGCGGCTGGGTGAAAATCGCAAGCATCCGCAAGCAAGTGCGGATGTGGTGCGATTTTCACACACTGTTGCTAGGAGACTATCTGGATGGAGACCCGATCATTATTATTTTCCCTTATAACATGGTTATAAGGGAAAATAATAGCATTCTGAATACAGAATGCATAGTACAATAGCGCTGGAGCGGTTAAAAAAATTAATAAAATTTAACTCTCCTTAATCCACTTGCTCACGCAGCCCGGCATCTCTTCTGTCTTCATCTTAGCTGTGTGCAGGAAAAGGACCTGTGGTGACGTCACTCCGGTCATCACATGATCCATCACCATGGTAAAAGATCATGTGACGGACCATGTGATGACCGGAGTGACGTCAACACAGGTCCTTTTCCTGCACACGGCTAAGATGAAGACAGAAGAGATGCTGGGCTGGCGAGCAAGTGGAGTAAGGTGAGTTAAATTATAATTTTTTTTTAACCCCTCTAGCGCTATTGTACTATGCATTCTGTATTCAGAATGCTATTATTTTCCCTTTATAACCATGTTATAAGGGAAAATAATACAATCTACAGAACACCGATCCAAAGCCCGAATTCGAAGTTCGGGTTTGGGTACCAAACATGGCGATTTTTCTCACATGCGTGCAAAACGCATTACAATGTTTAGCACTCGCGCGGAAAAATCGTGCATGTTCCCGCAACGCACCCGCACCTTTTCCCGCAACGCCCGTGTGACCTCAGCCTAAGGGCTGTTTCACATGAGCGGATGCCGTGAATGACAGCCAAGACCCGATGCGGACAGCAGAAGCACGGAGCATTAACATGACTGATAATGCTCCGAGCCTCTCTGTGATCTCTTTACTACGAAATCCCAGTGAGATAAAGTTGTCATTGTGATATCGTAGTAAAGAGATCACAGAGAGGCACGGAGCATTATCAGTCATGTTAATGCTCCGTGCTTCTGCTGTCCGCATCGGGTCTTGGCTGTCATTCACGCAGCGGATGTCACGCACGGCATCCGCTCGAGTGAAACGGCCCTTAGAGTTCAAGAGGGACCTGTATGTATTTCTGGAGTGTAATAATATTACAGGCTATAGCTACTAGAGAAGGGTCGTTGATCCAGGGAGTTATTCTGATTGCCTATTCGAGTCGGGAAGGAATTTTTTTCCCCTTTAGTGGGGAAAATTGGCTTCTACCTCAGGTGTGTTTGTGTTTTTTTTTTTTTTTTTTTTTTTTTTTTTTTTTTTTTTTTCCCCTCTGGATCAACTTGCAGGATAACAGACCGAACTGGATGGACAGATGTAAACTGTTACAAGGATTGTGTACAATAAATTGTGAAGCGTTTTTCTTTAATGTGTTTTTATTATATAGTTGGTGTGGAAAAATGTATGTACAGTCAGGTCCATAAATATTGGGACACCGACACAATTTAACTTTTTTGGCTCTATACACCACCGCAATGGATTTGAAATGAAACTAACAAGATGTGCTTTAACTGCAGACTGTCAGCTTTAACTTGAGGGTATTTACATCCAAATCAGGGGAACGGTGTAGGAATTATAACAGTTTGCATATGTGCCTCCCACTTGTTACAGGGCCAAAAGTAATGGGACAATTGGCTTCTCAGCTGTTCCATGGCCAGGTGTGTGTTATTCCCTCATTATCCCAATTACAATGAGCCGATAAAGGGTCCAGAGTTAATTTCATGTGTGCTAATTGCATTTGGAATCTGTAGCTGTCAACTCTCAAGATGAGATCCAAAGAGCTGTCCCTATCAGTGAAGCAAGCCATCATTGGGCTGAAAAAACAAAACAAACCCATCAGAGAGATATCAAAAACATTAGGCGTGGCCGAAACAACTGTTTGGAACATCCTTAAAAAGAAGGAACGCACTGGTGAGCTCAGCAACACCAAAAGACCTGGAAGGCGACGGAAAACAACTGTGGTGGATGACCGAAGAATTGTTTCCCTGGTGAAGAAAACACCCTTCAGAACAGTTGGCCAAATCAAGAACACTCTCCAAGAGGTAGGTGTATGTGTGTCAAAGTCAACAATCAAGAGAAGACTTCACCAGAGTGAATACAGAGGGTTCACCACAAGAAGTAAACCATTGGTGAGCCTCAAAAACAGGAAGGCCAGATTAGAGTTTGCCAAATGACATCTAAAAAAGCCTTCACAGTTCTGGAACAACATCTTATGGACAGATGAGACCAAGATTAACTTGTACCAGAGTGATGGGAAGAGAAGGAAAGGAACTGCTCATGATCCTAAGCATACCACCTCATCAGTGAAGCATGGTGGTGGTGTCATGGCGTGGGCATGTATGGCTGCCAATGGAACTGGTTCTCTTGTATTTATTGATGATGTGACTGCTGACAAAAGCAGCAGGATGAATTCTAAAGTGTTTTGGGCAATATTATCTGCTCATATTCAGCCAAATGCTTCAGAACTCATTGGACGACGCTTCACAGTGCAGATGGACAATGACCCAAAGCATACTGCAAAAGCAACCAAAGAGTTTTTTAACCCCTTAAGGACACGGCCATATTTCACCTTAAGGACCAGGCCATTTTTTGCAAATCTGACCAGTGTCACTTTGTGTGAATAACTTTAAGGCTACTTTCACACTAGCGTTCGGAGCGGATCCGTCTGATGTTTCATCAGACGGATCCGCTCCGATAATGCAGACGTTTGCATCCGTTCAGAACGGATCCGTCTGCATTATTACTTAGAAAATTTTCTAAGTCTGAAAGTAGCCTGAGCGGATCCGTTCAGACTTTACATTGAAAGTCAATGGGGAACGGATCCGCTTGAAGATTGAGCCATATGGTGTCATCTTCAAGCGGATCCGTCCCCATTGACTTCCATTATAAGTCTGGACGGATCCGCTCGCCTCCGCACGGCCAGGCGGACACCCGAACGCTGCAAGCAGCGTTCAGGTGTCCGCTCACGGAGCGGAGGCTGAGCGCTGGCAGGCGGATGCATTCTCAGCGGATCCGCCTCCACTGAGAATGCATTAGGGCCAGACGGATGCGTTCGGGGCCGCTCGTGAGCCCCTTCAAACGGAGCGCACGAGCGGACACCCGAACGCTAGTGTGAAAGTAGCCTAAAGCGCTTTGACTTATCCAGGCCATTCTGAGAGATTTTTTTTCGTCACATGTTGTACTTCATGACACTGGTAAAATGGAGTAAAAAAAATTCATTTTTATTTATAAAAAAATACCAAATTTACCAAAAATTTGCTAATTTCCAAGTTTCAATTTCTCTACTTCTATAATACATAGTAATACCTCCAAAAATAGTAATTATTTAACATTCCCCATATGTCTACTTCATGTTTGGATCATTTTGGGAATTTCATTTTATTTTTTGGGGACGTTACAAGGCTTAGAAGTTTAGAAGAAAATCTTGAAATTTTTCAGAAAATTTCTAAAACCCACTTTTTCAGGACCAGTTCAGGTCTGAAGTCACTTTGAGGCTTACATAATAGAAACCACCCAAAAATGACCCCATTTTACAAACCACACACTTCAAGGTAATCAAAACTGATTTTACAAACTTTGTTAACCCTTTAGGTGTTCCACAAGAATTAATGGAAAATAAAGATAAAATTTCACTTTTTGGGCAGATTTTCCATTTGAATCCATTTTTTCCAGTTACAAAGCAAGGGTTAACAGCCAAACAAAATGGCCGTGATTCTGTAGTTTACAGAAACATCCCATATGTGGTCATAAACTGCTGTACGGGCACACAGCAGGGCGCAGAAGGAAAGGAACACCATATGGTTTTTGGAAGGCAGATTTTGCTGGATTGGTTTTTTGACACCATGTCCCATTTGAAGCCCCCTGATGCACCCCTAGAGTAGAAACTCCAAAAAAGTGACCCCATTTTGGAAACTACAGGATAAGGTGGCAGTTTTGTTGGTACTATTTTAGGGTACATATGATTTTTGGTTGCTCTATATTACACTTTTTGTGAGGCAAATTTTCAAAAAATAGAAATTCTGAAATTTCATCTCCATTTGCCATTAACTCTTGTGGAACACTTAAAGGGTTAACAAAGTTTTTAAAATCCGTTTTGAATACCTTGAGGGGTGTAGTTTCTTAAATTGAGTCACTTTTTGGAGTTTTTACTCTAGGGGTGCATCGGGGGGGGGGCTTCAAATGGGACATGGTGTCAAAAAACCAGTCCAGCAAAAACTGCCTTCCAAAAACCATATGGCATTCCTTTCCTTCTGCGCCGTGTGGCCATGCAGTTTTATATTTCTGTAAACTACAGAATCAGGGCAATAAATATTGAGGTTTACAGTGATTGTAGGAGTGGCTCACTTCCAATTCATTATGGTGAGGTGCTACTAGCTAGACTTGACACCTTACCTCAATCAAAAAAATATATTTCTAGAAAAGGGATAAGCGAGCACTCACACTATGGCGTCAAATGCGATTGATTTATTAATAAAACAATTGTAAATGTAAATAAAATATTTGAAATATATTAGAATAATAGCAGCATAGGTAATATCAATAACAGCATTAAATAGTAGCGGCAATCCAATGTCACAATAATGGCAGCAACTCTGTGTTTGTTCCCTGTGTCTTGTCCGTGTTCTGTGATGTGCCGGGGTGTGATCTAAAAAATGTTGTTCTGATAATTGATCATATCTATTATTTACTGGTATTGACTATAGGTTTCCCGTGTTTCCTATCTCTCTATTTGTGATATCACTATTTTGTGTACTTTCTCCATTTTTGGGATTTTTGAGATTTCTCTCGATGTTTAATATTCTGAATATGAGATGTGGAATCATCCCGAAACGCGTCTGGTAGATTCATATCGGATATCTTTGTAATACCTCCACTAAAAATAACGAAAAAGCATGGCCATGCAATCTTAAGTCTACAGGAGCCGAACATTGAATTCAATTGCTCAGACCTTCGCTACCTACTAACATTGGGATTACGTCAGCAAAGAGAAAGCGAAAGTCTCACCTGAACCATTGCGATACTTGGATACTGCCAGTTGGAGACACGTGAAGTGAGACGCTACAGCGCCTTCCGCACCACTTGCACCATTCGCCTCCTGGGACAACTTGATAGCAGCCCATTCTGAAATACACAGAAGGAGGTAAGATAAATTTATACTTACTGGCTTACAACCCAAAGTCAACAATTAAGATTTATATAGCGAGTTGGAATATCAAGACGCAACCGCCGTCTTTGTGACTATATACATCAATATAAACAATAAACGCACTGGATATTATCAAATACTAACTATATTTTTGGAGATTTTTTTACACCAATCACGTGTGACCAGGATTACTGTTGACGTCTATTATTAGGACAATTGTATATCCATTTTTGGAATTGTTGGAGTTTTTATTATATTTTACTTTTTATTTTTTTTCAACATCTTCCACTATTTTTTTGCTTTTTTTTTTATCACTTATACCATTTTATTTTGTTATATTTATCAATCAACTTGATCTATATTTATTTGTACCAACATACCAGGAACATCTAGGTGACCTCTTATTGCTGCCATTATTGTGACATTGGATTGCTGCTACTATTTAATGCTGCTATTCTAATATATTTCAAGTATTTTATTTACATTCACAATTGTTTTATTAATAAATCAATCGCATTTGACGCCATAGTGTGAGTGCTCGCTTATCCCTTTTCTAGAAATATTGAGTTTTGTTTGGCTGTTAACCCTTGCTTTGTTACAGGAAAAAATGGATTGAGGTAGGGTATCATTTTTGTAGGATGAGATGACTGTTAGATTGGCACTATTTTGGGGGGCATACGACTTTTTGATCGCTTGCTATTACACTTTTTGTGATTTTAAGGTGACAAAAAATTGCTTTTTTGACACTTGATTTTATTTTTGACGGTGTTCACCTCGGGGTTTAGGTCATGGGGTATTTTTATAAAGCAGGTTCTTACGGACGCGGCGATACCAAATGTCCTTTTATTTTTACATTTAACAAAGCATTTTTGAAACACAAAAATCATGTTTTAGTCAGAGCCATAGTTTTATTTTTTCGGCCATTGTCTCATGTAGGGGCTCATTTTTTTGCTGGATGAGGTGACTGGTACTATTTTGGCATACATACAACTTTTTTGGGAAGTAAGGTGGGCAGAATTTGAATTTCATCATAGTTTTTATTTTTATTTTTTATGGCGTTCACCGTGCAGGGAAAGTAACATGACCGTTTTATAGATCAGGTCATTATGGACGCGGTGATATCAAACGTGTAGGGAATATTTTTTTTTTAATCAGTGATAAATGGGTCTGATGTCTGTATAGTACAGTACACTATATAAAGTACTGTATTTTCACTTTACAAAGCCTGATCAGACTTCTGCTAAAGGCAGAAGGCTGATCAGCACCATGGACAGCCAGACGCCTGTTAAGGCGTCCGGCTGCCATGGTAACCATCACTCGCTGCCACAACAGAGCAGCGGGTGATGGGGAGGGAGGGGGGCCCCCTCCCTCTGTGATCCCGTCGAGAATCGGGGGCTGAAAAGGCACAGCAGCCCCTGATGGGAGAGGGAGGGAGCTCCCTCCCTGTTAACCCCCTTCCATACAGTGGTCCCTAAGGACCGTGGCATGGAAGGGGGTTAAACGCCTGACATCTGTGTGATATCAGGCCGTTTCAAGCAGAGTGTCAGCAAAATGAGAGGGAGGGAGGGCGGTTGATCGCGCTCCCGCCTGCACTGCCTGCAACCCCCATTCCCCTGCTGCGCTTGCTGGCACATCACAAAGGGGGCTGCAGGGGGGGGTTAAACATAACCGCGGGGATCAAAAACTTCCAAAAGCGCTGCAAACCGCAGGTCTGAATTGACCTGCGGTTTGCAGCGATCACGGATACGGGGGGGTCACAGGACCCCCGCTCGGCATTGACCAAGGGTGCCTGCTGATTTCAGCAGGCACACGGTTCCGATCACCGCCCGCCGCGCAGCGATCGGAACTACACAGGACGTACCTGTACGCCCTGTGTCCAAAACGGGTTAAGGGAAAGAAGTGTAATGTTATGCAATGGCCAAGTCAATCACCTGACCTGAATCCGATTGAGCATGCATTTCAGTTGCTGAAGACAAAACTGAAGGGAAAATGCCCCAAGAACAGGCAGGAACTGAAGACAGTTGCAGTAGAGGCCTGGCAGAGCATCACCAGGGATGAAACCCAGCGTCTGGTGATGTCTATGCGTTCCAGACTTCAGGCTGTAATTGACTGCGAAGGATTTGCAACCAAGTATTAAAAAGTGAAAATTTGATTTCTGAATATTATGTCCCATTACTTTTGGTCCCTTAACAAGTGGGAGGCACATATGCAAACTGTTGTAATTCCTACACCGTTCACCTGATTTGGATGTAAATACCCTCAAATTAATACAGTTAAAGCACATCTTGTTCGTTTCATTTCAAATCCATTGTGGTGGTGTATAGAGCCAAAAATGTTAGAATTGTGTTGATGTCCCAATATTTATGGACCTGACTGTCTGTAAATGCATGTATGTCAGTCTAAGTCCAAGAGAAATCCAGAAGGACTGATGCATCTTCTGTTACCCCCCTTTTGCCTAGAAGGTAGCATAGGGGATGGAGATTGGCAACACATACATGCTCTGCCAAACAAAGCATGCATGTGCATAGGGGAGTCAAGAAGAATAGCTATTGGCCAAATGAGTGTTCATCTATAGCTGGTGGTGTCTGGGCACCTTTTAATCTGTCTGTCCTGTGTTGCAGTGAATGAGTTTCATGCTTTATCTCAAATCACCTATTTTAGGGTGGATTCACGTAGATTTTTTGTGGTTTTTCATCACTTAGAATTTTTAAAAACAAAACAACAAACGCCACAAAAATCTGTATTTTAAGAAAACCTTACACAAACCGGCACTGAAAAGAAAAGCGGATAAGACGATATGCATGCCCCCTGTAACGGTCGTAAAACTTGTTTCTTATTATTTTACATGTATCTGATAAAATTCTTAAACCCAAGTACTTTCAGTCTGATCATGTTCTTGAGTTATCTTGTTTGAAATCAGTGTTCCTTTAGCTCGTTTCCACGTGATTTTTTTGTCTCGTACATTAAAAATGTTGTTGCCGATTGCGACAGACTCTGCAGCTTTCTCGACCCAGACCGGCGAACTTCTGACCAGATCCTAACACGGACAATGCTTCTAGGTGAAAATATCTTTGTGAAATGGCGCGCCTCTGTATGAAATCAAACGTACAGTACATACCCATAGCAGGCTATGGACACAGTACTACAGATCCGTATTACGCCACTGTGCATGAGACCTTAGGCGCCGGGTATGTGGACTCTTTTGCGGGCCGAATTTGGTGCAGACTGTGCGAAAGGTCCGACAGCCACTCTGAATCTGCCCCCCATTGTTTTGAATGGAGGCAATGCTGTAGATTATCAGACCACGATTTATAGCCGCAACCGCACCCAGAAAGGACATGACGTTTGTTCTGCGCAATGGCACTGTGGACAACACTTGAAATGGCAGTGACTGTCCACTTGCAGTTTAGCTCTAGTCAATGGAACTAAACGGCAAGAGGGTCTGCGGCATTTAAAGAGTCACTGAGCTTTCAACATACGATATATAAGGGACCGTGCGACTCTCCACTAACCAATCTTCTTAATCTCGAATCCTCCGACTGCGTAGGTATCAAGCGAACACCAAATTTGCCCCTGACAAAGCTTTGGCGAAACCCGGGTCGGGCAGGATTATCGGGTTGAGAGTTGTTTTATGCTGTTTGTCAACCTACTCTTGTGAGTATATGAAGAATTTTATGTAAAAGTAATTAGCGGTGTTGCAGTATTGGAGTTTTTATGCTCTAGTAGACCACAGAAGAAAAAAGAGAATCGAGGAAAGTTCAGTGGAAAAATTTTATTTGATGTGCCTAACTCCTACCTGCCCCTGTGAGTATAACAGCTGAAAGAGCGTGTAGGGAGCTAATACGGTACTTCACTATTAGTGCGCTTCCCTCCGCAGGAGCTGTAGTGGGAGGAAGATATTTGGGAATTTGGTGTTTGCTTGATACCTACGCAGTCAGAGGATTCGAGATTAAGATGATTGGTTAGTGGAGAGTCACGCGGTCCCGAATATATTGCATACTGACATTGTGAATTTAACCCACTTCACTACTGGGACCTGCAGCGGTAAAACCGTTGATCACGTATTTTTTTTATTGAGCTTTCAACATACTTTGCATTATTAGTACAGTGTGTACATGAGGAATAACACTATTTTTGCCCATTATATCACTTACATCTGGCATTTTTTTAAAGCAGATTTTCTATTCTTGCTGAATATCTGGTTTGCAGTTCTCTCAGACTTGGTGGGTGGAGAGTAGCTGCCATCCACTGCACACAAAGTAGAGGACAATCTCCTGCCTAACCTTCTCTTACTTGCCCAAAGCAGACCCAGGATCATGTAGTCCATTACGGAGAGGTACTGACCAGTGTGCTGTGCTATAACCTTACTATGTAGCTGTGCAGTCTGTCTTCATTTAGAAAATGTCTCACTGATAAAACCTATTACAAAGTTTCTTGTGATCACTTGTACTATTGATTTATGCAAAGTTGTGTGAACAGTTAGTGACCATTTAAATTAAAAAACTGTAGCAGAAACACCTCCTGCAAAAGCTTCCATGTGCACTAGCGGTCTGGCCAGTTTCACGTGAGCGTGCTCAGTCCAGGAAATATAATTTATGATGCTTTAAATTCTTGATTGACGTGGGTCTGCTGTACTGTACTCACATTATGCTGTGACTGCAGCGCAGAACACCCGCGGTCAGGCAGGAACTCTGCATCATAAATCATTGTAATGCTGTGAGGTCAGTGTTCCGTCCGGAAAAGGCAGCCATCACACGAAACGTGTTTCCTGGACCCGACATGCTTGTGTGAAACCGCCCTAACTAAGTTTTTAAAGGGGTTATCGAATATCATTTAACAGTTCCCCCATGTGCTGGGCCCTTCAGAGAGAATATACTTGTCCCCGCTCTCTGCGCCGCTTCTGGTCCCTGCACCGCTGCTTCTCCCTGTACACGGATGAAAACATCCGGTGTCGGTGGAGCAGTCAATGGCAGTCAGGGACAAGCAGTCACCCGCGATGCTAGGGAGGCTCGTCACCTCCTGCCATTGGCTGCTACCCCCCCCCCCCCCTCCCACATCGGATGTTTGACATTGGATAACCCCTTTAAGGCATAATTTTATCTTTTAAAGGGATTGTTTGAGATTAAGCAGAAGATGACATAAAATAAGAAACTAAGCGTTAGGGCTCATGCACGCTAACTTTTTTTTTTTTTTCCTTTTCTCCCCTCTGTTCCGTTTTCCCTCCCCCCTTGTGGCCCATATGCGGAACCATTCACAATGGTTCTGCAAAAAAAAAAAAAAATGGAAATGACTGTGTGCATACCTTTTCTGTATGTCCACATGGCCGTTCTACAAAAAAGATAGAACATGTCCTATTATTGTCTGTTTTGCGGACAAGGATAGGCATTGTTACCATGGATACGCAAAAAAAACTGATGCAATATGGATGTCACATGGACATCATTTGTATTACTCGCTGCTCTGATGTATCTTTTGAAGTGATCGGGCATGTGTTGCAAATTCTGTCGTGCAGAGCTTTCCCCTCAAAGCAACTAATACAGCGACTGAACACTCATTGACCCCATTGTAAGTTGTAAATGGAAGCCATGACAGTGTGAACATAGCCTAAAAGAAAGTAGTAGGTAAGTGCCCGGAGGGTGGGCCCAAGCCACTCTATCCCCCCGCCCCGGTCCTCCGGACTGCCAACACTCCAACTCCTTGATTGACAAGTAGGAGAGGGAGGAGCAGGCAAAAGGAAGCAGGAGGAGCAAGGGGGCACAGAGTGGCTTGTCTGCCTTTGGTGCACTTAACTGATCCTTTGCATATGGATTAAAAGTTTCTCCAGAATGAAGCAACAGATTGCTAAATGAAAGGTATCATTACATTGGGTTCAGCTAGCCCTACATGGCACTGTGCCTGCTTTATCAGTGAATTTCCTGGTGGCAGGCTCCGTGTAAAGGGAATCTGTTGGCTCTGCAATGAGCAGGACACTGGTACGGTGGCCAATGATGCAGTGGGTCAGGATAGGTGCATATAAGTCTATAAGTAGTTCGTGATGCCAATTGCAGCTTGCGCAGGTACTGTAACAGGGCCCTTTAAGATGTAATAACTCACGTACCAGGTGAGGAATGCCAGAGGGGGATAATGTCTCTGTGTAGTAGGTATTGTAGTGTCAACGGTGTCTCCTACCTGGGTACGGCTGGACTCCTGGATCCTGGCTCACTTGCAATAAATTTGAGTGTGGTCAGTAGGAGTAATTGAGGAATGAATGCAATCCTGACAGGAAATATAATCCAACTCGTCTTTACTTAGTGCAGCTTGAATCCATACAGAATTCAGCAATAGTCTTATTGCCAATACCTGCTGGGACCTATGTGGCAGGAATTAATATATATTCTGCTTCTTGTCATATGCCTAGAGAATCTGGCAGGTATCTATCTTCTGCTCTGTCTGTAGTCTGCTTGGTATGGGCCTGACTAGCTGAAGGAGGTATTTGGCTTCTCCTGGTCTCTGGATAAGTAACTCACAGTTCTGCTCGCAGGGAATGGCTTCCTGGAGATGGCTGCTTGCTTGTCCACCAGCACTGAGGTAGATGACTCAGGCTGGAAAGAATGATCCTGGGCCTCAGCCAAGGCTGGATCCTAGGTTGGGATCCCTGTTTCTGGGAGCTCCTACCAACACAGCCTTCCCCAAGCAGGGGGCTGGTACACACTAAACTAACTTCCTTCTCCTCATGAGGTAGGATGTGGAAACATTCCACTCCTCCTCAAAGAGGGGGGAAGCTAGCCTGGAATGACCTATTCCAGTCTAGATATACTAACTGGCTATGGTCTGCTACATACTGCTGCCACCTGCTGGTGTACATGGAAATTACAGCATGGTATATCAAACAGGCCTGGAAAATGTGTATAATGGAAATGCACAGTTACATTACACAAGATGACAATACATATGCACCTGACATGATGCAGTGGGGAGACAGAAGTTTAGTGACATACTTCAGGATGTTACAGCTCCATGACAGTAAGCGGTGTGTAATGTATAGGATGCTGAGTGAGTCCGCTTATGTCATTTTTATCTTCATACTTGCATTCCGACGCAAGTGCGTGTGAAGATTAAAAATAATCGGACTCTGCACCCATATACTATACATAGCTTACTCTAGTTTGGGAAATTTGCAGTGCTCTTGTTAAACAGGACCTGTCACCTCTCCTGACTTCCTGTTTAATGTGCGTACAATTAGCAAATTCCTCTATTACTCCTACTAGCACCACACTCCTTTTATTGCAAGCGATCCAGGAGTCCAGCTGTACCCAGGTAGGAGACACCGTTGACACCATTACCACTACCATACAGAGACATTACACCACTCTGGCATTTCTAAACTGGGACGTGCGTTATAACATCTTTGAAGGGCCCTGCGACAATACCCTGCGCATGCTGCAATTGGCGTCACAAACAAAACTATAAACTATCACCTACACCTGACCCAGCCATTACATAATTTGGTGTCAGAGTGCGTACCCCGGTCCAGCTCATTGCACATATCCACAGCCTGCTACTGATATGCAATCTCCAAGCAAAGCGTTGTCACATGCTCAGACACACGTGCCCGGCTGTACGCACAAAGGCATCACTATTTTTAAACCCCTTCTGTCGCCATATGCCAGCTGTATGTCTTCTCCATATCTGGTCCTGGAAACTGAACATCCAATTCGAAAATGTCTCCACCAAAAACTTCACAGCCCCGGTATGGAAATCCTATTGTTACTTTGCCCCCCCTGACTTTTCAGACTCTGTACGGCTACAGGACAACATTTTTTTTATAATGACAGTCTATGGTGTCACACTGTAACATGCAACATGCTGCGGCACAACAGTTGCACAAAGATCCATTCAAGTTAGAGTTTTGTGCAACAACATAGACTATCATTGTGACACCTTGCAGTGTAGTTGTACCCCTTTTGTCACACGACAAATGGCGTTGTGTAGCCGTACCCTTAGGGTGGTCATTAGTTTTGAGTGAATAGGGTTTGGAATGTTGTATCCGAACCCAATTTATTTGAAAACTTCGTATGCAATATCTCCTCTGTCCTACCGTAAATGTGTATGAGATCTGGAGGTCTTGGCGTATTGTCCCAAATATCACAACACTTGCTTTGTCTCGCATCTATGACGTGACGCCTCATTTGTTCGCATAAATTAGTGTCAAAAATCCGAAGTTGAATTCAGTTTTGTTAATGAGGCAGGAATCGGAGCTCAGCTTTGGATTTTGACACTCTAATTTATGCGAATAAACGAAGTGTCACGTCATAGACACAAGACGAAGCAAGTCCAAAGACCTCTGAGGAGTCCATACATTTTGCGGTAGGACAGAGGCTATATTGTTCGCGAAGTCTACAAACCTGGTTTCGATACAGCAATCTCCATTTGCTCAACACTAGTGGTCATGCGCAACAGTGAAACGTTTATCAATTGACAATTTCAACCAAAACGATCATTTGTTGGGTG
Organism: Bufo bufo; assembly: GCF_905171765.1. NCBI lineage: Eukaryota > Metazoa > Chordata > Amphibia > Anura > Bufonidae > Bufo > Bufo bufo. Next base: position 160,761,861 of record NC_053397.1, read on the forward strand.
AAATTTAACAACAATAGATGGCTTTAGCTCGGTTTCATTAAACACGTATGGCCAATTTGAGCAGCTGTAACGGCCAATATGGATTGAAAGGTCATCCACCAGATGGTTGGTGATTCACCTGCTGTTCAACCATCTTTTATGGAATATGTATGGTCGTCGACCAGATGGTGGTTCAACCATGTTCTATGGAATGCGTATGGCCAGCTTACGTCTGTCTTCATTTTAGTTTTGGAAGATGGTTACATGTGGCCCCTCACTGCAAAGCAGCATTGCCAGCTTATTTTTTATTTTCTGCCAAGAAAGCAGGTAAAGTCCATCAGGATCTTTACCCTCGTAATACAGGGTTCAATAGAAGTATATCTCCTGCACACTCCATGGCCTGGCAGTTGTGAGCCTTCTTCTGTGACCAGGGAATAACAGTTGGTGCCAGTTTTGTCATGAACAATGTACCAATTATGATGACTACATCTGACAACCATAAATAAATTTCCAATAAACATAGAAACATAGAATGTGTAGGCAGATAAGAACCATTTGGCCCATCTAGTCTGCCCAATATACTGAATACTATGGATAGCCCCCAGCCCTATCTTATATGAAGGATGGCCTTATACCTATCCCATGCATGCTTAAACCCCTTCACTGTATTTGCAGCTACCACTTCTGCAGGAAGGCTATTCCATGCATCCACTACTCTCTCAGTAAAGTAATACTTCCTTATATTACTTATATTATTAGTCAGATTAATGAGACATATGCATGTTATAGTCTGAGTTGGCAATTTACCCCAGCCCCCCCGATATTGTGTGAGGTTACAAACCATAGCCAAATGAAACCCTATAAGGCTATGTTCACATGGTGAATTTTGCCAATTTCAAAATCCGGCTAGATTTCCATGGGACAAACACTCTGCTTTCTGCTGCATTTATTAAATTTAAATGCAGTGGATCCACCTGTGGTTTTAAAATCCATTCAATGGGGCAAATCTACGAGCAGACTCTGACCTGATTTCAGCATGGAAACTGCAGCAAGTATGGATATGTGCATTCTTGCTGTAGTCTGGAAAACTATGTAAATCCACCGCTGTGTGGGAGACAGTTTAGGAGTGGAATCTGCACTGAAATTTTGTGGACAAAATCTACAATGTGAAAATAGCCTAATGCCTGATTCACACAACCGGGATCGGTCTACGAAACATGGCTGTGTGTCAGCTGCCTCTCCCAAACCGACCTGACTGCATCATAGAGATTTATAATGGTCAGTTCCTATCTGATCATGGGTATAATGTACTGTACTCAGATCATTATGCACATCATTGTGAGTACAGTATAATAGACCCGCAATCTGATAGGAACTGAATAGGCACCTTTGGCAATCAGTGGAGGTCCAATTCCGACACTGCCATGAAAATTGAAGGCTTTTCTGCCAATACAACTTTGTTAGCAGAGGTGCAATGACCATCTATCTGCTTTGAGCCCTGTACTCAGTAGGGTTCACTGAACTGTTTTAGACACAGGTTTGGTATCTCCTTGGTTCATTTTGGTGGTGTAGAGTGTCGGTCTGCCCTTGCGCTCAATCATAGTCAATGTTCACATCTCATATCAATGGCACGTGGTGCTCCACAGTTTGTCACTTATTCACAATGGTTCCAGTTGTCCACACACAATACACTTTCACCACAGCAACACGCGAACAGTTCACAAACTGCACAGTTTTAGAAATGCCGCCACCCTTGGTCTGAAAGCCAATAATCATCCCTTTTTTGCCACTTTGATAAATGGTCCCTTTTACCCATGACCGCAACGAGGGATATGTGTCCAGACAGCCTATAGCACACTATATATACCCACCAAGCCAACTCATGACACGTGAGATATGTGCTGCTGTCAAAAGTATTACGTGGTCATAATAATGTGTCTCGACTGTGTAAAACAAACTGCAAATGCTAATACAATACTTAAATAATTTATCTACAGTGTGTCAAAGAGTAATCGTAAACTGGTTCAATACGTAGTGTGAACAGAATACAGACTGTAGTGGCAGTTGAGTTCCAAACATGTTTTGCCATTGACTTCTTCTGTGGTGATAAGGATGTTAGGAAAGGGACCAAGCTGCTGATCTGAAGGGACCTAGGGCCTTCAAAGTGTACAATCCGCTTAACAAAGCAATGATGGCTGAGTGGAAACATCCAGAAAGAGGGCCCTATCCTTTTCAAGCGATTTAAAACTATGTTGACCATTAAGGAAGATAAGTTTGCTTGGTGCGAAGTTGTCTCGGCGTACTGTAGTACCATCTCATGATGGCTCCAACCTGCAGGAACTCTCGGTCAGTTGGTGAAACTGTTAGTGCAGGCAAGTAAGGCTACTTTCACACTGGCGTTTTGGTTTCCGTTTGTGAGATCCGTTTCAGGGCTCTCACAAGCGGTCCAAAACTGATCAGTTTAGCCCTAACGCATTCTGAATGGATAAGGATCCGCTCAGAATGCATCAGTTTGCCTCCATTCCGCCTCCATTCTGCTCTGGAGGAGGACACCAAAATGCTGTTTGCAGCGTTTTGGTGTTCGCCTGACGAAGCGGAGGCAAACGGATCCGTTCTGGCACACAATGTAAGTCAATAGGGACGGATCCGTTTTCACTGACACAATATAGCACAATTGAAAACGGATCCGTCCCCCATTGACTTTCAATGGTGTTCAAGACGGATCCGTTTTGGCTATGTTCCAGATAATACAAACGGATCTGTTCTGAACGGATGCATGCGGTTATATTATCTGAACGGATTTGTCTGTGCAGATCCATGACGGATCCGCACCAAACGCGAGTGTGAAAGTAGCCTAAATTATCGTTTCTGCCCAGAAACAGCACTCTTCTGCCCAGAAACAATGCAGCTGTATGAGGAGTAGTGATCGCTCGATCTCATACTATGAAGGTGATCTCTACATGTAAATCCATCGCTTCACGTCCACTTAATGAGTAGCCAGTTGTCGAGAAAGAACGCTTCCTTCCCAATAATCGGCTGCTCCTCTGGCGGTGTAAACACATAGTTAGTTCACATGGCAAAATCAGCGGCAGAAAAACTAGCGGCAGATTACTAGGCTGTTTTTTGGTGGCAGATTTGGAATTTGGTGGAGTTTTTACAAGAGTATTAGAGGAGTATTTTGTTGACTTCCCTCTACTTCCCCATTGACTTCTATGAAATCCTCAATCAAATCTCCTACCAAGAAGCACTTTTCAAATTAGGTACTGAAAAACATCTTCTACCATTTTACAGTGTGTACACAAGATGGATTTTTTAACATTAAAGTCAATGGAAAAACAGTTGGTAACTTTTGAAAGTGGATTTAGCAGCTAAAATGCCCGGTGGCAGATTTTTGCAGTGTGAACATAGCCCTAATCTGCTACCTTAGCTTAGGTGTAGGTTGCTGTGGCTGTTAATGAAGTGGCCAAGTTTCTTTGGAATTCCATTTTACATACTGGAAAGGATATACTATATTTTCTGTGGTATGGTGTGTATAATTCTGCTACCCAGCAGGTTAAATTTGCCTCTGAATGGCCCTCTCTACCACTGCCAGACACTCTTTTTGGCTCAAGCCATGGGGACAATGCCTCTAAATATCATTTATTTGTCCTCCTTTACTGAATCTGAGCTTGAAAAGCTTATTAAGGGTCTGATGGGAAAAAAGGGTAAATCCCTTCTGTAGTCCTTTCAAGTGAGGAAAAGGCAGCGTATAAGCAATAGGTGTCCCAAGAGTCCTGAACATCAAAGATCCTAGTTTCACAAAGGCTCGAAGTCCCATAGAGGGGTACTCGCTGCCACAGAGGCAATAACAAGGAGAGAAAATCTGAATTCTGATACCAGATTCTCTCATTTAAAATTAGTGGCAAGTTGGAATTCTGTAGGAGGTTGTCTTTGCTTTTTCATTGATGCTCGGATCTCTTCAATTCCTTGGGTCATTATCATCATTCACTTTAGCTACTTAAAGGGAACCGGTCATCAATTTTATGCTGCCCATACTATCAGCAGAATAAAGTAAAGACAGGCAAATTGATTTCAGCGTTCTATCATTCTAAGTTAAAAGCAAGTGGTTGCCGAGAACCAACATCACAAACATTGCTGACTAGGCCTGGAAAAGAGTCACGGTCACCTGAGAAGAGTCCTGGTGATGACCCGCCCACCTGCTGATGACTGACAGTCTTTCTTCTACCTAGTTTTCTCCCTTTCTGTCTAGAAGAGAACTGCCAATCATGAGCAGATGGGCAGGAGAGAAGGAGATTATGAATAACCAGGACTCTTCTCCAGTAGATTTGACTCTTTTCCAGGCCTGGGCTGTAATGATTATGATGCTGGTTTTCGGCAACCACTTACTTTTAGGTCATGAGTGACACAGCGCTGAGATCAGCATTTCTGTCACTATTATATGCTGCCCCCAGTGAGGTCAGCATAAAGTTAATGACAGGTTCCCTTTAAGTCTTTAGAAGAATGGGGGTCATTTATTATAGACCAGCGGTTTATGCCAGTCTTTGATATCCCCTGCAGAGAGGACATGCTTAAATTATGACTAGGTGCAGGCTTTGTCATAAATTGGGCGCATCCTCTGGCAGTCTGTGCACCTAGATTGAAATCTATTCCAGCCCTTAGCTGGAGTAGATTTCAGTAGTCATTTACACCAGAAAACTGGCATAGATAATAGTAAATTTGCCAGGGCTGATGGTCCCACCTCCATCACACACCAGTGCCAAGATGATGTAGAAACGCTGAGGGTGCTTGGGGGAGGTTTGTGACTTTATGCCAGCTTCTGACGGAGGGGGTCATAATAACTGACCCTCAATATCTCCAGAAGAGTGTGTCTGGGGAAGTTCCCAGATCCGAAGCAGGTGTAGGAGTCTACTTCCGAAACCCTCTGGAAAATAAAGTTACCTCAACTGACACATTTGAAAAAGAAATTACACATGAAGACAATCGGGTCTGTGCTGTCTATTCTAGAACCAAGAGACTAAATGGCCAATCTGGATTTGAAGAAACCCTACCTTCGTGTTCCAATTTCTCATTTTCACAGAAAATTCCTGAGAACTGCTGTTCAGAGGGAGAGTGACCTATAGTTCACTGTTTTCCCTTTCAGAATATCCTCAGCATCTCTCTACAAGGTCATTGTAGCTATAGCGGTATCTCTTAGGACTTGAGGGCTATCCATTGTCCCATACTTAGACAACTGGTTCATAAAGGTGTCATCAGAAGAGCTCCTGCTGACCATTTTTGTTTAATTCTCTCCTTTTTTAATCAGATAATGTTTATTGACTGTTTACAATTGTTATGTCTTACAAACCAAAGAAATTTCCTCCCCTCACAACTACATCCTGTATGCAGTCCATAATAAACTAATATCATCCATCACGTGGTCTTGTAAATATAAGAGTGGATGGATGTATATGAACCTTTGGGGGTATTACTGTATATACGATGTCCAACAATAATATGCTCCTGTCACAAACTTACCTGTCTGGGCTCCAGCGCAGCGGTCTCTGGCTTCGGTGTGGCAGCGCCGGGTGAGACGCACTGTCGGGCCACGTCCCCTGTTGATGTGGTCGCATCCCTAGCAATAGAGCACAATGCTCTGTTGCATGCTCTGGGGGAGAAGGGCGGCGGGCTCAGTTGCAGCACAGTTGTCCAGTTACTTTGAAGATTGAAAAGTGTCCTATGGAGCGCAGAGTCCACAGACCTATCAGGTTCTGATCCAGGGACTCGGCACTCTATTTAAAGGGAATCTGTCACTAGCATATTAGCAAAAAAATTTTAATGAATCCATGTGTAATAAAGTACCTTATTTCCATATGTCTTGTTATTTTTATTCTGTCTTGTCATTTCTTCAAAAAAACGCTTTTTATGATATTCAAATGAAGCTGTAAGGAGCCCAGAGGGGCGTTATTCTTTGTCCACGGTGCCCAGGAACGCCCCTCTGAAGTGCCGTGCCCGCCTAAATTTGAAAACTAGGAACTCCTCCAAGATCGCCTAAATCGCCTCCCAGAGGCGAGGCTAAGTGCCCCCCCCCCCCAGCGCCGCGCTCTGCGGCAAACACCCCCGATCCTCCTCTCGCCTGCATCCGAAATCCCGCGCAGGCGCAGTGCCGGCGATTGCCTGCGCGATGATAAGACGACTGAGTTCAACAGCGTCACTGGGCATGCGCCGATCCCAGTGACGTGTTCGCTGTTTCCTCAGCCAGCTGGGATCGGCGCATGCGCAGTGACGCTGTTGAAGCTGTTGCCCTCAGTCGTCTTATCATCGCGCAGGCAACCGCCGGCACTGCGCCTGCGCGGGATTTCGGATGCGGGCGAGAGGAGGATCGGGGGTGTTTGCCGCAGAGCGCGGCGCTGGGGGGGGGGAGCACTTAGCCTCGCCTCTGAGAGGCGATTTAGGCGATATTGGAGGAGTACTTAGTTTTCAAATTTAGGCGGGCACGGCACTTCAGAGGGGCGTTCCTGGGCACCGTGGACAAAGAATAACGCCCCTCTGGGCTCCTTACAGCTTTATTTGAATATCGTAAAAAGTGTTTTTTTGAAGAAATGACAAGACGCAGAATAAAAAGAACAAGACATATGGAAATAAGGTACTTTATTACACATGGATTCATTAAAAAAATTTTTGCTAATATGCTAGTGACAGATTCCCTTTAAATCCCCTCCTGGCAATACACCTTTACCAGTGATAGTCCTTGACTCCCAAGCTAAATTATTTGTTCCTTCAGACTTTCGCCCTAAAGTTTGGGAGGAATCTAATTGTTCTGTTCTGGCAGGTCATCCGGGTATTGCGGGGACTAAACATCTGGACTCCAGAGCCTACTAGTGGCCTACTTGGTCACGCAATGTAAGTGGCTTTGTCTCTGCGTGTGATGTGTATGCTAGGGCCAAGGTACCCAGGAGACATCCTGTAGGTTTACTTTGTCCCCTGCTAATTTCACAGAGACCTTGGACCCACACCTCTATGGACTTCATTACGGACCTTCCGCCCTCCCGGGGTAGTTGGTCATCTGGGTAGTTATAGATAGTTTCTCGAAGATATGTCATATGGTGCCATTAAAGAAACTTCCTAATGCAAAAGAATTGGCTTTGTTTGTAGACAACCTCCTTAGATTACATTGGCATACCTGAGTCCATTGTCTCGAGATTTTGGAGAGAGTTTAGCAACAAACTCGGGATCAAGCTCTCCTTCTTATCTGTGTTCTATCCCAAGACAAATGGACAAACCAAAAGGGTCAACCAGGTCTTAGAGCAGTTTTTAAGGCGTTTTGTTGCTGACTGCCAAAATGAGTGGGGAAGGTTTTTACCTATAGTGCATATTAACAACCATGTCAGCTCCTCTAGTGGCATCTCACCTTTTTATTATAACTATGGTTTTAATCTGCATTTTTCTTCTGTTTCTGGGTCCAGCTGTGTGAATCCTACAGTGGATGCTATTGTTAATGATCTGTGCACAGTTTGGGCTCAGGCTCATAAAAACCTGAAAAAAGCTCAAAGCATTCAATGTAAACAAGCTAATAGGAAGCTTCCTGTAAGTCCAAACTTTGTGTTGGGTGAGCTCTTCTTGCTTTCTATTAAAAATTTGCGTCTCAAAGTTCCATCTGGCAAGCTTGCTCCTAAGTTTGTTCGACCATATGGAATCATGTCTGTGGTTAAACCAGTATCTTTTCGTCTTCAGTTGCCCTCCTCGTTCAGGATACATGATGTCTTCCATAAGTCATTGCTTTAAAAAGTATGTTCCGCCTGTGATTTCTCCACCTAAACCTCCTGATCCAATGGTAATTCTGGGTGAGATGGAGTATGAGGTAGAGAAGATTCTTGACTCCCGGAAGGTTCGGGGTGCGTTGCAGTACTTAATCCATTGGAAGGGATATGGTCCTGAGGAGAGAACATTGGTGCCGGCTCAGGACATTCAGGCTCCCCGCCTAATTAGGAAATTCCGTTAAAAATTTCCATTAGAGCCTGCTCCTTATGTTGAGGGTCAGGTGGCCCCTCTTAAGATGGGGGGTAATGTCACAAACTTACCTGTCAGGCCATGCCCCTTTGTGATGCGGTCGCGTCCCTACCAACAGAGAGCAATGCTCTGTTTCTTCCTGCAACATGCGTGTTCTGGGGGAGATGGGTGGCGGGCTGAGTTACAGCCCAGCAGCCCAGTTACTTTGAAGATTGAAGAATGTCATATGGAGGGCCGAGTCCATGGACCTATCAGGTTCTTATACAGGGCGCTCTATTTAAACAGAGTCTGTCACCTACTCTGAGTGTTTTATACCACTCAGATTTCCCCCCCATTAAAATAGTACCTCTCATTTCTATCCCAAGTAGAGATCCTGAAAAAAGTACTTTATTAGGTTATGCAAATTAGCTGTCGCAAGTGCCCAGGCCCTTCAGCTATGTGCCCAGATAACCGCTCCCCTTGCGGTCCTGTCCTCCTCCTCTGGCTTGCAGATCTCACACGAGCGATGGTCACCCCCCGGGCCTGCGCATGCACACTGTTGAGAGCAGTGCCCTTGTGCGGTACTGGTGGTGGCCGACACTCACGCGAGATTTCCAAGCCAAAGGAGGATAAGGACGAAGTTGCTTTTGACCACTCTCTGCCTCGTGATTTGGTACTGTGATTACCGTCTGGTTTTGATCTCGGCTTGGCTATTTGACTAACCTCCATCTAAAGTTTTGGTACTGTATCATCCAAATGGTTCTGACCCATTTCTGTCCGACGCTGTTTTTGTCTCTGTGCGTCGTCTGTATTGCACCTTAGTAGTGTAGGCAACGTCGACTAGTTGTGGACTTGCCGCCTAGTCCTTGCACTTGTCGGGTTATATAAAGACCAAATGCTTTATATATAAAAAATATATATATATTAATGGATCAAAAGAAAAATTATTCAAATGATATTGATCTGTGAGATGGACATAAACATCTCCAAAAGTTCAAACGAGAACCTAATTATTTTGTGCAATCAGTAAAAAAAAAACAGGGTACAATCGTCTATGCAAAATATACAGTTGCAAGAAAAAGTTTGTGAACCCTTTGGAATGATATGGATTTCTGCACAAATTGGTCATAAAATGTGATCTGATCTTCATCTAAGTCACAACAATAGACAATCACAGTCTGCTTAAACTAATAACACACACAGAATTAAATGTTACCATGTTTTTATTGAACACACCCTGTAAACATTCACAGTGCAGGTGGAAAAAGTATGTGAACCCTTGGATTTAATAACTGGTTAAACCTCCTTTGGCAGCAATAACTTCAACCAAACGTTTCCTGTAGTTGCAGATCAGACGTGCACAACGGTCAGGAGTAATTCTTGACCATTCCTCTTTACAGAACTGTTTCAGTTCAGCAATATTCTTGGGATGTCTGGTGTAAATCGCTTTCTTAAAGTCATGCCACAGCATCTCAATCGGGTTGAGGTCAGGACTCTGACTGGGCCACTCCAGAAGGTGTATTTTCTTCTGTTCAAGCCATTCTGTTGTTGATTTACTTCTATGCTTTGGGTTGTTGTCCTGTTGCAACACCCATCTTCTGTTGAGCTTCAGCTGGTGGACAGATGGCCTTAAGTTCTCCTGCAGAATGACTTGATAAACTTGGGAATTCATTTTTCCTTCGATGATAGCAATCCGTCCAGGCCCAGACGCCACAAAGCAGCCCCAAACCATGATGCCCCCACCACCATACTTCAAAGTTGGGATGAGGTTTTGATGTTGGTGTGCTGTGCCTCTTTTTCTCCGCACAACTCAACTTTGGTTTCATCTGTCCACAGAATATTTTGCCAGTACTGCTGTGGAACATCCAGGTGCTCTTGTGCAAACTGTTATATGCATCGTAACTGAAATCAGCGAAAATATTGATGTAGCAACTAACGTTACACGTCCGCAAATGAGCGGGTATCTGGCTAAGTATCAAGCCAAGTAATTTATATCAATACTACATACAGTCAGGTCCATAAATATTGGGACATCGACACAATTCTAACATTTTTGCCTCTATACACCACCACAATGGATTTGAAATATAACAAACAGGATGTGCTTTAATTGCAGACTGTCAGCTTTAATTTGAGGGTATTTACATCCAAATCAGGTGAACGGTGTAGGAATTACAACAGTTTGCATATGTGCCTCCCACTTGTTAAGGGACCAAAAGTAATGGGACAGAATAATAATCATAAATCAAACTTTCACTTTTTAATACTTGGTTGCAAATCCTTTGCAGTCAATGACAGCCTGAAGTCTGGAACGCATAGACATCACCAAATGCTGGGTTTCATCCCTGGTGATGCTCTGCCAGGCCTCTACTGCAACTGTCTTCAGTTCCTGCTTGTTCTTGGGGCATTTTCCCTTCAGTTTTGTCTTCAGCAAGTGAAATGCATGCTCAATCGGATTCAAGTCAGGTGATTGACTTGGGCATTGCATAATATTCCACTTCTTTCCCTTAAAACACTTTTTGGTTGCTTTTGCAGTATGCTTTGGGTCATTGTCCATCTGCACTGTGAAGCGCCGTCCAATGAGTTCTGAAGCATTTGGCTGAATATGAGCAGATAATATTGCCCGAAACACTTCAGAATTCATCCTGTTGCTTTTGTCAGCAGTCACATCATAAATAAATACAAGAGAACCAGTTCCATTGGCAGCCATACATGCCCACGCCATGACACTACCACCACAATGCTTCACTGATGAGGTGGTATGCTTAGGATCATGAGCAGTTCCTTTCCTTCTCCATACTCTTCTCTTCCCATCACTCTGGTACAAGTTGATCTTGGTCTCATCTGTCCATAGGATGTTGTTCCAGAACTGTGAAGGCTTTTTTAGATGTCGTTTGGCAAACTCTAATCTGGCCTTCCTGTTTTTGAGGCTCACCAATGGTTTACATCTTGTGGTGAACCCTCTGTATTCACTCTGGTGAAGTCTTCTCTTGATTGTTGACTTTGACACACATATACCTACCTCCTGGAGAGTGTTCCTGATCTGGCCAACTGTTGTGAAGGGTGTTTTCTTCACCAGGGAAATAATTCTTCGGTCATCCACCACAGTTGTTTTCCGTGGTCTTCCGGGGCTTTTGGTGTTGCTGAGCTCACTGGTGCGTTCCTTCTTTTTAAGAATGTTCCAAACAGTTGTTTTGGCCACGCCTAATGTTTTTGCGATCTCTCTGATGGGTTTGTTGTGTTTTTTCAGCCTAATGATGGCTTGCTTCACTGATAGTGACAGCTCTTTGGATCTCATCTTGAGAGTTGACAGCAACAGATTCTAAATGCAAATAGCACACTTGAAATGAACTCTGGACCTTTTATCTGATTATTATAATTGGGATAATGAGGGAATAACACAGACCTGGCCATGGAACAGCTAAGAAGCCAATTGTCCCATTACTTTTGGTCCCTTAACAAGTGGGAGGCACATATGCAAACTGTTATAATTCCTACACTGTTCACCTGATTTGGATGTAAATACTCTCAAATTAAAGCTGACAGTCTGCAGTTAAAGCACATCTTGTTAGTTTCATTTCAAATCCATTGTGGTGGTGTATAGAGCCAAAAAAATTAGAATTGTGTCGATGTCCCAATATTTATGACCTGACTGTATAAATAAAAATAAGCGGGCTGGGTTTCAGTGATGGCTCACAGTCCGTGTTTTCCCTACTGACTTCTGTCACCGCTCCCCATTGAAAAACTGAGTATTGGATACATACCTATATAAGAACAGTATCACACTCTGGTATATACAGTGGAATGCAAAAGTTTTGGGCGCCCCTGGTCAAAATTACTGTTACTGTGAACACTTACAAGTTAAAGATGAAATGATTCCCAAAAGGCATAATGTTTCAACATTTTAAGCAATATCAGTGTATTATTTAGTCTTAAATAGTTCTTAAAGGATAACTGTCGTATATATATTTTTTTGGAGTATTGGATTGTGGTGATATCACCTTGGTGGCCCTATTTCAACTTTTCACTGTGTATTCAATTACCCCTTAATTCCACAGTTTTGTTCCCTGTACTGCCTACTTTTACCTGTGCTTAAAATAGGGTTGCTAGGCATGGTCCGTCTATCTGTTGAAGGATGGAGGACGCAGAAGCAGGCTGCGCGCAAGGTCACATTACTGACAGCCAGGGACTGTAAGTAAATTATTAAAGCCAGGTCCTCCCCAGCAGCTGATAACCGTGCCTGGGCTGTGTGCACTTCTCCCTGTCCCTGCGCTTGGCAGACGCTCCCTCACTCAGCAGAGCTGGAGAAGTAGAGTTGAAGCAGCGCAGACCAGGGAAGGGAGATCTGCCATCTGCTCAGTGTATAAATGAAAGCAACATGTGGTAAGAGGACCCCTTTGTGCTGCAGGAGATTAACCCTTTAAGGGGGAGGGCTCTGGTTACTGACACTTTTGGGGGGCTATTGTTACTGGCTAGTGAGGGCAGGCGGGATTAGCCTCGGGGTGAGGGCAGTGGCGGCCATCTTAACTGAATAGTGAAATTGCAGTTTTATGCAGACTGGTTGCTAAGGGCTGAATCTTATTAAATATGGGGTAATTCAGTCTAATAGTAACTGATTCTGGAATATCATGTTATTAGTAACTACATATATGAAAATTGAAATTAGGGTCTAAGTGTGACAGTTATCCTTTAAGGCTTGTTCTCAATCATTGTTAGGAAAGGCCACTTGATGCAAATTTCAAAGCTTTATAAATACCCAGACTGCTCTAAACTTGTTCCAAAAACAGCAGCCATAGGTTCTGCTAAGCAGCTGCTACTAGGTACTAACCTTGCAGGGTGCCCAAAGTTTTGCTTTAGGTACTTTTCCTTTTTTTTTTTATTCGAAAATGTTAAAGATTCAAAAAAATTTTTTGCTTAAAATAAGCAAACCAACGAAATCAGCAAGTTAACTCTAGAAATAAGCTCTTGTTTCGTAGGTGGATCTGGATCTATCCAATAAAACACAATTAATTTAGGAGCTTGATACAGCAGGATGCAGAGAATAGACAGCTGATGACCCCTCCTTCCCAGTCACTGGCAGTGCATTGATATATCCAAGAAGACAATTCAAAGGATTACAGTCTAAATTACATTAAAATACTGTGTTCAATAGAGTGGCAACATCTGACCAGTATCTTCACAGCCTAGGACAATTTCACATCATATTTATTAAATCTGCATGTGTAGCCCCACATCTAGAACAGATGTCATCTGACCGGTAGCCCACCCAATCAATGTTTTAGATACTTTTAGATACTCTTGTGTAACAGGTATAACTGTGACACCCTGTGTGCCTCACTAACAGCTGCATCTGGAAACCTCTGTAATACCTCCAACCATTGTTCCTCTGTTAAATCTGGAATATCTGCATTCAATTTATGAAATAATTGAATAAGATCCTTTTTGAGATATGCATCCATGAAACTCCCGCTGTACTCTTATGAGTCTCTACTAACTCTGCAATAGGATGCTGAGCTGCTTTCAGGATGGTGGGGGGGGGGGGGGGGGGGGAAGATAAATTCTGCTTCTGAATAGCATGTCTTAATTGTAGATACTGGAAGAAGCTAGTTTTAGGCAGACTATAATCGTGCTGCATCTGACTTACGGGGCCCTTCCTCAAACAAGTGTTTCATGTGAGTGACCCCATGAAGATCCCACACATGGAATTTAGATAGTTTCTGCAATTCAGCATACATATAATTAGGCCAAAGGTGTAATTAGAGAAGCCATTGATACCTATAATTTGTCAAACTTTTTCACATACCTTGTGTATAGCCTGTAATGGAGGATACATGCACCCCAAGGATGAAAGGAATAGTGACTCCATCGACATTGGGTATTACACTATTTTCCGTGTCCCCTGAGATGTTGCATCTGAGCAGTAAATACATCTACAGGTTTGGTAGGGCTAGCCCTCCCTGCAGTGTTTCCAATTTAATTTTCTTCCAAATCAAATAATGATGGCATTGACCTTAAAAAGAAAGAATCAGAATCCACACTGGAGCGTCATTAAGAAGGTATAGCAGCCAGGGCTTTTATTGTGTAAAAAAACCGATTTGATACATATGCAAATTAACCTGAGATGAGTCAGAGCTTGAAAATATGACTCTTCTCTGGTCACACAAGTGAGATATGACTCTTTTTATGTTAATTTGTATAAAAGGTGGGAAGTACAAAAATGCATAATACTTATTGAATCCGTCTGCAAATGAAATTAAAAGTGTAATTTATATGTTTAGGGTAACACAATGAACATTTAGAAACGCTCAGTGAGGGTAGCATAGTAGAGGTGACAGGTTCCCTTTAAAGAACTCCTTGAGCTTGTCTGAAATATTACCAGACTCCTTAATGACATTTAACCAGTAAGGTTTAAAACACCATACTGTTCTTCCTTGCTGTCCACTGGTACCAAGTTTGCTGTCAGCACTACTGGAGAGTGATCAGTCGCTTAGGAAGGTACTGAATATGTTATACCATGTCTACCCATGTCTTGATTACTCAGAAAGAGATCAATTTTAGATAAAGATCTGTAGGTGCTTGAGCAGCATGAGTATTGTTTAAATCCTGGGTTCCTCACTCTACAACAGTCAAACAGGAACACGTCTTGCAATGTTCTCCCAAAAGATGTAAGTCCGGTACTGACAGAGGTATCATCTGAGTGTAATTTTTCTAAAGCAGGTTCGGCATTGTTGTTAAAGTCTCCCATAAGAAGTATCAGAACACCTGATGTCTGCTTGCAAACAATAGTACTTTTTGGAAAACTGTGGGAGCATACTGAGGAGGATCTGTACGATTCTCCTCAGTATGCTCCCACAGTTTTCCAAAAAGTACACATGGGACGTTAAATAACCGACCATATAAGCAGACATATCGATCCCCACTGTGAATTTCTTTAGATATATATTCAAAGGCTATATCCTTGTGGATAAATATGCTAACTCCTTGGTAATGTGTAGAGCAGGTGGCATGATAACAGTTACCCGCCCAGTATGGAGTCTATATCCGTACCCTTTCAGAAATAAGATGGGTCTCCTGAAGACAGCATACCAAAGGCTGATATTATTTTATACTGTCAAAGATGACCTTATGCCCATCTCCATCCTTAACCCCCTGCACATTCCAGCTAACTAAAGTTACTGCTTTAGCCATGGCCTATACAAAAATTACTAAACATGAGCTGACACCAACACCCCCCTACCATTGGGAGCCCACCCACAAGCCACAAACTCGTCTGAGGGATATCATACAAGCCATTTGCTGCACACATTCCCCAAATTAGTCTTCTAAACATATCCCAAACAAATCCTGTCTCCTGGTTAACAGAACCAGAAGTGAAGAATCCAATCAAAACAGCCAATTACTCCCCCTGACTCTCACGTGTACTGCCTACAAGAGGGACTGTGATTATTGAACCTATTAGTGAGAGTTAATGGCCTGTTTATCCTGGAAGTTGGGGACTTGACTTAATCTAGAGCAGTGGGTTACTAGCAACCCCCGCTGATTGAAAATGTCCAAAAAAGAAAAAAAGATTGTAAACTGTGAGGATTCAGATGTGTAGCCAGTCACTCAAAAAGGCTTTTGGAGTTCATTACAGACTCCCTAAATATGCCCGTATACTTAATTCTCGCAAGGTTAGAGAGAGTTTTGAATGCCGCAAGAAGTCTGTCGGTAGACTACGATCACAATTCTCAAGACAGCTTTGGCCCCAGCTTTGTTTGCGGGGACTGGGCCCTCTGACACCTTTGTTCCTTATAGCAGGAAGTACTGTGCAAATAAAACTGCAACCTGAGAAGGCTAGACACCAAGTGCTCCCAGTCCATAGAAACATGGCAATCCCTCAAAGGGTGGAGCCATGAGAGAAAAAAAAAGTCTTTGATGTAGCCATCCTGGACCTTCTTGATCATTGATGAATGCATGTTAGGTTGGGGAGTCAATGGAATTCTTGTGCAGGGTACCTGGACTATGCAGGATAGAACATTAGACTCCATTATCCTGGGACTCAGACCTTCTAAAAAAATATTGGGAATGATCTTAGCATAGAGAAAAACCTTCCCAATCTTTCTGGAGATTGCATTTGAGGAGCCCTCAATGTGGTGGTAGACCAGCTGAGTCAGGGGGCACTCCCAGGTGAATGGTCATGGGGACTGACGATATTCAATCAGATAACTATGAAGTTTGGAGTGCCATAGATCTCATGGCAACAAGTGCAAAACAAGGGTGGAAACATTCTGCTCCTTGTATCGGGAGGACAATCCCTTGGAAGTGAAAGCCATCTAATAAAAGATAAGATAAAGAAGAACAGAAAGATTTCCAGATCATAAGGGTTATTGGGTGCAGAAACGCACATAAATACATGCGGATCTTCTGCATGTTGACCTATACCAATGTTCAGGTACACTTAATAGTCTGTTTTGTACAGAGGCATGGTAAGGCTTCCAAAAGAGGTGTATGAGGTCTTCCATATGGATGTGACTGAAAAAATGTGGCATTCTCCATTGGTCTTTGTATCTATGCAGGCCTTCTAGAAGCAATGCTTCTAGAGAATATCTCCGTACAAATGGAATTCAACTGACCCTTATTGCAGATTCTGTGAAAAATAATTTGGCATGCTCCATCACATGCTGTATCATGACAGTATTCTTTACTAGATTCCTTGCTTCTAAAGTACAGCGCATCTGATATTTTCCTCCAGGTACTGTATGGACACAAGCAATGGATGCAGTAGCTATAGAAACCACAGAGAGGATGGTTGCATTTTAATGTAACTCACAAATAAGTTTCGGCTAGCGGAGGAGGGAAGTGTCATATCTCATGGACATCATAATTAGCAGTGAGACACAAGCAGATACCAAGTAGAGAAGGCAGACGTGATTTTAATGGTGTCTAATGTCTTGACTATATTCAGACACAACAGTTTTGTTGCAGAAATTTATGTGACTGAAAATCATTTCCATATACAGTGGATATAAAAAGTTTACACACCCCTGTTAAAATGTCAGGTTTCTGTGCTGTAAAAAAATGAGACAAATATAAATCATTTCAGAACTTTTTCCACCTTTTAATGTGACCTATAAACTGTACCACTCAATTGAAAAACAAACTGAAATCTTTTAGGTGGAGGGAAGAAAACAAAAAAAAAAAAACTAAAATAATGTGGTTGCATAAGTGTGCACACCCTCTTATAACTGGGGATGTAGCTGTGTTCAGAATTAAGCAATCACATTCAAAATCATGTTAAATAGGAGTCAGAATACACCTGCCATCATTTAACCTGTTAAGGACACATGACGTACCGGTACGGCATGTTGTCCCGGTACTTAAGGACACATGACGTACCGGTACGTCATGTGTATTTCCAATCACCGCCGCCCGGCGGGCGATGATCGGAACAAGTTGCCTGCTCAAATCATTGAGCAGGCACCTTGGGTCAATGAGCGGGGAAGGTCCCGTGACCCCCCCCATGTCGGCGATCGCCGCAAACTGCAGGTCAATTCAGACCTGCGGCTTTTACAGGTTGCGGCGGTGCCATCGGGTCCAAATGGGGCTGTAGGGGGAACCCGATGGCATGGAAGGCCGCGCGATGCCTTCCTGTGACGAGCCTGTGAGATACAGCCCCCTGGATCTCACAGGCAAGAAGCTGTATGAGTAATACACACAGTATTACTCATACAGCCAATGCATTCCAATACAGAATTATTGGAATGCATTGTAAAGGGGATTAGACCCCCAAAAGTTGAAGTCCCAAAGTGGGACAAAAAATTAAGTAAAAAAAAGAGTTTAAAAAATAAAGTCCCCCCCAAAAAAAATTTAGTTTCAAGTAAAAATAAACAAAAACTTCATTTTCCCCAAATAAATTTAAAAACAATTGGTAAAAAATAGGGGTAAAAAAAAAAGTTGACATATTAGGTATCGCCGCGTCCGTATTGACCGGCTCTATAAAAATATCACATGACCAAACCCCTCAGATAAACACCGTAAAAAATAAAAAATAAAAACTGTGCTAAATAAACCATTTTTTTGTCACCTTACATCACAAAAAGTACAACAGCAAGCGATCAAAAAGGTGTATGCCCACCAAAATAGTACCTATCTAACCGTCACCTCATCCCGCAAAAAATGAGCCCCTACCTGAGACAATCGCCCAAAAAATAAAAAAAACTATGGCTCAGAATATGGAGACACTAAAACATCTTTTTTGTTGTTTTAAAAAAGATGTTATTATGTAAAACTTACATAAATAAAATAAAAAGTATACATATTAGGTATCACCACGTCCGTATCGACCGGTTTTATAAAAATATCACATGACCTAACCCCTCAGATGAACACCGTAAAAAAATAAAAATAAAAACTGTGCTAAATAAACAATTTTTTTGTCACCTTACATCACAGAAAGTGTAATAGCAAGCGATCAAAAACTCATATGCACCCCAAAATTGTGCCAATCAAACTGTCATCTCATCCCGCAAAAAATTACCCTACCTAAGATAATCGCCCAAAAACTGAAAAAACTATGGCTCTCAGAATATGGAAACACTAAAACATGATTTTTTTTTGTTTAAAATATTATTGTGTAAAACTTACATAAATAAATTTAAAAAAGTATACATATTAGGTATCGCCGCGTCCGTAATAACTTGCTCTACAAAAATATTAAATGCCCTAACCCCTCAGGTGAATACTGTAAAAAAAGCAATTTTTTTGTCACCTTACATCACAAAAAGTGTAATAGCAAGCGATCAAAAAGTCACAAGCACCCCAAAATAGTGCCAATCAAACCGTCATCTCATCCCGCAAAAATCATACCCTACCCAAGATAATCGCCCAAAAACTGAAAAAAACTATAGCTCTCAGACTTTAGAAACACTAAAACATGATTTTTTTGTTTCAAATATGAAATCAATGTGTAAAACAAACATAATAAAAAAAAAGTATACATCCGCGTCCGTGACAACCTGCTCTATAAAAATACCACATGATCTAACCTGTCAGATGAATGTTGTAAATAACAAAAAATAAAAACGGTGCCAAAACAGCTATTTCTTGTTACCTTGCCTCACAAAAAGTTTAATATAGAGCAACCAAAAATCATATGTACCTTAAAATAGTACCAACAAAACTGCCCCCCTATCCCGTAGTTTCTAAAATGGGGTCACTTTTTTGGAGTTTCTACTCTAGGGGTGCATCAGGGGGGCTTCAAATGGGACATGGTGTCAAAAAACCAGTCCAGCAAAATCTGCCTTCCAAAAACCGTATTGCATTCCTTTCCTTCTGCGCCCTGCCGTGTGTCCGTACAGCGGTTTACGACCACATATGGGGTGTTTTCTGTAAACTACAGAATCAGAGCCATAAATATTGAATTTTGTTTGGCTGTTAACTCTTGCTTTGTAACTGGAAAAAAATTATTAAAATGAAAAATCTGCCAAAAAAGTGAAATTTTGAAATTGTATCTCAATTTTCCATATATTTTTGTGTAACACCTAAAGGGTTAATAAAGTTTGTAAAATCAGTTTTGAATACCTTGAGGGGTGTAGTTTCTAGAATGGGGTCATTTTTGGGTGGTTTCTATTATGTAAGCCTCACAAAGTGACTTCAGACCTGAACTGGTCCTTGAAAAGTGGGTTTTTGAAAATTTCTGAAAAATTTCAAGATTTGCTTCTAAACTTCTAAGCCTTGTAACATCCCCAAAAAATAAAATGTAATTTCCAAAATGATCTAAACATGAAGTAGACATATGGGGAATGTAAAGTACGGTAATAACTATTTTTGTAGGTATTGCAAATTTCCAAGTTTCAATTTCTCTACTTCTATAATACATAGTAATACCTCCAAAAATAGTTATTAATTTACATTCCCCATATGTTTACTTTATGTTTGGATCATTTTGGAAATTACATTTTATTTTTTGGTGACGTTACAAGGCTTAGAAGTTTAGAAGCAACCCACTTTTTCAGGACCAGTTCAGGTCTGAAGTCACTTTGTGAGGCTTACATAATAGAAACCACACAAAAATGACCCCATTTTACAAACTACACCCCTCAAGGTATTAAAAACTGATTTTACAAACTTTGTTAACCCTTTAGGTGTTACACAAGAATTCATGGAAAATAGAGAGAAAATTTCAAAATTTCACTTTTTTGGCAGATTTTCCATTTTAATAATTTTTTTCCAGTTACAAAGCAAGGGTTAACGGCCAAACAAAACTCAATATTTATGGCTCTGATTCTGTAGTTTACAGAAACACCCCATATGTGGTCGTAAACCGCTGTACGGGCACACGGCAGGGCGCAGAAGGAAAGGAATGCAATACGGTTTTTGGAAGGCAGATTTTGCTGGACTGGTTTTTTGACACCATGTCCCATTTGATGCCCCCCTGATGCACCCCTAGAGTAGAAACTCCAAAAAAGTGACCCCATTTTAGAAACTGGGATAGGGTGGCAGTTTTGTTGGTACTATTTTAGGGTACATATGATTTTAGGTTGCTCTATATTACACTTTTTGCGAGGCAAGGTAACAAGAAATAGCTGTTTTGGCACCGTTTTTATTTTTTGTTATTTACAACATTCATCTGACAGGTTAGATCATGTGGTATTTTTATAGAGCAGGTTGTCACGGACGCGACAATACCAAATATGACAACTTTTTTTGGTTATTTGTTTCAGGTTTACATAACAAAGCATTCAAAAAATGTTTTATTCTTCACTGTCTCCACATCCTGAAAGCCATAGTTTTATTTATTTTTTGGGCAACTGTCTTGTGTAGGGGCTCATTTCTTTCGGGATGAGATGACGGTTTTATTGGCACTATTTTGGGGTACGCATGACTTTTTGATCGTTTGCTATTACACTTTTTGTGATGTAAGGTGACAAAAAATGGCATTTTTTACACAGTTTTCATTTATTTACGGTATTCACCTGAGGGGTTAGGTCATGTGATATTTTTATAGAGCAGGTTATTATGGATGCGGCGATACCGAATATGTATACTTTTTATTTATTTATGTAAGTTTTACACAATGACTTCATTTTTTAAACAAAAAAAAAATCATGTTTTAGCGTCTTCATTCTCTGAGAGCCATAGTTTTTTCAGTTTTTGGGCAATTATCTTAGGTAAGATCAAATTTTTTGCGAGATGAGATGACGGTTTGATTGGTATAATTTTGGGGTGCATATGACTTTTTGATCGCTTGCTATTACACTTTTTGTGAAGTAAGGTGACAAAAAATGGCTTTTTTTACATAGTTTTTATTTTAAAACGGTATTCGCCTGAGGGGTTAGGTCATGTAATATTTTCGTAGAGCAGGTTATTACGGACATGGCGATACCTAATATGTATACTTATTTTTTATTTATTTAAGTTTTACACAATGATTTCATTTTTGAAACAAAAAAAATCATGTTTTAGCGTCTTCATTCTCTGAGAGCCATAGTTTTTTCAGTTTTTGGGCAATTATCTTAGGTAAAATCTAATTTTTTGCGAGATGAGATGACGGTTTGATTGGTATAATTTTGGGGCGCATATGACTTTTTGATCGCTTGCTATTACACTTTTTGTGATGTAAGGTGACCAAAAAATGGCTGTTTTGACAGTTTTTTTTTTTTTTTTTTTACGGTGTTAACCTGAGGGGTTAGGTCATGTGGTATTTTTATAGAGCAGGTTTTTACGGACCCCGCAATACCTAATATGTATATATATATATATATTTTTTTTTACATTTAACACAATAAAAGCATTTTTGAAACAAAAAAAAAATCATGTTTTAGCGTCTCCATAGTCTGAGAGCCATAGTTTTTTAATTTTTTGGCCTATGTAGGGGCTCGTTTTTTGCGGGATGAGGTGACGGTTAGATTGGTACTATTTTTGGGGGCATATGCCTTTTTGATCGTTTGGTTGTTGCACTTTTAGTGATGTAAGTTGACAAAAATAGATTTTTTTTTTACATATTTTTTTTTTTTTATGGTGTCTATTAGACGTAGGGATCATGTGATATATTTATAGAGCCGTTCGTTACGGACGCGGTGATAGCTAATATGTGCGGTTTTTCATTTTTTTTTTTCAATTTTATTAGAAAATCAGGGGAAAGGGGCGTGTTTTTTTTTTTTTTTTTTTTTTAACTTGAAACTTTATTTTTTTTTATTCAAAACACTTTTTTAAACTTTTTTTTTTAAACTTTATTTCTGTCCCACTCTGGGACTTCAACTTTTGGTGATCTGATCCCCTCTGCAATGCATTACAATACATCTGTATTGTAATGAATTGCCTGTTAGTGTATGACACAGAGTAATACACTAACAGGTTGCTTAGGAGACCCAGCCTGAGGCTGGATCTCCTCGGCTCCCGTAGAAGGCAGGTCCCGATGCCGTGCAGGGTATTGGGCAGCCTCTGCACGGCATCTGGCTGCCTTGTCACGCATCGAGTCCCCGCCACAGCAGCGCGGGGACTCGATGCGATCACTCACCCGACACAAACCCCTTCTATTTCGCGGTCAGCGCGGACCGCGGCATAGAAGGGGTTAATCCGCCGACATCGCTGTAAACAGCGATGCCGGTGGATACGGCAGGGGCCCGGCTATCAGGGACTGCCGGACCCCTGCAGTGATCGGGCGCGCACCGCTCCGATGCCTGCCTGATCACCCCGCTGTGCATGTACGGTGGAATGTATCCCCCACCGTACATGTACGGCGTTCTGCGTTAAGGGGTTAACATGGTTTTACATGCACATTTGTGAAGACATGAGCAAAATCATATCAGATGACAATATACAGGCTCTTAGAAGATAGTAGCGGGGTACAGGTGTGTAAGTAACACAACTCTGGGGTGTTACACAACCATATTATTTTATTTTTATATTTTTTTCTTCTCTCTACCTGAAAGATTTCAGTTGTTTTTCAATTGAGTTGTACAGTTTATAGGTCACAGTAAAGGTAGAAAAAGTTCTGAGATGATTTATCTTTGTCTCATTTTTTTTACAGCACAGAAACCTGACATTTTTTATATCCACTGTATATGAATGGGGTTGTTTCTGCAGCAAGAACACTTCAGATTATATATTATATACAATTATGTGCAAAATAATAGCAGTCAAACATCACTAATGTGTTTAATTACTGTTTTTGGCAGAAAAGATAATATAACATGGGGTAAAAAAAATGCATGACTAGGTATATCCGAGTAATGGGTACCAACAGAATCAACAGTCATGACATGCACGCTGCGGAGTTGAACTGACTCATTTAATGAAAGGGGGTGTTCAAATTTATAGTGTGGAGTTGAATTAGTGAGGTCATTCATTCTCTGAAGAAACAGGTGTCAAGTATGACCCTTATTTAACCCCTTAAGGACTTAGGACGTATCAGTACGGCATGGGTCCCGAGTCCTTAAGGACCCATGACGTACCGGTACGTCATAACTTGAAATCTGTATTCCGGCGCCCCAGGGGTTAATCGGAACGGGATTTCGGCTGAAATCATTCAGCCGGCATCCCGTAACAATGCAGGGGGGGGTCATTTGACCCCCCCGCATCGGCGATCGCAGAAAACCGCAGGTCAATTCAGACCTGCGGTTTGCTGCGCTTTGTGCAGTTTCTGATCCCCGCGGGCCCTGACCGCGGGGATCAGAAGCTTTAGTGTCCCTAAAATATATATTTTACACCCCCCCTGCACCCCTGCATGATTTTTTGCCGGCGGGTGGTGCAGGGGGGGAGTTGTGGGCGGTGGGGGCGGTGCGGGAGGCGGGCGGTGCGGCAGGCGGGATTGCGATCCCCCGCCCGCCTCCCCTTGTATAATCATTGGTCTCTAGTGGGTATACCAGGGTGCCAGCACATTGCTGGCACCCTGGTATAAACGGCTGACATCGATGATGCGATGTCAGCCGTTTAACCCTTTCCATACAGCGGTCCGTACGGACCGCTGTATGGAAAAAGTTAACAGTAAGAGGGAGCTCCCTCCCTCTCCCATCGGGGGGCTGCTGTGCCTTTGCAGCCCCCCGATGGAGAGGGAGAGAGCCCCCAGACAGCCCCCCTCAGCCCTGTGCTTACCCTTCCCCGTCTGCGAAGTTCTGAGCAGACGGGGAAGGTTCCCATGGCAACAGGACGCCTCTCAGGCATCCTGCTGTCCATGGTGCTGAACAGATCTGTGCTAAAGGCAGAGATCTGTTCAGACAAAGTGTAAGTAAAATACAGTACAGAACAATATATATTGTTCTGTACTGTACTATACAGACATTAGACCCACTGGATCTTCAAGAACCAAGTGGGTCTGGGTCAAAAAAAAAGTGAAAAAAAGTGAAAAAAAAGTAAAAATCCAAAAACACATTTATCACTGATTAAAAATGAAAAAAATAAAATTCCCTACACATGTTTGGTATCGCCGCGTCCGTAACGACCTGATCTATAAAACGGTCATGTTACTTTCCCCGCACGGTGAACGCCATAAAAATAAAAAAATAAAAACTATTTGGAAATTGAAATTTTGCCCACCTTACTTCCCAAAAAAGGTAATAAAAGTGATCAAAAAAGTCGCATGTACGCCAAAATAGTACCAATCAAACCGTCATCTCATCCCGCAAAAATCATACCCTACCCAAGATAATCGCCCAAAAACTGAAAAAACTATGGCTCTTAGACTATGGAAACACTAAAACATGATTCTTTTGGTTTCAAAAATGAAATCATTGTGTAAAACTTAAATAAATAAATAAAAAGTATACATATTAGGTATTGCCGCGTCCGTATCGACCGGCTCTATAAAAATATCACATGACCTAACCCCTCAGGTGACCACCGTAAAAAAATTAAAATAAAAACGGTGTAAAAAAAGCAATTTTTTGTCATCTTACGTCACAAAAAGTGTAATGGCAAGTGATCAAAAAGTCATATGCACCCCAAAATAGTGCCACTCAAACCGTCATCTCATCCCGCAAAAAATGAGACCCTACTTAAGATAATCGCCCAAAAACTGAAAAAACTATGGCTCTTAGACTATGGAGACACTAAAACATTTTTTTTGTTTTAAAAATGAAATCATTGTGCAAAACTTACATAAATAAAAAAAATTGTATACATATTAGGTATCGCCGCGTCCGTGACAACCTGCTCTATAAAATTACCACATGATCTAACCTGTCAGATGAATGTTGTAAATAACAAAAAAAAAAAACGTGCCAAAAAAGCTATTTCTTGTTACCTTGCCGCACAAAAAAGTGTAATATAGAGCAACCAAAAATCATATGTACCCTAAACTAGTACCAACAAAACTGCCACCCTATCCCGTAGTTTCTAAAATGGGGTCACTTTTTTGGAGTTTCTACTCTAGGGGTGCATCAGGGGGGCTTCAAATGGGACATGGTGTCAAAAAAACCAGTCCAGAAAAAACTGCCTTCCAAAAACCGTATGGCATTCCTTTCCTTCTGCGCCCTGCCGTGTGCCCGTACAGCGGTTTACGACCACATATAGGGTGTTTCTGTAAACTACAGAATCAGGGCCATAAAAAATGAGTTTTGTTTGGCTGTTAACCCTTGCTTTGTAACTGGAAAAAAAATATTAAAATGGAAAATCTGCCAAAAAAGTGAAATTTTGAAATTGTATCTCTATTTTCCATTAAATCTTGTGCAACACCTAAAGGGTTAACAAAGTTTGTAAAATCTGTTTTGAATACCTTGAGGGGTGTAGTTTCTTAGATGGGGTCACTTTTATGGAGTTTCTACTCTAGGGGTGCATCAGGGGGGCTTCAAATGGGACATGGTGTCAAAAAAACAGTCCAGCAAAATCTGGCTTCCAAAAACCATACGGCGCACCTTTCCCTCTACGCCCCGCTGTGTGGCCGTACAGTAGTTTACGGTCACATATGGGGTGTTTCTGTAAACGGCAGAGTCAGGGCAATAAAGATACAGTCTTGTTTGGCTGTTAACCCTTGCTTTGTTAGTGGAAAAAATGGGTTAAAATGGAAAATTAGGCAAAAAAAAGAAATTCGCAAATTTCATCCCCATTTGCCAATAACTCTTGTGCAACACCTAAAGTGTTAACGAAAATTGTAAAATCAGTTTTGAATACCTTGAGGGGTGTAGTTTATAGAATGGGGTCATTTTTGGGCGGTTTCTATTATGTAAGCCTCGCAAAGTGACTTCAGACCTGTAGTGGTCCCTAAAAATTGGGTTTTTGTAAATTTCTGAAAAATTTCAAGATTTGCTTCTAAACTTCTAAGCCTTGTAACATCCCCAAAAAATAAAATATCATTCCCAAAATGCTACAAACATAAAGTAGACATATGGGGAATGTAAAGTAATCACAATTTTTGGGGGTATTACTATGTATTACTGAAGTAGAGAAACTGAAAGTTTGAAATTTGCTAATTTTTCTAAATTTTTGGTAAATATGGTATTTTTTTATGCAAAAAAATTAACTTTTTTGACCCAATTTTAGCAGTGTCATGAAGTACAATATGTGACGAAAAAACAATCTCAGAACGGCCTGGATAAGTCAATGCGTTTTAAAGTTATGAGCACTTAAAGTGACACTGGTCAGATTTGCAAAAAATGGCCAAGTCCTTAAGGTGAAATAGGGCTGAGTCCTTAAGGGGTTAAAGAAGGAGGGGAAGCAGAAAATGTTGTACCTGCTAGTTTTAGCCCCTGCTCAGTAAGTAAAATGGGTCTTTCCCGGCATTGTACCGAAGAAGTAAGAACTGTGAAAATATATAAAGACGTGCAGAAAATAATTGGCTACTCCGCTAAAATGATCTCCAATGCTTTAAAATGGCAATCAAAACCTGAAACATGTGGTAGGAAAAGAAATACTACCATCTGTGTGATCATAGAATAACAAGAATGGCAAAGAAGCGTCTAATGATAAGATCCAGGGAAATCAAAGATCTTCACCTACCTGTGAGCACTGCAACAATCAGAAGACGCCTACGTGAAGCCAAACTATTTAATAGAAACCCTCGTAAAGCACCATTTCTGAGAAAAAGACGTGTTGAAAAGGTTACAATTTGCCAAAGAACACATTGACCGGCCTAAAGAGAAGTGGTGCGCCCTTCTATGGACAGAGGAGAGCAAGATTGTTCTCATTGGGTTGAGACGACCCATAAACATTGAATTCAAGCCACAGTACACTAGATTGTAAAACATGGAGGTGCAACCAGAATGTTTTGGGGATGTTTCTCATACTCTGGAGTCGGATCCATTTATCACATACCAGGCACCATGGACCAGTTTGAATGTATAAAATACTGGAAGAGGTCATGTTGCCTTATGCTGAAGAAGAAATGGGCTTGAAATGGGTGTTTCAGCAGGACAACAACCCCAAACACACCAGCAAGCGGGCAACATCCTGGTTCCAGACCAAAAAGATTGAGGTTATGAAGTGGCCAGCCCAATCCCCAGACCTTAATCCGATTGAGAATCTGTGGAGTGACATCAAAAATGCTGCTTTTGATGCCAAACCCAAGAATGTAGAAGAAGTGTGGAATGGGGTCCAGTCAGCTTGGGCTGGGATATCTGTTCACAGGTGTCAGATGTTAGTTGACTCCATACCACACAGATGTAAAGCAGTTATCAGAAATAAAGGCTATACAACTAAATATTAGTCCAGTGATCAACAGAAACACTAAATCTGTAAACAGATTATAGGGGAAATATTCCAGTTTGTAACTGAAAATGCAAACGCTGCTATTTTCTGAACAGCCTATTACTTTTTCCTTAATTTTTTGTTTAAAAATTGATATTTTGTTTATGTTTTCATTTAGAATTGACCGTGCAGTGCCTTTGTGTATATGAGTATTTTTTCTGAATAGGGTTATAGCGGGTATCGAATTATCAATACCCAATCGATACTTTTGTACCTGTATCGATTCGATACCGGGATTTGACATTTACTGCTACTGCGCAGCCTAGTGTCAGAGAACATGGCGCACGCTGCTCTCAGTGGGTGCCAAGTTCTCCTCAGCAGCACAGGGGAGAAGGAGTCTCTCCCTGTCCCCTGTGCTGCTGCTGCCAAAAAGAAGAGAGAGGGATGGAGGAGGGGAGGGGCTGTGGCCACTGCGCCACAATGATGATAACTCACCCATTAACCACCTCAGCCCCCAGTGCTTAAACACCCTGAAAGACCAGGCCACTTTTTACACTTCTGACCTACACTACTTTCACCGTTTATTGCTCGGTCATGCAACTTACCACCCAAATGAATTTTACCTCCTTTTCTTCTCACTAATAGAGCTTTCATTTGGTGGTATTTCATTGCTGCTGACATTTTTACTTTTTTTGTTATTAATCGAAATTTAACGATTTTTTTGCAAAAAAATGACATTTTTCACTTTCAGTTGTAAAATTTTGCAAAAAAAACGACATCCATATATAAATTTTGCTCTAAATTTATAGTTCTACATGTCTTTGATAAAAAAAAAATGTTTGGGTAAAAAAAAAATGGTTTGGGTAAAAGTTATAGCGTTTACAAACTATGGTACAAAAATGTGAATTTCCGCTTTTTGAAGCAGCTCTGACTTTCTGAGCACCTGTCATGTTTCCTGAGGTTCTACAATGGCCAGACAGTACAAACACCCCACAAATGACCCCATTTCGGAAAGTACACACCCTAAGGTATTCGCTGATGGGCATAGTGAGTTCATAGAACTTTTTATTTTTTGTCACAAGTTAGCGGAAAAAGATGATTTTTTTTTTTTTTTTTTTTTCTTACAAAGTCTCATATTCCACTAACTTGTGACAAAAAATAAAAAGTTCTATGAACTCACTATGCCCATCAGCGAATACCTTGGGGTCTCTTCTTTCCAAAATGGGGTCACTTGTGGGGTAGTTATACTGCCCTGGCATTCTAGGGGCCCAAATGTGTGGTAAGGAGTTTGAAATCAAATTCTGTAAAAAATGACCTGTGAAATCCGAAAGGTGCTCTTTGGAATATGGGCCCCTTTGCCCACCTAGGCTGCAAAAAAGTGTCACACATCTGGTATCTCCGTACTCAGGAGAAGGTGGGGAATGTGTTTTGGGGTGTCATTTTATATATACCCATGCTGGGTGAGAGAAATATCTTGGCAAAAGACAACTTTTCCCATTTTTTTATACAAAGTTGTCATTTGACCAAGATATTTATCTCACCCAGCACGGGTATATGTAAAAAGACACCCCAAAACACATTCCTCAACTTCTCCTGAGTACGGGGATACCAGATGTGTGACACTTTTTTGCAGCCTAGGTGGGCAAAGGGGCCCATATTCCAAAGAGCACCTTTCGGATTTCACTCCTCATTTTTTCCTGAATTTGATTTCAAACTCCTTACCACACATTTGGGCTCCTAGAATACCAGGGCAGTATAACTACCCCACAAGTGACCCCATTTTGGAAAGAAGACACCCCAAGGTATTCCGTGAGGGGCATGGCGAGTTCCTAGAATTTTTTATTTTTTGTCACAAGTTAGTGGAAAATTATGATTTTTTTTTTTTTTTTTTTCATACAAAGTCTCATATTCCACAAACTTGTGACAAAAAATAAAAACTTCCATGAACTCACTATGCCCATCAGCGAATACCTTGGGGTCTCTTCTTTCCAAAATGGGGTCACTTGTGGGGTAGTTATACTGCCCTGGCATTCTAGGGGCCCAAATGTGTGGTAAGTAGGTAAATGACCTGTGAAATCCGAAAGGTGCTCTTTGGAATGTGGGCCCCTTTGCCCACCTAGGCTGCAAAAAAGTGTCACACATCTGGTATCTCTGTATTCAGGAGAAGTTGAGGAATGTGTTTTGGGGTGTCTTTTTACATATACCCATGCTGGGTGAGATAAATATCTTGGTCAAATGCCAACTTTGTATAAAAAAATGGGAAAAGTTGTCTTTTGCCAAGATATTTCTCTCACCCAGCATGGGTATATGTAAAATGACACCCCAAAACACATTCCCCAACTTCTCCCGATTACGGAGATACCAGATGTGTGACACTTTTTTGCAGCCGAGGTGGGCAAAGGGGCCCATATTCAAAAGAGCACCTTTCGGATTTCACAGGTCATTTTTTACAGAATTTGATTTCAAACTCCTTACCACACATTTGGGCCCCTAGAATGCCAGGGCAGTATAACTACCCCACAAGTGACCCCATTTTGGAAAGAAGAGACCCCAAGGTATTCGCTGATGGGCATAGGGAGTTCATGGAAGTTTTTATTTTTTGTCACAAGTTAGTGGAATATGAGACTTTGTATGAAAAAAAAAAAATAAAAAAAATAAGCATTTTCCACTAACTTGTGACAAAAAATAAAAAATTCTAGGAACTCGCCATGCCCCTCACGGAATACCTTGGGGTGTCTTCTTTCCAAAATGGGGTCACTTGTGGGGTAGTTATACTGCCCTGGCATTTTCCAGGGGCCCTAATGTGTGGTAAGTAGGTAAATGACCTGTGAAATTCGAAAGGTGCTCTTTGGAATATGGGCCCCTTTGCCCACCTAGGCTGCAAAAAAGTGTCACACATGTGGTATCGCCGTATTCAGGAGAAGTTGGGGAATGTGTTTTGGGGTGTCATTTTACATATACCCATGCTGGGTGAGAGAAATATCTTGGCAAAAGACAACTTTTCCCATTTTTTTATACAAAGTTGGCATTTGACCAAGATATTTCTCTCACCCAGCATGGGTATATGTAAAATGACACCCCAAAACACATTCCCCAACTTCTCCTGAGTACGGCGATACCAGATGTGTGACACTTTTTTGCAGCTTAGATGCGCAAAGGTGCCCAAATTCCTTTTAGGAGGGCATTTTTAGACATTTGGATACCAGACTTCTTCTCACGCTTTGGGGCCCCTAGAATGCCAGGGCAGTATAAATACCCCACATGTGACCCCATTTTGGAAAGAAGACACCCCAAGGTATTCAATGAGGGGCATGGCGAGTTCATAGAAATTTTTTTTTTTTGGCACAAGTTAGCGGAAATTGATATTTTTAATTTTTTTCTCACAAAGTCTCCCGTTTCGCTAACTTGGGACAAAAATTTCAATCTTTCATGGACTCAATATGCCCCTCACGGAATACCTGGGGGTGTCTTCTTTCCGAAATGGGGTCACATGTGGGGTATTTATACTGCCCTGGCATTCTAGGGGCCCTAAAGCGTGAGAAGAAGTCTGGAATATAAATGTCTAAAAAATTTTACGCATTTGGATTCCGTGAGGGGTATGGTGAGTTCATGTGAGATTTTATTTTTTGACACAAGTTAGTGGAATATGAGACTTTGTAAGAAAAAAAAAAAATAATTCCGCTAACTTGGGCCAAAAAAATGTCTGGAGCCTTACAGAGGGGTGATCAATGACAGGGGGGGTGATCAATGACAGGGGGGGTGATCAATGACAGGGGGGGGGATCAATGACAGGGGGGTGATCAATGACAGGGGGGTGATCAGGGAGTCTATATGGGGTGATAACCACAGTCATTGATCACGCCCGTGTAAGGCTTCATTCAGACGTCCGGATGCGTTTTGCGGATCCGATCCATCTATCAGTGCATCCGTAAAAATCATGCGGACATCTGAATGGAGCTTTACAGGGGGGTAATCAATGACAGGGGGGTGATCAGGGAGTCTATATGGGGTGATCACCACAGTCATTGATCATGCCCCTGTAAGGCTTCATTCAGACGTCCGGATGCGTTTTGCGGATCCGATCCATCTATCAGTGCATCCGTAAAAATCATGCGGACATCTGAATGGAGCTTTACAGGGGGGTAATCAATGACAGGGGGGTGATCACCACAGTCATTGATCATGCCCCTGTAAGGCTTCATTCAGACGACCGGATGCGTTTTGCGGATCCGATCCATGTATCAGTGCATCCGTAAAAATCATGCGGACATCTGAATGGAGCTTTACAGGGGGGTGATCAGGGAGTCTATATGGGGTGATCACCACAGTCATTGATCATGCCCCTGTAAGGCTTCATTCAGACGTCCGGATGCGTTTTGCGGATCCGATCCATCTATCAGTGCATCCGTAAAAATCATGCGGACATCTGAATGGAGCTTTACAGGGGGGTAATCAATGACAGGGGGGTAATCAATGACAGGGGGGTGATCAGGGAGTCTATATGGGGTGATCACCACAGTCATTGATCATGCCCCTGTAAGGCTTCATTCAGACGTCCGGATGCGTTTTGCGGATCCGATCCATCTATCAGTGCATCCGTAAAAATCATGCGGACATCTGAATGGAGCTTTACAGGGGGGTAATCAATGACAGGGGGGTGATCACCACAGTCATTGATCATGCCCCTGTAAGGCTTCATTCAGACGACCGGATGCGTTTTGCGGATCCGATCCATGTATCAGTGCATCCGTAAAAATCATGCGGACATCTGAATGGAGCTTTACAGGGGGGTAATCAATGACAGGGGGGTAATCAATGACAGGGGGGTGATCAGGGAGTCTATATGGGGTGATCACCACAGTCATTGATCACGCCCCTGTAAGGCTTCATTCAGACGTCCGGATGCGTTTTGCGGATCCGATCCATCTATCAGTGGATCCGTAAAAATCATGCGGACGTCTGAATGGAGCTTTACAGGGGGTTGATCAATGACAGGGGGGTAATCAATGACAGGGGGGTGATCAGGGAGTCTATATGGGGTGATCAGGGGTGATTAGGGGTGATCAGGGGCTAATAAGGGGTTAATAAGTGACGGGGGGGGGGGGTGTAGTGTAGTGTAGTGGTGCTTGGTGCTACTTTACTGAGCTGCCTGTGTCCTCTGGTGGTCGATCCAAACAAAGGGGACCACCAGAGGACCAGGTAGCAGGTATATTAGACTAATATAGTCTAATATACCTGTTAGGGGTTAAAAAAAACACATCTCCAGCCTGCCAGCGAACGATCGCCGCTGGCAGGCTGGAGATCAACTCTCTTACCTTCCGTTCCTGTGAGCGCGCGCGCCTGTGTGCGCGCGTTCACAGGAAGTCTCGCGTCTCGCGAGATGACGCGTATATGCGTGACTGTGCGCAGCGCTGCCACCTCCGGAACGCGATCATGCGTTAGGCGGTCCGGAGGTGGTTAAAGGGGTATTACTATCTTTACTTTTCATACTTACCTTCATTTAGCGCGACGTTCACTTCCTGGATTCGGCTGGGCTTGATTGACGTCTTCTCCTAGCCAGGTCGCGCTTGCGCAGAAGACTGAAGATTTTCTCCCGGCCGGGCCGTGCAATGTCCTGAACACGCACGCCATGGTGACTTATTCCTGGCCTGTATAGTACAGAGCCGGCGTGCGCATTCGCGGCTCTGTACTATACTGGCCAGGAAGAAGTCATCATGGCGCATGCGCGGCGGCGTGCGCGTTCAGGACATTGCGCGGCCCGGCCGGGAGAAAATCTTCAGTCTTCTGCGCAAGCGCGGCCCGGCGGAATTCGACAGGAGAGGTGGCCGTAACCATTGGAGACGAAAGACAACGATCAGGTAAGAGGTTGTGATGGGAATACCACTTTAACACAAATATAGGCGGCGGGTGCCGGCAGCAGAATTACATAGCCGGCACCCGACCTCTATGACAGGGCGCTGCGATCCGGGGCAGTTAACCCCCTCAGATGTGGCACCTGAGGGGTCAACTGCCGCAGATCGCAGCGCCCGGTCATAGAGGTCAGGTGCCGGCTATGTGATTCTGCCGCCGGCACCCGCCTCCTGTATTTATATTAAAAGGTTACATATCTTCATTGGTGCCCCTCCCTTCCCCCAGTACTAAAAACATTGGTGGCTCAGTGCGCCCCCCCAACCCCTCCTAGTATCAAAGTCATTGGTGGCAGTGGCCACAGGGTCCCCTCCTCCTCATTGGTGGCGCAGTGGCAGCTTCTGATCGGAGCCCCAGCAGTGTAATCCTGGGGCTCCGATCGGTTACCATGGCAGCCAGGACGCTACTGAAGCCCTGGCTGCCATGGTAATCTCCCTGCTGCTGTGTGTATAGCACTATGCACAGGACAGCAGGGAGAGTGTGAAGTCCTATTCACCCTGATAGAGCTCTATCAGGGTGAATAGGACAAGGGATGAAAATATCCCAGGTTCTAGCCCCTAAGGGGGGAAATAGTTATTAAATAAAAAGTAAAAAAAAAAATAATAATATTAAGTTTAAATCACTGTCATGGTCTTACCTTCTTGCTGTTCTCCTTCGTTTGACATGTGCTGGCGGCCATCTTGGTTTCTGGGTTTCTTGTAGCCTTCCACCCTGCGGCTCCTCCTTCCCACTGGGAGGAGCTGGATGCCTAGCTCATATATATAGGAGGTCTGTAGCTTCAGTTCCTTGCTTGGTCCTCTTGTGTTCACATGCTTCTAAGACTGCTGCTGCTTCTGGTTCCTGATCCTGGCTTCGTCTGACTACCCTGCTGGTTCCTGATCCTGGCTTTGTCTGACTACCCTGCTGGTTCCTGATCCTGGCTTTGTCTGACTACCCTGCTGGTTCCTGATCCTGGCTTTGTCTGACTACCCTGCTGGTTCCTGATCCTGGCTTCGTCTGACTACCCTTCTGGTTCCTGACCTCTGGCTTCGCAAAGACTCTGCTCGGTTTCACCATCCGTTTGGACTTTGCTTTACAGCTTTATTTTCAATAAAGCCTTCTTATTTTCACTTATCTCTTGTTGTACGTCTGGTTCATGGTTCCGTGACATTAGGACCAAGCCATGAATTCTGACGGTACAGGGCCATCCTCGCTACCCACGCTGGTTGCCAGACTTGATCAGCAGGATCACCTGTTGGGTCGGTTCGCTGTGGCGTTGCAAACCCTGCTTGAACGCACGGCTCATTTCGCTCCCGTTGCCGATGGGTCGGTTGTCGCTCCTGGGCTCGCTCCTACTGCCGCTCCGGTTGTTGCGCCAGAGTCTACCCCGACACCTGTTGTTGCGCCTGTGGTGTTTCGGGGTATGACCGGTTCTGCCCCTCTTCCACAGCGCTTTGGGGGAGAGCCAACTCAGTGCCGAGGTTTCCTTAACCAGGTGGGCATTTATTTCGAGTTGCTGCCACATGCCTTTCCCACTGAGAGATCAAAGGTGGGCTTCTTGATCTCGCTGCTCTCGGACAAGGCCTTGCCCTGGGCCAGCCCTTTATGGGAGAACAACAATCCGGTGGTTGCCGAGTTTTCCGGTTTTGTTGCTTCTCTTCGGAAGGTATTCGATGTGCCGGCTCGTGCTGCCTCTGCTGCGAAGCTCCTTATGTCCATCAGACAGGGTTCACGATCCGTAGCTGAATACGCCATTAAGTTTCGTACCCTGGCAGCAGAGGTGGGCTGGAATAATGAGGCTCTGGTCGCTGCTTTCTCTCATGGTCTCTCGGATGCCTTGAAGGATGAGGTTGCAGCTAAGGACCTACCAGTTGAGCTCGAGTCTCTTATTTCTTTCCTGATTTTGATTGACACCAGACTCAGGGAGAGACCTTCCTTTAAGGAGAACCTGCGGAGGTCTTCTAACAGATTGGTGCCTACGTTTGCTGTCCCACCCGTGCCTCCCTCTCCTCCCACTCCTCCTGGGGATGACTTGTCTGGGGGTGAACCCATGCAGCTGGGGTTTGCTCACCTGTCCGAGGGGGAGAGGGCACTCCGGAGACGCGAGGGCCGATGCATGTACTGTGGTCTCGGTGGGCATTTTCGGTTGGCATGTCCAAACCGTCCGGGAAAACGCTCGTACCTGAGATCCTGTCGGGGGCAGATCTTGGGTGGAGTCTCCTCGTCCCCGGTTTCCCATGTTGACAAACCACTGATCACTGTTGTCCTCTCCTGGGTCGGGAGCTCGGTGACGACCCAGGCGTTGGTGGACTCTGGTGCTGGTGGTTTGTTCATTGATAGTGTGTTCGCTGCCGCCAATTCCATTCCTCTGCAGGCTCGAGGTTCCCCACTGGCTCTTGAGGCGATAGACGGCAGACCCCTTCTGCCGCCACACGTGACTCATGAGACCCTTCCAGTGGGGATAGCCATTGGTGCCATTCACAGAGAGTCGGTCTGCCTCCAGGTTATTTCGTCTCCACACTACTCGGTGGTCTTGGGGTACCCCTGGCTCCAGAAGCATAATCCGACTTTCGATTGGAGATCGGTCGAGATCCTCTCGTGGTCACCGCAGTGTGGGGCTAGTTGCATCCATGGGTCTGTCAAGTTGCTGTGTACTTCCTCGGACTCTCTGTTGCCTTCTGAATACGAGGAGTACCGGGATGTATTCGATAAGGTGCGCGCGGTTGCCCTACCTCCGCACCGCCCATACGATTGTGCCATAGAGTTACAATCTGGTGCCGTTCCTCCTCGTGGCAAAGTCTATCCACTGTCGGTAGCGGAGAATGAGGCCATGGAGGAGTACGTGAGGGAGGCGCTTTCAAGCGGACACATTCGCAAATCTTCGTCCCCGGCAGGGGCTGGATTTTTCTTTGTGAAAAAGAAGGGCGGTGAGTTGAGGCCTTGCATCGATTACAGGGTTCTCAATCGCATCACGATCAAGAACGCTTACCCGATACCCTTGATTTCCGAGCTGTTCGATCGCCTTAAAGGGGCCACGGTCTTTACCAAACTCGACCTGAGGGCGGCATATAACCTGGTAAGGATCAAGGCGGGCGATGAGTGGAAGACCGCGTTTAACACCAGGACCGGTCATTACGAATCCTTGGTTATGCCCTTTGGGTTGTGCAATGCGCCCGCAGTCTTTCAGGAATTCATCAACGATGTTTTCCGTGACCTGTTGCAGCAGTGTGTGGTGGTCTATTTGGATGACATCTTGGTATATTCTGAATCCATGGAGGCCCACATTCTGGATGTCAGACGAGTGTTGCAACGGTTACGAGAGAACAAGCTGTTCGGTAAGCTTGAGAAATGCGAATTTCACCGATCCCAGGTAACCTTCTTAGGTTACATCATTTCCGCTGAGGGGTTCTCCATGGATCCTGAGAAGGTTTCGGCTGTCTTACAGTGGCCCCAGCCCAGTGGTCTTCGTTCCCTGCAGCGCTTTTTGGGCTTCGCCAATTATTATCGGAAGTTCATCAGGGACTTTTCCATGCTGGCCAAGCCTCTCACGGATCTGACCAGGAAGGGCAGTAATTCCCAGGTCTGGCCGCTCGAGGCCATCCGAGCTTTTGAGGCCCTAAAGTCCGCCTTTGTGTCGGCTCCGATTCTGTCGCATCCCATCCCTGGGTTGCCCTTTGTCCTCGAGGTGGACGCGTCTGAGACGGGAGTAGACGCCCTTCTGTCTCAGCGTAGAACACCAGAGGGTCCTCTGCTTCCTTGTGGGTTTTACTCCCGGAAACTGTCTTCCGCGGAGTGCAACTATCAGATTAGTGACAGGGAGTTATTGGCCATCGTGCAGGCCCTTAAAGAATGGAGGCACTTGCTCGAGGGTTCGGTGGTTCCGGTTCTCATCCTGACGGACCACAAGAATCTGACCTACCTTTCTGAGGCCAAGAGATTGACACCACGTCAGGCCAGATGGGCTCTGTTCTTGTCACGTTTTAATTACGTGGTCTCCTACCTACCCGGTTCCAAGAACATCAGGGCGGATGCCTTATCACGGCAGTACTCCGAGCTGTCCAGGGAGGAGTCGATTCCGACTTCGGTCATACCTCCGAATCAGATCCTGGCCGCCATTCGCACCAGCCTGACCTCTCCCCTGGGTGAGCAGATTTTGGCGGCTCAATCTGGTGCTCCCTCTGGGAGACCCAACGGCAGATGTTTTGTGCCTGAGGAGTTGCGCACTCGGTTGTTGCGAACCTACCATAACTCCAAGACCGCGGGGCATCCTGGAAAGAATCAGCTGTCCTGGGCTGTTTCACGTCTGTTCTGGTGGCCTTCCCTACGTTCCGACATCGCCGCATATGTAGCGGCATGCTCCGTTTGTGCCCAGAGTAAGTCCCCTCGGCACCTTCCGTTGGGCCTTCTGCAACCCATAGCCACCGGGGAGCGCCCATGGTCACACCTGGGGATGGATTTCATTGTGGACCTCCCTGCATCCCGAGGCCATACGGTCATTCTCATGATTGTGGATCGGTTTTCCAAAATGTGCCACTGTGTTCCTCTCAAGAAGTTACCCTCTGCACAAGAGTTGGCCACGATTTTTGCCAGGGAGGTCTTCCGGTTGCACGGTTTGCCCAAGGAGATTGTGTCGGATCGGGGGAGTCAGTTTGTGTCCAGGTTCTGGCGCGCCTTTTGCTCCCAGTTGGGGATTCATCTCTCCTTCTCCTCGGCCTACCACCCTCAGTCCAATGGGGCCGCAGAACGATCCAATCAGGCCTTGGAGCAATTCCTTCGTTGCTATGTCTCCGATCACCAAGACAATTGGGTTGACCTCCTGCCTTGGGCTGAGTTTGCCAGGAACATGGCGGTGAACTCTTCCTCTGGGACGTCTCCCTTCATGGCCAATTATGGGTTCCAACCTGCCGTGTTACCGGAGGTATTCTCTCCCCAGGATATTCCGGCTGTGGAGGATCACCTTTCCGTCCTACGTGCTTCTTGGGTACAGATCCAGAAGTCCCTTGAGGTCTCTGCGCAGCGCCAGAGACTCCAGGCTGATCGCAGACGAGCGCCTGCTCCTTCCTACCAGGTCGGAGACCGTGTATGGTTGTCCACCCGCAACCTCAACCTTCGAGTGCCCACTCCCAAGCTGGCGCCTCGCTTTGTTGGTCCCTTCCGAGTGCTTCGCAGGGTAAACCCGGTAGCCTATGCCCTTGCGCTTCCTCCTGGCATGCGGATCTCCAACGTGTTTCATGTCTCCCTGTTGAAGCCACTGGTGTGTAATCGTTTCACTTCCTCGGTTCCTCGGCCTCGTCCGGTCCAAGTGGGCAATCGTGAGGAATATGAGGTGAGCAATATCCTGGACTCACGCCTGGTCCGCGGTCGGTTGCAGTTTTTGGTCCATTGGCGTGGTTATGGTCCAGAGGAGCGTTCCTGGGTTCCCTCCGCAGATGTCCATGCTCCTGCCTTGCTCCGAGCCTTCCACGCACGCTTCCCTCAGAAACCGTTTTGTGCTCCGCGGAGGAGGGGCCCTTGAGGGGGAGGTACTGTCATGGTCTTACCTTCTTGCTGTTCTCCTTCGTTTGACATGTGCTGGCGGCCATCTTGGTTTCTGGGTTTCTTGTAGCCTTCCACCCTGCGGCTCCTCCTTCCCACTGGGAGGAGCTGGATGCCTAGCTCATATATATAGGAGGTCTGTGGCTTCAGTTCCTTGCTTGGTCCTCTTGTGTTCACATGCTTCTAAGACTGCTGCTGCTTCTGGTTCCTGATCCTGGCTTCGTCTGACTACCCTGCTGGTTCCTGATCCTGGCTTCGTCTGACTACCCTGCTGGTTCCTGATCCTGGCTTTGTCTGACTACCCTGCTGGTTCCTGATCCTGGCTTTGTCTGACTACCCTGCTGGTTCCTGATCCTGGCTTCGTCTGACTACCCTTCTGGTTCCTGACCTCTGGCTTCGCAAAGACTCTGCTCGGTTTCACCATCCGTTTGGACTTTGCTTTACAGCTTTATTTTCAATAAAGCCTTCTTATTTTCACTTATCTCTTGTTGTACGTCTGGTTCATGGTTCCGTGACAATCACCCCCTTTCCCAATTTTACATATAAAATATATAAACAATAAATAAACAGTACAAATTGCCAAGCCCAAAAAAGTGCGAACTGTTAAAATACAAAAAAAATCTCCTATGCGGTGAATGCCGTAACAGAAAAAATAAATAAATAAAAAACGTGTGATTCGCCATTTTTTTGTCACATTCCCACAAAAAATAGGATCGGACTGTAGGGACGTTCCATAAAATGCGGAATGCACGCTGCTTTTTTGGTGTTTTATTTTTTTTGCATGGTATCGAGTATCGCAATTTTTTTTTTATGGTATCGAAATCTAATCAAAATTTTGGTAACGAATCAACCCTAGTTCTGAATATTTTCTGTTGTGGATGCTGCATTTAAATTCTGCAACAAAGTACAGGCCAAGACAGTAAAATAGGCAAATTAGCTTCCTACAAAATTGACCCTAGTGTGCGCTGTGTGTTGGGGTCGAGCGGCTATCTGCCAGTGACTTCCCAGGGAGAGGCTCCACACAACTATTCCTGCACTTTGATTCCCTGTGAGAAAAGCGCATTACAAATGTTTGCCATCGAATGGGATTTTACAAACCCCATTCAATCCCAGAGTAAAAAAAATTTATAAAAAATTTGCTTTGGCTTCAAGGCATACTGAATACTGCAGCATGCCCTATTTGTAGGGAGGAGCAAACTTGAGTTTTCCAGTTTGGAGTACAAGGTTCGGTTATCTAAGAATTCTGTTATGGATTTAGCTACCACAGACCATAACTTATAGTCCGTGGTAGAGGAATCCATAACGGAATTCTTAGATAACCGAACCTTGTACGCAGAAAACACAAGTTCGGTCAACACTACCTATTTGTTTCGAAAATGCCCAACGTAAATTACACCAGAAATCTACTGCAACTCCTGGCAGGAGCAGATTTCTGTTCTGGAGCAAAGACAGCAAAACATGAGACAAATTTATCAAGTGGCGTACGTTTCTCAATAAATTGGTTGGATCTTGGGTTTTTACATGTGAAATGCTGGTCTTTAGTAAATGACCCCCATTACCTGTCAAACGTTAGCACTTTTTCAAGGTCTAGGTGCAATCACATTAGAAAGTTTGCCTTCTTTGCCTTAGTATTTGGAAATCAAAATTGAAAGCGGGTCCAAAACATAGAAGATGTATAAAGCTTTCCACTGTACCTCTTCTATGTGTCACTCCTATACTGTAAATAAATCTAAATTCGAAAGGCACACCGTCAAAGAAAAAAGGGATTACAGATCCCAGGAGGAGGTGCTCAGTGGAGGGGCTATCACGCCACTATACAAAATTATATATATATATATCCACGGCACACTCATATATTTTGCTCAATTGAATGTAGTTTATTGTTTGTCAACACCAACTTTATATTTCATATCATGGAGGCGGGGCCAACGGTTCGGTCCAATCAGGACCTTGATCACGGCCTATAGACAGTACAAAAATATATACATAGCATCAATAGGATGTTGAGTCACAATCATTTTACAGAATATAAAAGGAAAAAATATATAAGAATAGTCTATATTTGCATAAAGGTAATCATAGTCGATATTATGCCACCATGAGTGAATCACTCTGACAGATAACCAAGTGAAACAAAAAATGGAGTCTGATCAAATCTATGTCATATACCCTCATAGCTTTGTAGGTTTCCAGTCGCATAAGAGACTATATAAAAGTCTATAAGCAAAATAACAGCCCTACATACGGTATGACAAATAGGTGATCAGATATCCATTATATAGTTATGGTCAGTTTCAACAGAAAAAAGAAGGAAACAGGATATCTAGCAATCAATAAATACAACGCAACAACGCTGTATTATAAATACAAGATGCCCATATTATATGTAGATCAAGCGGTGCCATACAAACACAGAGTACATAGCAGTTATAGCGAGTTTACCTCGTGTTCGTCGGCGTCTGACGTCACAACTGTGCGTCTGGTTGTACTTGGAACGCAAGCCGCCCCACGCCTGAACTGCGCATGCGTGAGCGCTCGCTCACCTCTATGTCACTTTTGAGCAAACCCATGTCACGTAGGAACAGAATTATGCCAATAAGCAGTATAGACATGAACATATCATTTGGAAAATGAGTGCAATACTTAGTTATGGCATCACATCTTAATCTCCCACAGCAACTATAGAAAACAAAAAGATATGAAATAGCTCGCTAAGTGCAAAGTGTGCACGTTTGATAGTATCGATCATCACATATTCGAGGCACTTAAAAATTGAATCTTTATATGTCATGTGCATCCATTCTCCCAAATCGAATCCTTGCATGTCGTATGTATACGTTTCATAGTGTCGGTCATCACAAATCATGTCAGATACCTTGATTAGTCACAAGCTTAAATATAACCAAAATTAGTATATGTTAGGAAGAAACACAGAATAATGAAATTAAAAGCATACCTAGACCTATGTATCAGCGCGTCTAGATAAAGGAGAAAAAATAGAAAAAGTAGAGAAACCGTTAAATGTAAATATCATAGAAATAATCTAATTTAGCAAAAAAGTTGAAACAAAGAACAAGACCATTTTTATAGATAGACATCATATGCATATCATATTCATATTAGTAGATCAAAATCACGATTAAGTCCATGTGGTGATACCGTTTTGAGCTCATAGATCCAGAAGGACTCTCTTTTTTGTAATAAGAGCTTACGATTGCCCCCACGTCTTGGCATAGGGACATTACTCCTATACTGGACTCACAAATACTGATGCAACATACACAAATGTATGTCCATGCCTCTGCACCGCAAAAGATAAGACATGTCCTATCTTTTTCTGTATATTGCGGATTGCAGACTTATTTAAGTCAATACATCCGCATCTACAGCATGGAGTGCATACAGCCAGTGCCCGTGCATCACGGACCGCTATCTGCAGTCCACAGAATGGGCACGGAGCCCTTACATTCATGTGCATGAGCCCTCAGGACACCTCCACACAAATTTCCATGCTGGAACCCATCAGAACAGAGCCCTGCTCGCCCTATCCACCTCCATGCCTCAGTAACATCATCAAAAGTACGCTGGAAATCTTGCACAGGTGCACATCTCTGTTATGTGTGTGGCTGCGCCATCCCAGTGGGCCGCCTGAACCCTCCTCAGCCAGTGGAAGTTTTTGGGGATGTATTTTGTGCTGCTGGCAGTATTTTGTGATGGACAGGGGTATTTGGCTCTGTTGGGGTGGTATAATGAGCCACAATATGGTATTGCTGGCCCTGCCTTCCATCAATTTGGACCCAACTACAAAAACAGGGCCACTTTTAGTATTTTTTCCAGGGCCACTTTAACCACCTCAGCCCCCCTAGCTTAAACACCCTTAATGACCAGGCCACTTTTTACACTTCTGACCTACACTACTTTCACCGTTTATTGCTCGGTCATGCAACTTATCACCCAAATGAATTTTACCTCCTTTTCTTCTCACTAATAGAGCTTTCATTTGGTGGTATTTCATTGCTGCTGACATTTTTACATTTTTTGTTATTAATCTAAATTTAACGATTTTTTTGCAAAAAAATGACATTTTTCACTTTCAGTTGTAAAATTTTGCAAAAAAAAACGACATCCATATATAAATTTTTCTCTAAATTTATTGTTCTACATGTCTTTGATAAAAAAAAAATGTTTGGGTAAAAAAAAAATGGTTTGGGTAAAAGTTATAGCGTTTACAATCTATGGTACAAAAATGTGAATTTCCGCTTTTTGAAGCAGCTCTGACTTTCTGAGCACCTGTCATGTTTCCTGAGGTTCTACAATGGCCAGACAGTACAAACACCCCACAAATGACCCCATTTCGGAAAGTAGACACCCTAAGGTATTCGCTGATGGGCATAGTGAGTTCATGGAACTTTTTATTTTTTGTCACAAGTTAGTGGAAAATGATGATTTTTTTTTTTCTTACAAAGTCTCATATTCCACTAACTTGTGACAAAAAATAAAAAGTTCTATGAACTCACTATGCCCATCAGCGAATACCTTGGGGTGTCTTCTTTCCAAATGGGGTCACTTGTGGGGTAGTTATACTGCCCTGGCATTCTAGGGGCCCAAATGTGTGGTAAGTAGTTTGAAATCAAAATCTGTAAAAACTGGCCGGTGAAATCCGAAAGGTGCTCTTTGGAATGTGGGCCCCTTTGCCCACCTAGGCTGCAAAAAAGTGTCACACATGTGGTATCTCCGTACTCAGGAGAAGTTGGGCAATGTGTTTTGGGGTGTCATTTTACATATACCCATGCTGGGTGAGATAAATATCTTGGTCAAATGCCAACTTTGTATAAAAAAATGGGAAAAGTTG
Source organism: Bufo bufo (assembly GCF_905171765.1). Lineage (NCBI taxonomy): Eukaryota > Metazoa > Chordata > Amphibia > Anura > Bufonidae > Bufo > Bufo bufo. The sequence goes on from NC_053397.1 coordinate 160,805,677, forward strand.
TCTTTTGCCAAGATATTTCTCTCACCCAGCATGGGTATATGTAAAATGACACCCCAAAACACATTGCCCAACTTCTCCTGAGTACGTAGATACCACATGTGTGACACTTTTTTGCAGCCTAGGTGGGCAAAGGGGCCCACATTCCAAAGAGCACCTTTCGGATTTCACCGGTCATTTTTTACACATTTTGATTTTAAACTTCTTACCACACATTTGGGCCCCTAGAATGCCAGGGCAGTATAACTACCCCACAAGTGACCCCATTTTGGAAAGAAGACACCCCAAGGTATTCCGTGAGGGGCATGGCGAGTTCCTAGAATTTTTTATTTTTTGTCACAAGTTAGCGGAAAATGATGATTTTATTTTTTTTTACAAAGTCTCATATTCCACTAACTTGTGACAAAAAATAAAAACTTCCATGAACTCACTATGCCCATCAGCGAATACCTTGGGGTGTCTTCTTTCCAAAATGGGGTCACTTGTGGGGTAGTTATACTGCCCTGGCATTCTAGGGGCCCAAATGTGTGGTAAGTAGTTTGAAATCAAAATCTGTAAAAAATGGCCGGTGAAATCTGAAAGGTGCTCTTTGGAATGTGGGCCCCTTTGCCCACCTAGGCTGCAAAAAAGTGTCACACATGTGGTATCTCCGTACTCAGGAGAAGTTGGGCAATGTGTTTTGGGGTGTCATTTTACATATACCCATGCTGGGTGAGATAAATATCTTGGTTAAATGCCAACTTTGTATAAAAAAATGGGAAAAGTTGTCTTTTGCCAAGATATTTCTCTCACCCAGCATGGGTATATGTAAAATGACACCCCAAAACACATTGCCCAACTTCTCCTGAGTACGGAGATACCACATGTGTGACATTTTTTTGCAGCCTAGGTGGGCAAAGGGGCCCACATTCCAAAGAGCACCTTTCGGATTTCACCGGTCATTTTTTACACATTTTGATTTTAAACTTCTTACCACACATTTGGGCCCCTAGAATGCCAGGGCAGTATAACTACAAGTGACCCCATTTTGGAAAGAAGACACCCCAAGGTATTCGCTGATGGGCATAGTGAGTTCATGGAAGTTTTTATTTTTTGTCACAAGTTAGTGGAATATGAGACTTTGTAAGAAAAAAAAAAAAACATCATTTTCCGCTAACTTGTGACAAAAAATAAAAAATTCTAGGAACTCGCCATGCCCCTCACGGAATACCTTGGGGTGTCTTCTTTCCAAAATGGGGTCACTTGTGGGGTAGTTATACTGCCCTGGCATTCTAGGGGCCCAAATGTGTGGTAAGGAGTTTGAAATCAAAATGTGTAAAAAATGACCGGTGAAATCCGAAAGGTGCTCTTTGGAATGTGGGCCCCTTTGCCCACCTAGGCTGCAAAAAAGTGTCACACATGTGGTATCTCCGTACTCAGGAGAAGTTGGGCAATGTGTTTTGGGGTGTCATTTTACATATACCCATGCTGGGTGAGAGAAATATCTTGGCAAAAGACAACTTTTCCCATTTTTTTATACAAAGTTGGCATTTGACCGAGATATTTCTCTCACCCAGCATGGGTATATGTAAAATGACACCCCAAAACACATTCCCCAACTTCTCCTGAGTACGGCAATACCACATGTGTGACACTTTTTAGCAGCCTAGATGCGCAAAGGTGCCCAAATTCCTTTTAGGAGGGCATTTTTAGACATTTGGATCCCAGACTTCTTCTCACGCTTTAGGGCCCCTAAAAAGCCAGGGCAGTATAAATACCCCACATGTGACCCCACTTTGGAAAGAAGACACCCCAAGGTATTCAATGAGGGGCCTGGCGAGTTCATCGAAAAAAATTTTTTGGGCATAAGTTAGCGGAAATTGATTTTTTTTTGTTGTTTTTTCTCACAAAGTCCCACTTTCCGCTAACTTGGGACAAATTTAAATCTTTCATGGACTCAATATGCACCTCAGCGAATACCTTGGGGTGTCTTCTTTCCAAAATGGGGTCAGTTGTGGGGTGTTTGTATTGCCCTGGCATTTGAGGATCTCCACAATCATTACATGTATGGCCAGCATTAGGAGTTTCTGCTATTCTCCTGATATTGAGCATACAGGTAATGATTTTTTTTTTTTTCGTTCAGCCTCTGGGCTGAAAGAAAAAAATGAACGGCACAGATTTCTTCATTCGCATCGATCAATGTGGATGAAAAAATCTTTGCCAAAAAAAAAAAAAGGAGGGGAAAGGCGTCTGCCAGGACATAGGAGCTCCGCCCAACATCCATACACACTTAGCTCGTATGCCCTGGCAAACCAGATTTCTCCATTCACATCAATCGATGTGGATGAATAAATCATTGCCGGGATTTTTTATTTTTTTTATATACAAAGTGTTTGCCAAAGCATATGAACACCGCCGCCTCCTCAGCTCATATGCCTCGGCAAACGTATCTTTTAATGCAGAGGAGAAATCTCGTCTTGCAGCGCCGCATACACCGACTTGTGTGTAATCTGACAGAAGCGCAATGCTGCAACCAGGCCGCAACGCAATAATTTTATTAACTTTGGAACAGAACATATAAACTTTAACTTTTTGAACTGAACATTAACCTTTTTGCTTACTGGTGTTTTTTTTTTTTTTTACCTTTATAGAACAAACCTCTCCTTCCCCATGGGTCAATGTGCAAAGCGCAAATCGCCCAAAGATGTGGCGAAGTGCGTTATGCACTTTGTCCCAGGTGAAAGGAGACGTTTGCAGCAGCTGTGAGTGAATGGGCCCTAATAGCCCTGTGTGCCTGTCCTGTGAGATGCAATCCCTATGCTAAGTGTACCTGTGTGTGGTACTTCCGGAAACACTCCCCTAAGCATAGGGCAGGGTGGTCAGGACAGTCAGGACAGAAATAGCGAGTGTCACGCCTTATTCCACTCCTGCTACAGACACAACATCTTTTTCGGGGTGACGGTTGGGTTGAGGTACCAGGAACGACACTGGGGAAATGTCGCTCGTGTAGACGGCTAACTACACTGGTGGATGGGGCCACGGAACCTTCTAAATACAGGAGGTTCTCGATGATCTCTTCCTGAAATTTGAGGAAGGATCGTGTTCTCCCAGCCTTACTGTAGAGAACAAAACTATTATACAGAGCCAATTGAATCAAATATACAGACACCTTCTTATACCAGCATCTGGTTCTGCGGGAAACTAAATACGGTGACAACATCTGGTCATTGAAGTCCACCCCTCCCATGTGAAGGTTATAGTCGTGGACTGAGAGGGGCTTTTCAATGACACGGGTTGCTCGCTCAATTTGGATTGTCGTGTCTGCGTGAATGGAGGAGAGCATGTAAACGTCACGCTTGTCTCTCCATTTCACCCGCGAGCAGTTCTTCGTTACACAAGGCAGCCCTCTCCCCCCTTGCAAGACGGGTGGTAACGAGCCGTTGGGGGAAGCCCACGCGACTAGTTCGCGCGGTGCCACAGCAGCCAATCTGTTCTAGGAACAAATGCCTAAAGAGGGCCACACTTGTGTAGAAATTGTCCACATAAAGATGGTACCCCTTGCCGAATAAGGGTGACACCAAGTCCCAGACTGTCTTCCCACTGCTCCCCAGGTAGTCAGGGCAACCGACCGGCTCCAGGGTCTGATCTTTTCCCTCATAGACACGAAATTTGTGGGTATAGCCTGTGGCCCTTTCACAGAGCTTATACAATTTGACCCCATACCGGGCACGCTTGCTTGGGATGTATTGTTTGAAGCCAAGGCGCCCGGTAAAATGTATTAGGGACTCGTCTATGCAGATGTTTTGCTCTGGGGTATACAAATCTGCAAATTTCTGGTTGAAATGGTCTATGAGGGGCCGAATTTTGTGGAGCCGGTCAAAAGCTGGGTGGCCTCTGGGACGGGAGGTGGTGTTGTCGCTAAAATGCAGGAAACGCAGGATGGTCTCAAATCGTGTCCTGGACATAGCAGCAGAGAACATGGGCATGTGATGAATTGGGTTCGTGGACCAATATGACCGCAATTCATGCTTTTTAGTTAGACCCATGTTGAGGAGAAGGCCCAGAAAAATTTTAATTTCGGAAACTTGGACTGGTTTCCACCGGAAAGGCTGGGCATAAAAGCTTCCCGGGTTGGCGGTTATAAATTGTGTGGCATACCGATTTGTTTCTGCCACAACTAAGTCTAAGAGCTCCGCAGTCAAGAACAGCTCAAAAAATCCCAGGGCCGAACCGATCTGAGCTGTCTCAACCCGAACTCCAGACTGGGCGGTGAACGGGGGAACTACAGGTGCGGCTGAAGTTGGGGACTGCCAATCAGGGTTTGCCAGCACCTCAGGGATTCTAGGGGCTCTACGGGCCTGTCTGTGCGGTGGCTGTGACGGGGTAACTACTGCACGTGCCACCGAACCAGCTTCAACTGCCCTTCTGGTGCTCGCTACTTCACCATGTTGTACGGCAGTGCTGGTACTAGGTCCAGGAAGGGCTGCGCTGCTGGTGTATGCCTCACCGCGTGATCCGACAGCGCCAGCCCCACTCTGCTGCTCTTGAAGCGGATCTTGCGCAACCTGTGGTCTAGCGACACGGGGCCGGGTACGCCTGGTGCTATCAGGGACCTCAGCCTCCTCGTCCGAACTTTGGGTCAGAGAGCCACTGCTTTCTACAGGTTCATATTCTGACATATTCATCAGATGAGGGTTCCCACTCCTCATCCGACTGGGTCAGAATCCTGTAGGCCTCTTCAGAAGAATACCCCCTGTTTGACATTTGGGCAACTAAATTTAGGGGTATTCCCTGAGACTACCCAAGAAAAAAAGCAAGCCTGTCTTACAAAGGGGAGGCTAGCGAAGTACCGGAGGCCGCTGCGGTTGATAAAAAATATCAAAACTGATTTTTTTATCGCCGCAGCGCGTGTAAAGTGAATGTGCAGTGATCAAAAAATATATATTTTTGTCACTGCGGTGGGGCGAGCGTGGGTGAACGCACGTGTGGGCGACCGATCAGGCCTGATCGGGCAAACACTGTGTTAAAGGGGATATTAATTATTGGTATTTATGCAAATCTCAATAATTAATATTCATAAATAGGGGTGGGTCGTCTTATGATAACTCCGCCTATTTATGCCTTACGTAACAACAAATCGCTACTGGTTGCCTTACACTAACCACTAAACTAGCTGCATGCGCCTTACTAACTACCGCTAGTAACCACACGTTACACAATAGGTATAAATATGACAGTATTTATTAATCCTTACTGAACATAACACACATAATACACTAATAATACAGTACCAACAATACACTACAGCTATGGCTGTCGCGCCTTACTACTAAGACGGATTTATGTTTCCAACTATATATATCTATATCAAAGGGAATAGGTATATATAGTTTATGGCAACCCACAGCAAGGTAAGTACACACACTAATACGGTTCTTTCTACGCTAACACAATCCCAATTCCTCCCCAGTATCTAACTATAATACACATACATACATTTACCAGAAGCCCACCCAATCCTATCAATATACTCTCCCTACGGGAATAACAAGGGGTAAATCCAGACACTGTTGCGTCTGGGATAAGCAGGGCAGTTGGGAAGGGGAGTCAGGGGTCGGATCCTGGGGGAACACAGTGGGATTAGGCTCAGGGCAGGGGAAGGTACCAGGGGTTATGGGGAAACCAGGGCTATAGGGGAACACAGAAGTTGGTGGGTTGAGGGTTAGGGGCTATAAGGGGTTAATCAGGGGCAGGGGATCGTTGGTGGTATAAGGGGTTACTTAGGGGACTACAGGGACTGCAAGGGAATCAGGGGATATGAGGGGTTAATCAGGGACAGGGGATCGTTGGTGGTATAAGGGGTTATATGGCAGGGGATAATATATATATATATATATCTATATATGTTGTACATATATATATATATATATATAGAAAAAATGAACTCCGCAGCACATCCAGATAATGAAAAAGTAAACAGAAGCTTTATTCACCAAGCATGCGACGTTTCAATCCTCTCAATGGGATTTTTCTCAAGCAGTGACATAGTGGGCAGTGCAAAGTACATATTTAAACATGTTCACATAATTAATCAATTACTGAGTAAATTACAGGCATTTAAAGAAAAATCATAAAAAGTGTACCCAATAGCAAAGTTATCCTTAAAAAAAGATATTTCATAACATTACAAACAGTGTTACAGTACAACCAATATCTGTATCAAATCCAGTATACAGTGTACAGACAGTGTCTGTACACTGTATACTGGATTTGATACAGATATTGGTTGTACTGTAACACTGTTTGTAATGTTATGAAATATCTTTTTTTAAGGATAACTTTGCTATTGGGTACACTTTTTATGATTTTTCTTTAAATGCCTGTAATTTACTCAGTAATTGATTAATTATGTGAACATGTTTAAATATGTACTTTGCACTGCCCACTATGTCACTGCTTGAGAAAAATCCCATTGAGAGGATTGAAACGTCGCATGCTTGGTGAATAAAGCTTCTGTTTACTTTTTCATTATCTGGATGTGCTGCGGAGTTCATTTTTTCTACACAATTTGGAGGTGGATCGCCTACTCAGCCGCTGGCACTCCGTTTGTACTATATTGACAGTGGTGCTGCCCACATTTCTCTATTTTTTATATATATATATATATATCGTTGGTGGTATAGGGAGGGGGATATACTTAGCGGTAATATGCTCGTTGTCCAGGGGGGGCTCGTTGTCCAGGGGATGCCTCGCTTGCTGGTGGTGGTGCTGGACTAACCCGACTGCAGAGCGGAGCGCCGCCGGTCTATTTAAACTTCGCGGCGCCCGCTCGCAGTCCTCCTCTTGGCGCCGTGCGCATGCGCACCGCCGGCCTCAACCCGTGGGCCGGCGTGGTGATGTGACGTCACCGCGCCGGCCCGAGGATCTCGGAGCGCGCTTCCAGGGGGGGGATCCTTTGATCCTCCCGCCTGTGAAGCGGACGCTTACCTCCGGCGCTGTAATTACAGCGCCGGAGGTCAGCCACTCACAGGGGCATGGGAACTCTTTGTTCCCATGTCTCTGTTAGGCGCACCATCTCCGGCGCGGCCGGAGATGGTGACAAAGGGCAGAGGATCTTATTGATCCTCTGTCCTTTGTAGAGGCCGACGCTGGACATAATTGTCCAACTGTCGGTCTCCTCCACCCACCTGGCAGGCGCACTTCGGCGGGATTCTGGCATATATGCGTATAGATGCTTGGGGCACATCTATACGCATATATGAACGGACATTATATTAACATAGGGGCAGGAATAAGCCCTCCTATATTATAGGGGCCCATATACATCCATAGATGTCTGGGCCACATCCATAGATATATATGTACCCATATGGCTTACACACATAGAGATGCATGCCGCCCAGGGGGCACACATACATCTCTATGTGTGCAACACATCACAACTGGACGGGCCCAGAAGAAGGGCCTATATATACATACATATACATATACATACATATATATATATACACATGCACACCTGAATATGTCCCTTCCCTCAACAATCCCCCTGTTGTCGGGAACACGACAATAAACATTTTGGGGGAAGGGTTGGGATGTATTAGTCTCCTCTCAATCGCCCTCTAGGTGACGATTCAGGAAGGACTGAAGTAATATGACCCTTAGGTACCTAGACATCACCTATAATGACCAACATCTCCGACCTGCCCTTCACCAAATGCTTCCACCCACCGAATACATCGTCTTCTCTTTGGATAACTTCCTTGGCCTCTTATATTATGATCCTCAGGTGTCAGCCACTCCCTATGTAGTCTATTTCTGACTCTGGAATGGCTTCACCCTCACTGTCTTTAAATCACTCCACTCAGTGACCGTGTTCTCTCTTTGCCAGTGTTGTTCTTCTGGCGTCTGTTACCCCCAATGTTGGTGCCGGAAATTAATGTAGCACCTCCTTATGGGGTACGGACGGCCGTAGGCTGACCTTTCAACACCAGTATGACTTTCATCTTAATTTAAGACTCAGTTGTTGGAGAGGTTCTCCCATGGACAGATGCATAGGTTTTTACAAGGCAGGTCAGATTTTCAGGTGAGAGGTGATGTCATAGTACCTAAATCCTACCTGCGGGAAGGAACCCCGCACTACCATCATTCAGTCCAACCCTTACAAAAAGTCACCATTGTCGATATTGAAGCGGCAAATACCTTAGTGATAAGGGGCCTGACCCTAGGGAATCTATCCTACCCCACTCATACAAACATGTCACATCCCTCCCAATACAGCCCAATTCAATTCAGTGTGTACCCATAGAGACTCATACCATAGGATGCAAGTGTGCGTCCAGCCATTTTGTCTCATGACTGTCGCACACTTGCACCCAGAGTGTCCATGGGTACATGAGGAACTCACATGCAAATAATCAATATAAATCTATACACGATATGATGAGGTCCTAGGGTGGCCTATGATTATACCCCGAACCCTCCTATGAAAATCTACTATAATACGTGTATACATACACACAATGCTATGAGGTCACAGGATGGCTTTGGAGGTACATCCTGAACCCTCATAGGAAAAGCTACTACCACACAATATTTATATACACACACAATACTATGAGGTCACAGGATGGCTTTTGGATTTTCATCCCGACCTTCATAGGAAACCGTATGTCCATGCGATCTCTGGCTTCAGGACTTTGTTGGAGCTAAGTCCTGAGCCTCCTACGATTAACTTCGTGAAGTTCTGTCTGGTTCTGGTTTAGCTGGTCCGCAAGTCTCTTGACCCTCCTGTAGATTAGACACAGTCCCGTGTACATGACGATTACCAGAACCAGAAGAACTATCACCGGATGAATCAATAGGTTGAAGAAGGATGTTGCCTTTGGACTGTAGCCGAACAGACTTTCCCACCAGGAGATCTTGGAGTCTTTGTCCAACGCAGTTGTGATTGCCGTTATTTTATTCTTGTCGTGCATCAGTTGGATGGTGGCCTGTTTCTCTGTTTCTCGAAGATTCTTAATTATTTCGTCTTCTTGGCTGAAGTCTAGCAGGAGATGTTTGAGTTCTATCCCAAAGCCAAGAGGGATCTTCTGGAGTCTCACGGGTACGTCAGGGCGGATGTCGAGTCTCTTCTCCGGGGTGATTGGTGTCCTTCCTTGTAACTCTGCGACATCTAATCCTAGGACGGGACTAAGGGTGCAATACGCTCCAGGGAGGAGTTCTCCTCTCTCAGTGCAGTTAGTTCCATAGATTGTATAAGACATGTTTTGCCTTTGGTACCAGCACCAATACCCCTGTCCCAAGTATTTAAGGGATGAGGGTATTGGGCTGGCCTTCATCTCACAGGACCCCTCGGTGCTCCAACATTGGTGTCTTAACACCCGATCCTGACTACCTTGACAGAGGATAGCATCCTCTTTCTTCCAACATCCCTCTGTGTCTAACAGATAAGGATGGCCTCTCTCATAGGTTAGAACGCCCGGGGGGAGCTGTGGATGAAGCACCGTCTGGTTATTTATGACAATCCCTAAGTTAATTGCACTGTAACCCTGTCTAAGATGGCCAGATACAGGAGCCAATGACGAAGCAGTGCAAGTGAGATTCCTACAGCCGTGCCACTGGACTACCCACCAGTTGGTGTGATTGGCTGCAAAAGGAGATATAAGAGGACTTACCCGTTGGCGGAGGTTAAATGGGAAGTGGCCGCCGTACAATGATGATACAATATGTTTAAGGTTGCCTGAGAGTTCACTCTGGACCTGCGTACACGCCAGTGCGAGCTGAGCTCTATCCTGTTCTTCCAAGAGACCCACAACTAACCTTCTAAACTTCTCTCGTAAAGCAGAAGATAGAGAGGTAGTGGCATCTATGTGCGAATGTTGCAAACCCTCTAAGACGTGGTTTACATCAAGCTGGGTCTCGAATCCTTCTCCGGCGTGTCGCGCAACATCCCCAAGTTTACCTCTCAGGACTTCCATATCCATAGTGTTCAGGGCGCCCACTCCCAATGCACCTCCGCCTAGTCCCATGGCTATCAGGTCTCTTCTTCCCCTGTGATTTCTGTGTATGAGATCGTCCTTTCTTACCTCTTGCCCCGCCTCTATCCAACCTCTTATCATGTCAATTTGGTTCCTCACAAACTCCCCACATCTGTGATCCCACTGGTCGACTCGGAAGTCATCTACAGAAATTCTCCAAGTAAATAGGACGAATTTTGTCCCCGTGATGATCTTCCATGGGGAGGACAGTTGAGGAGCTATAGGATCTGCCAATTGATGGATAGGGGCGTTGCAAGAGTTTAAATGCATTTTTACAGGTTGTAGACCTGTCGCTTCATAGGGGATCCTCACCACCGTTACACAAACTTGCCCTCTACCTCTGAACGGATACCATTGGTCATTTTCTCCAACCTGTAGCACTAGTTTTCCTACGGGTTTGGATTTAGACAGATAGGCCCATTGTGTAAATGTCCAGCACCCTTCATCTACTGCCTCGCAAAAAGGCCATCTAAACGAACCATCTATATTGATGTCAAAGTTAATATCCCTGCCACTGGGGTCTTTCCAATCGGAAGACACATACCTACCCCGGTATTCCTCATTCATAGGGGTACCGTCCATCCATACATCCACTGTAGGGGTATCCACCCCATTGCACACTAAATCCCAACTCCAGGGATTAGTGTCCAAGGTTACCATCTGGGTATCTTGTTCCCAGTGGGCATAGGTGACGAAATAATATCCAGTCACCTCCTGAACACAATTGTCTCTCATGATGGTGATCATAAAGGACCGTATGGATGGAGATCCCTTTAACTGAGCATACCTGGGATCCTTGGCATCTGTCCGTACTTTTAAAACGGTGGCTCGGTAAAAGCCTTCCAGTTTTACCGGACCACTCTGGTCATTCCATAGGGCCTGGCCAGAGTTACTGCAGTTTAACTTTAGCATCACTATGCTGGTTCGTATGTAATCTGTGGACACATGTCCTTGAACATAACTGGATTCCCTAGTGATAATCATCTGGGAATCTCTTAACATACAATAAGCTTTTAGGGTGCCCTTTACCGGAATGGGTCTGTCAAAATATGTCCTTACCCTCAGCCCATCTTGGCTATCCCTCCTTATGAAGGTAGCTTTAAGGATATACCAGCCACTATACTCTGCACCCGTGACATCCTCGGGACTCAGAACCCCCTCCTTGGTACACAACACTGTGGTAGTGTTGGCTTCCACTTGTTTGTAAGGATGTAAGTGAGGGTCCTTAGACACCCATCTTAAGGATCTCATAGGAGTAGGGTCAGAGTCCCGAAAATGTCTGAATTCTTTGAGGCAGAGTGCATGTAAATCATGTTGTATGGCAGACACATTCTCCACCGGGGTATAATGTTGAATTACACCTTGGGCAAAACTCTCCCTCTGGAAACCATACAGATACCACTGTCCTGGTGTAAATGAAAAGTTCTCGTATGGTTTCAGGATTTTGCCCTCCAAACATCCCACCATTAAAAGGCCGGGTTTATTCATAGATATGTCAGCCATATCTATCTTAACTCCCAGGCCCTCCCCCAAAGAGGTTGAACCTGCCATCATCATGCTTACCACCAGTGCCACAAATTGGGGATATGCCATGTTCAGAGGATTTGTATATCTTTTCAGGCTAGTCGTAACCTTGGTGAGTCTCCCTCCCGTGATCTGTTAATTCAATGTGAATGTAATTAGTTTCATGGATCCACCCTCGACCCACCAAAACACCCCCCCCCCCCCCGGTCACCCAACTCTGTGAGGGTTTATGTTATTGAGTTGGGGAGGCTCGGGTGACCTTGGCCTGGTCGATATGGATCCATAAAACTCCCTGTCGCCTACGTGACTTTTTCTTGGTCGTCATCGGCCTTTGCACCTTTAGCATGGTGTCACCCATTACTTCAAGAACCTGATAGGGTCCTTCCCAGTTTGCATCCCAGGGGCCGGCCCGACGGAAGATTTTCACCATCACTAGCTCTCCTACAGAGGGCATTGGCGTTTCCCCCTGTAGATACGGTCTGTGTAGCCGTATCGCTGCATGAGGCAATAACTCCTTCAGGTTTAGTTGTACCTGTTGGAGAAACAGGTCTCTGGCGATGGCGTTCTTCACTGGTTCTGACACTAGGGGTTCATTGGGTAGGCATAGGGGCATTTTGCGTCCGGTCATTAGTTCAAATGGGGTGATACCGGTACTAGTAGCCTCGGTAGCTCGGATTCCCATTAGCACGGCTGGCAGAGAGGTTACCCATGAGGAACCTTTCTCCAGTAGTGCTTTAGAAAGTCGTGTTTTTATGGTCCGGTTCATCCGCTCCACGATGCCCGCAGACTGAGGGTGGTAAGGCACATGAAACCTTTGCTTTATATCTAAAAGACCACAAAGTGCTTTCATTACCTTACCCGTGAAATGGGTCCCTCTGTCCGACTCTATCAATCTGGGGATACCCCATCGTGACAGAACCTGTTCCCAGAGAACACGGGCAGTGGTTGTAGCCGAATCATTAACCGTGGGGATGGCTTCTACCCACTTAGAGAAGACATCCACTACCACCAGTGCGTAACGATAGTTACGACTTCCTGTTGGTAAAGGTCCGATAAAATCTATTTGTAGTGCGGACCATGGACCATCTGCAGGAGGAACTCGCTGCAACACCGGCTTCAGGGCTGACGCCCTTGGGTTAACCTGAGCACAAACCAGGCACTGTTGTGTTACTTCCTCTACTGTGTGGGACATTCCTGGCCAGTATAATTTGTCTCTCAGGAGAGACAAGAGTTTATCCCGGCCCAGGTGTCCAAACAGTTGGTGGTTCAATCTGGTTAGCTCTGCTTGCAGATGCTGTGGAACCACGGGAAGAGGAAGTTGCTGTGTACCGGTATCGTAACACAGGATCCCCTGTTGTATTGACCAGGGATGCTGTGGAGATGTGAGGTGTGTCATTAGAAGAGGATCTTTTGCTTGTTCCTCCTCAAATGACACCGGGCCTTTACTCAGGTTGGTACGAACTGCAATCTGGTAGGCCGGTAACGGCTCAGTGTCTGTTTCCTGAAGGATCCCAGACACTGCCGCTAGTTTGGCCAATTCATCCGCCTTGTTGTTACCTAACGTCAAAGGCTCATCCCCTTTCTGATGCGCAGGGATTTTTATGATGGCTGCTTCCGCCGTGTGTGCCATGCCCCATTCCCAAAGTTCTTTCAGGACCGACAAATGAGCCAGAGGTTTGTTTTGGCTATCCACAAATCCTCGTCTTTTCCAGGTGTCCAGGTGCAGGGTGAGAGAACGAACTACATATGAACTGTCGCTATATATAGTTCGTTTCCCTGGGGGTTGAAGAAGCAAGGCTTCCTTGACCGCCTCCAGTTCCGCCCGCTGTGCCGACATGTGACCTGGTAACTTGACAAGATTCTGGGTACCTGTGGTCTCATCCAGCACGGCAAAACCTGTGACATAGGTCCCATCCATGAAAAATCGAGAGCCATCCACAAAGATGACTCTGTCTTCTGGATGTTTATCGGTCCTGAAAATTTGTGGCGCGTTAATATGCGCTGGTTGGCCACAGTCATGTTCGGTGCCAGTTAGGTTCAATAACTGGGACAGAACATACTTGGCTTTGTGGTTCACCTGCAGACTCCGACCACTGAGATCCATAATCCACCTCCCGAATCTCTGTTGAGAGACTCCAGGGAGTGTATCACGGAGCAAGAGGGCCAATGGAGAGTGTGGAGTCTGTAAAGTGAGGGGCCTGAAGCCTACAATATGCTCAGTGGTTTTGACGGCATAGTGTATGGCTGCCAGTTGTTTGGCACACTCATCGAACCCTCGTTCAACAGGCGAAAGTAACCTGGAGAAGTATCCCAGCGGTCTAGTGTCATACCCTATCTGCTGTAGGAGGACCGCTGAGATAGACTCCGTCCCTGCATGCGCCTGTATGGCTATTTCCCCTTCAGGATGGGGAGTGGCCAATACAGGGGCAGAGGAGAGGTCCCTTTTCAAAATAGAAAAGGCCTCTTCCTGTGCATCAGACCAACCTTTGATTGAGGGGTCTTCTCCTCTGAGGAGTTCATAGAGGGGTTTTGCTTTGGCAGCAAAATCCTCTATGAACTCCCTCATAAAATTAGCAACTCCCAGGAATTTTCTCAAATCCTGTAGAGTGCCCGGTCTAGGTAATTTTACCATGGCTTCCACTCTGGCTGCCACGATTCCTTTGGCTCCAAAAGAAATTTGGACTCCAAGGAAAGTCACCTCTGTTCTGGCCAAATTTGCCTTGTGGGGACTCAGCTTGAGTCCTGACTTGGCCAGGAGTCCCAATAGCTCTTTTAACAGAACCAAGTGTTCTTCTATGGTTTCTGTGTGTAAGAGCAGGTCATCCACGTATTGCAGAAGGCATTCTGGCCGTGAGAATACACTCAGAACAGCTGCCAATGCCTGGTGAAAATATGTGGGACTACTGTGGAACCCCTGGGGGAGTACACCAAACATGTACTGTTTGTCCCCTACTGTAAAGGCAAATTTGTACCTACAGTTTTCAGTGAGTTCAATTGAGAAGAACCCATTGGCAACATCTATGGTTGAGAATATGCGACTTTTGCCGCTTATTCTGGCCATGATGTCGGGAGTCTGTGCCACCACTGGAGCGGACATTGGGGTGTATTTGTTGAGGACCCGGAGGTCTATGGTGAGCCTCCATGCATTGGTGTCCTTTTTCTTTACTGGCCAGAGGGCATTGTTGCATTTAGAATTGCCCTCTATGACCACCCCCCTAGTTTTCAATTCTTGGACGGTGTCCAAAATTGAATAGGTGGCTTCTGGCGGAAAGCGGTATTGGCGTTGAGGTGGAGGGTCGGGACCCTGTATGTCCACCTGAACACCAATCAGTCTGCCACAATCGTTTTTTCCCTGGGCCCAAAGATCGGGGTACTCATACACAATAGGCTCAAGGTCTGGATTATGCGAGATCTCAGGCCATTTGTGTTCAAGTACTTCAGTAGAGTCATCTATTGTTGGCAATGGTGGTCCCAGAAACTGGCGTTGGATGACAAACACCTTGGATTGTCTGGGACCCTTCCATACAATACTATTTGCCAGATCTAAGATCCACCCATTTTGTGTCATTACGTCGGTTCCAATAATGTTGTCAGAACCGGGGTAATACCACATGGGGATCCTAAGGGTCGTGTGACTGGTAATCTGGACAATTACTTCTTCTATTCTGTGGGCCCTCACCCCCCCTTGTTGGTGATCAAATCCGATCACCACACACTGAGGGCTGTTGGGATGTAAATCATGTTTGACATTGGTAATGGAAATTTCCGCACCAGTGTCAAGCATGATTTCGGCGTCCTGATTTTTGATTTTGGCCTTTATGTGGGGTCTCCCTGAAGAATCCAGTATGATGGGACATACTGGCGCCAGATCTTTAGGGATCCCTGATCTTCAATCAATTTCTACCAGACTCCCAGTAGGTACCTGTGAGGTACATACTGCCACTTGTGGGTTCTTGCTATGGACCCTTCGTGTGGATTCCCGGGATTCCACACTCATTACCGAACGCGCTGGGTCATTCACAACAGCCACACGTTTTGGTGTCTGGACCTGTGAATGTCCCAGATATTCCCCCACTGGTTTGGCATAATTAGGTTTCATCTTGAAACCGTTATTATTGCCTGTTCTCTCAGGATTTGTCCGGTTGTTACGTGACCATTGTGGACAATTCCTCGTTATGTGCCCGTATTGTAAACATAGGAAGCATCGAATGCCTCCCATTCTTTCCAATGGCGGGGCTGTGGGGCGAATAGCCGAGTTACCTTTTGTGTGCTGTACCCGTTCATCTTGAGATGTATCGTGTACAGGCGCACGCTCCGTCACTTTGACGGATTTCCTATTGAGCAGTGTATCCTGTCTGCACTGCTCAATAATCATAGCAGCATCCGTGAGGGATGGCTCCCTAGCTGCACTCAACCGGATTGCAGTGTCAAGGTATGGGAATTTTTCCACAAACATACGTATCATACCCTGTGGAATTCCGATACCGTGATCTTTTGTAACCCTTCTGTACATTGCTTCAAACCGACTACACATAGACAGAGGTTCGTCATGTATAGTGGGTTTGAACTTGGACAGGATATCCGGAGTGACGTCCCAATGGCCCGTTGCCAGTCTCATGAGTATGGAGAGACGTTCCTCCTTGTCATAAAACTGTCCATTCATGGGTTGCGTCCTCCCCGTTACCTCATACCTTTGGTTTAGGTGTGTAGGTAACCATAACTTGAATAACTCCATGCGATATTCGTGAGCCACTGAATACTTGTTACAGTGACCCTCGAAGATATCACATGAAGTAAACGGATCTACACTGGGATCATATGTTGGGATCTCCTTGCAGATCCGTAACAGGAAGTTTATCCTTTCCATACTGGAATGGTTAGGATAAAAATCTTCCTGTCTTTCCGGACGCGTTGGCGGATTGGAAGTGGTAAATGGCCAACCACTTTCCTCTCTCCAATCGTTGCCCTGTTCCTGGCATCGGTTGCTACTATTCTCCCTGGGTGTGTGGGTGAAATGTAGCGTCCGTTCCACCTGTCCCCTAGTGTCTACTGTATCGGATGTTTGATCCGTGGAAGATCTTGGCGCTGTCGCCGCTATCTCCCCCTGTGCCGTTTCCGAAACACAAACCTGTTTCGTGGGCACCATACTGTTAGCACCAGGCCGTGACAGATTCGAGATGACCTGCTGCAAATCCGCAATGGTTTGCGTTTTTGCAGCCAGGTCCTCTCGAAGTTGAACAATCATGTTATCCATAGATACCGTATTGTTCCTGAACTGGTTTATCTCAGTGTACAGTCTGAGCAGTTCCTTATCCATGTCAGAGTAGAAACTCTCCTTGTCCGAGAGTCTAGACTCTAACACGCAAATCTCCCTGCCCCTCTCGACCGTACACTGGGATTTCTCTTGTAATTGTGTTTGTAATGTGTGTAATTGTTTAATGTTCTCAACACAACAATTGCAGTGGAAGTTTGCAGTGTTGGAAACTTCCTCTGCCTTTGACGTGCTGTTAAGTGTTTCCAGATGTTCCGGCTTCCAAATGATATCCTCAAAGGTGTGAACCAATTTGGCTAACATTTGGAGTCGTTTTTTTGTTTTTTTAAACATGCTGCGATTAATGTAGAGTTTGTCATGAGCGTATGCCTGGTCCAATAAGGTGGACCATAGCAGCTCAGTGGATTTGTACGTGGTGGGGATGATGGGGTTGTATGTGCTATGTTTGCTGAGGTGTTGCAGTGTGGCGAAGTTCATACTTACTTTTTGACGAGAGGCCATCTTCATTGGTGTCGTTTGTTGTGCTGTGTTGCTGCGTGGAGGAGGTCCTTCAATATTCGGAACGCCTTCTCCCGACCAGCCAGACGACTTATGTTCGACTTCAATGACGACGGTACTCTCTTCAGTGGGCGTGTAAAGGAATCAGAAAATATTAATACAGAAAAAATTTTTTTAGATTCTCTGCTGTAGAGATTGCTCTGTGTCTGGTTCTGATTGAACAAACCGCTTTCCCTGTACGAACTATCAGGCAATGGACGCTCAGAATCCACTGACCGCGTCCCTCCCGCCTGACTAGTTCACAGCGCAAGCGATTCTTTTCACCAAAACCAAACACAGAAAACAAATTCCTAGCAGTGGGCCTGGCTCGCCAATGTTAAAGGGGATATTAATTATTGGTATTTATGCAAATCTCAATAATTAATATTCATAAATAGGGGTGGGTCGTCTTATGATAACTCCGCCTATTTATGCCTTACGTAACAACAAATCGCTACTGGTTGCCTTACACTAACCACTAAACTAGCTGCATGCGCCTTACTAACTACCGCTAGTAACCACACGTTACACAATAGGTATAAATATGACAGTATTTATTAATCCTTACTGAACATAACACACATAATACACTAATAATACAGTACCAACAATACACTACAGCTATGGCTGTCGCGCCTTACTACTAAGACGGATTTATGTTTCCAACTATATATATCTATATCAAAGGGAATAGGTATATATAGTTTATGGCAACCCACAGCAAGGTAAGTACACACACTAATACGGTTCTTTCTACGCTAACACAATCCCAATTCCTCCCCAGTATCTAACTATAATACACATACATACATTTACCAGAAGCCCACCCAATCCTATCAATATACTCTCCCTACGGGAATAACAAGGGGTAAATCCAGACACTGTTGCGTCTGGGATAAGCAGGGCAGTTGGGAAGGGGAGTCAGGGGTCGGATCCTGGGGGAACACAGTGGGATTAGGCTCAGGGCAGGGGAAGGTACCAGGGGTTATGGGGAAACCAGGGCTATAGGGGAACACAGAAGTTGGTGGGTTGAGGGTTAGGGGCTATAAGGGGTTAATCAGGGGCAGGGGATCGTTGGTGGTATAAGGGGTTACTTAGGGGACTACAGGGACTGCAAGGGAATCAGGGGATATGAGGGGTTAATCAGGGACAGGGGATCGTTGGTGGTATAAGGGGTTATATGGCAGGGGATAATATATATATATATATCTATATATGTTGTACATATATATATATATATATATATATATATCGTTGGTGGTATAGGGAGGGGGATATACTTAGCGGTAATATGCTCGTTGTCCAGGGGGGGCTCGTTGTCCAGGGGATGCCTCGCTTGCTGGTGGTGGTGCTGGACTAACCCGACTGCAGAGCGGAGCGCCGCCGGTCTATTTAAACTTCGCGGCGCCCGCACGCAGTCCTCCTCTTGGCGCCGTGCGCATGCGCACCGCCGGCCTCAACCCGTGGGCCGGCGTGGTGATGTGACGTCACCGCGCCGGCCCGAGGATCTCGGAGCGCGCTTCCAGGGGGGGGATCCTTTGATCCTCCCGCCTGTGAAGCGGACGCTTACCTCCGGCGCTGTAATTACAGCGCCGGAGGTCAGCCACTCACAGGGGCATGGGAACTCTTTGTTCCCATGTCTCTGTTAGGCGCACCATCTCCGGCGCGGCCGGAGATGGTGACAAAGGGCAGAGGATCTTATTGATCCTCTGTCCTTTGTAGAGGCCGACGCTGGACATAATTGTCCAACTGTCGGTCTCCTCCACCCACCTGGCAGGCGCACTTCGGCGGGATTCCGGCATATATGCGTATAGATGCTTGGGGCACATCTATACGCATATATGAACGGACATTATATTAACATAGGGGCAGGAATAAGCCCTCCTATATTATAGGGGCCCATATACATCCATAGATGTCTGGGCCACATCCATAGATATATATGTACCCATTAGTGTTGAGCGCGAATATTCGAATTGCGAATTTTTTTCTCGAATATCGCAATTTCGAGATTTCGCGAATATTTAGAATATCGTTCTATATATTCGCGAAATAGAATATTCGTTTTTTTTCTTTTTTTTTTTATTATATTTTTTTCTTTCCCACTTCCCTAAAGTTGTTCTTACCTGTCCTTTGGATTCCTGGCTTCCTGGCTGCTCCAGTCAGTGGCGTTTTCAACTTACTGCTATATTCCATATTAGCTAAATTACAATCTAATCTATATGTGTATTTTACGAAATTTCGCAATAGTCGCAATTGCGATGCGAGTAATATAACACGAAATATTCGCATGAAGATTTCAATTTAGCACTGCTATACTCCATATTCTAGCCTAATATGGAATATAGCTGTGCTAAGTTAGCACTGCTATATTCCATATTAGGCTAGAATATGGAGTATAGCAGTGCTAAGTTGAAATCTTCATGCGAATATTTCGTGTTATATTATTCGCATCGCAATTTCGACTTTTTCAAATGTTCTTAATATTGCTCTAACTTCGTCTTTTAGAAATTTCGCAATATTGCTCTAACTTCGTCTCTTAGAATATTACGAATATTCTAAAAAACGAAGTTAGAGCAATATTACGAAATTTCGTAAAATACACATATAGATTGTAATTTAGCTAATATAGTGCTATAATCCCTTTTTTTTCCTGTAATTTTTTTTTGCCTCTTCTGAACTTAAGTTTTGTAAAATATGTACACTATTAAAAATTATTACTATAGCAGTATATTAGCTTAAATACAATCTATGTGTATTTTACGAAATTTCGTAATATTGCTCTAACTTCGTCTTTTAGAATATTACGAATATTCTAAAAGACGAAGTTAGAGCAATATTAAGAACATTTGCAAAAGTCGAAATTGCGATGCGAGTAATATAACACGAAATAGTCGCATGAAGATTTAAACTTAGCACAGCTATATTCCATATTCTAGCCTAATATGGAATATAGCAGTGCTAACTTAGCACAGCTATATTCCATATTAGGCTAGAATATGGAATATAGCAGTGCTAAGTTTAAATCTTCATGCGACTATTTCGTGTTATATTACTCGCATCGCAATTTCGACTTTTGCAAATGTTCTTAATATTGCTCTAACTTCGTCTTTTAGAATATTCGTAATATTCTAAGAGACGAAGTTAGAGCAATATTACGAAATTTCGTAAAATACACATATTAGCCTAGCCATAGTCATTAGCATAGGAACGTTGCCTTATACTATCAAGATAAATTTTCGCAATATGCGAAAAAATATTTTCGCGATAATTGCGAATATTCGATTTCAACGAATATAACACGAATATTCATGCGAATATTCGCGAAATATCGCGAAATCGAATATGGCACCTCCCGCTCATCACTAGTACCCATATGGCTTACACACATAGAGATGCATGCCGCCCAAGGGGCACACATACATCTCTATGTGTGCAACACATCACAACTGGACGGGCCCAGAAGAAGGGCCTATATATACATATATACATACATATACATACATATATATATATATATATATATATATATATATACACATGCACACCTGAATATGTCCCTTCCCTCAACACACTGCGTTTTGGGTGGAGGGCGAACTAAAGTGACACTAATACTATTATAGATCTGACCGTGATCAGTTTTGATCACTTACAGATACTATAAAAGTACAAATGCTGATTAGCGATACGCTAATCAGCGAATAAGTGACTGCGGTGCGGTGGGCTGGGCGCTAACTGACGCTAAACTACCTAACCAAGGGGCCTAAACTATCCCTAAAACCTAACAGTCAATACCAGTTAAAAAAAAAAAGAGACAGTTTACACTGATCACTTTTTTCCTTTCACTAGTGATTGACAGGGGCGATCAAAGGGGTGATCAAAGGGTTAATTGGGGTGCAGGGGGGTGATCTGGGGCTAAAGTGTAGTGTTGGTGCTACTCACTGTGAAGTCTGCTCCTCTGCTGGATCCAACCGACGAAAAGGACCAGCAGAGGAGCAGACAAGCCATATAACAGATCATATTTACTGTAATACTATACTAATATGATCTGTTATATGGCTTGTGATTCGATTTTTTAAAAATCAGCAACCTGCCAGCCACGATGATTGGCTGGCAGGTTGCTGACGAAATACTCCTTTAACTTTTGCCGGCCCGCAATGCGCATGCGCGGGCCGGCTCTGACCGAAATCTCGCGTCTCGCGAGATGACGCACGGATGCGTCCAGGAGGAATGAATCAACCACCTTCCGGACGCATCCGTGCGTTAGGCGGTCCGGAGGTGGTTAAGTTCCCAGTCTGCCCCTGGCGCCATCTGTTAACTGCTTTGGGCAGTGGCTTCAATAACTAAACTGAATCCTGCTGGCGCATGCACAGAGTTCTAGAGTTTTTCATTTTTTTAAAAGTAGAAAAAAAACGGCTCAAGTTTGGTATTCGTATTGAGACGCAGAATAAGAACGTCAGGTCACTTTTACTGCACAGTGAACGCTGTGATGTCAAAACCTTTGGAATTCTGTTTTTTTTTCAATTTTGAAACGCAAATAATTTTTTTTCCTGTTTTCTAATACAAGACATGGTAAATTAAATGGTGGCATTAAAAAATTCATCTTGTCCTGCCAAAAACAACCCCTCATATAGTTATATAAACGGAAAAATTTTTAAGTTATGGCTTTGGAACACGAGGAAAAAATTTTTTTTTAAATTAAAATAGGCCAGGTCTTTAAGGGGTTAAAGTCAATCAGAATGTTGTCTGTTATAGTCCCCTTGTGGGACTATTAAGCAGTAAAAAAAAAAAACATTTATTCAATAAAAAAAAATTATGCTTTATTTCCATTGAAAATACGCTTTTCAATAAAAAAAAATTGCAAAAAAAAAATAAATCTCCCCCATATGTTTGGTATTGCCGCTTCTAACGACCCGGACTACATAAATATCATGTAAATTATCCTCTACGGTGAACGCCGTCAATTTTTTTCAAATAAAATAAATAAAAAAAAGGCAGAATTGCTCATTTATTCTTAGTTGCCACTGAAAAAAGTTAATAACAAGCAATCAAAAAGCAACATTTACTCCAAAATGATACCAATGAAAAATACAAGTCATCCCGCAAAAATTAAGCCCTCACACAACTCCATAGAAATAAAAATAAAAAAGTTATGGGTCTTGGAAAGCGGCAATGCAAAAACATCAAACTATATGTATTTGGTATCACTGTAATCGTAGTGACCCAGAAAATAAAGATATTATGTTATTTATACCGAAAAATGAACGCCATAAAATTTATAGTGTAAAAACGCAGTGGCAGTATTGCTGTTTCTCCCATCTCCGTCCCAGAAAGAGTTAATAAAAGTTAATCAGAAAGTTATATGTACCCCAAAATGGCGCCATTATAAACTACAACTTGTCCAGCAAAAAAGAAGCCCTCATAAAGCAATATAGACGGAAAATACAAAAGTTATAGCTCTTGGAACGAGACGACGGAAAAGGGAAGAAAAACGCTTGGTCAGTAAGGTCCAAAACAGGCTGGTCACTAAGGGCTCGTTCACACGAACGTATTTTGCGTTCCGTACACGGACCGCTTTCTGCGTTCCGCATATGATCCGTATAAGGAACCATTTATTTCAATGGGTCCGCAAAAGATGCGGACAGCACTCTGTGTTCTGTCCGCATCCGTTGCTCCGTTCCGTGGCCCCGCAAAAATTATGAGTCCTGTCCTATTCTTGTCCGTTTTGCGGACAAGAATAGGCATTTTTATAATAGGCCTCCTGTTCCGTTCTGCAAATTGCGCAAGGCATATGGGCGGCATCCGTTTTTTGCAGATCCGCAATTTGCGGACTGCAAAAAAACGGCACGGTCGAGTGAACAAGCCCTAAGGGCTTAATGCAGTAATTCATGCAAAAGGAGCCCCGATCAAGCACTGAGTGCATATATTAGACATACCGGTACTTACCAGTAGGCCAACATTTCTGTATTAGGGTACTTTCACACTAGTGTTTTACTTTTCCGGCGCTGAGTTCCGTCCTAGGGGCTCAAATCCGGAAAAGAACTGATCAGTTTTATCCCCGTGCATTCTGAATGGAGAGTAATCCGTTCAGGATGTCTTCAGTTCAGTCTTTTTGACTGATCAGGCTTTTCAGAAAAACGTAGCATGTTGTATTTTTACCTCCGGCCAAAAATCCTGAACACTTTGACTGAACGCCGGATCCGGTCTTTTTCCCATTGACTTGCATTAACGCCGGATCCGGCGCTGTGTGTTCAGTCAAACCGGATCCGGCTTTTGCATGTTAAACCCGAAAAATGTGAAAAAAAGGTTAAAGTCCATAAATGGCGGATCCGTTTTTTCCAATGCATTTTTTCATTGTGATCAAAATCCTGATCAGGATTCAAATGTAATCCGTTTTCACACGTTTTTCCGGATCCGGCGGGCAGTTCCGATGTCGGAATTGAACGCCGGATTAAAACAACGCTAGTGTGAAAGTAGCCTTAAAAATCGGATTGGTCTTATATAATATTGTAATTTTCTGAGATAAGGGTTTTCATTAGCTGTAAGCCATAATCATCAACATTAAAAGAAATAAACACTTGATATCAGGGGTGCACCTAGCCTTTCTGCTGCCTGAGGCAAAAATTGAAACGGTGCCCCCTCCCCCCTGCTAATTTCCTAACCTAACCCCTTTGCCACAATGAAAGCGCTCATTGCCCTTAACCCTTCCCGATCGCCTCATTGGTGGTGCACCCCTGCTTGATATACTCTGTGTGTAATGAGCCTATAGAATATATGAGCTTCACTTTTTGAATAGAATTACTGAAATAAATGTGCTTTTTGATAATATTCTTAATCCTGTACATTGTCCGCTGAGACGTTATATAGGCAGCGCTGTGTCTCTCCAACTCATGTGCAATCCACTGAATTTACCGCAGGTGGACTCCAGGTGAAGAGGAATGAGAGGCCCACAGAGCTAAAGTTCAGGGGTCATAGAAAAGGGTCTGAATACTTATGTCCGAAATGTAGTTTTTCTTTTTCAAAAAATTATCTAAGATTTTAAACATTCTGGTTTCACTTTCTCCTTATGGGGTTCTGAGGGGGAAAACCTTTTTTTTTTTTTCATTTTAGCCCAATGCTGCCACATAACAAAATGTGAGAAAAGTGAAAGGGTCTGAAGACGATCAATTCTTGCCATGGTTTCTGTGTGGAATAGTGATGAGCGAAACGAGCTTCGGATGCTACATTGGGTTAATACTGTACGGAGATTCATCTCCGTACAGTATTAGAATGTATGGGCTCTGATGAGCCAAAGTTAGTTATTCGCAAAGTCCCGCGTGACTTTGGTGTGGTGATAGAGGGGTCCAGATATTACCATTACATTCCCCTCCCTTTACATTCCTGTAGGGGCCATCACCACTTCCAGGTCTGTCCAGGCCGGAGATTGTAGCAATAGAAATCAGTAAGGAACCAGAGCCCCCATCATAAAATGTCATGTCACGTGGCAGCGTTAGGCTAGGTCTACACGACGACATTTGTCGCGCGACAATTTCTATAATGATAGTCTTTGGTACAGTCGCAAAAAATCCACCCTGCAGGCCCCCCTCTCCTGACTCTAAGTCCCTTCCGAGATCACCAGTTGGAACCAAAGCCGAGTTCGGTTTCAAGTTTAAGGGTCCATTCACACATCCACAAATGGGTCCGCATCCATTCCGCAATATCGGGAACGGGTGTGGACCCATTCATTCTCTACGAGATGCAGAGAGCACAGAGAACTTCCGGCAGTTCTATGGGGGTGCTAGCCGGGTGTACTGCGGATCCGCAATACACTACGGACGTGTTGAAGTTATTCAATGACGTCACACGCGACTAACTTCTACAAATCGGAGCCCATACATTCTAATACTGTACTGAGACGGAACTCCATACAGAATTATTCCGAAGTTTTGAACGAAGCAACTTCGTGGCCCAATATCAGTCTCTAAAGTAAGGATGCATTCACACTTGGCAGATTTTGTCGGAGAGCGTTTCTATGACCGGAAAACAAATGTTTTCTACAAAATCTGCAGCGTGTGGCCAGCACCTTGACATCTGCGGCTCCAGCTCTTCCATTGTACACAATCCGCCCCCCACTCTAATCCACATCCGTGACACTGTCTCCTGACCACACACTAATCTAGTTACAGGTCGCCGCGCGACGCGCACATCCCTTTAAATAGAAACTTACGTCACCTGATAACCACGCCCATCCACTCAGGTGGGCGGAGACTGCAGGGAACCGATGACGTCCGCACCTCTCCCTCTTCCCCTGACGTCGCTGTGTACACAGAGCCAAGCAGGCACGGCTAGGATGCCAGCTTGTGGCGCATGCGCGGAATAGCGGATCTGGAGCAGCACACCACACAGCTGCCTGCCTCCTGTATGAGCTGTCGGTGGCCGGTACCGCAGTGCGATTACTGCTCCGTGTCAGCCCGCGGCTGTGGAGCCGGATGCCCGGGGCGTCTGCTGGAGAGGGTGAGCACACACAGACTTTACTACATAAGAAGTGCGGGCTCAGGTGAGGGAGCAGCCCGGGTGACGGCCGCTGATTGGCTGCTGTAGGCGCACGACCTCTTGGCGCTCTTATTTGGGGTCTGTAGGAGCCTGGGTGGCCTGGATACTGGGCTGTGATTGGCTGGGACAGGTGACCCCCTGCCTGTTGCGCTGCCGTGGACTGCGGATGGCCTAGTCCAGCTCTTCTCCTCTAGTCACCTATCAATCCCGCAGAGGAGAGAACACAGGTGTATCTTCTCTAGTCACCTATCAATCCCGCAGAGGAGAGAACACAGGTGTTTCTTCTCCTCTAGTCACCTATCAATCCCGCAGAGGAGATAGATAACGCAGGTGCATCTTCTCCTCTAGTCACCTATAAATCCTGCAGAGGAGAGAACACAGGTGTATCTTCTCCTCTAGTCACCTATCAATCCCGCAGAGGAGAGAACACAGGTGTATCTTCTCCTCTAGTCACCTATAAATCCTGCAGAGGAGAGAACACAGGTGTATCTTCTCCTCTAGTCACCTATCAATCCCGCAGAGGAGATAGATAACGCAGGTGCATCTTCTCCTCTAGTCACCTATCAATCCCGCAGAGGAGAGAACACAGGTGCATCTTCTCCTCTAGTCACCTATCAATCCTGCAGAGGAGATAGATAAAACAGGTGTATCTTCTCCTCTAGTCACCTATAAATCCTGCAGAGGAGAGAACACAGGTGTATCTTCTCCTCTAGTCACCTATCAATCCCGCAGAGGAGATAACGCAGGTGCATCTTCTCCTCTAGTCACCTATCAATCCTGCAGAGGAGATAGATAACGCAGGTGCATCTTCTCCTCTAGTCACCTATAAATCCTGCAGAGGAGAGAACACAGGTGTATCTTCTCCTCTAGTCACCTATCAATCCTGCAGAGGAGAGAACACAGGTGTATCTTCTACTCTAGTCACCTATCAATCCCGCAGAGGAGATAGATAACGCAGGTGCATCTTCTCCTCTAGTCACCTATCAATCCTGCTACTTGCATAGAGGAAGCAGTGCAGATGTTTACCTCTTAAAGGGGTTGTCCAGGATCAGTAATAACATGTCTGCTTTCTCCCAGAAGCGGCACCACCCCTGTCTGCAGGTTGTGTGTGGTATTACAGCGCAGCATTAGTCACTTCACTGGCTGAGCAGTAGTACCAGCCACAGCCCATGGACAACCTCTTTAGGTCTGATGGTCCCTGGACATTGTGCTCAGAAGGTGGGCATTGCAGAGATGGGGGGCTCTGGACGTACTTGATTGCAGCATTTTATTACCCACAAGCCTCATGATATTCCTGTGTCCTAAAGAGAAGGAATTTGTGAACAAGACCCCAGAGTCTCCTCAGTCAGACGCCAGGTCGTGCACCTCTGCTTGTTCCTGGAGAAGTCTTCAGATCAGCCCAGGGCCTTCATGTGACATTCCCATTGTAGCAGCTAGGAGAGCCTGATAGAACAGTTCTCCGGTCCAGGGCACTCTTGAGGGACCCCCCTAGGGCTCCTGCATTGCCTAGTAGGGGTTGTCCAGATGTGGTATGCTCCTTCAATGGAAGAGTGGGTTATTGGGGGTAGACGACTACACCTCTTACCTGGTTATGCTGATCTTCAACAGAACAACCTCTTGTGAAAAGGGTAGGGCCCGGTGGGGGTCAGTGACCCTTCACCTCCCACAGGTCAGGAGGTTGCAGTGCTTGGATCTGTTCCTTTTTTTTGATTGGTGGAACTCTGACCACCGCTCTCCAGACTCGCATGCCATTCCTGAAATGCCATTGTGTCCGCCCCCAACTTCTCTAAAAAGCTTTCTAAAGATCTTTAACTTTTTTGTATTTTCTCGTTGTAGGTACCCAGAACAGCTTCCTGAAGTAAGGGGGATCCTCTGGCCCCCAGCGATGGGGCCCCTATGTACTTAGGACGCAGAATCTGCTCTCGGCAGGGTTAACTAATGCTTTTCCTGCTTACTTTGTCGGAACGGGCCGAGCACTCAGAATCGCAGGTAAGTCCCTACAGAAGACATGTAATCCATGCCCTAGCGTCCTTCATGTGTAGCTCTGAGTATGTGTGGAATATGGCAGTGTAGACCTGGACACCATGAATTTGCCCCGGCGTGCCATGCTGTATTTGCTATTGCATCTTGAAGAAACCACAGCAAGTCGAGGTGTAAGGCGATCCTTATGGTACCACACGTGCACTGATGGATTTTGCCATGGGTTGGATTATTTCCATCGCACCAACCTAATTTCACAAAAGTACATTTTATTGTTTTATGAAATTGACCCATCTGTAGTGCAGCGAGAACGCAGAAGGCTCCGACTCCCTCCATGTTCTCCTGCATAGTGTCTCTATTCAGAGCCTGCCAGCAGTGCCTGTGATTGCTTGCTTGAAGTATTGTTATAGGTGCCCTTACGGAAGAGTTGCACGCCCTTCTCGGTTATCCGGACGGATACTACTTGGAGGAAAGTGCTTTATGTGTATTAACTTCAAACAGAATTCCACTTGGCAGAATAAGGCTACTTTCACATTAGTGTTTTTTGCGGATTCGTCAAGGGTCTGCAAAACTGCTTCCGTTACAATAATACAACCGCATGCATCCGTCATGAACGGATCCGGTTGTATTATGTCTTCTATAGTCATGACGGATCCGTCATGAACACCATTGAAAGTCAATGGGGGCCGGATCCGTTTTCTATTGTGTCGGAGAAAACTGATCCATCCCCATTGACTTACATTGTGTGTCAGGACGGATCCGTCTTTCTCAGCACCACATGGCGGACAGAAAAACGCTGCAGGCGGTGTTTTGGTGTCCGCCTCCAGAGCGGAATGGAGACTGATGCATTCTGAGCGGGTCCTCTTCCATTCAGAATGCATTAGGGCAAAACTGATCCGTTTTGGACCGTTTGTGAGAGCCCATGACGGATCTAAGAAACGGAAAGCCAAAACGCGAGTGTGAAAGTAGCCTAAGGTGTCCTGCACTTTGTATTGTAAGTGACCTTGCTGGCTGCAGAGGGACAGCTGCTGCTCCAAGCCCTTCACATGATCAGAGGTTGTCACTTCCACTCTGGCCGCTTAGGAGAAGAATTGAAATGTGCAAAACCCCTTTAAGGCGACATGTGTTGGACTGTATATTATTAAATATAAATGGAGCTAGAAGCCACTCGTCATCAAATAAAAAAAATCTTATTGTCTTTTCACTCGGTGTGAGTTTGGGGAAGGCTGCCTGGAGGCGCTCTGAACTAAAGATCCGTGTCTTTGTCTTGCCCCGGCGTCCGCTAATTGTCATGTAGCTTTTATTACCTGCCAGCGGTAATATGGAAGCCGCCCGTATACTGTAAGTTACACCAGTGTTGGTGTAAGCACTGAGCAATCAGCTGTGACAGAGCTAGAAAGCGTCCTTGTGTACTTAATACTCTGCGGGCTTCTCTCTGTGTGGATAGCGGTTTATTATTTACTCTGCTTTTCCACAGTTCCTCGCTAAAACCATATGATGGGGCGGTGGAAGAGTGCTTACGTAATTTTTTTATCATTTTTTTTTTTGCCTTAGGGCTCATGCACATGAACGTATTTTCTTTTCGTGTCCATTCTGTTTTTTTTGCGGACCGTATATGGAACCATTCATTTTAATGGGTCCACAAAAAAATAGAACATGTCCTATTATTGTCCGCATCACGGACAAGGGTAGTACTGTTCTATTAGGGACCAGCTGTTCCGTTCCACAAAATATGCACACGGAAGTCATCCGTGTTTTTTGTGGATCCGTTTTTTTGCGAACCGCAAAATACATACGGTCGTGTGCATGAAGCCTTATCACGTATAAAGAAAACACCAAATTGAATGGATCTTCCCACAATCATGAATTAAAAATGAAAATGAAAAAGGATTGCGTTATTTTCCATTTCCCAGCATACCTGCCCTATGTTGGGATTCTGGTTGTATCTTCCTGTTACTATTGCATCCGACCATGAAGCGTCTATGGTCGTGGCAGTAGATTCTGTAAGTGGTCGACTCCCTGCACTTTTTTCAGGCCACAGACCTGTCAGAGAGCTGGAGTATGTGGAAATGAATACAATGTAATAAGTTCATTATCCTAAGGCCTCATGCACACGACCGTTGTTTTGGTCCGCATCCGAGCCGCAGTTTTTGCGGCTTGGATGCAGACCCATTCACTTCAATGGGGGCGCAAAAGATGCGGACAGCACTCCGTGTGCTGTCCGCATCCGTTGCTCCGCGGTCCGCAAAAAAAATATAACCTGTCCTATTCTTGTCTGTTTTGCGGACAAGAATAGGCAGTTATATTAAAGGCTGTCCGTGGCGTTCTGCAAATTGCAGAACGCACGCAGACGCCATCCGTGATTTGCGGACCGCAAAACACACAACGGTTATGTGCATGAGGCCTAAATGGTGATCCAGCAGCTGAGACATAAACTGGTACCATGAGTCTGGGGGCAAGTTTTGTGGCACTTTGCCCTGTGGTTAGTAGCTTGGGAACGTTGTCTCTAGACAAGGCGGTTCTGGGAAATTTAGGTGGCATGTTAAATGTGGATCATCTACAGGTTGCAGCAATTCCTGACCTGCAGTGGGAATTGTAAGGTCGTTGCAGATTTTTTGGCTGAAAATTCAACGACTGAAAATCGGTTTGATACAATTGAATGGTGCAGCAAGCACATGGCTTTCTGTAAGCCCTATTAAGGTGAATGGAACTGGTTTTCAGGCGTGGAATTTTCTGCGTCGTGTGAAGGTGCCCTAAAATCTGCAGTATTTCACCTTTAGCAATGCATAGGATGAAATCCGGGGCAAATCCGCATGTAACACACACACTGCGGAAAGGCACGGAAATCTGTGTGCAAATACCAAAGGAAAATTGCAGTGCGACACCATAGACTGCCATTCTAAAAATTGTTGCGCGACATTGGTGCAACAAAATGTTGCGCTACAAATGTTGCAGTGTAGTTGTGCCCTATCGGTCGCGCGACTTATTGTCGTCGTGTAGACGTAGCCTAAAATAAAAACCTCCTGTTACCTATCCTGCGCCGGGGTCCCTCTTCACCTCCGGCAGAAGTTGCGCTCCCCTGTCTTCCCGGCTGCACTTCTCTGTCACCTGACTGCGTGCAGCGTCAGGTCATAGTGCGCGCACTACATCCGGATGCTGTACGCGGTCAGCACAGTGAAGACCAGGGAGGGTGAGTACTACAAGCGCTTGCGGCGCTTCGCTCCCAACTCCCGGCACCTAATTTATACTAGTGAGAGGTTCCATAATGGAAGCGCTCACTAGTATTCGCTTTATAAGGCGCACGTCCATTTTCCCCCCACTATTGTCTTATAAAGCGAAAAATACGGTATTCAGTTTAGTCGTGGTTCATTCAGTCCTGTAGTGCTGGATAGATGGCAGAGCATTTTGTTTTTGGGTAAGTCTGTTATTGGCAGGCATGCACGCTATAACATCTTGGTGCTTGGCAATGGCAAGGCTAAAGTATACGGTTTAATTATTCTATGGCAGTGTGCCCTCTCAGGATCTATTTTATCCTACAGCTTAGGCTAATTTCACACTCGCGTTTGGTGTGGAGCCGTCATGGATCTGCACAGACGGATCCGTTCAGATAATACAACCGTCTGCATCTATTCAGAACGGATCCGTTTGTATTATCTTTACCATAGCCAAGACGGATCCGTCTTGGACACCATTAAAAGTCAGTGGAGGACCTATCCGATTTCTATTGTGTCATAGAAAAGGGATCCGTCCCCATTGACTTACATTGTGTGTCAGAACGGATCCGTTTGGCTCAGTTTCGTCAGACGGATACAAATGCTGCAAAACGGAATGGAGACTGAATGGAGGCAAGCTGATGCATTTTGAGTGGATCCTTTTCTATTCAGAATGCATTAGGGCAAAACTGATCCGTTTTGGACCGCTTGTGAGAGCCCTGAACGGATCACTGAAACGGAAAGCCAAAAAGCTAGTGGGAAAGTAGCCTTAGACGATACAGTGCCCTGGTTCTGCTAAATTTGCTAGTTGTGGTCACAGGCTTAGCTGGGATGTTTTGTGGCTCAGGGCTTAGGACCTTTATGCATAGCTAAAGGCTGACTGCAGCACCTAGACTTGTTTTTATACACTAATGACCTATCCCTTGGTTAGATCATCAGTATCTGATCGGTGGAGGTCTGACACCCAGGACCCCCACTGATCAGCTGTTTGAGAAGGCACCAGTGCTCCCAGTAGTGCTGTGGCCTTCTCTCTGCTTAGTTTAGGCCAGGCATGCTCAACCTACGGCCCTCCAGCTGTTGTAAAACTACAACTCCGACAATGCCCTTCTGTAGGATGATAGCTGTAGGCTGTCAGGGAATGATGGGAGTTGTAGTTTTGCAACAGCTGAAGGGCCGCAGGTTGAGCATGCCTGGTTTAGGCCACGTGACACATTCATTAGTCACATGGCCTAGGAGCAGCTTTAGCCTTATAGAAGAAAATGAGGCTGAGCTGCGATAGCAGGCGGTGAAGGGGGCGAGCCTCCCTAGCGTCACCGGCTATGCTAGGGAGGCTCGTCACCGGCTATGCTAGGGAGGCTCGTCACCGGCTATGCTAGGGAGGCACGTCCCCTCCCCGCCTGCCATTGGCTGCTCCCCCCCCCCGACACCGGATGTTTTTATCCGCGCACGGGGAGAAGCAGCAGTGGCGGTGCAGGGAGCCAGGTAAGTATATTCAATGTGAAGGGCCCGGCATATTGGGGGAGCATTTTATAATCTTGGATAACCCCTTTAAACTACAATTAGGCCTCATACACACAATCATAAGTATTTTGTGGTCCACAAATTGCTGATCTGCAAAACACGGATACCGTTTTTGTTGCAGACCCGTTGACCATACTCTTTTAGTTTATCTATGTGCTTTCCACATCCGTATGTCCATTCGGCAGAAAGATAGAACATGTCCTATATTTGGCTGCAAAATGGTGACCATGGACCCATTTTATTGACTTCTAAGTGAAAATGCAGATGCAGCACAGACGGTATGTGTATTTTCCGGATCCGCAAATTTGTGGACCACAAAATACTTATGGTTGTGTGCATGAGGCCTTCCTATAAAACTTGATTGTGACTTCTTTGAGCTCATCCTGTTTTTCGGTACGTACTGGGATATTTACTGGTGTTAGATGCTTCTGATATGTGACACACCAGTGCGGTGTACAGTATATTACACAGCAACATATTTTACTTCCGTATGTTGTATACTGAGAATGCATGATTCTGAAATATCTCACATTTTTAAGAGTTTGCCCAGCAACTGGTCATACGGTATGTGGGGTATCACCTCCTGACTGTCCACGGATAAGGGGCTCCAAGTCCTTCCGCCGGAAAGCCTGACCACCTGTGGGTGGCAGATCTGCCGTGGCTGCGCTCAGCTGGAAAGTGACTGTTCACCCTGATACTGGAGGAATTCTTCTGCTGCAGCCACTTTTTCTCTTGAGTACTGAACACGCCTTGAGTTTCTGCCAGCAATGTGACTTACTAATGCTATTATTCAGTCAGATCCCTGCATCGCTCCTCTGGAGGGGGGAGTCACGGAACCGTCACTGTGCTGGCCTAAATGAGCAGATGACATTTTGTATCTAAAGAAACCGATGATGGTCATGTAGGTGATGCTGCAGTGATACTGATCCCTCATCAAGTGGATTTGTAAGCACAGTTTTACCCATTTACTTGTGTTTCTGGTGGGGTTTTTTTGTTCAATACCGCCGCAGCCAGATGTCACTTTAAAACCAGCAGAAAATCGCTTGTCCAAGAGGACCGTAAATAAAAACGCTAAAGATGCATGTGAAAAACCTCAATGTTCTCTCTATGTGGATGGTGCATTCAGAGCCCCATCCACATGTTCTGTAATTTGCTGCAGAGATTGTTTTTGAATGAAAGCTGCATTTAACAACCAAATTCTGTTAAAGGGCATCTGTCAGCAGATCTGTCCCTATGACACTGGCTGACCTGTTACATGTGCACTTGGCAGCTGAAGCCATCTGTGTTGGTCCCATGTTCATATGTTCCTGCATTGCTGAAAAAAATTATGTTTTAATACATGCAAATAAGCCTTTAGGAGCAACGAGGGTGTTGTCGTTACACCTAGAGGCTCTGCTCTCTCTGCAACTGCTGCCCCCTTTGCATTTTGATTGACAGGCCAGACACAACGGTTTCACTGCCTGGTCATGTCAATCAAAGTTGAGAGGGCGTGGCAGTTGCAGAGAGAGCAGAGCCTCTAGGTGTAACGGCAACACCCTCATTGCTCCTAAAGGCTCATTTGCATGTACACTGCTCAAAAAAAAAAAAGGGAACACTTAAACAACACAATGTAACTCCAAGTCAATCACACTTCTGTGAAATCAAACTGTCCACTTAGGAAGCAACACTGAGTGACAATCAATTTCACATGTTGTGCAAATGGGATAGACAACAGGTGGAAATTATAGGCAATTAGCAAGACACCCCAATAAAGGAGTGGTTCTGCAGGTGGTAACCACAGACCACTTCTCTGTTCCTATGCTTCCTGGCTGATGTTTTGGTCACTTTTGAATGCTGGCGGTGCTTTCACTCTAGTGGTAGCATGAGACGGAGTCTACAACCCACACAA
This sequence comes from Bufo bufo, assembly GCF_905171765.1. Taxonomy (NCBI): domain Eukaryota; kingdom Metazoa; phylum Chordata; class Amphibia; order Anura; family Bufonidae; genus Bufo; species Bufo bufo. The sequence goes on from NC_053397.1 coordinate 160,840,159, forward strand.
GTGGCTCAGGTAGTGCAGTTTATCCAGGATGGCACATCAATGCGAGCTGTGGCAAGAAGGTTTGCTGTGTCTGTCAGCGTAGTGTCCAGAGCATGGAGGCGCTACCAGGAGACAGGCCAGTACATCAGGAGACGTGGAGGAGGCCGTAGGAGGGCAACAACCCAGCAGCAGGACCGCTACCTCCGCCTTTGTGCAAGGAGGAACAGGAGGAGCACTGCCAGAGCCCTGCAAAATGACCTCCAGCAGGCCACAAATGTACCATGTGTCTGCTCAAACGGTCAGAAACAGACTCTATGAGGGCCCGACATCCACAGGTGGGGGTTGTGCTTACAGCCCAACACTGTGCAGGACGTTTGGCATTTGCCAGAGAACACCAAGATTGGCAAATTCGCCACTGGCGCCCTGTGCTCTTCACAGATGAAAGCAGGTTCACACTGAGCACATGTGACAGACGTGACAGAGTCTTGAGACGCCGTGGAGAACGTTCTGCTGCCTGCAACATCCTCCAGCATGACCGGTTTGGCATTGGGTCAGTAATGGTGTGGGGTGGCATTTCTTTGGAGGGCCGCACAGCCCTCCATGTGCTCGCCAGAGGTAGCCTGACTGCCATTAGGTACCGAGATGAGATCCTCAGACCCCTTGTGAGACCATATGCTGGTGCGGTTGGCCCTGGGTTCCTCCTAATTCAAGACAATGCTAGACCTCATGCGGCTGGAGTGTGTCAGCAGTTCCTGCAAGACGAAGGCATTGATGCTATGGACTGGCCTGCCCGTTCCCCAGACCTGAATCCAATTGAGCACATCTGGGACATCATGTCTCGCTCTATCCACCAACGTCCTGTTGCACCACAGACTGTCCAGGAGTTGGCAGATGCTTTAGTCCAGGTCTGGGAGGAGATCCCTCAGGAGACCGTCCGCCACCTCATCAGGAGCATGCACAGGCGTTGTAGGGAGGTCATACAGGCACGTGGAGGCCACACACACTTTTGAGCCTCATTTTGACTTGTTTTAAGGACATTACATCAAAGTTGGATCAGCCTGTAGTGTGCTTTTCCACTTTCATTTTGAGTGTGACTCCAAATCCAGACCTCCATGGGTTAAAAAATTTGATTTCCATTTTTTTATTTTTGTGATTTTGTTGTCAGCACATTCAACTATGTAAAGAACAAAGTATTTCAGAAGAATATTTAATTAATTCAGATCTAGGATGTGTTATTATTGTGTTCCCTTTATTTTTTTGAGCAGTGTATTAAAACATCATTTTTCTCAGCAATGCAGGCACATGTGAACATGGGACCAACACAGATGTCTTCAGCTGCCAAGTGCACATGTAACAGGTCAGCCGGTGTCATTGGTACAGATCTGCTGACAGATGCCATCCTACCCTATATTATCAAACATGTCCGCCTATTTACCGTCTTTCCCCGAAAATAAGACATCCCCCGAAAATAAGACCTACCTCTAGTTTTGCCTATCCCTGTAATATAAGGCATCCCCCCCGAAAATAAGGCCTCCCCGATAATAAGGCCCCGCCAGAATATAAGGCCCCTGACGCTACCGTAGGGCGTCTGAATCCTCTGGACTGTAGCGGCGGCTGCCGCCGCGCAGCTCACTGATTGGCCGCAGCGCATCCAGAGCTGTTCAGGCGGTGCGAGGTCTCTTTAAATCAGAGAGCCTGCGCTGCCGCCATGAGAAGCTGCCACCTGCTGCTCGCTCTGCCCTGATGGAGTCTGGCTGACTCGCGATTAGACAGTGAGTCGCACGGGGCAGGAGCTGGGCACATTGTGTGGAATCTGGCTGGCACAGACACACAGGGGTGACTGAGGTGGTGGGGGGGAAATGTTTGATAAAGTAGTGGGGGATGTCTGGTGAAGGTGGGAGGGGGGAGAGAGACTAAATAATCCACTGTCCACTGGCACAGGGGCGTGGGATCACTTAAAATGATACAGGGGGATCAGAGGTGGGAATCAAAATGACACAGGAGGATCAGAAGGGGGTACTACCGTAAAATAGTAATCCCCCTTCCCTCTGATTCTCTTGTGCCATTTTGATTCCCCCCTCTGATCCCCCTGTGTCATGGATAATAAGACATCCCCTGAAAATAAGACCTAGCGCATTTTTGGGAGCAAAAATTAATATAAGACACTGTCTTATTTTCGGGCAAACAGGGTACCATGGCTCATGTGGCCCTACCAGCGGCTTATTCCCCTCACTATAGAAATGTGAAGATCTTGAAGTCACTGGTATTGAAAGGGTTAAAAAAACATTGCGAGGAGGAGATCTAAACAGACTGCTTTATAATAGGGAGTCTTTTTGGATCTTCTTATTGCTTACCAGGATTCCAAAGGGCATGAATAATGGGCACGATCTCCTCTTTGAATATTGATTTTATATCCTATACGACTGAATGTGATTGTTGATTTATTTTTCCTTTTGTAGAAGCTTTGTTTTTGCAAGTAGTTTTGTATTTTATGATGTCACCAGACATTTCGTGTGCAAGAGGCCTAAGACAGATTGTCGAAATGTGTAGACGGTAAAGCTTTCTGATCAGCTCATGGCATTTGGATCATAATAAAGAGATTGGATTTTATCCGTGGTAGATTTTTCCGTTTTTTCAATAAAGAAATGTGAAGGTATATCGGGATGATGGTGTTTTCTTCAATTATTATATATTTTTTTTTAAACCGCATCAAACCCTCTATCTCCGTGATAAAGACAGCCGCTGACTTAGAAATAACTAGAAGGGATTTTTTGTCGTCGCAGCTCATTCAGCGTCCTCTCCCAGCCTTTTTGTTAGTTTAGTTCAATGCTTCAGCGCTAACAAATGCTTGCAGCAGCGCTTATTGTAGAGAGAGCCTCAAGCATGAGACTTGTTACGACCACGTACTGAAAGCTTTCTGAGGGGGGCTTCCAATTGGACTTATCTTCATGTATGAACAGTACTGTTCAGTTATCACCTGTGACATTATTTATCAGGGTAAGAACTGACAGTCCGGATGCTGTCAAAGGCAATACCTTGGTTTCACCTGCAAAATCATACAGCGATTGGTTCCTGCATGTGGCTGGGGTTTCGGCTGCATACAGACTGCCCGTTTTTACCATCATGGAGAGACGGCCTTATTATGGACGTCGCGTGTGAGGGCCGGATAGGATGTGGGTGCGTCGCGGGAAAATGCATGATTTTTCTGCGTGAGTGCAAAGCGTTTAAATGCGTTTTGCACGCGCATGGGAAAAATCGGCATGTTTGCTTCCCAGACCCGGACTTCTTCACAGAAGTTCGGGTTTGGGTTTGGGATCGGTGTTCTGTAGATTTTATTATTTTCCCTTATAACATGGTTATAAGGGAAAATAATAGCATTCTTAAAACAGAATGCTAAGTAAATTAGGGATGGAGGGGTTAAAAATTAAAATAAACTCCCCTTATCCACTTGTTTGCGCAGCCCGGCTTGTCTTCTACTTTGCGGACCTGGGAGAGGAGGACATTTGGTGACGTCACTGCGCTCATCACATGGTCCATCACCATGGTTTAACCCCTCCATCCCTAATTTACTTAGCATTCTGTATTAAGAATGCTATTATTTTCCCTTATAACCATGTTATGAGGGAAAATAATAAAGATTGGGTCCCCATCCCAATCGTCACCTAGCAACCATGCGTGAAAATCGCACCGCATCCGCACTTGCTTGCTGATGCTTTCGCAGCCCCATTCACTTCTATGGGGCCTGCATTGCGTGAAAAAACGCACAATATAGAACATGCTGCGATTTTCACACAACGCACAAGTGATGCATGAAAATCACCGCTCATGTGCACAGCCCCATAGAAATGAATGGGTCGGTATTCAGTGCGGGTGCAATGTGTTCAACTCACGCATTGCACCCATGCGGAAATCTCGCCCGTGTGAAAGGGGCCTAACTGTTTTGATCCTCCTTTTGATAAATGTGGATGGGTCACCCACTTAGCAGTTTTATTTCTCCCCTCAGTAAGGCTTCATGCACACGACCGTTAAGTTTTTTGCGGTCCGCAAACCGCAATTTGCGGAACGGGTGGCCCATTGTAGAAATGCCTTTTCTTGTCCGCAAAATGGACAAGATTAGGACATGCTATATTTTTTTTGCGTGGCCACGGAACGGAGGAACGGATGCAGACAGCACACGGAGTGCTGTCCGCATTTTTTGCGGCCCCATTGAAGTGAATGAGTCCGCACCCGAGCCGCAAAAACTGTGGCTCGGATGCGGCCCCGAAAAAACGGTCGTGTGCATGAGGCCTAAGGGTGTGTCTGCTTGATTTAGGGTGTAAAGGCTTTATTACACCTGCGGATTAGCAGATAATTGTCGGGGAGGGAAGCTTTCCTTCCTGGTTAGCGGAGGAGACTACTTCTATTACATGCAGCGATCACCTCTACAGTATGTGAAGAAACTATCTCTAAAGCAGTCGCTCATCCTCATACTGATCACTGTTTGCCAGCAGCAGATCATGATTAGTCAGCACGATCTGCCACCGACAACAAGGTTTTTTTAAACCTGTTGAAAGATCCAGATTACCTGATGAACAAGCGTTTTCTTGTTCATCGAGTACTTGGCGGCAGTATTACACTGCCTGATCATAGCTAACTAGCATTTCTACGAATGAGGTGTGATCAGGACAGGTTTTGTGCGAACTGATGGGACAGCGGCCATTTTGTTTCCCCTGATTGCTCCCCAGACAAAACGAGCCATAATAAATAATGAAAGGTATTTGAGAATATTTTTATAATAAAGTAATATTTAAGTGTTTTCATTTTCTTAATTCCCGGGGAACTCCTTTAAATCAGATATTTGGTAGATGATTGTTTTCTACAGCACGCTGCAATCCCAGGCTGTTGTTGCGACCGCTAGATCCTGCTAACGTGACAAGGGACAGAAATCTGATGTCCTCCAAGTAGACACTTTACCCTTTCCTGTAAAGAAAATATAAATAAATGTTCACACCTTCCATTCACACAGCAACACTTTTACCATACATCTGTAATAAAATGGAGGCCCATAATGCCATAGCATGACTACTGTCCCTATCTGCACATGCAATTAACCTAAAAAATATTTTACCTGATTATTTTATACCCATGTACAGATGCCAAATACATGCCAAGCAACCGGGGCAGGCTTCAAACCTTAAAGGCAACCTGGCAAGTCTGAACTGCTGGCAGAGGTTATAGAGCAGGAGGAGCTGAGCAGATTGATATATAGTTTATGGGAAAAGATTCACAATATGACTGTCCATCACTGATAGGACCATCTCCTCGACTTCAAAGCTCAGAATGAACAGGAATTGAAATGATCAATGTTCCACTGAATCTTTTCCTACAATGCTATATACACTGCGTGCAGAATTATTAGGCAAATGAGTATTTTGACCACATCATCCTCTTTATGCATGTTGTCTTACTCCAAGCTGTATAGGCTCGAAAGCCTACTACCAATTAAGCATATTAGGTGATGTGCATCTCTGTAATGAGAAGGGGTGTGGTCTAATGACATCAACACCCTATATCAGGTGTGCATAATTATTATGCAACTTCCTTTCCTTTGGCAAAATGGGTCAAAAGAAGGACTTGACAGGCTCAGAAAAGTCAAAAATAGTGAGATATCTTGCAGAGGGATGCAGCACTCTTAAAATTGCAAAGCTTCTGAAGCGCGATCATCAAACAATCAAGCGTTTCATTCAAAATAGTCAACAGGGTCGCAAGAAGCGTGTGGAAAACCAAGGCGCAAAATAACTGCCCATGAACTGAGAAAAGTCAAGCGTGCAGCTGCCAAGATGCCACTTGCCACCAGTTTGGCCATATTTCAGAGCTGCAACATCACTGGAGTGCCCAAAAGCACAAGGTGTGCAATACTCAGAGACATGGCCAAGGTAAGAAAGGCTGAAAGACGACCACCACTGAATAAGACACACAAGCTGAAACGTCAAGACTGGGCCAAGAAATATCTCAAGACTGATTTTTCTAAGGTTTTATGGACTGATGAAATGAGAGTGAGTCTTGATGGGCCAGATGGATGGGCCCGTGGCTGGATTGGTAAAGGGCAGAGAGCTCCAGTCCGACTCAGACGCCAGCAAGGTGGAGGTGGAGTACTGGTTTGGGCTGGTATCATCAAAGATGAGCTTGTGGGGCCTTTTCGGGTTGAGGATGGAGTCAAGCTCAACTCCCAGTCCTACTGCTAGTTTCTGGAAGACACCTTCTTCAAGCAGTGGTACAGGAAGAAGTCTGCATCCTTCAAGAAAAACATGATTTTCATGCAGGACAATGCTCCATCACACGCGTCCAAGTACTCCACAGCGTGGCTGGTAAGAAAGGGTATAAAAGAAGAAAATCTAATGACATGGCCTCCTTGTTCACCTGATCTGAACCCCATTGAGAACCTGTGGTCCATCATCAAATGTGAGATTTACAAGGAGGGAAAACAGTACACCTCTCTGAACAGTGTCTGGGAGGCTGTGGTTGCTGCTGCATGCAATGTTGATGGTGAACAGATCAAAACACTGACAGAATCCATGGATGGCAGGCTTTTGAGTGTCCTTGCAAAGAAAGGTGGCTATATTGGTCACTGATTTTGTTTTTGTTTTGTTTTTGAATGTCAGAAATGTATATTTGTGAATGTTGAGATGTTATATTGGTTTCACTGGTAAAAATAAATAATTGAAATGGGTATATATTTGTTTTTTGTTAAGTTGCCTAATAATTATGCACAGTAATAGTCACCTGCACACACAGATATCCCCCTAAAATAGCTAAAACTAAAAACAAACTAAAAACTACTTCCAAAAATATTCAGCTTTGATATTTAATGAGTTTTTTGGGTTCATTGAGAACATGGTTGTTGTTCAATAATAAAATTAATCCTCAAAAATACAACTTGCCTAATAATTCTGCACTCCCTGTACAGTCCTGATCAAAAGTTTAAGACCACTTGAAAAATGGCAAAAAAAATCATATTTTACAATGTTGGATCTTAACAAGGTTCCAAGTAGAGCTTCAACATGCAACGAGAAGAAATTAGAGTGAGACTAAACATTTTTTGAGCATTCAATTAATTGAAAATAACGATTAAAGTGAAACAGGCTGTTTTTCAGCTGATCCAAATTTTAGGACCACATGCCTTTAAAAGGCCAGATCTGTGCAAAGATGTGGATTCATTGTCATTTTCTGTCAGGTAGTCACATGTTGTGATGGCAAAGGCAAAAAAACTCTCCCTTTTTGAACGTGGTCGGGTTGTTGAACTGCATAAGCAGGGTCTCTCACAGCGCCATCACTGCTGAGGTGGGACGCAGTAAGACAGTCATTTGGAATTTCTTAAATGATCCTGAGGGTTATGGAACAAAAAAGTCAAGTGGAAGACCCAAAAAAATTTCATCAGCACAGTGCAGGAGGATCCAATTGGCTGTCCGTCAAGACACTGGACGATCATCGACCCAAATTAAGGCCCTTACTGGTGCTGACTGCAGCCCCATAACCATCAAACGGCATCTGAGACTGAAGGGCTTCAAAAACAAAAAAACTTCTTCAAAGACCTCGTCTCCTTGAACGCCACAGAACTGCTCGTTTGGACTTTGCAAGAGAGCACCAAACATGGGACATTTAAAGGTGGAAGAAAGTTTTATTCTCTGAGAATTTTTTTTACCTTGATGGTCCTGATGGTTTCCAACGTTACTGGCATGACAAGCAGATCCCACCTGAGATGTTTTCTACGCGCCACAGTGGAGGGGGCGCCATAATGGTCTGGGGTGCTTTTTCCTTCAGTGGAACAATGGAGCTTCAGGAAGTGCAGGGGCGTCAAACGGCCGCTGGCTATGTCCAGATGTTGCAGAGAGCATTCCTCATGACTGAGGGCCCTCGTCTGTGTGGTAAACACTGGGTTTTTCAACAGGACAACGCTACAGTACACAATGCCCGCAGGACAAGGGACTTCTTCCAGGAGAATAACATCACTCTTTTTTGGCCCATCCCCAGAACCTTTGGGGATGGATGGCAAGGGAAGTTTACAAAAATGGACAACAGTTCCAGACAGTAGATGGCCTTTGTGCGGCCGTCTTCACCACTTGGAGAAATGTTCCCACTCACTTCATGGAAACGCTTGCATCAAGCATGCCGAAACAAATTTTTGAAGTGATAAACAATAACGGCGGAGCTACTCATTACTGAGTTCATGTTTGGAAGTTGGATTTCTGTTTTGGGGGGGTTTAGTTTTTTTTTTTTTTGGAGGTGTGGTCCTAAACATTTGATCAGCTGAAAAACAGCCTGTTTCAGTTTATTCGTTGTTTTCATTAAATTGAATGCTCAAAAAATGTTGTTTCACTCCCATTTCTTCTTGTTGCATGTTGAAGCTCTACTTGGAACCTTGTTACGATCCAGCCATGCTAAATAGGATTTTTTGCCACTTTTGATCAGGACTGTATCAATCTGCTCAGCTCCTCCTGGTCTATAACATCCTGCCTATTACATTCCATTATCATGGTTCCCTTTAATTTCCTCAAGAGGGAGGAAATGTGAACAAACAATACATGAAGCATTCAGGTACGTTCGCGTATGCGGCAGCAGATTCCCGCAAGCTGTTTCGGCAGAGCAACCTGCCAGATTTCGCCGTATCCGACATCGCCGGGTTCTACAATTCACTGCTGAATCCTAGTTTACTATAATGGAGTCCTGCGTTGATCCGGCCACTTTCCAGGATAAATGCAACTGTTTTTGTCCGGCTGCCATTTGTACCGGATCAGGCATGCCGCAGATGCGAGCGTACCCTTACCTGTGTGTGCCGCTGCTCTGCTGTTCCACACTGGTCTCTGTTTACTTGACCGCAGCGATATACGACCTAGGTACGTTTGATGCTCTGAGAAAAGCCAACATGTCTATATTCACCTATTCTAAAAGACGTTAATGACATCCTGAAAGGGATCACGTGTCTTCACATCTGTGGGCGTTGTTTAGCCATACATAAACATTGGCCATAAGATGGACCCTGTGGCCCAACACCCGATAGCTGACCTCATTTTCAAAGTATACAATTTATCTCAGTTGGATTTTAGGACATCTGGAAGACAGGTCCACTCCCTACATTCCAGTCATGTAACACTCTGTATCGTGAAGCTTTCTTTGAGAAAGATCTCAGCGGATCGGATCTGATTCCATCATTAGTCCTGAACATATAAGTCCTACAAGGAGCCATAATACATCTATGTGCATGAGCCCCGAAATTCTTCTTTTTGTTCTTTTGTGAAGCTCTGTGCCTGATGTGTTATTTGTGAATGTCTTGGCTGCTTTCACATTTGACTATGTAATCCTTCAAAATGTAGTGCCCTTTACATACAAGACCTTGAGAAAACTGTGGGGTGGACTGAAGATGGCTGCATCCTGTTAATTGGGGTGTTCTCTTTGTAGTTGGTTTCCTTTTGGTCGGGGCTGGTCTGTGTTTGCTCGTCATTCAAGCTGTGACAGCACAGAGAATTTCTTTGCAGAAGAATGTGACTTTTCAGTTTGCTTTTATTCTATTTAGTTTTCTTCCACCAATACACCTTCTCATGGTGGGCATTAGGTGCCTTATTCTGGAGTGCTGTCTGACCGTGTCCTGTGCAGCAGTAATTAGGGTACAGCCACAGGGTCAGGATTCTGCTTGCAGTTTTGGAAGCCCAAACCAGTTGGGAATTAAAGGGGTTTTCTGAGATTTTTCCTCTGCATAGATGATCAGTATCTGATCGGTGAAGGTCCGACATCAGGGACTACCACCGATCAGCTGTTTGTGAAGGCACCAGCGCTCGCAGCTTCTCCTAGGCTAGTGATGACATGTTCATCAGTCACGTGGCCTAGGCGCAGATCAGCCCCATTCAAGTAAATGGGGCTGAGTGCGATACCAAGCATAGCCGCTATATAATGTACGGTACTGTGCTGGAAAACCCTTTTAAAAATAGAGAGTGAACCTGACCGTGTGGCCATAGCCTAAGAGCCTAGCTCCTGCTCGAACTCCTGGGATCAGAGGAACCTCCTTGTCTGCCTATTGATCGCCATGGTCAAGAGGGACCACTGCATGATCAAAGATAACTCCTTTCCATTTGGTCACTGGGTGTCCGAGAAAGGGCCAATGGTCCCCCTGTACAATAAGCATAGGGCAGCACTTGAAGTGCCCTCACAGCGGCCTGTGTCATAGTGACAGGGACTGTAATGTACTAGACTATAGGACTTTTCAAACACATTACAGATTTGTCCTGCCACATTAATGAAGAAAAAATTAAAAAGCTATTCCTACTGAAACGCGGTGAGGCAACAGGGGGGTAATTTAAGGGGTTGCCCACCTGTCTGCAGTCCTGACGTTCCAATTTCACAGCCTCTTTGGGAGACTGGAAGTGGCACGGTCACAAGACCACAGTGGCCAGTCACGAGAAAGGGGCCACAGTCTCGGAACAGCAGGACTGCGGACAGGTGAGTGTGTGTGGTTTTATTTATTTTTTGTCTGTTTATGTTTAGGGAATGTATTTGTAATGTATTTAATTTGTGCACCCGTCTTGTTTGTGCCGTAGCAATAAGGAAATGTGAAGGACCTGTGATCCCTTTTGTGTGTTGTGTTTCTGCTCTAATAATTCTGGTTTGGTTGTTTTGACCCATATTTTGTGAGCACTGTAAACCCTGATCAGTGCTGACACAAGGCAGGCTTTCTACCTAATCCCCTCACGCTGAGTCTCATTCACAATGTGGAGAGCTCCTGTTGTGTTTGCTTATTTTTCAGGTTTATGAAGGAGATGTAGTTAAAGCCTTGTTGTATGTGTGTTTCATTGTGTGACTCTTATTCGTGCTCCGAGCCATACGGTTATGTTGTGCTCCTACATTAGTGTGGAGAAATCTGAAAGGCACATCCAGTACATTACTGCAATGTTGTTTTATAAATTAGGGAATTGCTCTTTAACACTTTCAGCCCTGGAGATTTTTTGTGTTTACGTTTTTCACTCCCTGCCTTTCTGGGGCCTTAACTTTATTTTTTATTATTTTTTTTTTTCCGTTCACATAGCCATATGAGGGCTTGTTTTTTGCGGGACACGTTGCACTTTCTAATTCCACCATTTAATATTGCATGTGATTTAAAGTGGGGAGCTAGAAAGAAATTCCAAATGGGATAAAATTGGAATCAAAATGCAATTCTGCAACAGATTTATGGGTTTTGTTTTAACAGCGTTCCCTATACGTTTAAACTGACCAGTTACTTTCGTTCTCCAGGTCAGTATGGATTATGGCGATACCACATGGGTGTATTTTTTCTAACGTTTTTATACTGAAAACAAATTAGAGCCTTGAAGAAAATTTATTTTTTTATTTTTGTCGCCATATTCTGACCCCTATAACTTTTTTTTTTTTATAGTTATGTGTATGGAGCTGTGTTTTTGTGGGGTGATCTGTACTTTTCACAGATACCATTTTGGGGTGTGTATGACTTTTGGATCACTTTTTATTTAATTTTGTTGTGGGTGGAGAAGTGACCCAGAAATGGCAAATCGCCATTTGACTTTTTTGCCATTTTCCATATGGGATAAATATTTTTATTTTTTAATTGTACAGGTGTTTTCGCATGCGGCAATACACTCTCATACACACACACTCTCACACACACACACTCTCACACTCTCTCACACACACACACACACACACACACACACACACACACAGATATAGATCTATATCTATCTATCTGTAAAAAAAGAGCAGCACTCCAACGCAGGATAAAATCCACAAAAATGTATTCACCCATGGTGTGGTAACGTCAAGCAATAAATGGGACTCAGTGAACAAAATATATACACCCACATCATTAACAAAGTGTCGCATGATCATTACAATACATAAAATTTAACCATCTGTTGTGTCATGATTACAAAAAATAAAGAGTAAAAATATCCACGTGTCATAAATCCATTATTACAGCTAATTCATAAATATATGCATAATTCATCTAATACTATGTGACAATACAATAATCATAAAACTTCATGTAAAAGTGCAAGTGCTTATGTGCATTGGTACATAATAGGTTAAAAGTGCATGGTGCTGTTAATTATTGTTCGCTGGGGCTAAGTAACCAGCCATCTGTGTACAAACTCACTGGCATGGTGGAAGCGCGATCCTGCTAGACGGCCATGGCGTCCTTGGCGTGCTGAGATTCCTATTACGCATGCTCCGGATTGCATAAGCGTAATCAACATCATGATGACGTTGCTGGACTTCTGAGACTGCGGATATCTTCTTTATAGATATCCATATACAAGTTTCGCTGGGATTGAGTGACAGGAAGCAGCATCTGGTGTATTTATCTGGTGTGTTAATGATGTGGGTGTACCGTATATATTTGAGTCCCATTTATTGCTTGAGAAAGGCTCAATTGTAGAGCCAAAACGTTACCACACCATGGGTGAATACATTTTTGTGGATTTTATTTTATCCTGCGTTGGAGTGCTGCTCTTTTTTACATATTATATTTGGGTAAGCTTCAGCCCTCAGCGTGCACCCGGCTACTTCATACTTACATCGGTGCTGCCTCCCATTTTGCCTTTACTAATTATATACAGTACAGACCAAAAGTTTGGACACACCTTCTCATTCAAAGAGTTTTCTTTATTTTCATGACTATGAAAATTGTAGATTCACACTGAAGACATCAAAACTATGAATTAACACATGTGGAATTATATACATAACAAACAAGTGTGAAACAACTGAAAATATGTCATATTCTAGGTTCTTCAAAGTAGCCACCTTTTGCTTTGATTACTGCTTTGCACACTCTTGGCATTCTCCTGATGAGCTTCAAGAGGTAGTCCCCTGAAATGGTTTTCACTTCACAGGTGTGCCCTGTCAGGTTTAATAAGTGGGATTTCTTGCCTTATAAATGGGGTTGGGACCATCAGTGGCGTTGAGCAGAAGTCAGGTGGATACACAGCTGATAGTCCTACTGAATAGACTGTTAGCTGCTTTTTTCTTGCCATAATACAAATTCTATGTAAAGAAAAACGAGTGGCCATCATTACTTTAACAAATGAAGGTCAGTCAGTCAGCCGAAAAATTGGGAAAACTTTGAAAGTAAGGGCTATTTGACCATGAAGGAGAGTGATGGGGTGCTGCGCCAGATGACCTGGCCTCCACAGTCACCGGACCTGAACCCAATCGAGATGGTTTGGGGTGAGCTGGACCGCAGAGTGAAGGCAAAAGGGCCAACAAGTGCTAAGCATCTCTGGGAACTCCTTCAAGACTGTTGGAAGACCATTTCAGGGGACTACCTCTTGAAGCTCATCAAGAGAATGCCAAGAGTGTGCAAAGCAGTAATCAAAGCAAAAGGTGGCTACTTTGAAGAACCTAGAATATGACATATTTTCAGTTGTTTCACACTTGTTTGTTATGTATATAATTCCACATGTGTTAATTCATAGTTTTGATGCCTTCATAGTCATGAAAATAAAGAAAACTCTTTGAATGAGAAGGTGTGTCCAAACTTTTGGTCTGTACTGTATATATATTATATAATATAGCATCAGGGTGCAAAATCAGGCCAACACGAACCGGCACCAAGGTCCAATTCAATGGAGAAAAGTAAAAAAAAAAGCCAGCAGCACTCCGATGTAATCAAAAAGTGAACGTGGTTTATTCACCCAGTGTCAAATAGCAGCGACGTTTCAACCGCTTATTGTGGTCTTTCTCAAGCTATACAGACAAGTGTTACAACAGTGATATATAAAGGTGTAGCAATTCATTACACTAAATCATCCAATTAGAATAAAAATAATCACAATTCATATAAAAATACATCAATTGATTGTGTTCATACCATCCAACAACAATGTGCAATTATATGCGAAAAAAATTGTGTCAGTGCTTAGTGCAAAATACATTTTACATAATAAAAGTCCATTACCAGGTATAATTGTTATTAAATATTCACATGTGTTACCAATATGTAATGTGTTGATTAAAAACTTACAAAACCAATGTTACATTAAGGCCTCTTTCACATGAGCGTGTCCGAATGCGTTGCGGCAAACCCGCGCGAGTAGGTACACAATTGCAGTCAGTTTTGACTGTGATTGCGTTCCGTTGTTCAGTTTTTATCGCGCGGGTGCAATGCGTTTTGCACGCGCGTTATAAAAACTAACTGTGGTACCCAGACCCGAACTTCTTCACAGAAGTTCAGGTTTGGGTTCGAGGTTGTGTAGATTGTATTATTTTCCCTTATAACATGGTTATAAGGGAAAATAATAGCATTCTGAATACAGAATGCATAGTACAATTGGGCTGGAGGGGTTAAAAAAAATAAAAAATAATTTAACTCGCCTCAATCCACTTGTTTGCGCAGCCGGCATCTCTTCTGTCTTCACCTGTGAGGAAAAGGACCTGTGGTGACGTCACTACGCTCATCACATGGTCATTCACATGATCCATCATGTGATGAGCGTAGTGACGTCATCAAAGGTCCTTTTCCTCACAGATGAAGACCGAAGAGATGCCGGCTGCGAGAACAAGTGGATTAAGGTGAGTTAAATTATAATTTTTTTTTTAACCCCTCCAGCCCTATTGTACTATGCATTCTGTATTCAGAATGCTATTATTTTCCCTTAGAACCATGTTATAAGGGAAAATAATAATGATTGGGTCCCCATCCCGATCGTCACCTAGCAACCGTGCATGAAAATTGCACCACATCCGCACTTGCTTGCGATTTTCACGCAACCCTATTCATTTATATGGGGCCTGCGTTACGTGAAAAACGCACAAAGAGGAGCATGCTGCGATTTTCACGCAGCGCACAAGTGAAAATCACCGCTCATGTGCACAGCCCCATAGAAATGAATTGGTCCGGATTCAGTGCGGCTGCAATGCGTTCACCTCACACATTGCACCCTCACGGAAATCTCGCCCGTGTGAAAGGGGCCTAACTCTCAGTGTCGATGGAGCACCAGGGTCCTGAGAGCGTCCACACTCTGCTTGTGCGCATGCAAAAGATCAGATTGATCTCATGATATCTCAAGCGCAAAAAGACTCTATAGGAACCTCATCAAAGATGGCTGATACTGAAGGCTGAAACATGTGCGCATGTCTGAGCATTAGTTGCCACCCAAACCAGGGTCATGTGATCGCAGTCACATGATCCAGATCGCAAAATGTAAACATAAAAGTATGAATTAAGGATCACGACGACGAACAGCGAGCCGTGACCGTGTCAACAGTCAACGATTCACTGCTGGTAGGTGATGGAGACGTTACCGTGGCGAAACGTCCCCACCATCCTCATCGCGCTGTATAGACCCAAAAGTAAACATATAAATGAAAGTATAGAATGCTGGATTAGGGTGTCTCAGTCAAGACCTGCCGCGTCATCAGCCAAGTCATCACTGTTACAGGGCGGCGAAGACGTTGCAACGGGTTACCGTGTCAAACCGTCAACGACGCCCAAAAGACACCAATTTAATCCATACGTATTATATCCGGATCAAGAAGTACGGTGTAACCCCCAGGAAAACCAGAGGAAACCGCTACCTCAATGTCCACAGAGATTATTTCAAATTATAACACACTATATATACATATATATATTACTGTGTGTGTGTGTATGTGTGTGTGTGTGTATGTATATATATATATATATATATATATATATATATATTTCCCCTCCATCCCCCATTTGTAACTATATAACAAGCAGTCATTAGATTTGCTTCTTTTATAGACTCCAATGCGTTAACATTGGAGTCTGTGGGGATTACACTATGTTCCTATGGAGCCCTGCCTGGTAAGGTTGATCGTGCTGATTAAATCAATCCCTTTCTTTTGTCTGTAGCTGCAGCGATATCTGCCTTTTTATTCATATACAAATGAGCATTTGGAGCACTAGGAGGCTGGGCTGAATCCTGGAAGCACTGCTTTTGTAATGCCCCTTGTGCTCTGCACACTCCCCCCTCCACTTGATTGACAGAGCTAGACATCAGCATGGTGAGGGCAGCGCTGTGTCCTAGCAAGTACGTAGTGCATATGATATGTACTATAGCCTTACTACCTGGGAAGAGTGGATTTCTATGCTTAGGAAGCGAATATGTACCGGTATATTACTGCTTTATTCTTTTCCATACTTTTTATTTCTTCTGGTCCTATGTTCTCCAGAGGCATGCCTGCTAGGACTACTGGAAGAGGAAAATTGGCCTCATGGCATGCTCATTTTCCTTAGAGAATCTCTTTCCATGGCACACAGTTGTATAGCACTTAGGTGGTATAACCCGGTCAACCCCACTATAAGTGTAAAGACTACAAATAAGCCAAATACTGACTGTGTAATCACCGAAGATGTCCTTCCATTTAAATGTACTGTTGCAATTAATTCATAGTAAAACGAGTTTTTAAAAAGTGTTGGACCATTTGTCTTCTCCAGCCTGGGTATGTTCTCATACTATCTGTTGCAGGCTGCTGAGTCCCATTCAGTGTAAAACTCATCTGATGACCTCTCTGACAGCTCAATGTGTAACACTCCTCTGATCTCCTGTAGGCAAAGCTGGCATGTTTATAACCTAAATATAACCCTCAACAGGGATGTCAGCGCTATGAGCCTTCAGGAGACGAGGGACTGCAGACCGAGCCGTGGGAGAGCTCATCTGACGGACTTTAACCTATTATCCGACCATTGCATTAAAGAACATTTCCAAACGAGCCTGTACAAGTTGTACTTTAAATTGTGGATAAGATGTTGCAACTAAGGGCTCGTTCACATCAGAGTTGATCTTTCCGATCTTCTGTATCATCAGAGGGATAGCAAAATCAAAAGAAATGTCATTTTGCGCCCTATTTGCTTGAAATGGTGCTTCACGTCAGTGGTTCTCAACCTCCAAAGGAGTATGTGCCACAGGGTGAGGGGTACGCGGGGCTGCCCTAGCATTTAGGGGGGCTTTATTACTCATGGGAGACTGAGAGGAACATGATTACTAGAATGGGCACTGTAGGAGCACTATTAATACTAAGGGCGATTTGGGAGAGGATTATTACTATTGGTGGGGCTTTTGGGAGCACTATTGCTATGGAAAGTATCAGCTTAGCACTATTATTTTGGGGGACGCCATGTTTATGGCACTATTACAGTCATGGACACTATTTGCTGGGTGCAATTATTTTTTAGGGAACTGTGTGCCAGTAGTTATTGAAGAGGGCACTTTTTGTGTGTGGTAGTAATATTTTCAGGGGGTCTATCTGTTACCACACAGTATTGGTGGTAGCAGGATGGACTCCTAACAAACCTGCGTTGATAGAAGTTAGGGATCGACCGATTATCGGTTTTACCGATATTATTGGCCGATATTCAGGATTTTGAAAGGTATCGGCATCTGTTTTGCCGATAATGAATCGGGAACAAGGATCACACTGCTCTCTGCGCGATCCGTGTTCCCTCAGCAGCACAGGGGAGAAGGAAGTAGTGTCTCCCTCCCCCTGTGCTGCCGCTGCTGCCAATGAGAGGACAAGAGGAGGGGAGGGGCTGTGGCCACTGCGCCACCAATGATGGAAACTAACTCATTCATTCAAATTCAACAGGAGGCTGGAGCTGGCTCCCGACCTCTATGACAAGTGGCTGCAATCTGCGGTAGTTAACCCCTCAGGTGCCACATCTGAGGGGTTAACTGCTGCGGATCGCGGCTACCGCTCATAGAGGTCGGGTGCGGCTATATGATTCTGCAGCCAGCACCCGCCTCCTGTATATGAATTAAAGAGTTATCTTCATTGGTGGCGCAGTGCGCCCCTCCACAGTATTAATCATTGGTGGCAGTGGCCACAGGATCCCCTCTCCCCTCCTCATTGGTGGTGCAGTGGCAGCTTCTGATCGGAGCCCCAGCAGTGTAAGCCTGGGGCTCCGATCGGTTACCATGGCAGCCAGGACGCTACTGAAGCCCTGGCTGCCAGTCAGCTCCATGCTGCTGTGTGCAATATGCACAGGGCAGCAGGGAGTGTGTGAGGTTCTATTCACCCTGATAGAGCTCTATTAGGGCGAATAGGACAAGGGTTCTAGCCCCTAAGGGGGCTAAAAGTTAGTAAAAAAATATATATATATTAAAAAACAAACACCAAAATATTAAGTATAAATGAAAAATAAAGCTATACAAAAAAAAAAAAGCTACACGTTCACAATAAACATGTTAATTTTCAGCAGATTTGTGTAGGATTTTTATTTATTTTTTTCAAAAATGAAAATGCACAGAATATCGGTATAAATTATCAGCTATCGGCCTGAAAGATCAGATTATCGGTATCGGCTCTAAAAAATCGATATCGGTCGATCCCTAATAGAAGTAGTGATGGGGAACCACCTCCTTGCAGAGTGTTCACATTCAGTTTGCTTCGTCAAGAGGTTGGGAACGCCTTGTTTTTCTCAGAGGATAAAATGACGTCTTTCCCTTTTAAAAAAACAAACAAAAAAAAAAACGCAATCCCTTTCTCTGCACATTTAAAAGCTTCAGCTAAATCTCTCTGAAGGATTAATTAATAGCAGATAGAATTCCTCCGCTGAGATTCCTGTTGTATTAATCGCTGAAGAGTGAATGACCTTTTCTAGATCATTGATTATTCCTCTTTCCAAATGGTATTGTAGTAATCTCCTCACTAACGCTGGCTTTATCTTCACCACCTTCCTGCAAATAACATTTATGAGGCTCTCCGCTCCCGTGCAGCCTGATTTACATAGTAACCATGCCAGGCTTCGCTAGAACACAGAATGTGATTAGGCAAACAAATATGGAGACGCGTTTGTGACCAGGACATTAATTGTACCTGATGTTGATTTCATATTACAGCCTGCAAACGACTGGAGTCAGGGATATGTTCACACTGCGTTTAGGACTTGCATTCAATGCACAAGCCAAAAACAGGCTCTTTTAGCATGCACTTGGCTAGGAAGTCTAGGTTTACCCCTTTATCTGCTAGGAGAATTTTTTTCCTCACTTTCGGCAAAAACAAAACCTGAATTACGTGCCCCCTTAACTTGGGGTAATGCCCACACGTTCCTCCTTCACTTGGCTAATGCCCACACGTGCCCCCTCAGTGTTTGCATTTCTTTCTGGTAAAGCTACCTGGTTCTGGCCCGCAAAATTTATACCATGTCTAGTGCGGCCCTCAGACGAGAAATGGTTGGGCACCACTGGTGTAGTGGATGGAGCCTGTTCACTTCAGTGGGAGCAGTGCTGCAGTAACCAGATCCGTGCACTAGACAGAGCTGTCTAGTTCTGGCGCTAACGCTAGTACAGCTGATTGGCCACGATGCGGGTTGTTGGTAGGGTGGCCGGACAGTCCAGTTTCCTAGCTCCCTGTTCTCCATCTGGTGCAGGATGGATGCAAGGGTGTCCTCCTTTTCAGTGGCTCCACGCTCAGACGGCAGTATTGCACTGTCTGAGTGTGAGCTGCAGCCACAAACGGACTGACTGAGGCTTCCCTCCCCAGTCAGTCACTAGAGCTGGCGGACTGAGGGTGAGAGAAGCGCTCAGTGCTGCTCAGCACACCTTCAGGTCTTCAAGGCCTTTTTTTTTTTGCTGCCAATGATGGGCGTGGCTTAGCGGTATTGGAGCATGGCCTATTGTCCAGCTTTTTGGGGTGAAGCAAGCAGCCGCCCTAAGTGTTAGGCCCACGCTGATCAGGTATTACAGGTCTATCCTGAGGCTGGCCCACAGTGCACTAAAACCTGCATAAAAAAAAATAAAAAGAAGCATTTCTCAGATTTAGAGGACTGGATTTTCAAGATATGGTTCTGTTTTGGAGCACCTGTCCTACATTGTAATGCCTACTTTGAAACTGATTTTGGAGGTGACAGACACGATTTAGCACAAAGTGCAGCTGGACGTTCACCGTGTTGCCTTCTGAGAAATTCTTGCTGGAATGTGCTAAACGCAGTATTGCAGTTCTCCTAGTAGTTGGTGTAGATGTATCTACTGTCTGCATCATTGTTTGGAGGTGTCCATTACCTTCATTTTATCGATCATTTTGAATTGTGACATAAAAACCACTCCTAACTTCCGTAAATGATTGTTGATGATATTGATTGTACCAGGGAGGTCCTGGTGTAACTGTGCCGTCAGACACTGCCACATCCGAGGTATCCATTCTCCTGATGCGTATATTATATGTCTTTGTATGACCAACAGGATTAACGTGGGTGTTTGTTTTTATTTCATCTGCGTCTTCTAGTCACTGAGCAAATACTGAAAAATGTTACCCACTGTATGTGCCTGGGACCCAGTGTTTGCCCTTCCTGCAGTATGAGCTCACCAACCGGCATATTGATTAACCACTTGTCTGCCACGACAGCTCCTATTAGTCTGTGAGCAACATGTATCCAGTGGCCTTTGATTTATGGATCGGAGACGCATGACTCAAGTACTTTTTATGTTCTACTTACTACCCTTTTTTTTTCTCCCTACAGGGCATTATGACAATGTCCAGCTTAGGTGATCTCTCTCAGGGGGGGACAGGCATGATCACAGGTTTGCCGGCTGCTACAATTCCTGGCACAGAAACCTCTGTAAGTCCCAATCTTTCCAGGATGCCGGAGGAAGAGCCTTTCACCTTGGAGCAGCCCATGTTCCTCATGACCACCACAGCTCAGGCCATCTCGGGGTTCTTTGTCTGGACTGCATTACTGATCACCTGCCATCAGGTAAGTTTTGTGTGTATGTGCATACGTGTGTGTGTATATATGTGTGTGTGTGTATGTGTAATATATATATATATATATAATGCCAGCAGTTCTAGGGGAACGTGTCAGGAGGTTGTTTTTTAATTGATAGAGCACACATGTTGCCCGGCCGTGGCCGTATTGCTGCCTGCTAACAACGAGTCTGCAATACACGGGCACCGGCCGTGTCACGGATCCGGACCCATTCTCTTGAATGAGTCCACAATCCGGGAGATGGGGTGCGGAACAGAGGCACTAATCTAAGCCTCTGCACCTCAAAAAAGTAGTGCATGCACAAATTTTTTGCGGCGCAGACAGTCGGATTGCGGACCCCATTCAAGTGACCACAATTCCGGAAGTGTGAAAAATACTGACGTGTGAATGGACCCTAAGGCTAAATGCACACGATCATGTAGGTCATGCACACGATGCAGATTTTTTTCCGTGCGGATTTTAAAATCCGCAGCATGTCAATTTATTTTATTTTTCCTGACCGGATTTTCTTCATTCACTTAGTAAAATCCGCATGCAGAAAATCTGCACCAAATCCGCACCAATTGATGCGGATTGACCGCACAGATTTGCCTGCGAACACCGGCGGATTTCAGTGCAGATTCTCCGCACATGAATCCTGGCCGTGTGCATGTACCCTAAAGAGCTTTTTCAGGAGTACAGTATCGATATTCATTCCTCGGGATGGGTCATCAGCGTCAGATCAGTGGGTTCCACCCCTGCCTGTGGAAAGGGCCACAGTTCTTGGACGAGGTTTTTTTTTTTGTTGTATAGCGGCTGTGCTTGGCATTGCTCTTTCACTTCTATGGAGCTGAGCTGCCCATAGGCCATGTGACCGATGAATGTGACGTCACTGGCGTAGGGAGAGGCTGCAATGTTCGACACAGCACCCCAGCCTCTACAAAGAGCTGATCAGCGGGCGAATCCCCACAGATCAGATATGGTTGACCTATCCTGAGGATATATTGTCCATAATGACGCAGTAAAATTACATAGAGATCCTTTTCTGCTTTTTAAGTATACGCATCTGTTTGCGGACTTATTTGTGTGGCATCTCTCGGTACATGATTATCTCGTCTGGATTTTCCATCCCTGTAAACACCTTTATTTCCACTTGCTCTTTAGACAGGTGCTTCTTTGTATCATCTGACACTGCTGCCTCCGTAGCAACATAATAAGCGCCAAGCAACAGCAGACAGGTGTGGTGGTGACGTGCCTTAACCCTTCTTTTGCTGACTATATCTCTGCAAGAGGAGATGTAACCACCTGGAGATATAACTGGATAGCTCTTGTCGCCTGCTACGATCTAGTATGCTGCACAACTTCAGGTTGCTGACACAAAAAAAATCTTCAGGAATAGGAAAAAAAATATTAAAGGGTTTCTCCAGGAATTAAAAATAGCCACTCTAACTAATGAAAGGTATTTGGGAATATATTTATTATAAAGTAATATTTAAAGGGGTTCTGCAGTTTGTTTAAACTGATGATCTATCCTCTGATCGGCGGGGGTCCAAAACTCGGGACCCCCGCTGATCAGCTGTTTGAGAAGGCAGCAGCGATCTAGCAGCGCCACGGCCTTCTCACGGTTTACCGCAGGCCCAGTGACATCACGACTAGTATCAACTGGCCTGGGCGGAGCTAAGCTCCATTCAAGTGAACTGAGCTTAGCCCCGCCCAGGCCAGTGATACTAGTCGTGACGTCACTGGGCCTGCGGTAAACCGTGAGAAGGCCGTGGCTCTGCTGGAGCGCCGCTGCCTTCTCAAACAGCGGATCGGCGGGGGTCCCGGGTGTCGGACCCCCGCCGATCAGATACTGATGATCTATCCAGAGGATAGATCATCAGTTAAAACAAACTGCAGAACCCCTTTAAGTATTTTTACTTTCTTAATTCCCGGAGAACCCCTTTAAGCTACACACCCAGTTTGTGTGGATTTTATTATTTAGTTTCCAAAATAAGTTGGTTTTTAACCCTTTTAACGCCTAACTCTTATTTCAATATTTCAACATATTGAGGAATATCCCTGTGTGCTGGAGTGAGATGCCTAATTTATTAAGAGAAGCTCAAAAAGTTTCAAATATGGAGTGTGACACAATGTGTGCTTTTTTATTTTTATTAAAGCATAGTGGCGTAAACACTTTTAGTAAATGCCCCTCATTGTGACTGACAGAGGAACGGTACAATACAGAGTTCTAAGAGGCGGTGCTCCAGAATTATTTTATGTAAAATACAAGAATTTCGTGAAATATGTACGTCAGACCTGTCGACTCTCTAGTCATGTCCGGTTTACTAAATACTTGTATTCCCCATAATATAACATATTTACTGCCTCCTTTCTAAGAACTGTGGGGCAGATTTATTAATGCATTAGGCTCCATTCACACGTCCGTGGTGTGTTGCGGACCCGCAAATTGCGGATCCGCAACACACCCGCCCGGCACCCCTATAGAAATGCCTATTCTTGTCCGCAAGCTGCAGACAAGAATAGGACATGATCTATCTTTTGCGGAGCTGGCGACCTGAAGATCGGGGCCGCGCTCCGCAAATGCGGATGCTGAGAGCACACTGTGTGCTGTCCGCATCCATTCCATCCCCATAGAAAATGAATGGGTCCGCACCCGTTCCGCAAAATTGCAGAACGGATGCAGACCCATTTGCGCATGTGTGAATGGAGTCTTAATGTCACCTTATGGTGTAAAGAATGTACAAATGATGGTTCGTGCCAGTTTTGTGCCATACCTTGTGGCATTTTGAGCTTCTTGCCGTTTTTCAAGGGTGGCAAGAAAAGGGGCTTAGCAGGAGGGGCAGGACCAGCCATGACCCCCAGACTTATCGTACTTTACTCTAGAAATCGTCGTAAATGATACTTCAGATCTACACCAGCTCCATAGATGCGCCAAATTTATTAAGAGGCCTTGGGTTCTTAATAAATTTGGCACATTATATTCCGGTTGTCCTTTTACAAAGACTGCTGTATAAAACACCAGTCTTTTTAAATTCGTCCCTTAGTAGTGTTCCGTTCCTCTGTTATTCCTAATCAGAATTTGTGAATAAATTGCCACCTGCGTGTTACCATTTGGAGTGGTCACTGCACCCTCACACTGTCCAATCTATGCTGGCAGTGTCAGACTCTGTAGGGACATGACCCTATGGCAATTAAAAAAAATAATAATAAAAAAATAATAATAATCTAGGAGTAATACCGGAGGAATGGCACAACTTACAGTTATAAGAAAAGATGCTGGAAAATAGTTATTATATGGGGAATATCTACTAAAACATGCATATTTTTCTGTGCTTTCAGATAACGGGACATCCGTGAGAAAGATGAAAGCCTCTTATTGTGTATTCCATAACTAGGTTTAGGAGATTCTGATTAAAATCCATGTGGTCAGCGTCACTTGATCGCTTCACAAGCCTGAAGAACGGGCTGTAATGAGAACAGTCAGTTGGTTCATAAGATATAATGGGGAGAGTAACTTAGGGCTCTTTCACACTTGCGTTCTTGTCTTCCGGCATAGAGTTCCGTCGTCGGGGCTCTATGCCGGAAGAATCCTGATCAGGATTATCCTAATGCATTCTGAATGGAGAGAAATCCGTTCAGGATGCATCAGGATGTCTTCAGTTCCGGAACGGAACGTTTTTTGGCCGGAGAAAATACCGCAGCATGCTGCGCTTTTTGCTCCGGCCAAAAATCCGGAACACTTGCCGCAAGGCCGGATCCGGAATTAATGCCCATTGAAAGGCATTGATCCGGATCCGGCCTTAAGCTAAACGTCGTTTCTGCGCATTGCCGGAGCCGACATTTAGCTTTTTCAGAGTGGTTACCATGGCTGCCGGGACGCTAAAGTCCTGACAGCCATGGTAAAGTGTAGCGGGGAGCGGGGGAGCAGCATACTTACCGTCCGTGCGGCTCCCCGGGCGCTCCAGAGTGACGTCAGGGCGCCCCAAGCGCATGGATCATGTGATCGCATGGATCACGTCATCCATGCGCATGGGGCGCTCTGACGTCACTCTGGAGCGCCCGGGGAGCCGCACGGACGGTAAGTATGCTGCTCCCCCGCTCCCCACTACTACTATGGCAACCAGGACTTTAATAGCGTCCTGGGTGCCATAGTAACACTGAACGAATTTGGAAGACGGTTCCGTCTTCAAATGCTTTCAGTACACTTGCGTTTTTCCGGATCCGGCGTGTAATTCCGGCAAGTGGAGTACACGCCGGATCCGGACAACGCAAGTGTGAAAGAGGCCTTAGACTGGCATTTCATACTCACCCGACAGTGTGCAGCGAACATAGAATATATAAACCAATGCTGTATTCACTATACAACATATGAGGTACTTAGCCGAT
Source organism: Bufo bufo (assembly GCF_905171765.1). Lineage (NCBI taxonomy): Eukaryota > Metazoa > Chordata > Amphibia > Anura > Bufonidae > Bufo > Bufo bufo. The sequence continues at coordinate 160,865,219 of NC_053397.1, forward strand.
ATAGGAACCTGTTGTGAGATGCAGAACATTTAGAGACGCAGGCCTCTTAATAAATGTATTTATTTTGGCAGTCAATGTGCCAGAAAATCAAATCTATGCCTCCTATGAGCTGTCCTCAGAATTGGGCCATAATTTCAAATGGAAAAAATATCAATGGCGAAGTCCAGTTTATCCAAAAGTGATTTTACCTTATTAAATAACAAATGTGCAAATAAAATCCATACTCTCCATGAAGCATCTACACGTTTCAGACCTTCATAGCTCGGTCCTTATTCATGACTAGATCATTTCAAATGATAGTAAATTTGATGTCCCCACCTTTTTGAAAAATACCTTGAGTGGTAAAGTCATAATATTTTGCAGAAATCTGCAAATGTTTCAAAAATTTCTTTTACAAATTCCCCGATTTCTTGTTATGGATTATGACAAACCTTTCCTGTGGGAAGAAAAAAAAAAACTGTGTATTTTTAATAGTAAAAGTTTTTTTCACAAGATAGCGGATTGTGAAAAAAAACCGAGCACTCAAAAAATAGGTCAGTAAATGCTTTATTACAGTGTATACAAGAAAAAGTTAAGAGAAAATTACTTTAAAAGTACACTTGGTAATCAAATGGGAGAAGGACCATGATACATCCAAATCTCAAAAACCTCCCCTCTACAAGTACTAGGAGAAATACCGTAATATAAAGTATCGGTGTATATATACATATTAATGAAAGCATCTTACACAAGTAATCACAAATAGTTAAAGGGATTTTCCGACTCTTTGTAACTGATGACCTATCCTCTGTATAGGACCAGTATGCCCAGTCTGCCTACAGCCGTGCATGATGGGATTTGTAGTTTTACAACAGCTGGAGAGCCGCAGTTTGCCCCTCACTGGTATAGGTCATCAGCATCTGATCGGTGGGGGGTCCAGCACCCTCCAGTCATCTGGGAAAACCCAGGTGCTTTTGTAAACCCTGTGGCCTTCTCATTGCGCACCCTAGGCTCCTGATGTCATGACCATTGGTCACGTGGCCTGGGCGCAGCATTTTCTTTTATTAATAATTTTTGTGTTTTATGAATTATTTAGATATATTGGATTTCTGACAGTAATATAGATGTTTGGTATACAATATATATTTACCATACATTTAGTCTGCCGTTACGTTATAATAAACCCTGCTTTATTATATGCAGGTCTTGAGCACTGTTTGTGTAACTTATAGAAAATAAATATTCCTTTTTGTTGATTTTTCTCTCTTTAGATCTATATGCATCTGCGCTCCTACAGCTGCCCCAATGAGCAGAGACACATTGTCCGAATCCTCTTCATTGTTCCTATATACGCCTTTGATTCTTGGCTTAGTCTCCTCTTTTTCACCAATGACCAGTACTATGTGTACTTTGACACAGTGCGGGACTGCTACGAAGGTAAGTGTCTTTAGAAATACCAACCACCAACACACAATAACATTTCAGTATGAGTGGCACTTACATTTGGCTAAAAATCACACAACCTCAATATAGAAAGCTGTGATTATTGTAATGATACTGTATAGGGGGGAGAGCACACGGTTTCATGTGCCTGTAGTTTCTTGATCGCAAATGATTAGAGAATGGATTTTTGTGATTTGCTGTGGTTTCCGCTGGTAAAATATTGGCATTTATCACTTTGAGAAGCTGCGAGCAGTCTCATGTAGAACATCTGGGCAACCATTTAATACAAGGTTGCTAATTGCAGCAGCCTAGCACGCAAGTTAAAGGGAACCTGTCACCAGGATTTTGTGCATAGAGCTGGGGACATGGGTTGCTAGATGGCCGCTAGCACATCTGCAATACCCAGTCCCCATAGCTCTGTGTGCTTTTATTGTGTTAAAAAACTGTTTTGATCAATATGCAAATGAACCTGATATGTGTCCTGTGTCCGGAGATGAGTCCAGCGGAAAGGAGCCCAGCACCGCACCGCGTCCTCCGAATCTCCTCCTTGCTGGCGTCACAGAGCTGGAGCGCCGAAATCTCGTGATGCGCGAGCTAGCGCATGCGTAGTTCGTTCCCTGTGCTGATGCCAGCACAGGGAATGAACATGATGCCGACACTGCGCATGCGCTAGCTCGCGCATCGCGAGATTTCGGAGCTCCAGCTCTGTGACGTCAGCCAGCAAGGAGGAGATTCGGAGGACGCGGTGCGGTGCTGGGCTCCTTTCCGCTGGACTCCTCTCCGGACACAGGACTCGTATCAGGTTCATTTGCATATTGATCAAAACGTTTTTTTAACACAATAAAAGCGCAGAGAGCTGTGGGGACTGGGTATTGCAGATGTGCTAGCGGCCATCTAGCAGCCCATGTCCCCAGCTCTATGCACAAAATCCTGGTGACAGGTTTCCTTTAAGGGGGTTGTCCAGGATTAGAAAAACATGGTTACTTTTTTTTTTCTCCAAAAACAGCACCTGTCCATGGGTCATGTCTGGTAAAGCAGCTCCGCACAATTGGAGTCAACGAGCAGAGCTGCAATACCGCACACAACCAGTGGACAGGCGTGGTGCTGTTTTAGGAAGGAAGTGGCCATGTTTTTTTTTCTACCCTGGACAACCCCTTTATTACATACTGGTCCCAAGTTATGGATCTTCACTCTATATCCTCCAGTTTTGTTACTCATGAAATTTAGTGATGACCACCCACCCCTTCATGACAGCTCTGTAGGCACAGCGGTAATTTATTCATATGTGGTCCTCTTCTTCTTTTTTTTTTTTTTTTTTTATTTCTTACATTTTTGAACATAAACTTGAGTTGTCTTTGGAGAGGCCATCTCTTGTTAGTTGTAGAAATGCAATTTCATGAAGTAGTAAGCCTAAGATAAAAAACCTTTCATGTGTTTACATCTTTACCATGGCGTTCTAGTTGTCAGAGTTATTTCTTGTCTTCTTCATTTAGTAGTTTCCCACCTCGTACGTTGTCTTGTTCCTCTCCAGCACGAGCCCTGTTCTTAATCTTGTGCTGTCCTTGCTTTGTGTTGTGCGTCTTTATTTTTCTCAGTGGCAATCAGTTGGGATAAGCAGATTATTGCCAAGGGAGAGGGCAGTGAGTTTCTGTGTTTAGTGTTCTGCTGATCTTGCGGTCTTCGTCCACATGAGTGTAACATGTTACATGTACTGTGTAAATAGGCCCTGGATGGACGTGTTATCCTCTAATATCAGTTTAATTTTATTAAAGGGGTTGACCAAGTGAATCTTTTTATTTATTTAATAAAAAGGCAAAAAAACTATTATAATAATAATAATAATTATAATAAAAAGTTATACTTGCTATCCTCAACCCACTCAATTCCATCGGCGTTGCTCTGTGATCCGCGCTGTTGCGGCCATGACATCACTGGCGTCAGCTATGTACGGCACGAGACTGCTGAGGCCGGTAATTCGCTGCAGAAGTATACGGACACATCGCCGCTGCAGTCAGGAAAACAAGGCCCCACAGGGGGGTTCAGGACGGTGAGGTTGGGGTTTTTATTTATTTATTTTTGTATTATCCTAATAACGTCCTTGGCTTTAAAAAAATAAAATCAAAAATACAGCATAAACTCTGACAACAGCTTTATGAAGGCTGACAACTGTATCTGTTGAGATAGCATGACCAGGCCAGGACATTGTCACTATGATGTAATGAATGGTGGTTGCATGTTTCCTATTTTTCCTTTGTGTATTTATGGTTGAGCATATGCATGAACACATCTTGGGTGGAGACGTTCTTCATTCGGTGGATTTCTATTTAGTATGGCGCTTGGTTTAGTGAATGAAGATGCCTTTCTATTTACAGCATTTGTCATCTACAATTTCCTGAGCCTTTGCTATGAGTATCTTGGGGGTGAGAGCAATATCATGACTGAGATTCGGGGGAAACCTGTTGAGTGAGTATTATGCATTTTTTTTTTCCTTCCAAGAATGTCATATTATTCCAGCGCTGAAAAAGAATTATAGGTCGTATTCCTATTAGAAACTGGAACCTGCAAAGTACATCACTAGCCTGTATACTCCAGCTGATGCCCTTTATACACGGAATGAAGAAACTTTTCCTTTTATTGATAATATATTATTTGTTTAGTATAGTATATATTTTTTTCCTTTTTTTTTTTTTTTTTTTTTTTTAACCCCTTAAGGCCCTATTTCACCTTAACCCCTTAAGGACACATGACGTATCGGTACGGCATGTTTCCCGAGTCCTTAAGGACACATGACGTACCGGTACGTCATGTGTTGTTCCGATCACTGCCGCCCGGCCGGCTGTGATCGGAACAAGGTGCCTGCTCAAATCATTGAGCAGGCACCTCGGCTAAATGCGCGGGGGGGTCCCGTGACCCCCCCATGTCCGCGATCGCAACAAACCGCAGGTCAATTCAGACCTGCGGTTTGTTGCGATTTCTGCAGTTTCTGATCCCAGCGGTCCCTGACCGCGGCGATCAGAAACTTTAGTGTGCCGAAAATATATTTTTATCACCCCCCCCTGCACCTCTGAATGATTTTAGCCCGGTGGGAGGTGCAGGGGGGGTGGTGCGGGAGGCGGGCGGTGCGGCAGGCGTGATCGCGATCCCCCGCCCGCCTCCCATTGAATAATCGTTGGTGTAGAGTGGGTATACCAGGGTGCCAGCACATTGCTGACACCCTGGTATAAACGGCTGACATCGGTGATGCAATGTCAGCCGTTTAACCCTTTCCATACAGCGGTCCGTACGGACCGCTGTATGGAAAAAGTTAACAGTAAGAGGGAGCTCCCTCCCTCTCCGATCGGGGGGCTGCTGTGCCTTTGCAGCCCCCCGATGGAGAGGGAGAGAGCTCCCAGACAGCCCCCCGCCAGCGCCGTCCTCGCCCTTCCCCGTCTGCGCAGTTCTGAGCAGACGGGGAAGGTTCCCATGGCAACAGGACGCCTGCTCAGGCGTCCTGCTGTCCATGGTGCTGAACAGATCTGTGCTAAAAGCATAGATCTGTTCAGTGTAAGTAAAATACAGTACAGAACAATATATATTGTACTGTACTGTATTATACAGACATCAGACCCACTGGATCTTCAAGAACCAAGTGGGTCTGGGTAAAAAAAAAAGTGAAAAAAAAGTAAAAATCAAAAAACACATTTATCACTGATTAAAAATTAAAAAAATAACATTCCCTACACATGTTTGGTATCGCCGCGTCCGTAACGACCTGATCTATAAAACGGTCATGTTACTTTACCCGAACGGTGAACGCCATAAAAATAAAAAATAAAAAACTATGATGAAATTGAAATTTTGCCCACCTTACTTCCCAAAAAAAGGTAATAAAAGTGATCAAAAAAGTCGCATGTACGCCAAAATTGTAGCAATCAAACCGTCATCTCATCCCGCAAAAAATGAGACCCTACTTAAGATAATCACCCAAAAACTGAAAAAACTATGGCTCTTAGACTATGGAGACACAAACTTTTTTTTTGTTTTAAAAATGAAATCATTGGGTAAAACTTACATAAATTAAAAAAATGTAATACATATTAGGTATCGCCGCGTCCGTGACAACCTGCTCTATGAAATTACCACATGATCTAACCTGTCAGATGAATGTTGTAAATAACAAAAAAAAAAAAACGGTGTCAAAAAAGCTAATTCTTGTTACCTTGCCGCACAAAAAGTGTAATATAGAGCAACCAAAAATCATATGTACCCTAAACTAGTACCAACAATACTGCCACCCTATCCCGTAGTTTCTAAAATGGGGTCACTTTTATGGAGTTTCTACTCTAGGGGTGCATCAGGGGGGCTTCAAATGGGACATGGTGTCAAAAAAACAGTCCAGCAAAACCTGCCTTCCAAAAACCGTATGGCATTCCTTTCCTTCTGCGCCCTGCCGTGTGCCCGTACAGCAGTTTACGACCACATATGGGGTGTTTCTGTAAACTACAGAATCAGGGCCATAAATAATGAGTTTTGTTTGGCTGTTAACCCTTGCTTTGTAACTGGAAAAAAAATATTAAAATGGAAAATCTGCCAAAAATGTGAAATTTTGAAATTGTGTCTCTATTTTCCATTAAATCTTGTGCAACACCTAAAGGGTTAACAAAGTTTGTAAAATCAGTTTTTAATACCTTGAGGGGTGTAGTTTCTTAGATGGGGTCACTTTTATGGAGTTTCTACTCTAGGGGTGCATCAGGGGGGCTTCAAATGGGACATGGTGTCAAAAAAACAGTCGGCGCACCTTTCACTCTATGCCCCGCTGTGAGGCCGTACAGTAGTTTACAGCCACATATGGGGTGTTTCTGTGAACAGCAGAGTCAGGGCAATAAAGATACAGTTTTGTTTGGCTGTTAACCCTTGCTTTGTTAGTGAAAAAAATGGGTTAAAATTGAAAATTAGGCAAAAAAATGAAATTCTCAAATTTCATCTCCATTTGCCAATAACTCTTGTGCAACACCTAAAGGGTTAACGACGTATGTAAAATCAGTTTTGAATACCTTGAGGGGTGTAGTTTCTTAGATGGGGTCACTTTTAGGGAGTTTCTCCTCTAGGGGTGCATCAGGGGGCTTCAAATGGGACATGGTGTAAATAAACCAGTCCATAAAAATCTGGCTTCCAAAAACCAAACGGCGCACCTTTCACTCTACGCCCCGCTGTGAGGCCGTACAGTAGTTTACGGCCACATATTGGGTGTTTCTGTAAACAGCAGAGTCAGGGCAATAAAGATACAGTCTTGTTTGGCTGTTAACCCTTGCTTTGTTAGTGGAAAAAATGGGTTAAAATGAAAAATTAGACAAAAAAAATCAAATTCTCAAATTTCCTCCCCATTTGCCAATAACTCTTGTGCAACACCTAAAGGGTTAACAATGTATGCAAAATCAGTTTTGAATACCTTGAGGGGTGTAGTTTCTTAGATGGGGTCATTTTTGGGTGGTTTCTATTATGTAAGCCTCGCAAAGTGACTTCAAACCTGAACTGGTCCCTAAAAATTGAGTTTTTGTAAATTTCTGAAAAATTTCAAGATTTGCTTCTAAACTTCTAAGCCTTGTAACATCCCCAAAAAATAAAATATCATTCCCAAAACAATTCAAGCATGAAGTAGACATATGGGGAATGTAAAGTCATCACAATTTTTTGGGGTATTACTATGTATTACAGAAGTAGAGAAACTGAAACTTTGAAATTTGCAAATTTTTCCAAATTTTTGGTAAATTAGGTATTTTTTTGTGCAAAAAAAATAATTTTTTTGACTTCATTTTACCAGTGTCATGAAGTACAATATGTGACGAAAAAACATTCTCAGAATGGCCTGGATAAGTCAAAGCGTTTTAAAGTTATTAGCACTTAAAGTGACACTGGTCAGATTTCCAAAAAATGGCCTGGTCCTTAAGGTGAAAATGAGCCCGGTCCTTAAGGGGTTAAAGGGTTTCTATCACTTGGTATCACATATTTAGGTGTTAGACACTAGCGATCCGCTAGTGTCTGCTCTAACAAACCATCCTAATATGATAGGTTTTGGGGCAGCCGTTTTGCTAAAATAACAACTTTTATTAATATGCTAATGAGCCTCTAGGTCAGGGATCAGCAACCTTCGGCACTCCAGCTGTTGCAAAACTACAATTCCCAGCATGCTCCATTCATTTATATGTAAGTTCTTAGAAGAGCAGAGCAAGTATGCATGCTGGTAGTTGTAGTTTCACAACAGCTGGAGTGCCGGAGGTTGCCTACCCCTGCTCTAGGTGCTATGGGGGCGTCATTAGCACCTAGAGGCTCCGTCTACCTTCATAAACTGCCGCCGCCCAGCGCGTCCCTCCAGCCCGCCCATCTCCTGCTGAATGCGATCCTCTCCGTGCGCGTCTCTGTTCTGCGCATGCGCAGTGAATGTCTGACCGCTTCCCTGCTCAGACATCTCCACTGCGCCTGTTCCTCGGAGCACTATGATGTCATCGGCGCAGGCGCAGTGGAGATGTCTGAGCAGGGAAGCGGTCAGACATTCACTGCGCATGCGCAGAACAGAGACGCGCACGGAGAGGATCGCATTCAGCAGGAGATGAAGTGATAGAAACCCTTTAAGGCCATTTTTTGCAAATCTGACCACTGTCACTTTAAGTGCTCATAACTTTAAAACGCATTGACTTATCCAGGCCGTTCTGAGATTGTTTTTTCGTCACATATTGTACTTCATGACACTGCTAAAATTGGGTCAAAAAAGTTAATTTTTTTGCATAAAAAAATACCATATTTACCAAAAATTTAGAAAAATTTGCAAATTTCAAAGTTTCAGTTTCTCTACTTCTGTAATACATAGTAATACCCCCAAAAATTGTGATGACTTTACATTCCCCATATGTCTACTTCATGTTTGTAGCATTTTGGGAATGATATTTTATTTTTTGGGGATGTTACAAGGCTTAGAAGTTTAGAAGCAAATCTTGAAATTTTTCAGAAATTTACAAAAACCCAATTTATAGGGACCACTACAGGTCTGAAGTCACTTTGCGAGGCTTACATAATAGAAACCGCCCAAAAATGACCCCATTCTATAAACTACACCCCTCAAGGTATTCAAAACTGATTTTACAAACTTCGTTAACCCTTTAGGTGTTGCACAAGAGTTATTGGCAAATGGGGATGAAATTTGAGAATTTCTTTTTTTTGCCTAATGTTCCATTTTAACCCATTTTTTCCACTAACAAAGCAAGGGTTAACAGCCAAACAAGACTGTATCTTTATTGCCCTGACTCTGCCGTTTACAGAAACACCCCATATGTGGCCGTAAACTACTGTACGGGCACACAGTAGGGCGTAGAAGGAAAGGTGTGCTGAATGGTTTTTGGAAGCCAGATTTTGCTGGACTGGTTTTTTGACACCATGTCCCATTTGAAGCCCTCCTGATGCACCCCTAGAGTAGAAACTCCAAAAAAGTGACCCCATTTTAGAAACTACGGGATAGGTTGGCAGTTTTGTTGGTACTAGTTTAGGGTACATATGATTTTTGGTTGCTCTATATCACACTTTTTTGTGCGGCAAGGTAACAAGAAATAGATTTTTTGTTATTTACAACATTCATCTGACAGGTTAGATCATGTGGTAATTTTATAGAGCAGGTTGTCACGGATGCGGCGATACCTAATATGTATACAATTTTTTTTTATTTATGTAAGTTTTACACAATGATTTCATTTTTAAAACAAAAAAAATGTTTTAGTGTCTCCATAGTCTAAGAGCCATAGTTTTTTCAGTTTTTGGGCGATTATCTTAAATAGGGTCTCATTTTTTGCGAGATGAGCTGACTGTGAGTGGCACTATTTTGGGGTGCATATGACTTTTTGATCACTTGCTATTACACTTTTTGTGACGTAAGATGACAAAAAATTGCTTTTTATACACAGTTTTTATTTATATTTTTTTACGGTGATCACCTGAGGGGTTAGGTCATGTGATATTTTTATAATGCCGGTCGATACAGACGCGGCAATACCTAATATGTATACTTTTTTTATTTTTTATTTAAGTTTTACACAATGACTTCATTTTTGAAACAAAAAAAATCATGTTTTAGTGTTTCCATAGTCTAAGAGCCATAGTTTTTTCAGTTTTTGGGCGATTATCTTGGGTAGGGTATGATTTTTGCGGGATGATATGACGGTTTGATTGGTACTATTTTGGCGTACATGCGACTTTTTTGATCACTTTTATTACCTTTTTTGGGAAGTAAGGTGGGCAAAATTTCAATTTCCTAATAGTTTTTATTTTTTTATTTTTATGGCGTTCACCGTGCGGGGAAAGTAACATGACCGTTTTATAGATCAGGTCGTTACGGACGCGGCGATACCAAACATGTGTAGGGAATTTTATTTTTTTCATTTTTAATCAGTGATAAATGTGTTTTTTGATCTTTACTTTTTTTCACTTTTTTTTTGACCCAGACCCACTTGGTTCTCGAAGCTCCAGTGGGTCTGATGTCTGTGTAATACAGTACAGTACAATATATATTGTACTGTACTTTACTTACACTTTGTCTGAACAGATCTCTGCCTTTAGCACAGATCTGTTCAGCACCATGGACAGCAGGATGCCTGAGAGGCGTCCTGTTGCCATGGGAACCTTCCCCTACTGCTCAGAACTTCGCAGACGGGGAAGGGTAAGGAGGGGATCTGTCGGGGGGGCTGTCTGGGAGCTCTCTCCCTCTCCATCGGGGGGCTGCAAAGGCACAGCAGCCCCCCGATGGGAGAGGGAGGGAGCTCCCTCTTACTGTTAACTTTTTCCATACAGCGGTCCGTACGGACCGCTGTATGGAAAGGGTTAAACGGCTGACATCGCATCATCAATGTCAGCCGTTTATACCAGGGTGCCAGCAATGTGCTGGCACCCTGGTATACCCACTGAACACCAACGATTATTCAAGGGGGAGGCGGGCGGGGGATCGCGATCCCGCCTGCCGCACCGCCCACCGCCCACAAGTTAGGTTAAGTACATATTAGCAGTACACACAATAACCTGTATGACACTGCAGCAAAATTGCTTCGATTTCCATTTTAGATGCATTGTTGTACACAGAGCATATCAAATATGTCTTTATAAAATAAATCTAAATAAGTTATGCCAAAATCATGGAAGCAATATATTTTTGGTATTTATAGGAAGACTATCTGTGTATAGGATCGACAGCTAACATTGCTGAGAAAGCCTCCCCCAATAGTCTACATCCAATATATTCACTGAAATATTATATAATCTCTATATAACTCTTGTGAAGTCTGTAAGGTCTAGTATATCCGTGATGGGTGATGTCCTAAAAATCCAATAAGGTATCCATTTGAGCAAATGACATGAGAAACCTGGTCTGAACTGTACATTGCTCACCCTACAACACAGAATAATCGCCCTGACAGGATGACGTATCTATGTACAGACAGGTATAGCGGTATCTTTAATGGGGAATGCTGGCAGCATTATACAAATATAAATGCATGCAGAAAATTCTTATGAAAAACTCCTATAACAACCTTGGAATGCATGGATTGCAGAAACTGTAGATATACAGAGATAAGAATATAGTGCCTGCATAGGAAATCACTGTATGCGCTTTTCTGCATGTAGAGTCTCTCAGTGCGTTTTTCTTGCATATGAATATAACCGGAATTCAAACAGTCCTTCTGAATATTTTGTGACTTGTATACATATGGACTGTAGTGACCTAGAGTGCGTTTTATTTGCAAGACAACACCCTGTTGTTAGGATCTGCAGTTAAGCATTTATTGTGTGTCATTGCAGACCCATCCACTATTGAGAACATCCAGGATACTTTGTCTGCAATAAGTTGATTCGAATATTACAAAACTACTACCATTGTTTAATTTATTTTATGTATTTTATTGTATTTTATCATATTTGATCAAACGTAGTTATAATAAATTGTTTCAACTCCGTGGGGCTCCGCATGTTTTGAGTGTGCCAATCCTACATTGACAGTTATACAATTTGAAGGGTGAATTCATCAGATTGTGCACCTCTTATGGTTGTGGGACTAGTGAGCTATTTCCAATATATTTACTAAGCATTATAGTGTCATTGGGAGTCTGTCAGGTACTTTTAGACGTTTAGAAGTCGTAGAGTAGCATTTGGTAGAATTAGGGTACCTGCACACGGTGCTGTACGCAGCGTAATACAGTACCAGCAAAGTGAATGGGATTTGACAAATCTCATGTACACTTTGCATATCTTTTGACTTACCATGCAGATATTAAAATCTGCAGGATGTTAATTTTTTGCGCGATTCCGCACCTTAGATAAAGTGGTTTTCCCAATAGGCCTCACTGGAATTGTAAATTTTAACAAAACAAAGACCTTATAAAAAAAAAACCCCACCAAAACCATGGATTTATGTGCATTTTTTTTATGTGGTTTTGGTGCTGATGTCATCCAGATATTCAGCGGACAGCCATCTCCCCCAATTCGGCTGGGCTGAGCACATGTATATGTTATCAGTGGGGAGAGGCGCCTCTGACAGCTGCTTATCTCCTGGGAGAACAAGAGGATCAGGCATTGAAATTCATTGTGCCAGATGTTTATCTTATATCAGGAACTCCCCGTACACTTTACCTTATCGGTGGGTTCAGCTGACAATAGTTGAATCCGTATGGAGGCCTTAAAAGTTTTTTGTTTTTTTTCTAGTTTGCATTAACATCCTTTAAAATATTCATTTATGAAGGTAGCTGTAATTTTTATTTCTTTCACTTTCATGGCTCCTATCTTCTGTTCTGGACTGTGGTCACATGACCGTGTCCATGCAGCTCTTTTTATTTTCTATTTCCTGTAATTTTATGTCCATGGGCGTGTCAAAGCAGTGACAGGGGAGTGTCTATGTAACTAGCTGGGTGGGAGGAGCTATACACTAGCTGGGCTTTGTTAGGGGCGGTGCCAGATCTGTGGCAGAGAAAGGAGAAGTGCATCATGGGCTTGGTTGGATACAGGAAGTGCTACATAAAGGATGGAAACAATCCAGAGTGATGGGTTTACATACTGAAAACTGGTCAGAAAAGTTTAAATTGGAAAAAATAAAAAATAAAATGAGGAAGGTGTACATGAGGTAAGTAACTGCATGAGCACATCTGTTAAAAATAAGTAATCCCAGAAAACTCCTTTTATAGGGGTTGTCTCATCTCATGGACGGGATGAAATGAAGTCCAGACCACGAGGTGGATGGGAAAAAGCAGAGCAGCCTAGTACTGCACTATGTTCATAGCTCACATTGCAGTGCATGGGAGCTACGGAAACAGCGGAGCACCACAAACTATGCTGTTTCCATGTTAGAGAAATGCCATGGCTCTCTGTGCTACACTGTTTCCATAGCTATCATGTACTGCCATGCGAGCTATGAAACTTGGTGCCAGGGCTGAAAGACCTTGAAGTAATCTTCAAATGTTAATGTCTCTAAGGCAGGGCTCGACAAATCCCAGGTCGCCATGGCGTCCAGGAATTTTGTCCTGGCGCCTGGGTATTTGCCCCTGCTTGAAAATAGGCCCAGCACACCAGCAGCCGGGTGCAGCCACTGGAGCGTTAAAGAGGACCTTTCATCTGGCAAAAAATTGTGAACCAAGTCTCATGATCTGTACAGCGGCGTCCAGGGATCTCACTGCACTTACTATTATCCCTGAGCGCCGCTCTGTTCTCCTGCTATGCCCTCCGGTATGTTCGGTCACTTGGTTATAGTAGGAGGAGACTGCCCTTGTTCTCCTGGGCGTCTCCTTCTGCGATTGGCCAGCGCTACAGCCTAGGAGAAGGAGACGCCCAGGAGAACAAGGGCAGTCTCCTCCTACTATAACCAAGTGACCGAACATACCGGAGGGCATAGCAGGAGAACGGAGCGGCGCCCAGGGGTAATAGTAAGTGCAGTGAGATCCCTGGACGCCGCTGTACAGATCATGAGACTTGGTTCACAATTTTTTTGCCAGATGAAAGGTCCTCACCGCAAAGCTAACAATGTGACAGGCGGTGCACATGAAGGGTTAAGCCGAGTGACATCACTCCCTCTCCCCGCTGGCTGTCAGTGTCAGCTGGCTGCGGAGTGACACACGACATGTACGTGGCAGCGCTCACCTGCCCGCTAGGCGCTCTCCACCGCACGCCTCATGTTCCGGGAGCGGTGCAGGTGACTACGGCAGGGTTTTCGTTTTCCTGTACGAAGACTCTTGTATTACTGTACTGCGACGGCAGCAGGAAGCGCACGGCGTCATAGCAACCAATGACTCCGTGCGCACAAGAAATCCAGGCCGGTATCACACGGTCCGTGTTCCACGGACGTGTGCATGAGGCTTACCACACTCACAGGACTCCGAGATCCCTCTGACAAACAGGACCGCAGCCCCACCCCCTCCCCATCACAGCATGGGATATAGATCTGGCAATAGCTGGAACCAAATCCCGGCCTGAACTCAGTGCGTGTCCACAGCAAGCACAAGGACGGCCCCGGAGACGCCGACAACAGCGACTCCATTATACCCTGGACAGGACAAATAATCCGGGACAGCAGAAGGACAGTGATCCCACAGTGACAGCGGATACAGGCGGCAACGAGGGACATTTCTCTTCAAACCCAGCGCTGCTTCAGTTTTATCTAGTCCGAAATAAGTTTACAAGAGAAGAACTATGAGATGAATGATAATCCTGGAAGGGATCTCAGTTCTGTCAGCTGCAGCGCAGGGATTATACACACAGTGACGTCACAGCGCAGGGATTATACACACAGTGACGTCACAGCGCAGGGATTATACACACAGTGACGTCACAGCGCAGGGATTATACACACAGTGACGTCACAGCGCAGGGATTATACACACAGTGACGTCACAGCGCAGGGATTATACACACAGTGACGTCACAGCGCAGGGATTATACACACAGTGACGTCACAGCGCAGGGATTATACACACAGTGACGTCACAGCGCAGGGATTATACACACAGTGACGTCACAGCGCAGGGATTATACACACAGTGACGTCACAGCGCAGGGATTATACATACAGTGACGTCACAGCGCAGGGATTATACACACAGTGACGTCACAGCGCAGGGATTATACACACAGTGACGTCACAGCGCAGGGATTATACATACAGTGACGTCACAGTACACTGATAATAAACAATGCCCATGTTCTTTGGTTCTAGACTTCTTTATATGTTAATTTTGTCGTTGAAAATTAGCCTTTATAAGGTAAAAAAAAAAAAAAACGACTCCTAATTTTTTTTTTTTGCTGGCTTTTAGATTCCAAGGAAATTTGTCAAGCCCTGCTCTAAGGGTACTTTCACACTTGCGTTGTTGGATTCCAGCAGGCAGTTTTGGATCCTGCAATCTGTATGCAAATGGTTACAATTTGTAGATGTCATCCGGAAAAACGGATCCAGTATTTATCTTTTTCAAATTTTTAAAGGTCTGCGCTTGCACAGACCGCAAAACCAGATCAGTTTTTCCGTAACTCTTGGGGCCGGATCCGACATTAATGCATTTCAATGGAAAGTGTTCCGGAATTTTGGATGGAGAAAATACCGCAGCATGCTGCAGTATTTTCTCCGTCTAAAAAACGTACAGTGACTGAACTGAAGACATCCTGATGATACTGAACGGATTGCTCTCCATTCAGAATGCATTAGGATAAAACTGATCAGTTTTTTTCCGGTATTGAGCCCCTAGAACGGAACTCGGCGCCGGAAAAGTTTAACACAAGTGTAAAAGTGCCCTAAGAACGAGGCTCCAAATTGTGCGTGGTATCTTTTTTCATGTGAAAGCAGGAGAAAGTAGTTAAATAGCGGGCAGCAAGAAAAACAACCTAACACCCAGCTGTGTGCCCCATAATAAATTCAGCCCAACTCATGGGATTTAAATATGTAAACATAGTACCTGTGCTGACAACCACTTGCTCCCACAGTGTAGCTATGTTTTTTTTTTTTTCTCAATACGCCCTCATTTGAGATGTTCCTCCATAGATTATGTTACCTATAATTGATAGTGATTGGCCACAAAGGCTGCGTATTGAATTTAAAAAAAATTTAATAATGGGGGGGCGTGGCAAGCAGCCGACATGGCTGGATGTATGTAAGCTGAGCTCCGCGGCCGGCGCAGAACTACAGGGCAAATCCTGACTACTACCAGCCAGTACCAACATAACATGAATCCTTGGAGGAACTCCGACATCATAAGGAAGCAGACACATATCCGACTTGGGGTCCATTCACACGTCCGTAGAATGGGTCTGCATCTGTTCCGCAATTTGCGGAACGGGTGCGGACCCATTCATTCTCTATGGGGTGGGAATTGATGCAGACAGCACACAGTGTGCTGTCCACATCTGCATTTCCGCAGCACGCCCCCCCGATATTCCGGTCCGCAACCGGAAAAAAATAGAACATGTCCTATTCTTGTCCGCAATTGCGGACAAGAATAGGCAGTTCTATGGGGGTGCTGGCCGGGTGTATTGCGGATCCGCAATACACTACGGACATGTGAATGGACCCTTACCCTGAAGTGTGAGTTGAAGTGAGCAGCGCGACCAACGGCACGAGCGCCGGGAGAGGAGCTGAGGGGTGGAGGTGTACAACGCAGCTGCGGCTGTGAAGAGGTGAGAGACACAGAGAGAGGGGCCCGGAGGGAGACTGAGCGGGCTGAGAGGACCAAAAAAGGGGGAAAATTAGAAGCAGTAGGCGCTGCAAGTCCCCGCTGACTTTCCTGCCAGTCGGCCATTTTTACCAGCTCCCCGGCAGCACCAGGAGAGAGGAGGGAGCTTTGTGCAGCGCAGCAGAGTATCCGGTCTACAGATAAAGTGGACAGTGCAACCTCTTCAAAAGAACCCTCTATTTCCCTCCTGGGACTATATCCTTAATACAGGGGTGCAGGACAACCTCGGCACAGACTCTGCACGCTCCTCTGGTGGGCCCCATAGCCACAAAGAAGCTAATTGAGCTATATAAGTGCTCACAATAGATATGATCAGATATACTTGCTTTCAAATCAATATAATAATGGGGCCACAAAAGGCAGCAGACAAACTGAAAGAATTTGCAAGGCAACCAGAGGAGTCGTCGCGGTCTCCTCTACTGCAGCGAAATGTGCACACTAGGGCTAGCACTGCATCAGACACTGTAGTCCCTGCAACAGCTCCTGAAGATGCTCGGGATGAACCCACCCTTAAACAAGTAACAGCACAAGTCCTAGAGGTTATTACGGCCTGCAAGACGTCTCTTACAGGGAAACTGGATGAAGTTAAGATTGATCTAGGCCTCCTGCATCAAGACATGCATAATTTGCAGGACAGAGTCCAACATGCTGAAGAACGTATATCACGCATTGAAGATGCAACTGCAACTGTTCACAGATCCATATCAGAGCTTAACACCAAAGCAGAACTCTGGAAACAGAAAGCAAATGACTTGGAAAATAGACTCCAGAGAAATAATATATGAATCATCGGCTTGCCTGAAAGAGCAGAGGGTCATACTCCAGATGAGTTTATAGAGAAGTGGATTAAATAACTTTTCCCGGATGCAAACTTCTCTTTTGGCATTTGCAGTTGAAAGGGCTCACAGGGTGTCGGCAAGACCTCCGCCACCTGGAGCCCACCTCGACCCATGCTCGCAAGATTTCTTAATTGCAAAGATAGAGATAGGATATTGGCTTTAGCCAGAAGACGACAAGAAATCAAATATATGATAATTCCAGAGTTTTCATCTTCCCAGACTTTTCCGTGGAGCTGCAAAAACAACGTGCCACCTTTTATAGATGTCAAACGGCGGCTAAGAGATGCCAACATACCCTACTCCATGGTTATCTTACGAAATCAAGAGTGGTAGAGCGGTTTTCTTCACCTCCCCCGGAGAAGTTGCTGAATGGCTAACCTGAAGGCGAAGATCACCAAGATGAGGGAATCCTTCAACCCCTCTAAGGACTGGTCACCAGATGGGACTGGCTAGACTAAGTTGAAATGTTTTCAATATGTTCAAATTTAGCTTCCTGTTCATTCTGTTGCGTGTTTTAGCTACGGACTAAGGGTCGCCTCTACCATATCTTTATGCTTAACTAGAGGTATTAAAGTAGTTACTGCAGCCTGCATACTTCTGTCAAACCATCATCAATGATAGAGGCATCCTGGTTTCACTGGCCAGCACCAATAATGGAGGCATCCTGGTTTCACTGGCCTAGAGTCTGGTATTGAAGGAGCCACACCAGACTCCACATTTACTCAGCGAATACTTTACAGTCAAGGAGTACAGTTGGTATTTCTAGTTTTCTAAGATTTCAAGGTTCCTCAAACAAATTTTCTATACCTTTATCATAACCACTGCAATTTGTTCAGCTCCTGGTATTGTTAAGATTCACAGTTTATGGATCTAGTTTTTAATGTTAGTATGTTTATGGTTAATCAAACGCACATGCTCAGTATCGTCACAGCCATCGCGATATGTCTAGCTCCTGACAACATATTCACGCCCAGGATTCCATGGCTGAGTTGAATATTCTTTCAGGGAATGTTAGGGGATTATGGACTCCACAAAAACGATCAATGGTGCACTCTTTTATTAGAAACTCCAGCCCGCACATACTGTGTCTTCAAGAGACACATCTCTCACCTATTACATCTCTGGTTCTGAAGAAGCCTTGGGTACAATGGTGCGCACACTCCTACCATTCCTCTTCCTCAAGGGGGGTGTCTCTATTTATACATAAACAGCTAAGATGGGAGGCGAAAGAAATGGCTATTGATACAGAAGGCAGATATGTCTTTGTACACACTCTTATTGACCATGTACGTTATGTTTTACTGAGCGTTTATAACCCGCTCCATGCAGATTTTACACCTAGCAGCCACCTTTGCCGCAGCACACCCACATGCTAAAATACTTTGCATGGGACACTTAAACATGATATTAGATCCCTTGTTGGATCGCCACAATGATGTGGCAGGCCCGTTCATTACAGGAAACCCCTCACAGCTAAGCAGATTTTTAACAGAATTTAGATGGCATGACCTCTGGAGGTCTAGATATCCCAGGTCTACAGTATATTCATGTCAAAGTAGCAGCCACAACTCCCTAACCAGGATAGACTATATACTAGGCAATGAATCAACGTTGTTGAATTTGAGGTCCATAACGTACTTGCCCCAGGGAATTTCGGATCATTCACCAGTACTTGGCACATTGATCCGAAGTGTCCCCTCAATATTGTACAGAATGAACACACACCCATTTTGGTTGAACCTCATGGGCGCATCAGATGGGATATCCTATCAAATACAGGAGTTCATTAGAACAGATGAAAACAAATCCAACATCGGGCTGGTATGGGACACATAGCTTTTTTACGTGGGGCGCTACACTCTAATATATCCTACATCAAGAGAGACACTAAAAGATCAGAACTGGAACTGGAGTCTCTGTGCACCACTCTAGAACAGCAATATGTTAGTCACCCGACTGACACTAAGGCTGAGTTCACACGAGCGGATGCCGTGCGTGGCATCCGCTCCGTGAAAGAGTGCCAAGACCCGATGCAGACTGCAGAGGCACGGAGCATTAACATGACTGATAATGCTCCGTGCCTCTCTGTGATCTCTTTACTACGAAATCACAGTTGTCACTGTGATTTCGTAGTAAAGAGATCACAGAGAGGCACGGAGCATTATCAGTCATGTTAATGCTCCGTGCCTCTGCAGTCTGCATCGGGTCTTGGCACTCTTTCACGGAGCGGATGCCACGCACGGCATCCGCTCGTGTGAACTCAGCCTAACAGAAGTGAGTGGCTGCAAGCAGGGAGACAATACCTAGTAATACTTAAAGATGATAGGAAACTGTTCTTTATGAAACAAACGGCTTTTGAACTGGGAAATCAATCAGCTAAGCTGCTGGCCCAATTAATCTGACATGACTCGCCCTCTGCGGTGATTCTAGCAATTAGGGATCACATGGGACAAGTACTCGGCACTCAAGAAACCATTCTCAGCGCCTTCACACACTTTTATCGAGACTTGTATAGATCCAATATAACAGCATTAGAAACTGAGATAGCTACCTATTTAGTAGACATTTCTCTCCCCAAACTCACCACATCACAAAGAGCCTATTTACTTGGCGGAGATACTGCAGGCAATAGCAGATCTAAATAACGGGAAATCCCCGGGCCCAGATGGGCTCCCAAAAAAAAGTATACGCCACATATGCAGAGGTGTTTGCCCCCCAACTGTTGACCACCTTTCACTCAGCTCTAGAAACGGGACACTTAGCGGAGTCGTCTAAGGAAGCCACCGTAATACTCCTGCTCAAACCTGACAAGGATCCTCTTGATTGCGGATTGTATAGACCCATAGCACTGCTAAATGTGGACTACAAAATACTAACATGGGATATTCCATGAATGCAGACTGGGCACTAGTGTCACTAGACGCAGCCAAAGCATTCGATTCCATAGAATGGTCATATCTAACTGGCTGTCTCAGAGGCTTTGGGTTTGGACCTCATTTCCTTAGATGGATCAGTATCCTGTATAGCAACCCGATAAGTAGGCTTCTGGTAAATGGAGAATTGTTGGACAGTTTCCCCCTTCATAGAGGGACGAGACAGGGTTGCCCCTTATCACCACTTTTATTTTCCCTGGCAACTGAAATCTTGGCGATTAAGGTGAGAAACGGCAATAATATAACCTAGGGCTGCAACGATTAATCGACGTTATCGATAATATTCGATAACTGGATTCGTTGTCAACGAATCCCGTTATCGAATAATCGGTCAATTTGTTGTTATGCGGGCGGGAGCGGGTGGTCAGGCGCTATGCCTGCGGGTCCTTGAACTTTAAATCACTGCATCTTTATTACCTTACAATGAAGCAGAGTGGGCGGCGGCGTAACGTCACTTACTCACGTGACGCGCATGCTCCACCTGCTTCATGCATAAAGTGGGTGGAGCAGGCGCGTCACGTGAGTAAGTGACGTTACGCCGCCGCCCGCTCTGCCTGTTACTGGAGCTTCTTTGTAAGGTAATAAAGATATTGTGATTTAAAGTAAAAGTTACTGCCGGTTAAAGAATACTGCTGTGAGCGGCGGGGCCGGGGCTGTTATGGGGAGGGGGATCTGTGGATGGCACTGTTATGGGGATGGGGGATCTGTGGATGGCACTGTTATGGGGAGGGGGATCTGTGGATGGCATTGTTATGGGAGGGGGATCTGTGGATGGCACTGTTATGGGGAGGGGGGATCTGTGGATGGCACTGTTATGGGGAGGGGGATCTCTGCACTGTTATGGGGAGGGGGATCTGTGGATGACACTGCTATGGGGGTGATCTGTGGATGATACTGTTATGGAGGGGATCTGTGGATGGCACTGTTATGTGGGAGATCTGTGGATGAGACATATAGCATATAGTCATCCATAGACCCCCCCCCCCCATAGCATGGTCATCCACAGGTCCCCCTCCCCATAACAGTGCCATCCACAGACCCCCCTCCTTCCAGTGCTGCAGCTCTGATTCTTACTGTCAGGCTTTGTATGTGACTAGGCTGTAAAAATCTTCCTCCCAAAAGTTGTGGGTACTGATGATAAAACACTCCTTTTTAACGTTTTTTTTTTTTCTTGTATATTTTGCCTTTGTCTCCTCTTACAGGTCTAGTTGTATGTATGGTACTTGCTGTCTTTGGGGGAAGACCTATTCTATAGGACTCTTACGCTTTTGTAAACAGGTGAGTGCTCAAAAAATGTTTGGACTTCTACTATTCAAATCCGATTGTGCTCTGCATATGTATACAGGGAGAGTAATCAGCCACCATAGAAACACAGCCTTTATTAAATGCAATTTAAAAAATCTATCACAGGAAGAAAACCAACTGCTGGCGCATTTCAACCTGATCTAGGTCTTACAATGAAGAGATTAAAACAGATGTGTTCAAGGCGCAATCCCCGATATGTCATGTGGCATATTCACAAGCCGATGTCTGCTTAAGTACGTCGCACACCTGGTTCACATAAGGCTACTTTCACACCAGTGTTTTTGCTGGATCCGTCATGGATCAGCAAAAATGCTTCCATTCTGATAATGCAACAGCCTGCATCCGCCATGAACGGATCCGGTTGTATTGTGTCTTCTATAGCCATGACGGATCCGTCTTGAACACCATTGTAAGTCAATGGGGGATGGAACTGTTTTCTATTGTGTCAGGACGGATCTGTCTTGCTCCGCACCACAACGCTTGCAGCGTTATTCTGTCCGCGATGGGGACGCAACCAAATGGAACGGAATGCATTCCATTTCGTTCAGTTCAGTTTTGTCCCCATTGACAATGAATAGGGACAAAACGGAACGGATCTCAATAACGGAAAGGGAAAGTGCAAGTGTGAAAGTAGCCTAATTGTAGAAAGATACAAAAAAGCGAAGTAATGCCACATACAAAATCTTTAGAACACAATAGGCGTACCAAAATAAATATCCTGGTACTACGTTTCATGAAGTATCCAAAAGTATTAGACTAAAGGAGTCTTGCAGTGGGTGTCAGCATCTGGTTTATCTCCATTCAAGGGCTAAACCGCGAGCAGGTGCTTCACAATTAGGGCTGCAGTTATTTTAGTAATCGAGTATTCTATCGATTTTTTTTATATTTTTTACGATTAATCGAGTAATCTAATAAGAAAAAAAATAATAGACTGTTTTCCCTTTTATAAAAACTCATCAGACCCCCTGCCATTAGTCCCCATTAGTCCTCAACACCCTTTGTTCCCCACTGTGCGATCAGCCCAAGTGCATCAGTTCCCCCCAGTGCCATCAGCTCCCCCCAGTGCCATCAGCTCCACTATCCCCCAGTGCCGTCAGCTCTCCCCACCAAGTGCCGTCAGCTCTCCCCCACCCCAGTGCCGTCAGCTCTCCCCCACCCCAGTGCCGTCAGCTCTCCCCCACCCCAGTGCCGTCAGCTCTCCCCCACCCCAGTGCCGTCAGCTCTCCCCCACCCCAGTGCCGTCAGCTCTCCCCCACCCCAGTGCCGTCAGCTCTCCCCCACCCCAGTGCCGTCAGCTCTCCCCCACCCCAGTGCCGTCAGCTCTCCCCCACCCCAGTGCCGTCAGCTCTCCCCCACCCCAGTGCCGTCAGCTCTCCCCCACCCCAGTGCCGTCAGCTCTCCCCCACCCCAGTGCCGTCAGCTCTCCCCCACCCCAGTGCCGTCAGCTCTCCCCCCATGCTCCTCCTGACACCCGGATTGCACAGCGTCACTGGTTTCTATGACGCTGTGCACTCCAGGCGCCCGGCCTTAGTCGCGCCCCACCTCCTCGGTTTCACCAACTTACCTTTCCAGCAGGGGCGCTGCCGACACTCCATCGTTCTGCGCTGCTCTACGCCTGACGTCACACAGTGCGTCAGGTCATGGCGTCTGTACGTCAGAGCAGCGCGGGTCCATGGACGTACTGTGAAGTGTCCGGAGGCCCCCTGCTGGAAAGGTGAGTATTCCAAGCGCAGCGGGAGACCACGGAGCGGGAGTAATAGCAAGCGCTTCACTCCCGCTCCGTGGTCACATGACACAAAAATTTGCATCAAGGATTTTTTTGTGTTGAATTACTCTATTTAATCGAGTAATCGTTTCAGCCCTATTCAAAATCAAATTGAAAAACTGCATAATAACTGGTGGTGGGGGGGGGGGGTTACTGGCGGATTTTGCCCTTTACAAGTAGTAACCGGTGCTGCCTCCATTATAAGCTGTAATAGTAATATGCATCATTGCCTCAGGTTACTGATATGCAAGGAAAGAAAAATATGAACTCTGACATGTCACAGGTTATACAGTATGGGTATGTGGCAGGAAACAAACCAAACGGCAAGAAAGTCAATGCCCTTCACCACCACCAGTCGATTATTTTCTAATGGTCGATATGTCTTACTAGAAGAATCTGTAGAGCACCGGCATCTGCTACATAACCAAGGTATTCATCTTCTCCCTCACAGGCCACCCTGCAGTTCTGTGTGGTTAAACCATTAATGGCAGCAATCACTGTGATACTTCAAGCTTTTGGCAAATATCGGGATGGTGATTTCAAGTAAGTGTTGGATATATGTTCATTCTTGTTGGAACCTATGGTAACTTTTTGCAGTCAGTACTCTGCCAGGGAGAACATGGTCATGTTATGGAGCATAATGTGCTTTATTTTTATACAGATTTTGCCATACGAAAATTATTATTATTATTCACCCCCCTTTGAAAAGCACATTGTCCGTGTTTGAGATCCAAGTGATATGCAACCTTAGTAGATTTATGTGCTCATCCCTAACGGCATGTGAGAACCTAATGCTAAGAAAGCTGTTTTATAGGATTTCTGCATCACTGCAATGCAAAGCAGAAGTGCTCGGATAAGATGGTGTCTTATTTCTATATATCATTGTGTCTGCAGGTGTGCTACTATCTGAAAAGTGATTATAGGGGTGGCCATCTTGCCCGAGCTGTTCTTAACAGCATTAAGAAAATTACTTTACGGCAGCCCCAGACATGCTAGGCATGCTCTGTGACCGCTGCAGTGGTCATTGTACAAGGAAAGAATAGATAAGATTTGACAATCGCCCATTGTGACTGGTGGGTCCTGTCTTATCTGTGCACAGAGGTGATATCATTACAGGCAGAATTAGAATGACAGATAAGCAGGTAACTGCAGTAAAGTGTTCTGTACAGGCTAAGAAGTGGTGCCTACTATTAGGCTTAGTCGCCAGTGCGAAAACTGCAGGATTTTATCTTTGTTGTTTAAATATATCGAATACATGGAAAATTAAAAACCACATCATCAAAAAATGTTAAACATAAAAAAATGATTTCAACAGCAGTTCATTTTCTGATCCCTTGTAGATGGCTGTAACATGTTACATGGGTATCCCCATCTCAGGAGCAGGCTGTGCTACACAATTTCTGTAGCCCCATACAAGTGAGTGCGAGTTACAGAAGCAGGGTATCACAGCCGCATCTATCAGACACTAGTGGATATCCTATGGATAAATGGGAACAGGACAATAATAATTACTGCTTGTAAATGCAGATGTTGCATACAGTGTCTATGTGACTTGTAACCCAGCATTACTCTCGTTGCAGCGTGGCTAGCGGGTACCTCTATGTGACAATTATCTACAACATCTCGGTCAGCCTGTCGCTCTATGCTCTATTTCTGTTTTACTTTGCCACACGAGAGTTGCTCAGTCCCTACAGCCCCGTATTGAAGTTCTTCATGGTGAAGTCAGTGATTTTCCTTTCCTTCTGGCAAGGTGAGATTGAAAACCCTGATGCCTTGCACGTCCAGAAGAATAGTCTAATACACTTCTGAGTGTCCACTTGAATGAACATGTGGTCATGACTCTTTAGATTCACAGATTTTGGCTGACTGCAGAGGCGTCTCTGTTCTTTTTATTTTTTTATTTTTATGCTCGTAAACCGAAGAATAAGTCCCATTTGAAAAAAAAAAAAAAAAAACGGTCACACCGTCCCACACCAAACCAAAAAAGAAAGTACTAGACCAAAAATAACACATTAAAGGGGTTATCCTATGATTAATGTAAAAAATTTAAATCGGACATCACATAGTAGATGACAACCTTTTTCTAATATAGCTAGAACCAGCCCTCTACCTCACATGGATCCAGAGATCTCCCCATTCATTGCACTGCTACATATATATCAAGCTAATGGCTCAGGGGGAGTGTCTTTTCTGCTGCAGCTCAGGAGTTGTCTCAGCTCTCCCTATCACAGCTCAAGAGGTGTGTCTTTTCTGCTGCAGCTCTCTCCCTATCACAGCTTAGGAGGTGTGTCTTTTCTGCTGCAGCTCTCTCCCTATCACAGCTCAGGAGGTGTGTCTTTTCTGCTGCAGCTCTCTCCCTATCACAGCTCAGAAGGAAGTTGAAGGATGAAACTGAGCATGTGCGTCCATCTCAGTGAGCAGGACAAAGACATAAGTAAAAGAGAAAACAGCAGGTGGTGCTATACAGATACAGTTTATTGAATAACTCAGTGGCTATACAAACATTTGAATTACATGCAATTAAAGTATTCAGATCCAGGTGTTGGTTTGAAAACTGTAGAATATTTTTTTTCGTGGGACAACCCCTTTTTAAAATACAATTTTTATTAGAAACCGATGTTAAAACCTGTGATGCCCAAATGAAAACAGATAAAAGACAAGGAGGATGAGCCTGTATCCAAAGTATAAGCATATAGCAACAAATCCACCCACTAGTACAGGGTACAGGCCCAGTGCCCTACACCGGCCCGTACACCGTATCCGCTGGGTGGATTTGATGCTGAATGCTTACACTTTGGATGCAGGCTCATCCTCCTTGTCTTTTATCTGTTTTGATTTTGGCATCATCATATTTTAATGTGGCTTTCTAATAAAGATAGTAGTTTAAATATGTGACTTTTGATCTAGTACCTTTGTTGATATTACTTTTATGCCATAGTAAGTACTGTACATTTCAGAGGATATAGTTATATTCTTAGAGTCCTAGCCTGGTGTAAATGAATAGAATTTATGTTCCACTCTATATTTCTTCTATGATAGTAAATTGTGCAGATATAGAAGGATTTATGTCAGTGCAGGGCAGCCATTTTCTGTCAGCATGATTAAACCAGGCATATGGCCTGGTAGGGTTGATTATGCTTATTAAAATTCTATATTTCATTTCTCTTGCTTGCAGTGTTGCTGGGTTGTGCACTTTTATCTTTTATTCAAATTAGACAATTGGAGGACCAAGGGTCTGGAGCTAGTGTTTCGAGCACTACTACAGCTACGCCCCTAGGGCTCACTACATCCCCCCCTTCCCCTCACCTTTGATTTACAGCACTAGACATCACGTCCAGTGTCTCCTTCTCGTGCCTGCAGTTTTGTGTTAACATCATTCCATCTGGAAGCGTTCCTCATTTACCTCCGAAGCCACCCATGCCTACACTTCCGGGTGGAACAATGTCGTCGGCGCCTGTGCAGTCTGAATCTGCATTGTTTGTGCACATCAGTGCAGGTGCGAGAGCTGTAACTTCCTAATTCCTGAAAAAGATAAGTCTGTGTAACTCGCCAATTCTGCTAGCTTCAGAGAAAAGAAATCGGGCAATATGCCTGGTCTAATGGGGTCGATCATAAGGCTCTTTGAAGGAGTCGACCAGCAAAAGTAGTACCTTTTTGGTTATTGGATGATTGTCAGAAGACCTCCTGCTGAAACCCCCACTGATCAGCTGTTACCATGGGGGATGATTTCAGGACAATACACCAGGGTGAATTTAATAATTGAGTCTATCTAAAGGTGCGCCAAATTTATCACAGTGGCTCACGCTGAAGGGCTATACTCTGTCTAACTTCACACCTCTTGATTGGCTTAGATCCCATGCTCACGACCATTTGCGTTTTGCAGGTGTTAAACGTTGTTGCATTATAGTTGCCTAAAACGTGCATAAAAGCTAGAAGCTAGGCTGCAATATGGGGATTTGTGCTGCAGCTTATATAGGTTACAGAATGCTGCACAAAGTGATCCATTGTAACAAAATGTGTGAAAAGAGGAGTAGATCAGGATGTTCCATGCAGAAACGCTGCAGTTTTCCCCCATGCATTGAAAGCGTTGCCAAAAGATAATGAGCATACTATAAAAGTGAACATTTTTCACCATGCTCTTTTTCTTTTGTTTTTTCCACACTGACATTTTCCCGCTACGTGTACTTGGGGTGTTCTAAACCGGTCTACATTTATTATACTGTAAATTGCTGCAAATTTGTAATGTGGAATCCGCATTGCAAATCTGTTCTGTAAATGGGACACACATCTCAGCTGCTTGTTCTAGATTGTGAGAAGATCATATTTCCCGTGCTCTTCAACTTATCCCAGTAATCGTTTACATTGTATTGATGGTTTTGCTTCTGTCCTGCAGGGATGCTGTTGGCTATACTGGAAAAGTGTGGAGCCATTCCAAAAATCCATTCAGCTGAGGTTACTGTGGGTGAGGGCACAGTAGCTGCCGGGTACCAGAACTTCATTATCTGTGTGGAAATGTTCTTTGCAGCTATAGCTCTGCGTTATGCTTTTACTTACAAAGTATATCTAGACAAGAGGTTGGATGCCCAAGGTGAGTGCGGCCATTACTCATCTCCATAATCATATCTATATATATCTCTGAGTAGTATTAACAACACTTAAGAGTTAAATATTGATAATCAGTCCTCGGGATAGGCCATTGATATCTGATCAGTGGCTGTCCGATCATCTATCAGCTATTTGTCATGTTCCTGGCTGCAGTGGTGGTGATAAATGTGCGCAGGTCACCACTGCAGCCAGTCAATGGCCCCAGCAATATATGGGGTGTCACTGCTGCAGCCAGGAAAACAAACAGCGGCGGAGAGTAGTGGAGCTCAGCGCTGGAAGAAGCAGGGGTGATAAAGGGATGAGTACCCTTTCTTTTAATTTCTCACATGTACAGAGGATTCCCAGGTTTTTATTCAACTTTAATGCTTTCAGCTCCAATGTTGAAATACACTCATTGACAAAAAAATGCACCCAGACAGAAATGCCAGATTGCTGCAAAACTCAGCATGCAGTTATGTCTCGGGCCGATATGGAAATGATTAAAGGTGTGGTCTGATTAGACACTGGGTCTTGTCACAAGAGAGTATAAAAGTGCTTTGCCCACTGCAATATAAAAAGACTCTCAGAGGCTATTTTTGGGTAGTGTACCTCTATGGCGCACTCAAAGATATTTTGCCCAGTTGACAGGCTTTGATAGGGGTCCATCATTGAACTGAGAGACACATGACAGACAGACCACCAGTAGAGAGGGTCATTTGATCTGCTAGTGAGCACATGCGGCTCCCACCGCTTTGTTGTCCACCATCCGGACAAAGTTGGGATTCACTAACCGTCAGAGAGGGGGTGAGGGCCAGAATATCTGTCCATTGCTCCTGAGACAATGCTCCAAGATCCTTTTATCCGGACAAAGTTGGCACTTTCATTACATCCTCTTCTATGGCTGGACCACTTGGCAGCAGGAAATTTGGTGCCGCAGTGCCCATTACGTGTCCTACCATTTATTGACTGCAAATCACTGTTGCCGTTCTTTGCACTGGTGAATGGGAAACCTGGACTGGTGGGGACTGGAACCGTATTGTCATTAGCGACGAATCCAGGTTGTGTTTTCAATCCCATGACTTTTGGGTTCGAGTAAGGAGGCCTCATCGTGAGCGCTTCCATCTTGCCTTTGCTTTGGAGCTACACACTTCCCCAACTGTTGGTGTGGTGATCCGGGGAGTCATCACGTATGACAGTCGGTCACCCCTAATAATGATCCTAGATCGGCAGGTTTATTGCCAGTCGAGCATTTATGGGACCATCCAGGACAACAGTTTCAACAACCTACGAGTGTGCAGGATCTGTGGGCAAATGTGCTGCAGGGTACCATACAGAACCATGTCCAACCACATCTCCTCTTGCATCCAGGGTAGGGGCCGTATCTCATCTTGTATCTAAGCTAGAGGTGGCCCCACAGGATACTAGAGCCTCCTCTGAGTTGTACAGTTATCCCTTCTCTGTAATATTGTGAACACTTACATATATCATTACATTCACACATAGGAAGATTCCAACAACTCCTCCTTGTGGTGTGTTTTTTTTCTTTATTTTATTTTTTTTGTCAATGAGTGTAGTTCGTCATAATCATTGATTGTCTTAAGTGTCACATTAAAGATTGGTGGCGGTCTTACACAGGACAATTATTGGGAAACGAGCTCTGCCAATGTAAAAGGGCCCTAACTGTAACAAGCTGTTTCTATCACTTCCAACCGTAGAGCACGGCTGCACTCGGTGCTCATGTCCTTCTGTTTATAACACATGATTTATTTATTTTTCCTTGAGTATCCATGTCTTTTGAACGTGACTATTATGTGTATACAGAGGACACAAGTTCTATAGTTAGCACATTTTTTCTTTTTTGACAGTACTATGTAATAGAAGCACTCTGCCACCTTGTGGCTGTCATCAGAATGACATCCATTCCACGCCTTTACTGTCAAAGGGAAAAATAATATTAGAATTTCTATAAGATCCTACCCGCAAGCGCTGATGATATAAAGATTATTGCTTATTACTCAAATTGGGAACTTTCTCAGGATTAAATGTGAACCTGTTCGGCTTGTTATTTGGCTATTTTTCAGCTCTAGGTTGTTTAGTTGGTCGCCTGGGGGCTTAAATCTTTCTCAGCAGCTCTGGTAATAAATGTGTAATCCCTGGGAGTATGTAAAGAATTTGTAGATCTGACGCTGGGCAGATCTCCATGGTTTTGGAGAAGTGCTGACCTATCTCGGTGGGAGGACATGAGGTTCTGACGATCTGGGCTATTTCCATGCGTGACTCCTCAACATCGGAGCCTCATATGATGTGCACTGAATTCTTCCACTTCTGTATAACCTCTGTATTTCTTGATCCTGTCCTCTCTCTTTTGTTTCCCTTGCTTTTGCCCTGCAGCTGTTCCAACCTACGGTCCATATGGTAGGTACAGCTCTGTCTGCGTCATCATTTTCCAGCTTGTTTTATATACTACTTTCTTTCCTTCTTATTGGCCATATTGTGTTAATTTTCAAATGTACTGTTGGAAAATAAAATGCATGAAAAGATGCTTAACAGCTGATCTCAGCAGCACTTCACCTGATCTGTAACTGCAATGATGTCCTAGAGAAGTCTACGTGTTAACATTATGTTCATATGTCTGTACACTGCCATCCATTAGCTGAGATATTGGGGGAATTTATCAAAAGTGGGTGGGGTTCTTCTGGAGGGGATGGGGCCTCCTATAGACGACTGGAAATTGGTGCAAATTATAGCGTAAATCTATACCTGTTTCTCACATATTCTGTTGCATGGGCAGCCAAGATGCACCTCTTTTAGAGCTACTTGCCATACTTTTAGTTTTTTAAGTGGTTTTCCAGGAGTTCAGTATTGATGGCCTATCCTCCATCCACCCCCTTATCCACCTCCACCGATCAGCTGTTTGAGCAGGCTGGAGCACTGCGGCCTGTCCCTGGGCCAGTAACATCACCTTTACTAGTCACGTGGCTTATTTGCTGCTCTTTAAGAAAGTGGGCCTGGGCTGCAGTACCAAGTACAGACACTATACAGTGTATGGCGCTGTGCTGTGAGGAGGCCACAGTGCTCACCATGTCAGGAGTCAGACCTCCACCCTTAAGATACCGATGACATATCCTGATAAGCTATCAATATTGAACTCCTGGAAATTCCCTTTAGGCGCAGCATAGGAAATGCCCTTCTAAATCTCCCCCATTGTGTATAATTTTACTCCCAAACATGCTGTAGATTACTGCATGGTAAACCTGCTTCTAGACAATCCTACTTATCTATTCGGGACTATAGCAGCCTAATATGCTAGGGGAACATGGGACACGTTGGATATTTTTTAATTAAGTGGTGGCGGGGCTGTCAGTAATACCCCTAAGACTACTTTCACATCTGCATGTGTTTTATTTTTTTTTACATTTTTTCTGTTTAGTTTTGGGAGCAGAAAAGCAAGAAAAAAAACATTAGCACCAGGTCAGACATATGACATATGAAAACAACAGTGCCTGATGGACCCCCATAATTATAATTGGGTCCACGGGGGGTCCCGCATTGTGCTGGACAAAATAGCACAGTGTGCTGCATTATTTTGTGTAACTCTTTTTAACAGTACCTCCAATGCAAATGTGACGCTAGTGTAGATATATATCCCAGTAAGTGAGTTAGGGTATATAGCTCAGCCAGCAGTCATAAGGCTGTATTCAAAGGGGTTGTCTCATGATACATTGGTGGCCTTTTTCATGCAACCGCATGATCGCCCATTGTCAATAGCTGCCCGTGCGGCTGCACAGAAAAAGCAGAGCCAGTAAGGGGTGAGGCGACTAGGGGCTATCCTTGTACATTTTTGTAAATGCATCTTCTATTTTTTATTTTATTTTCCACTTCTAATCTCTAAATGTGTGTTTTGTTGCTTTTCAGGCCGCTGCGCCCCCATGAAGAGCATCTCCAGTAGTTTGAAGGAGACCATGAATCCTCATGACATTGTCCAGGATGCCATCCATAACTTCTCACCAGCCTATCAGCAGTACACACAGCAGTCTACCTTGGAGCAGGGCTCAAGCTGGCGCAATGGACAAATTATTTCTCGCTCGCAGAGTCTGTCGGGCTCTCGTGACACAGAGAAGACCCTGCTTCTGAGTTCTGATGATGAATTCTGATCTGCAAGAAGAGAGAGCCTGACTAACTCCTAGGGGCGAGGACTCGGCTGTGGTTTACTTTCACCAAATTCTGTGCTGCCTTTTTTTTTCTTTTCTTTACAGAGTCCATTTAAAGCAGGCGATATCCATATAGAGCGGAGTCATAGAATTATTTTTTGGTGATGAAGGTTTGTTGCAGGTTGTGATCGTATTTTTGTAGCTTAACAGATACTGTGTGTGACAATAATTTTAATATTTTTTATTAGAAATTGGAAGAGGCTGGATTATACTTTCGCTGAATTCTATTCTTCTAGTACTCTGACAACTGTGGATGCAGTGTGATCGTCTAGTTCTGTGTAACGCTGAATGAAGGATTACATTGGTGTTTTCATATATGCCATAGAGGTCCATGGAAATGTTCCAGTATAGGTCTAGATACCATCTAGACTTGTACGCTGAGAGATGGATCACAACCTGCAACAAATCTCGAAATTCAGAACACTTGTCCCTCATGCAGGTCTAGTACTTGGTACTCTGTGGCTTCCATTACAAACAGCAGATACTACTCTGTCCTTTGACTCTGTAGTCAGTGGGCTTTTTCCCAGTGTGATGTGACTATTGAACTCTTTTGTTATCTTCTGGTGCTGATCATAGCATTTTTGTTTTTCTAAGTACTGCCCAAAAAGAATGCTGTCTAAGAAGTTCATTGGGGGTCACTTATTTCACATATCCCATTTTATTTACTTACTCCCCTGATGCTTGTTTTTTGGTTGGACTTCTCATTTCCCTTTCTCATTATGAATGGTGTATGAATTTTTTTCAGTGGTTTTCCAGCTTCAGCGCATAAATATTATATTGTATACTGTGAAGTTCTGCAGTTTTCTATTACTATGTTTTTGAGATCTCTGCTTGTAGTCATTGAATGAGAACCTGTAATTTATAAATGTTTTTTTTTTTTTTTACATTTCCAGTATGAGTCTGCCCTGGTCATGTGATGAACACACGGGTGCACAGTTCGTTACAGTACAGTTATGGTAGGTTCACATCCGCGTTAAACGTATCAGTCAGGCAGTTCCAGCAGAGAACAGCCTGGTAAGGGTGACCAGATCCGGCCTGGCTGGATAGGGCTGTTCACCTCCGATCCCCTTTCACTATGATGGGATCCGACTGCTTTCCAGCATAACTGCTGTTTTTCCGCTGAACAGAAACCATTGCAGCTATTGGAACAGCCTGCTGGATACATTTATCATAAATGTGTACTGTAACAAACCGTGCACCCATGTGTCCATCTCATGGCCAGCACAGGTTCCCATCCTTCGAATGTAAAAAAAAAAAGGAGGTTCTGACACAGTGACTACAAGCAAAGATCATGAAAACCATTGGGAATTTAACAGCGGCAGAACTTCATTTTACAATGATTTAAGCCAGGCGTGGCCATCTTGCTGCTCTCCAGCTGTTGTATAACTACAACTCCCACCATGCCCTGCTATAGACAGTCTGGGCATGCTTGGAGTTGGAGTTGTAGTTTTGCAACAGCTGTAGAGCCTCAGGTTGGCCATCCCTGATTTAAGCCTTATTTGCAGAAATACAGCGCTTTGTAGTGTTTAATTTTGATTGGCGCTTTCAGAGGGTTTTTTTTTGTGGTCAAAAATGCTGCAGCCTGATGTTACTTTTACCGTCTGTAGCAAATTATTGAAATTCAAATTATGTTCACAAGGACAGATGATTTTGGGGAGAAAAAAGGATTGGGAGTGGTGAATTTCAGCACCAGGTCCTTTGCTCTACCAGGAAATAAGCTGCTACCAGATGTGACAGCCGCTTTCTCCTCTCTCCCCACTAAAAGCAAATACACACCTGGCCAAACCAAGCATATATTTGTATGGAGGAGTCGGGAGAGAAGGCTGTCAGCCGAACAAACATTTGGCCAACAGTTCTTGAAAGGATATGGGCAGCTTAAAGGGAACCTGCCACAATGAACATGGTGGAGGAGAAATAGAAGGGCGCAGAATCGCAAACAATGGTCAAAAAAATGATTTATTCAGAGACAACGCGTTTCGGGGTGCATGACCCCTTTATCAAGTCTGGTGGATCACAGAAGAGGCTGTTCGCTCCCCAGCACGTGGGGCGTACCAGACGCCCCACATGCTGGGGAGCTAACAGCCTCTTCTGTGATCCACCAGACTTGATAAAGGGGTCATGCACCCCGAAACGCGTTGTCTCTGAATAAATCATTTTTTTGACCATTGGTTGCGATCCTGCGCCCTTCTATTTGTCCGTTCCTCCTGGACTTCCTTGGTCCAGCAAACCTTCAGCTCTTACACTCACCCGATTGGCGGTTTGGCCCCGACCAAAGGGTGTTTGGACAAGACCAGCATCACCAACCAATCACCACTATTGTTCATCCTCCATTGTAGTTGCACCCAATTAGGTGCAACTGTGACAGGTGAGCACATTACCTCCCCTAGACAAGGGAAAACATTATTTTACTTATTTACCCTATGAGCGCCTTCTCTCTTTTTTGTCCAAATACGCTACAATGAACATGGTGGCTGAGGTGCAGGCAGCATGTTATAGAGCAGAAGGAGCTGAGCAGATTAATATAGTTTTGTGGGAAAAGATTCAGTATAATTTTATATTCCATTGATCTACATTTCTTCTCTTTCTGAGCTTTGAAGTCAAGGAGGCGTCTTATCAGTGACTGACAGCTCTCTCTGGATACACAGTCATAGAGGGAAGGCTATCGATTACTGATAGGACGTCTCCTGGAATTCAAAGCCCAGAATGCGCAGGGATATAAATGAATGCTAGTTATACAGAATCTTTTCCCACAGAACTAGATGTCAATCTGCTCAGATCCTCCTGCTCTATACCATGCCGCCTGCAGATTGCACTAGATTTTCATGGTGACATGTCCCATTTAACTGCACCAACCTATAAAGAACGCATGGCTGCTGTGCCTTAATCACATTTAAGGCTCCATTCAGACGTCCGTAACGGGTTTTGTGGATCCACGGATCCGCAAAACACGGACAGCGGCAATGTGCGTTCCGCATTTTGCAGACCGCACATTGCCGGCACTAATAGAATATGCCTATTCTTGTCCCCAATTGCGGACAAGAATAGGACATGTTCTATTTTTTTCGGGAACGGAAGTGCGAACCCGGAAGTGCGGGTCCGCAATTCCGTATCCTGGCAGCACATTGTGCTACTCCATAGAAATAAATGGGTCCGCGATGCGGAACAAAATTGCGAACATGTGAATGGGGCCTAAG
Source organism: Bufo bufo (assembly GCF_905171765.1). Taxonomy (NCBI): domain Eukaryota; kingdom Metazoa; phylum Chordata; class Amphibia; order Anura; family Bufonidae; genus Bufo; species Bufo bufo. The sequence goes on from NC_053397.1 coordinate 160,900,186, forward strand.
GGGTGTTATTTTACTAGGTTAACAACGCTGGTGGGAAAGACTGGTAGTATGTCTTTAATTTTATTACAATGAAATTATCTAGTTTTAGTCCGCTTTCAGAGGAGCGTATTGAAATCCGTCAGTATTCTGGCTCAGGATCCTAATGATATACCATCTGTATTGTCATCAGGATTGCTTTAGGATGTCATCAGGATTTCTTCCTTCATTATTTTTGCACTGCTCAGACTGAAAAGGGTCTATTTGGAAACAAATCCGCACAAAACTCAGACATGCTGCAGATTTCAAATACTGACGGGAATTATACGCCCATATGAATAGCTCCATTCATTAACATTAGCAGCGGATCTTGTTACATTAAATCCAGACTATATACGTATTGCAATTGCGATCATGTGAAAGCGGCCTTAAAGGAGTTTTTGGGCTTCTGTATATTGATTAACTGTCCTCAGCATAGGTCACCAAGATTGTTTGGGATCCGGCACCCCCACCATCAGCTGTTCGCATCTGGTGCCACAGTGGATGGAGCTGGAAGCTGAATTACTACAGCTCAGCTTCTATTCACAGCTGCCGCAAACAGCTAATAAGTGGGGGGTGCTAGGTGTTGGCCCCCCACCAATTTGTTATTGACGATCCATACTAAGGATATGTCATCAATATATAGAAAGTGGGAAAACCCCTTTAAGGACCATAACATAATAAGGCTGAGTTCACATCTGTGTTGGGAATTGTGATCTTCAATATAGGAGCAGAAAAACTGGGATAGGTCATCAGTATCTGATCGGTGTGGACCCCCGACAATCAGCTGTTTGAAAACGCACTGGCATTCCTGTGAGCACCACGGCCTTCTCCTTACTCACCAAGCACAACGCCATATATTGTATAGCGGCTGTGCTTGGTATCACAGCTCAGCCCTATTCACTTCAATAGGGCTAAGTTGTGTCTAGGCCACGTAACTGATGGCCTAGGAGAAGCTGTGAGAAGGCCACAGTGCTACAGCAAGCTGGTGCCTTCTCAAACAGCTGATTGGTGGGGGTCCCGGGTGTCGGACCCCCACTGATCAGATACTGATGACCTATCCAAAGAATAGGTCATCAGTTATAAAATGTCGGAAAACCCCCTTTAAGCATCTATTAGATGATGGACACAGTTGAGTAATAATGGAGTCTGTAGGTTCCATCATGTTGTCCAATTGTACCACAAAAGATACTGCTGTATGCTTGACTATTGTTTTTGGGCGACTATGACATTTGTCACAATCTCCAAAGCTGGTGTGAACGCAGCCTGTGTCTGGATCATTCTGGGAACAGAACGATGGTCCGGGCAGGTTCTGTGCCTTTTCTAGTGTTGCTGTGTAGTATGCTCCTAGGCTTGCAGTTAGTGAGGGGACAATATATATAAATATATATGTCCTTTTCCATTTTTATGTTTTTAAACCCAGGCCACAGACACAAAGTAGATTTGCAATGTTGGGTGGTTTTCATTTCATTGGTAAGATGTATAACCCCATCAATGGTCTACGAGTGCCAATCACAGGACAGAATGAAAGGGGTTTTCCAGGCTAACTATATCCTTAGGATAGATCATCAGTATCAGACCGGAGGGAGTCCAACACCCAGCATCCCCACCGATCAGTGTTTACTTGCAGGCGCCAGCGCTAGAATTACTACTGAGAAAGGAGCTGGAAACACAGCTCCATTCAAAATGTAGGGGCCATGGAGGGTACCTAGCACGGCCACTATACTTTGAATGGAGATGTGCTTCCAGCTTGTGTCTCAGTAGTTGTTCCAGTGCTGGCGCCTGCATGTAAAAGCTGATCTGTGGGGATGCTGGGTGTTGGACTTCCACTGGTCTGATACTGATGACCTATCCTTGAGGAAAGGCCATCAATATTGTTAGCTTGGAAAACCCCTTGAAGAATCGGGTCTGCTGCATAGTCTCTCCTGTGTTCATCCTGAGTCTTACAGCCCTTCTCAATAGGAACTATACTGGACAAATGCTGGAATAGTGGGACCACTGAAGAGCTGAGAATCTGGCCCATAACTGATGCAAACCCTACAGCGGGCTGTCTTCCTGCATCTTCCATTCGCTTTTCTGTGTTAGAAATATTTCTATTTATTAAAAAGTGGCGAACAGACATAAATTACCCATTATGCCCTTTCGCTTATCCCCTGCTATTTAACTCTTTCACTGGCAAAACAGACTGCAGCACCTGTCTGTTCTGGTGGTGGAGAAAAAAAAAAAAAAGCAGGTATATTTTTATAAATGTTTGTAGATATTATTTTCTCTTCATGTTGCAGTGATAACTGTCCAGTCATCGCTGCAGCCATTTATTCTTCCTATACGTCTGTAAATGCTCTGTGATTACTGTAGCTTGCAATAAGCTATCTGCAGCGAAGGAGAAACGTTGTATGCACCTCAGGATTTGTGTATCCTAGCAAAATGATTATGTAGAACACTATCGCTTTAAAGTAGAGATATTGTGGAAACTGCTTGGGTCAAGGGGTCCTTCTAGGATCCCATTTAGGTGCAATATCACGTATAAGTCAGGACTGGAAGATGTTGGTGGTTGTGTGGAGTTTTATTTTTTGTGTTTCTTTAAAAAAAAAAAAAGTTTTGACTTATAATTGAATGTGTGTGGCGGTAAATTATTTACATTGTTTACATTGTTAAAATCCTTTTTTTTTTTTTTTTTTTTTTTTTTTATATATAAAAAGCACTTTAGCAATTTTTGGGGACATTTAAATGATAACTCACAAGCAATATTGTAGCAGTGTAATTTGTTTCTTCCCAACTCAGTGGCATCCATGCATCTTGAACTCTTTATTCATGGGAATATGGTACCAGTCTGACCACATTTCCAGAGCTTGCTCTTCTGTGTGGCTGACATCCTGGGACCTACAGCACTCCATCATCACCAATGTTTCAGACATCTCCCTTCCTTAGGCTTTGTTCACATATGCGGTGTGAACTCCGACAGTCTGATCCAGGGGAGGAACAGACTGCAGAGGTCTCCGTATCCGGTATAGTCCTATAACCATAATGGTATCTGACGGGGATCCGGCTGCTTTCCCGCATAAATGTTGGTTTTCGAACGGATAAAAAGTCATGCATGTAGGACTTTTTGTCCTGTCGTAAGCCAACATTTATGCTGGAATGCGGCCGGATCCCATTGTAGTCTATGAAGATCTGGCAGTGCATGGCCCTCACCAGCCATGCCAGATATGGTGAACTCTGCCAGTCTGTTTCTCTGCCAGAGTTTACAGCGCAAATGTCAACTTATCCAGCTCCATTTTTCTTATTCCTCTGTAGGCGAGTCCATTAAATGATTAGCTGTAGTTATAAAACTTCCCTAACACTGTCTATACCAGGGCTCCAGCTGTTGTGAAACTACAGCTCCCAGCATGTACATTTGCTTAATTGTTCTCTGAACGCCTATAGATCTGATTGGAGCCTCCTAGGAAGTGTGGTTTCATAACCGCTGATGTACTGCAGGTTGCTTGCCCTTGGTCTATACCAGTGATGGCGAACCTATGGCACGGGTGCCATAGGCGGCACTCAGAGCCCTCTCTGTGGGCACCCGCGCCTTGGAAAAACTCTATGGCGTACCAATATGCTTTAGACTTGTCCTGCCATTCATCAGCACAGGACGCACTATGAACAGTGCAGGCAGCGCACTGAATGGACTCGGGCTATTATAGCTAAATGATAAAGTACATGGAAGATATACTGTATTGGTGTTCAGGGTAAATTGCCGTGTTGGCACATTGCGATAAATAAGTGGGTGTTTGGTTGCAGTTTGGGCACTCTGTCTCTAAAAGGTTCCCCATCACTGGTCTATACTATCTGTGTGTGCAGAATCTCCAGTGTATTGTGTAAGGCTGCGTTCAGCCTTTCCGTTCAAATGGAGCAGGAAAACGGAAAGGACGGATTTGGCACATAGCTGAGATGAACCGGAACCTAAGGACCCCATAGACTATAATGCGGTCCGTTAGGTTTCCGCTCAGAAGAAGATTTTTGAAGCTGAGACAAAACGGACCCCATTATAGTCTGAGGGGTTCTTAGGTTCCATTCGGCTCAGTTATTTGCTGAATCCGTCCTTTCCATTTTCCTACTCCTAAATGGACAGAAAGACTGAACGGTGATGTAAACGAAGCCTTAGATGCAGGGTCACACAACTCTATTTCTTATATAATATTTTGACAGCTCAATTTAGCTCTGAAGCCAATTGTGCGGCCACGGATTTTGCTGAAACGGTGCCAAGAAAAGACGTCCTTTGAAAACAATGGTAGGCAGCTTCCACACGACAACCTGGCAGATTTTTGGTGAGGAATCTATGCTACATTGAGTTATCAGTAGATGCCATGTGAACAGTCTCTAATAGCTGATGAGCAGGAGGGACAGGCTGAAAGTGAGTTAGAGGACAAAAGTTCAGTGTCATTGAAATAAGGGAACCATTTTATTGGGGAAGAAGGAATCAAGATAGCCCAGAGCTCAGAACTTACACAGTTATACACAGGGCTGGATGCAGGCCCCTACACAGGCATATGATTGAGATGTCACCAGCAGAAGTCAGGAAAATGAGGAACTTGCTGTTTCTTCAAGGAACACTAAACCCTGAAGAGCAAGAAAAAAAAGGTTCTATAAAAAAAACACCCAACATTGCCCTGATGTGTGCTTCGTATGATACCAGGGCAACATAATCTGTTGTCACCAATGCAGCTCTACAGTCTTGTCACCCGGCTTTTCCAGAACCATGTACACCAAGTTGATCTAGCTATATGAATGGATTTATCACTACATAACTAGGCGAATTTGAAATTCGGCAGTCTAAGGCTACTTTCACACTAGCGTTCAGAACGGATCCGTCTGCATTATAGTTTGAAAAAATTCTAAGTCTGAAAGTAGCCTGAACGGATCCGTCCAGACTTTACATTGAAAGTCAATGGGGGACGGATCCGTTTGAAGATTGAGCCATATTGTGTCATCTTCAAACGGATCCGTCCCCATTGACTAACATTGTAAGTCTGGACGGATCCGCTTGCCTCCGCACGGCCAGGCGGACACCCGATCGCTGCAAGCAGCGTTCAGGTGTCCGCCTGCTGAGCGGAGCGGAGGCTGAACGCTGGCAGGCGGATGCATTCTGAGCGGATCCGCGTCCACTCAGAATGCATTAGGGCTGGACGGATGCGTTCGGGGCCGCTTGTGAGCCCCTTCAAACGGAGCTCACGAGCGGACACCCGAACGCAAGTGTGAAAGTAGCCTAAAAAAAAAAAGAAGCTAGGTAACAATCTGTGCTAAGATGTAAAGGAGGCCACGCTTGGTACATACAGTACATGCTGTTCACACTGCTTCCATAGTTTAGGGACAACCATCGGTATAAACAGGCTTCCAAAGCTGCTGAAAGCAGCTCTACCCAATTATGCAGTAAATGGTAGAATGATCACTGAGTAACTGGGCAGATTAGCCCAACCCTTAGTAAAAATGTTTAGCATGGCGCAAAATTTGTTGTAAAGCCGGTTCCACCAACAAAAGAGCCAAAATCACTCAATTTATTTATTTTTTTAATAGTGAACTGATGAGAAAAGAAATCCTCCTTTTATGTCAGTTATCAGACCCAAACCTGCGCGAGGAGGTTGAGCTTCTATAGACAGCATGCATGAAAGGAGTGGGTGTATGTAGCAGAACAAGGTGTTTCATCACTAATAAAGGAACAAACCACTGTGTATGTACCATATTCAGCCTTTTTCTTTTTTTTTTTTTTTTCACTGCATCTAAAAGAAAAAATTAAGCAACTTTACAAATAATTTCATCAATCTGCTTCCTTATTTCTTTTTAATAGAGTAACATGACTGTAGGGTCAAAAACACAAGGGGTCATTTATCAACTCTGCTACGCCAGTATTGTGGTATAAAAAATTTGCCCGTGTGTGACATTTTGATAAAATTTTGAAACATTTGGTGAGCCTCACCACTTAGAAGTGGATTGAAAAGTAGGTTAGGATTTCAGATTAGAACACCTTAAAGGGGTTCTCCGGGAATTAAGAAAATGAAAATACTTGCATATTACTTTATTATAAATATATTCTCAAATACCTATTTATAATGGCTCATTTTGTCTGGGGAGCAATCGTCAGCGGAAACAAAATGGCAGCTGTCCCATTAGTTCACACAAAACCTGTCCTGATCACACATGAGTTACTTTACAACACTGAGGTAAAGAGCTGCCTCATCCTCCCCTCTGCCCTACTTGTCAGGGATTATGATCCTGAATACAGATGATAAGAACTTTAGCTGAATTTCTGGGGAATGTTAGTTCATGAGGAGACATGAAGTACAGAGAGGATGGACAGGACAGACTGGGGTAATGTGGGCCTGTGGTAATGGAGACTACATACAAGTGCTGCTGCTCATTAGCAAGACCTCACCCTCCTCTCATGACTCCTCATCTTCTCCATTCCCACAGAGATTCACCTGTATTCTGGATCATGATTCCTGACAAGCAGAGCAGAGAGGAGGATGAGGCAGCACAATGGCCCATTGTGGTGAAGTAACTTGTCCTGCTGTGTGATTAGTACAGGTTTTGTGCGTACTGATAGGACGGCGGCCATTTTATTTCTCCTAATGCTTGCTCCCCAGACAAAACAAGCCATTCTAAGTAATGAAAGGTATTTGTGAATATATTTATTATAAAATAATATTTAAGTATTTTAATTTTTTTAATTCCTGGAGAACCCCTTTAAGGGCTCTTTCACACCTGCGTTCTTTTCTTCCGGCATAGAGTTCCGTCGTCGGGGCTCTATGCCGGAAGAATCCTGATCAGGATTATCCCCATGCATTCTGAATGGAGTGAAATCCGTTCAGGATGCATCAGGATGTCTTCAGTTCCGGAACGGAACGTTTTTTGGCCGGAGAAAATACCGCAGCATGCTGCGCTTTTTGCTCCGGCCAAAAATCCGGAACACTTGCCGCAATGCCGGATCCGGAATTAATGCCCATTGAAAGGCATTGATCCGGATCCGGCCTTAAGCTAAACGTCGTTTCGGCGCATTGCCGGAGCCGACATTTAGCTTTTTCTGAATGGTTACCATGGCTGCCGGGACGCTAAAGTCCTGGCAGCCATGGTAAAGTGTAGCGGGGGAGCAGCATACTTACCGTCCGTGCGGCTCCCGGGGCGCTCCAGAGTGACGTCAGGGCGCCCCAAGCGCATGGATCATGTGATCGCATTGGACACGTCATCCATGCGCATGGGGCGCTCTGACGTCATTCTGGAGCGCCCCGGGAGCCGCACGGACTGTAAGTATACCGCTCCCCGCTCCTGCTATGGCAACCAGGACTTTAATAGCGTCCTGGCTGCCATAGTAACACTGAAAGCATTTTGAAGACGGTTCCGTCTTCAAATGCTTTCAGTACACTTGAGTGTAATTCCGGCAAGTGGAGTACATGCCGGATCCGGACAACGCAAGTGTGAAAGAGCCCTAAGTCTAATTTTTAAGAAGTTGCATCTCCATGCCAGGAAAACACCTGGTATAATTTTTTAGACATAGGCTAAAAATAAAATGGTAAAATTGACACCAAAACCACTGCAAAAGGTAAGTTGCAATAGTTCGTATTATGTCACTGTGAAGGCACATAGATCTACATAGAAGTTGTAAGATTTCTTAAAATCAAGCCTATTTGCAATGTTTATTGATTTTTTTTTTTTTTTTATGAAGCAAGGCACATAAGGCTTACCCTAGGTCCTACAGGGAAATATAAAGTAGGATGCATACCCTAAATAAAAAATCCAAAACATATGAGTGACTGCTAATGTGCCACTGCAATTTGGTCTTCCTACAAATTAGTGCAGTTTTCAACTTGTCTCTGGTAAATTCACATTGATAATATGCAAAATAACTACACTACAGACAGCCTGAGATCCCCAAGACCTTGAAGTGTCTATTGGAGCAGACTGGAGTCCTGGATCCGAAGCTTAAATTGCCTTCCGGGCAATTTTTGTCATGATTGCATTTTACTAATTTGGGGCTAAAAATCATTTATTCAATTTGTTTTTATGAAGAATATTGAGCCGTTCTGTCACAAAGAGTTAACAGTTTTTCTAGCTGTGTGACTGGTACTTTCACTTTGTGCCAGTCATCTAATAACCCTTATCTCTAAATTACTAAGAGGTCATAAACACTTATTTAGGCCACATTTTTATCAGTAAGATAAGGATTGAGCTTTCAGTGTTTATAAGGTCTGAGAGCAGAGATGAGGAGCACTTCAGCTAGCCGTCTGACAGAGAAAACTCAGATCCTGCTAGTAGAGCATCTCAGCTCTGTACAGAAAAAAAGGACTCTATATTTTTTTATAAAGACCTATTGAAAAAAAGATTTTTAGCTCATAATGAATACAATGCACTACTAAAAATAAATTGACCCCAAAGGTGTACTTAGCCTTTAAGGGCTCATGTACACAACTATGTATATTGCAGTCTGCAAAACACTGATAATCTGTGTTGCATCAGATTTTTTTTTTTTTTTGCGAAACTGTTAATTGGTTCATGATCCTCCTGATGTGGAAAATACATGGATGAGCTTTGTGCTTTCTGCATCTGTATGTCTATTCCGCAAAAGAATTAACATGTCCTATTCTTGGCTGCAAAATGCGAAACCTGGACCCATAAAAGTCAATGGGTGCGCAAAAAAATGGATGCAACACGGACATCATCCTTATTTTGTAGATCCATGTTTTACAAATTGCAAAATACATACAGTCATGTGCATGAGAACTAATAAAAAACGTCCTAAAGATTCCTTAAACCCTTAAGGACCAGGCCATTTTTTGCAAATCTAACATGTCACTTTATGTGGTGATAACTTTAAAACGCTTTTACTTCTCCAAGCAATTCTGAGATTGTTTTTCTGTCACATATTGTACTTCATGACAGTGGTAAATTTGAGTCAAAATATTTTATTTTTATTTATACAAAAATTCGCAATTTTCAAAATGTTAATTGCTTTTAAAACAGCTAGTGATACCTCCTAAAATAGTTACTTTACATTTCCCATATGTCTACTTCATGTTTGGATCATTTTGTAAATTACATTTTCTTTTTTTTGGACGTTAGAAGGCTTAGAAGTTTAAAAGCAAATCTTAAAATTTTTAAGAATTTCAAAAAGCCAATTGTTAAAGGCCAGCTCAGGTCAAAAGTCACTTTGTGAGGCTTTGTAAATGGCCCCATTTTAGAAAGTACACCCCTCAAGGTATTCAAAACTGATTTTACAAACTTTGTTAACCCTTTAGGTGTTCCACAAGAATTAAAGGAAAATGTAAAGGAAATTTCAGAATTTCACTTTTTTGGCAGATTTTCCATTTTAATAAATTTTTTCCAGTAACAAAGCAAGGCTTAACAGCCAAACAAAACTCAATATTTATTACCCTGATTCTGTAGTTTACAGAAACACCACATATGTGGTCATAAACTGCTGTATGGGCACACGGCAGGGCGCAGAAGGAAAGGAACGCCATATGGTTTTTGGAAGGCAGTTTTCACTGGGATAATTTTAAGTTGCCATGTCACATTTGAAGCCACCCTGATGTACCCCTAGAGTAGAAACTCCAAAAAAGTGACCTATTTTGGAAACTAAGGGATAAGGTGGCAGTTTTGTTGGTACTACTTTAGGGTACATATGATTTTTGGTTGCTCTATATTGCACTTTTTGGGAAAACTTTGAAAGTAAGGGCTATTTGACCATGAAGGAGAGTGATGGGGTGCTACGCCAGATGACCTGGCCTCCACAGTCACCGGACCTGAACCCAATAGAGATGGTTTGGGGTGAGCTGGACCGCAGAGTGAAGGCAAAAGGGCCAACAAGTGCTAAGCATCTCTGGAAACTCCTTCAAGACTGTTGGAAGACCATTTCAGGGGACTACCTCTTGAAGCTCATCAAGAGTGTGCAAAGCAGTAATCAAAACAAAAGGTGGCTACTTTGAAGAACCTAGAATATGACATATTTTTAGTTGTTTCACACTTGTTATGTATATAATTCCACATGTGTTAATTCATAGTTTTGATGCCTTCAGTGTGAATCTACAATTTTCATAGTCATGAAAATAAAGAAAACTCTTTGAATGAGAAGGTGTGTCCAAACTTTTGGTCTGTACTGTATATAATTATACAGTCCTGATCAAAAGTTTAAGACCACTTGAAAAATAGCAAAAAATCATATTTTACATTGTTGGATCTTAACAAGGTTGCAAGTAGAGCTTCAACATGCAACAAGAAGAAATGAGAGTGAGACAAAACATTTTTTGAGCATTCAATTAATTTAAAATAACGATTAAACTGAAACAGGCTGTTTTTCAGCTGATCCAAATTTTAGGACCACATGCCTTTAAAAGGCCAAATCTGTGCAAAGATGTGGATTCATTGTCATTTTCTGTCAGGTAGTCACACGTTGTGATGGCAAAGGCAAAAAAACTCCCTTTTTGAACGTGGTCGGGTTGTTGAACTGCATAAGCAGGGTCTCTCACAGTGCGCCATCGCTGCTGAGGTGGGACGCAGTAAGACAGTCATTTGGAATTTCTTAAATGATCCTGAGGGTTATGGAACCAAAAAGTCAAGTGGAAGACCCCAAAAAATTTCATCAGCACTGTGCAGGAGGATCCAATTGGCTGTCCGTCAAGACACTGGACGATCCTCGACCCAAATTAAGGCCCTTACTGGTGCTGACTGCAGCCCCATAACCATCAGATGGCATCTGAGACTGAAGGGCTTCAAAAACAAAAAATGTCTTCAAAGACCTCGTCTCCTTGAATGCCACAGAACTGCTCGTTTGGACTTTGCAAGAGAGCACCAAACACGGGACATTCAAAGGTGGAAGAAAGTTTTTTATTCTCTGATGAGAATTTTTTTTAACCTTGATGGTCCTGATGGTTTCCAACGTTACTGGCATGACAAGCAGATCCCACCGGAGATGTTTTCTACGCGCCACAGTGGAGGGGGCGCCATAATGGTCTGGGGTGCTTTTTTGTTCAGTGGAACAATGGAGCTTCAGGAAGTGCAGGGGCGTCAAACGGCCACTGGCTATGTCCAGATGTTGCAGAGAGCATTCCTCATGACTGAGGGCCCTCGTCTGTGTGGTAACGACTGGGTTTTTCAACAGGACAACGCTACAGTACACAATTCCTGCAGGACAAGGGACTTCTTCCAGGAGAATAACATCACTCTTTTGGCCCATCCTGTGTATTCCCCTGATCTAAATCCAATTGAGAACCTTTGGTTTGGAAGTTTACAAAAATGGACAACCGTTCCAGACAGTAGATGGCCTTCGTGCAGCCGTCTTCACCACTTGGAGAAATGTTCCCACTCACCTCATGGAAACGCTTGCATCAAGCATGCCAAAACGAATTTTGGAAGTGATAAACAATAATGGCGGAGCTACTCATTACTGAGTTCATGTTTGGAAGTTGTATTTCTGTTTTGGGGGGGTTTAGTTTTTTTTTGGAGGTGTGGTCCTAAACTTTTGATTAGCTGAAAAACAGCCCGTTTCAGTTTATTCGTTGTTTTCATTAAATTAAATGCTCAAAAAATGTTTTGTCTCACTCCCATTTCTTCTTGTTGCATGTTAAAGCTCTACTTGGAACCTTGTTAAGATCCAGCCATGTTAAATATGATTTTTTGCCATTTTTCAAGTGGTCTTAAACTTTTGAATTTTTTTTTTATTTTTTGCGACGGTCTTATGTAGGGGCTCATTTAATTCGGTATGAGATGAATGTTTTATTGGTACTATTTTGGGGGTGCATATAACTTTTTGACACACTTTTCTTTTTACGGTGTTCACCTGAGGGGTTAGGCCATGTGATATTTTTATACAACAGGTTCTTATGGACGCGGTGATACCTAATATGTATACTTTTATTTATTTAAGTTTTACACAATAACAGCATTTAAAAAAAATATATAAAAAATCATGTTTTAGTGTCTCCATAGTCTGAAAGACATAGTTTTATTTTTATTTTTTGGGCGATTGTCTTAGGTAGAATATCATTTTTTGCGGGATCAGGTGACTGTTAGATTGGTACTATTTTTTGGTGGGCGCATACACCTTTTTGATCGCTTGGTGTTGCACTTTTAATGATGTAAGGTGACAAAAAAATTGTTTTTTTCCGTACGCCTCCTAAACGGCACTGAGCAGGAGGGTACCCCGCCTCCCAGGGACAGGAAACGACATAGAGAACAAAGTTTAAAAGCCTCCTCCCCTTTACCTTCTCCAGTTGTTTCCTGTCCCTCAGGGATGAGTTGGAGAACAGGCAGGTTCCCTTCTGCTAAATTCTTTCGCTCAGCCTTTTGGTAAGTAGTCCCTGGCATCCAGGATCCTTTTCCTGCCGCCTGCTTTTGGCGTAAGTCCTGCTCTTCAAGGCAGCCCCGGGCAGCAACGGCTTATATCGTAGCCTACACAGTGGACAGAAGGCACGCCGACGACGCGAGACGCTGCTGGGCCGAAGTCTCGCGAGATCAGGGCACATGATCACGGCAGATGCCGTGCAGCGTGTTTGGCATCCCAGATTAAAGGGGTATTCTCATCTTCCCTTTTCATACCTTCTTTGAGCACGACGTTCACTTCCTGGATTCTTCTCCCGGGCCGCGCTTGCGCAGAAAACTAAAGATTTTCGCCGGGCCGCGCAATGTCCTGAACGTGCACGCGCCATGGTGACTTATTCCTGGCCTGTATAGTACACAGCCGGCGTGCGCGTTCACGGCTCTGTACTATACTGGCCAGGAAGAAGTCCTCATGGCGCATGCGCGACGGCGTGCGCGTTCAGGACATTGCGCAGCCGGGAGAGAATCTTCAGTCTTCTGCGCGGCCCCGCGAGATTCGTCAGGAGAGGTGGCCGTAACCAGGGGCGACCAAAGACATCAGGTAAGAGGGGACTTATTTTCTAAAAAAGGGTGGGAATTGGGTAATATGTATTTAGAAAAATGATCACTGTCAAATCATTAACAGATTTTACAGTGATCATTAAGATGAGAATACCCCTTTAAGCACAGTATTATGTCGCTAAAGCCTTCCGATACCCCTAAGGCCCTCAGCCTGGTAAGCCTTCTCTTGAGAGAAAATCTTTTTTTCCTACACATATGTGACACATCTTTTTTTCACTGGTGGAGGTTCCCCACTCATCCTACTCCTTGGTTAGGAGTTGTTTTTTGTGCTTTCAGAGCAGAGATGCCGGGAAGAGTGGGGAAACTGCAGAAAAGGAAGTGCGCAATCTGTAAAATAAAACAGCTGGCAGGTCACAGTAAGAGACCTATCTGCCAGAAATGCACAGACAAGATTATGTCTGAAGATGCCCCTTCCTTGGTGGATAGTTTGAAAACCATCATAAGAGAGGAAGTAAGCTCGGCTGTTGAGGCGAAAATAGCCTCCTTGACCCAGAAACCCTCCACTTCCAGATCTAATGGAGAACCCCAGATGGATTGGGATCTGGAGGTAGCGGAATATATATTGATTCTTCTGAGTCAGACTCTTCCTCTGAGGACGAAGCGGGTAGACCCCTGTGTTCCATAGAAGAAACGGGCTCTCTTAGATCCACCTTGAACATTGAAGAGTCAAAAGGAGCCCAGACTGTTCAGGATCAGATGTTTAAGGGTCTAGGGCAGTGTTTCCCAACCAGTGTGCCTCCAGCTGTTGCAAAACTACACCTCCCAGCATGTCCGCACAGCCAAAGGCTGTCCGGGCATGCTGGGAGTTGTAGTTTTTCAACAGCTGGAGGCACACTGGTTGGGAAACACTGGTCTAGGGGATAGGAATAAAAGAGTATTCTCGGTCCACGACAGCATTAAAAAACGTATTTCTGAAGAGTGGAAGGATCCTTAAAAAAGAGCTGGTACTTCTAAAGTATTTTAAAAGGAAATATCCCTTCAACGAAGATGACTCAATCCACTGGGATAAGACTCCCAGGGTAGATGCGCCTGTAACGGATCCGCTTGCGTTAATGGACGCTTCCTAGCTTGCGCCGAGGACCACAAGCACCGCACTGGACACCACAAGCACCGCAGACTCCACAACCGCCGTAGCTTAACTGGAGCTGCGCCGTCTTCCTTCCACCCTGAATGAACCTCCAGCATTCAGGACCGTGTGGGAAAGATCTCTCCTCCAGGGAATATGCAGAGCATAACAATCCCCTCCAATAATGAGACGAGGCTGCGTTTTGAAGGGTTAGAAAAACAGGAACTGAACATGAACTCTTTGTTGAGGGCTACCCGCCCGTATTTATGCAGGTCCCCACAATGCATCATGGTTTCCTCCTCTCTGCCCTAGAGACACCCGAAGACAATTTAATTATCTCCTAGGACAAAGGGAGACCACCAATACACATGTGGGAACAATAGGAGAGGAATCCCCACCCGAATACACAAAATCCTCTCTTCTGTCTGTGATATAATTATGGATTAACATAACCATCACAGACAGTAAAAATACAGTTTTTAACCACCTCCGGACCGCCTAACGCAGGATCGCGTTCCGGAGGTGGCAGCCCTGCGCAGAGTCACGCATATATGCGTCATCTCGCGAGACGCGAGATTTCCTGTGAACGCGCACACACAGGCGCGCGCACTCACAGGAACGGAAGGTAAGAGAGTTGATCTCCAGCCTGCCAGCGGCGATCGTTCGCTGGCAGGCTGGAGATGTGTTTTTTTTAACCCCTAACAGGTATATTAGACGCTGTTTTGATAACAGCGTCTAATATACCTGCTACCTGGTCCTCTGGTGGTCCCCTTTGTTTGGATCGACCACCAGAGGACACAGGTAGCTCAGTAAAGTAGCACCAAGCACCACTACACTACACCCCCCCCCGTCACTTATTAACCCCTTATTAGCCCCTGATCACCCCATATAGACTCCCTGATCACCCCCCTGTCATTGATTACCCCCCTGTCATTGATCAACCCCCTGTAAAGCTCCATTGAGACGTCCGCATGATTTTTACGGATCCACTGATAGATGGATCGGATCCGCAAAACGCATCCGGACGTCTGAATGAAGCTTTACACGGGCGTGATCAATGACTGTGGTGATCACCCCATATAGACTCCCTGATCACCCCCCTGTCATTGATTACCCCCCTGTAAAGCTCCATTCAGATGTCCGCATGATTTTTACGGATGCACTGATAGATGGATCGGATCCGCAAAAACGCATCCGGACGTCTGAATGAAGCCTTACAGGGGCGTGATCAATGACTGTGGTGATCACCCCATATAGACTCCCTGATCACCCCCCTGTCATTGATTACCCCCCTGTAAAGCTCCATTCAGATGTCCGCATGATTTTTACGGATGCACTGATAGATGGATCGGATCCGCAAAACGCATCCGGAAGTCTGAATGAAGCCTTACAGGGGCATGATCAATGACTGTGGTTATCACCCCATATAGACTCCCTGATCACCCTCTGTCATTGATCACCCCCCCCTGTCATTGATTACTCCCCTATAAAGCTCCATTCAGACGTCCGCATGATTTTTACGGATCCACTGATAGATGGATCGGATCCGCAAAACGCATCCGGACGTCTGAATGAAGCCTTACACGGGCGTGATCAATGACTGTGGTGATCACCCCATATAGACTCCCTGATCACCCCCCTGTCATTGATTACCCCCCTGTAAAGCTCCATTCAGATGTCCGCATGATTTTTACGGATGCACTGATAGATGGATCGGATCCGCAAAACGCATCCGGACGTCTGAATGAAGCCTTACAGGGGCATGATCAATGACTGTGGTTATCACCCCATATAGACTCCCTGATCACCCCCCTGTCATTGATTACCCCCCTGTAAAGCTCCATTCAGATGTCCGCATGATTTTTACGGATGCACTGATAGATGGATCGGATCCGCAAAACGCATCCGGACGTCTGAATGAAGCCTTACAGGGGCATGATCAATGACTGTGGTTATCACCCCATATAGACTCCCTGATCACCCCCCTGTCATTGATCACCCCCCCTGTCATTGATTACCCCCCCTGTAAAGCTCCATTCAGATGTCCGCATGATTTTTACGGATGCACTGATAGATGGATCGGATCCGCAAAACGCATCCGGACGTCTGAATGAAGCCTTACACGGGCGTGATCAATGACTGTGGTTATCACCCCATATAGACTCCCTGATCACCCCCCTGTCATTGATCACCCCCCTGTCATTGATCACCCCCCTGTCATTGATCACCCCCCCTGTCATTGATCACCCTCTGTATCATTTTTTTGGCCCAAGTTAGCGGAATTTTTTTTTTTTTTTCTTACAAAGTCTCATATTCCACTAACTTGTGTCAAAAAATAAAATCTCACATGAACTCACCATACCCCTCACGGAATCCAAATGCGTAAAAATTTTTAGACATTTATATTCCAGACTTCTTCTCACGCTTTAGGGCCCCTAGAATGCCAGGGCAGTATAAATACCCCACATGTGACCCCATTTCGGAAAGAAGACACCCCCAGGTATTCCGTGAGGGGCATATTGAGTCCATGAAAGATTGAAATTTTTGTCCCAAGTTAGCGGAACGGGAGACTTTGTGAGAAAAAAATTAAAAATATCAATTTCCGCTAACTTGTGCCAAAAAAGAGCACCTTTCGGATTTCACTGGTCATTTTTTACAGAATTTGATTTCAAACTCCTTACCACACATTTGGGCCCCTAGAATGCCAGGGCAGTATAACTACCCCACAAGTGACCCCATTTTGGAAAGAAGACACCCCAAGGTATTCGCTGATGGGCATAGTGAGTTCATGGAAGTTTTTATTTTTTGTCACAAGTTAGTGAAATATGAGACTTTGTAAGAAAAAAAAAATCATCATTTTCCACTAACTTGTGACAAAAAATAAAAAATTCTAGGAACTCGCCATGCCCCTCACGGAATACCTTGGGGTGTCTTCTTTCCAAAATGGGGTCACATGTGGGGTATTTATACTGCCCTGGCATTCTAGGGGCCCCAAAGCGTGAGAAGAAGTCTGGTATCCAAATGTCTAAAAATGCCCTCCTAAAAGGAATTTGGGCACCTTTGCGCATCTAGGCTGCAAAAAAGTGTCACACATCTGGTATCGCCGTACTCAGGAGAAGTTGGGGAATGTGTTTTGGGGTGTCATTTTACATATACCCATGCTGGGTGAGAGAAATATCTTGGTCAAATGCCAACTTTGTATAAAAAAAATGGGAAAAGTTGTCTTTTGCCAAGATATTTCTCTCACCCAGCATGGGTATATGTAAAATGACACCCCAAAACACATTCCCCAACTTCTCCTGAATACGGCAATACCACATGTGTGACACTTTTTTGCAGCCTAGGTGGGCAAAGGGGCCCATATTCCAAAGAGCACCTTTAGGATTTCACAGGTCATTTATCTACTTACCACACATTAGGGCCCCTGGAAAATGCCAGGGCAGTATAACTACCCCACAAGTGACCCCATTTTGGAAAGAAGACACCCCAAGGTATTCCGTGAGGGGCATGGCGAGTTCCTAGAATTTTTTATTTTTTGTCACAAGTTAGTGGAAAATGATGATTTTTTTTTTCTTACAAAGTCTCATATTTCACTAACTTGTGACAAAAAATAAAAACTTCCATGAACTCACTATGCCCATCAGCGAATACCTTGGGGTGTCTTCTTTCCAAAATGGGGTCACTTGTGGGGTAGTTATACTGCCCTGGCATTCTAGGGGCCCAAATGTGTGGTAAGGAGTTTGAAATCAAATTCTGTAAAAAATGACCAGTGAAATCCGAAAGGTGCTCTTTGGAATATGGGCCCCTTTGCCCACCTAGGCTGCAAAAAAGTGTCACACATCTGGTATCTCCGTATTCAGGAGAAGTTGGGGAATGTGTTTTGGGGTGTCATTTTACATATACCCATGCTGGGTGAGAGAAATATCTTGGCAAAAGACAACTTTTACCATTTTTTTATACAAAGTTGTCTTTTGCCAAGATATTTCTCTCACCCAGCATGGGTATATGTAAAATGACACCCCAAAACACATTCCCCAACTTCTCCTGAATACGGAGATACCAGATGTGTGACACTTTTTTGCAGCCTAGGTGGGCAAAGGGGCCCACATTCCAAAGAGCACCTTTCGGATTTCACCAGCCATTTTTTACAGAATTTGATTTTAAACTCCTTACCACACATTTGGGCCCCTAGAATGCCAGGGCAGTATAACTACCCCACAAGTGACCCCATTTTGGAAAGAAGACATCCCAAGGTATTCGCTGATGGGCATAGTGAGTTCATGGAAGTTTTTATTTTTTGTCACAAGTTAGTGGAATATGAGACTTTGTAAGAAAAAAAAAAAAAAAATCATCATTTTCCGCTAACTTGTGACAAAAAATAAAAAGTTCTATGAACTCACTATGCCCATCAGCGAATACCTTAGGGTGTCTACTTTCCGAAATGGGGTCATTTGTGGGGTGTTTGTACTGTCTGGGCATTGTAGAACCTCAGGAAACATGACAGGTGCTCAGAAAGTCAGAGCTGCTTCAAAAAGCGGAAATTCACATTTTTGTACCATAGTTTGTAAACGCTATAACTTTTACCCAAACCATTTTTTTTTACCTAAACATTTTTTTTTTATCAAAGACATGTAGAACAATAAATTTAGAGCAAAATTTATATATGGATGTCGTTTTTTTTGCAAAATTTTACAACTGAAAGTGAAAAATGTCATTTTTTTGCCAAAAAATCGTTAAATTTCGAATAACAAAAAAAGTTAAAATGTCAGCAGCAATGAAATACCACCAAATGAAAGCTCTATTAGTGAGAAGAAAAGGAGGTAAAATTCATTTGGGTGGTAAGTTGCATGACCGAGCAATAAACCGCTAAAGTTGTGGAGTGCCGATTTGTAAAAAAGGACCTGGTCTTTAGGGGGGTTGTAAAGGGGGAATATTAATCACCAATATTTATGCAAATATCGATAATTAATATTCATAAATGGGAGGAGCCACCTAGTGATAACTCCGCCCATTTATGCCTTTATATAACAATTACAATACTTTCGCTATGCTCTACACTGATCACTTATGCTAGCTGCATGCGCCTTACTAACTTGCTACCGCTAACAAGTACACGCTACACAAAAGGGTACAAATATAACGGTATTTATTACACCACGCAATACACTAACAATACACTACGCACGCAGTACACTACGCACGCAGTACACTACAATACAGCACTAAATATACAATCCTAAACTACACTACACAATCCCAAATTCCACCCATCAACTAACTATACAATTCACACATACAAGTATATAACAATATCCCACCCATCTGCACTCACTGTCCCTACGGGGGTTACAAGAGGGTTTATTATTTGTTTGCAGAACAGAGGCATGCTCTACAGAGGATTTGTTTGCAGAACAGAAGCATGCTCTGCAGAGGACCAGGGTAACCACCAGGGGTTAATCAGGGTTAGGGTTCCAGGGGTCAGTAGGGGATCGTTGGTGGGATAGGGGTGGATCAGGGGTACAAATAGGGCCACAGGAACAGGCTGCACAGGGGACTTAAGGGTTAATGCCTGGCAGGGAAGGGGTTCCTAGGGTAACCAGGGGTGTCTAGGGTTACCAGGGGGGTCACAATGGGGTTAATCAGGGGTGATCAGGGAATCAGGGGTGCACCAGGGAATACAACAGGGGAACAGGAACAAGGGGTTAATCAGGGGTGTAGGGAAAGGGTTGGCAGGCAAGGGACCAGGGGTACACCAGGGGAGAGAGAGCAGTAGGGGATAGTCTAGCAGGGAAGGGGTTAAGAACAGCAGCAATGCTGCTGAGGTACTTAGGGTTTCTGCTCGTTGTCCAGGGTGATCCTCACAAGCCAGGGGGCCTCCATCTGGGGGGTGGGGGCGGCAGGGGTCCGGTCCTTCTCCCAGAGCGCAGTGCGCGCTCTCTTCAGGTGGGGGTCCGGTCGGTCCTTATGCCGGCGGGGGAGGGGGGGTCCCGATGTCCTAAGCGCCGATGCGCTATACCAGGTGGGGGCCCCGATCCTCCACCACGAGTACAGGGGCCATGTCCTAAGCGCCGATGCGCTTATCAAGGTGGGGGTCCTCTCCTAACAGAGCGCAGGACGCGCTCCTCTTCCAGGTGGGGGCCCCCGATCTAACTCCTGAGTGCCGGGGCCGCCGGATATTTATCCCCCCGGCGGCCCGCACTCCCGCGCCACCAGGGGGCGCGCGCGCGCACCCACACCACAGTGCAGGACACGTGGGCCGGCGCGGTGAGATGACGTCACCGCGCCTGCCCGCGCGTCCCTGCACGCGCGCCGCGTGCACTTGCTGACAGGCGGGAGATCCTTTGATCTCCTGCCTGTAGCTCCCAGCATTCCGGACATCGCAAGGGAATTGCGATGCCAGAATGCACATAATAGAGTGAGCGGAGGTATCTCCTCTCTCTCTATTATGCTTAATTATCTCCAGCAGGACTGCAGATAATTAGAACAAAAGGATTCAAATTCTATTGAATTTGAATCCTTTTGAGGTCACCAGAATGACCGGACCTTGTCCGGTCATCCTGGCGCCTTCACCCAGATTACATCAATGTAAATGCTTGGGGCACATTTACATTGATGCATCTGTGTCCATGTAAGGGGGGGGGGGGATTTATATGGTATGGGGATATGACAAGGGGGCATAATATGAATATACATGTGTATCGATGCTTGGGGCACATCCATACACATGTATACATTAATCATACTTCTAAGGGGGATTAATATATATATATAAGGGGGCACATATAATAAGGGGCACATCACAAGCCCCTACATCATAAGGGGGCACAAGCCCCTACATCATAAGGGGGCACAAGCCCCTACATATATTAAAAGGGATCACATATATCCCACAGGGGGCCTTCATGAGCCCCTGTGGGCCACTAAGGGCAGATGTGCGCAGATGCTGGGAACATCCGCGCACATCCTCCTATAACGTGATTAATGCATGCATATATATCATACATGCACGCACGTGTTTGCATGTATGTATGTATATATATATGCATGCGTCTCAACCCTTCCTCAACAATCCCCCTGTTGTCGGACTATTTAATACGACAATATAATGGGGGAACGGGTTGAGATATATTTGCCCCCCTTCAACCCCATCTTTGGTGGAAGTTCAGGAAGAACTGTAGTGCACACTGATCTTTAGGTACTTAGACATCCCTCATCCAGCTTCCTCCGGCCTGCCCTTCACCGTAACCTCCTCCTCCGTCCACAGGATACACAGTCTTCTTCTTTAGGATACCACACCCCCACAGTCTCTCGGTAATTCTGCCGATCTTCAGGTATCTTCGTCCCCCCCCAATTCTGGAGTGGGTTCACCCTTACAGTCTTTAACTGGCCTTTCTATAACAGTCTCTTGGTGTCGGCCACCCCCACTTTGGAGTGACCACACCCCCACAGTCTCTCGGTAATTCTGCCGATCTTCAGGTATCTTCGTCCCCCCCAATTCTGGAGCGGGTTCACCCTTACAGTCTTTACCTTTCTATAACAGTCTCTTGGTGTTGGCCACCCCCACTTTGGAGTGGCCACACCCCCACAGTCTCTCGGTCATTCTGCCGATCTTCAGGTATCTTCGCCCCCCCCAATTCTGGAGCGGGTTCACCCTTACAGTCTTTGCCCAACTTTCTTGTTTTCCTTCTTGATGGGTGCGGTTCTCCCGTGGACAGATTAATGGGTCTTTACAAGGCAGGTCAAACTCTTAAGCGGTGATGTCATGGTACCTAAATTCTACTGCGGAGAACACCTCCGCCACACTACACCTCCAGCCCTTCCCTTAAGAACCTCACCGTTCCAGGGTTCAAGGTGGCAAATGAATTATGCCTGTCCCTATCGTGACCTAACCTTATCCCCATTCACACAAAATACACATCCCTCCCAACACCACCAAATTCCATTAAATGTGTGTACCCATAGAGACTAATGCAACCTGGCATATCTCTACACCTCCAAAGACACAGGTAGGTCGCAGACCCCTGTGTCAATGGGAAACTACTATAGGATGCAAATGTGTACAGCCGAATATAGGCTGTCACACATTTGTACCTAGAGTGTCTATGGGTATGCAATCAACCGACAAACAAAATCAATACATGTACAATACAATGTGCTATGGGGTTTCAGGGTAGTACAAGTTATACGTCCCGAACCCTCATAGGAAACAAAGTGTGTCCATACAATATTTGGCTACAGGAACAATGTTTGAGTTATGTCCTGAGCCTCCTCCTCCGGATAGTTCTGTAAAGTTCTGTCTGGTTCTGGTGTATTTGGTCAGTAAGTCCCTTGACCCTCCGATTACGATGACCAGAACCAGAAGAAGTTTCACTGGGTGAAACAAGTGATAAGTTCTTCCACCCGAACGTCTCCCAAGTCTTCCTCCAGAGCCTTAAATAATGCTCCCGCTGGATTGTGGCAGTCTTCATTGCTATAACACCTCTAGGCAGAGGTCGCTTTGTTGCCAAAATCCAGTGGGATCCTCTGGAGCTTCACAACAGTGTCAGGGGGAATAGCTGGTCTCTTCTGTGGCGTCTCCTAGGTTTTTCTTCCGCTCCATATCCTATGGCAGAAGAAAACACCAGGCGCTCCCAGGGGAATTTCTCCCCTAACAGTGCAATTAATGTGAAAATTTCCAGCACCAATACCTTTGACCCATGGGTAGAGAAAGGCATTGAGCTGCCCTTTATCTCACAGGACCCCTCGTTATCCCAACACTGGTGTCTTAACACCGTACCTTCAGAGGATTGCATCCTCTGCTGCACATCCCTCTGCACCAACAGATAAGGATGGCCACCCTACTAGGTTGGGATAACTGGAGCTCTGTGGACAAAGCACCATCTTGTTATTGATGGCACCGTATCCCCGTCCGCTCGTGTGTACCCAGGCCGATTTCCCCCTGTGATCCCATCTTGTGGAGGCCCGCAGAACCAATGGCATAGGCATGCCCTGGCTCCCCAGGACCCCACAACACAAGAACACAGTCCACACTCTGCTGCCAAACACTCTGCGTCCAATCCCTATCAGAGCTGTGCTACCTGACCGGACTAGAATTAAGTGCGCAGCACAACATTACACCAATGTTGTCTGTCCGCCCCAGTCCCCAGCGCAACACAGCCCTACCGAAAACCTTGAGCACAACAGTGTTATCCGTATCGATCTGAGACCCTGGTTGCCCAGAATAATATCACATCATCCTTTGTGTGCTGCATGGAGAAGGTCCATGCCTTCTCCCGACCAGCAGGATTTCCCGTGTGATATTATCTGCTCGCGAACCTATACGTTCTCGATCCACAGTATAACACTGTTCCACTCCAAGGGGACACAGAATGAAACAAAGACAGCAGACGGGACTTACAACACTAAAATCAGCATGGTAGAACACATCCGTAGACAAGGACTACCACCATCAACATCAAGAAGAACGTACAAACAGATAACAAAAACACACAACATGGACATACACAGGGAACACACGGTGTAACAAATAGTACAGGGGTGTCAAATGTTGCCTAGCCTAGCCTGGCCACTCTGACCCCTCAGCAGCTGGTGATGCTGCCGAGAGGTAACCCCGTTATGGCCAGACTGACTAGACCCCACTGCACAATTTGTTACCTGGCTGATACTGTTGGACACATTGCAATTACTTGCACAAGGGCAATTCCTTGCAATGTGTCCTTTGTTCCCACACCTGAAACACGTGACTTGGTTTCCTGTCCTGTGTGTTTTGCAGTGTCTCGCTATGTGACCTAGGCCACCACATGCAAAACATCTGATGTTTGCTCTGCATGGCCCAGGTCCATCTACACTGCATCCGTGCTCCCTTCTCCTGAATTGTTCCATCCTCAGGGACGCACTCTTCACCACAGTTGTTTTTCCCAAAGTCAGGGAAAAATCTCTGTTAGTCTGGACCGGCTTGACCTGATGATCAGACCGGTCACAGACTACTCTCCCCCCTTGTGGCCCTGCACAGGGCAACATTTTGGGAGATTCCGACCCTGGCTTTACGGAAAAAGAAAGGGCCGGCACCAACTTGGTGATAACCTGTTGCATGCCAGACATTAGCTGGGACCTTACAGCAACCTGAGCCTTCAATTTGGCTACCGTCACGTCAGTAGAGGCAGTCCGCTCCTTGAAGGCTTTGACTTCAGTATAAGACTGAGTCAACTTAGCCTCAATTTCCTCCTTCTGCCTCTGCAGCTCTACCAACTGTGACTTTATCCTAGCCACCTGCGCATCTCGGTCAACAGTAGACTGCACATTCTCTGCCAGCTGCGCCTGCAATGTCGAAACCTGGTCCGAATTACTGGCACAGCACTGGCAGTGAATGGCCGGAGGAATTGTCTCGGTTGACCGAGACACCAGCGCAACTTCGTTTGGCTTACAGATGCTAGCCTCAAACGTATGAACGAGTTTGGCCAGCATCCGAAGCCGTTTGGTGGCCTTGTTCAAAACCGTCCGTTTGTTAACACAAAGCTTGTCGTAACTACAAGCCTGTGCTAACAAATCGGACCACAGCATTTCTGCTGACTTGTATGTAGTGGGGAGGATGGGGTTAAATGTGCTGTGTTTGCTCAAGTGTTGCAGTGTGGGGAAGTCCATACTCACCGTTTGATGAGTGTCCATCTTCTCCTTGGCGCCGTACCTCGCAGCTGCTTGGAAGAAGTCCATTTTCCCGGATCGCCTCTTCCCGACCAGCCTGACTTGTACGCCGCTCCCACGAAGATGGATCTCCTCCAGTGACGTGTGCTCTTCTCCCTTGCAATCACTTGAGCGATGCTTGTTGGTGCTGTACTTTTCCGTGTCTTCTTCTCTTACCCCAGCGACGGTGACCGTGTAAAGCAAATACAAAAATATTAGTAACACAGATTCTCTGCAAAAGATTTTGTTTTATTTCTGGTACTCTAAGGGAAGTATCGCTTCTCCTGTATGAATTATCGGGTCCTAGACGCTCAGACACTCCGCTGACCGCGTCTCTCCTGCCCGCTAATTCACAGTACTAGCGACCCTCAACCTTAAGACCAAAAATAAGCGCAAAATCCACGCAGTGGGCCTGGCTCGCCAATGTAAAGGGGGAATATTAATCACCAATATTTATGCAAATATCGATAATTAATATTCATAAATGGGAGGAGCCACCTAGTGATAACTCCGCCCATTTATGCCTTTATATAACAATTACAATACTTTCGCTATGCTCTACACTGATCACTTATGCTAGCTGCATGCGCCTTACTAACTTGCTACCGCTAACAAGTACACGCTACACAAAAGGGTACAAATATAACGGTATTTATTACACCACGCAATACACTAACAATACACTACGCACGCAGTACACTACGCACGCAGTACACTACGCACGCAGTACACTACAATACAGCACTAAATATACAATCCTAAACTACACTACACAATCCCAAATTCCACCCATCAACTAACTATACAATTCACACATACAAGTATATAACAATATCCCACCCATCTGCACTCACTGTCCCTACGGGGGTTACAAGAGGGTTTATTATTTGTTTGCAGAACAGAGGCATGCTCTACAGAGGATTTGTTTGCAGAACAGAAGCATGCTCTGCAGAGGACCAGGGTAACCACCAGGGGTTAATCAGGGTTAGGGTTCCAGGGGTCAGTAGGGGATCGTTGGTGGGATAGGGGTGGATCAGCGGTACAAATAGGGCCACAGGAACAGGCTGCACAGGGGACTTAAGGGTTAATGCCTGGCAGGGAAGGGGTTCCTAGGGTAACCAGGGGTGTCTAGGGTTACCAGGGGGGTCACAATGGGGTTAATCAGGGGTGATCAGGGAATCAGGGGTGCACCAGGGAATACAACAGGGGAACAGGAACAAGGGGTTAATCAGGGGTGTAGGGAAAGGGTTGGCAGGCAAGGGACCAGGGGTACACCAGGGGAGAGAGAGCAGTAGGGGATAGTCTAGCAGGGAAGGGGTTAAGAACAGCAGCAATGCTGCTGAGGTACTTAGGGTTTCTGCTCGTTGTCCAGGGTGATCCTCACAAGCCAGGGGGCCTCCATCTGGGGGGTGGGGGCGGCAGGGGTCCGGTCCTTCTCCCAGAGCGCAGTGCGCGCTCTCTTCAGGTGGGGGTCCGGTCGGTCCTTATGCCGGCGGGGGAGGGGGGGTCCCGATGTCCTAAGCGCCGATGCGCTATACCAGGTGGGGGCCCCGATCCTCCACCACGAGTACAGGGGCCATGTCCTAAGCGCCGATGCGCTTATCAAGGTGGGGGTCCTCTCCTAACAGAGCGCAGGACGCGCTCCTCTTCCAGGTGGGGGCCCCCGATCTAACTCCTGAGTGCCGGGGCCGCCGGATATTTATCCCCCGGCGGCCCGCACTCCCGCGCCACCAGGGGGCGCGCGCGCGCACCCACACCACAGTGCAGGACACGTGGGCCGGCGCGGTGAGATGACGTCACCGCGCCTGCCCGCGCGTCCCTGCACGCGCACCGCGTGCACTTGCTGACAGGCAGGAGATCCTTTGATCTCCTGCCTGTAGCTCCCAGCATTCCGGACATCGCAAGGGAATTGCGATGCCAGAATGCACATAATAGAGTGAGCGGAGGTATCTCCTCTCTCTCTATTATGCTTAATTATCTCCAGCAGGACTGCAGATAATTAGAACAAAAGGATTCAAATTCTATTGAATTTGAATCCTTTTGAGGTCACCAGAATGACCGGACCTTGTCCGGTCATCCTGGCGCCTTCACCCAGATTACATCAATGTAAATGCTTGGGGCACATTTACATTGATGCATCTGTGTCCATGTAAGGGGGGGGGGGGGGGTTTTATATGGTATGGGGATATGACAAGGGGGCATAATATGAATATACATGTGTATCGATGCTTGGGGCACATCCATACACATGTATACATTAATCATACTTCTAAGGGGGATTAATATATATATATAAGGGGGCACATATAATAAGGGGCACATCACAAGCCCCTACATCATAAGGGGGCACAAGCCCCTACATCATAAGGGGGCACAAGCCCCTACATATATTAAAAGGGATCACATATATCCCACAGGGGGCCTTCATGAGCCCCTGTGGGCCACTAAGGGCAGATGTGCGCAGATGCTGGGAACATCCGCGCACATCCTCCTATAACGTGATTAATGCATGCATATATATCATACATGCACGCACGTGTTTGCATGTATGTATGTATATATATATGCATGCGTCTCAACCCTTTCTCAACAGGGGTATAAACCTGTGGTCCTTAAGTGGTTAAGCTAAAACATGACACAGGGAAAATACATGCAATACAGGTAAATACAGACCAAGCAGTCCTGGATCCCTGGATTAAAAAGATTCCGCACGGCATGGGAAGAAATCTCAAACTGCCCTTGGATTCTGGACATAATCCGTCAGGGATACAAGCTAGAATTTTCTTCTCCCCCTCCAAAGAGGTTCGTAATAAACCAAAAAACTAAAAGTAGATCACCATCTCTTAGAGTCTCAGATTCTTCTCTTATTAGAAAAGGAAGCGGTTATCCCAGTCCCGGAAGACCAGATAGGGACTCCCCAATTTTCCTAGTGAAAAAAACCGAACGGCTCCTTCAGAGCTATTATTAACCTAAAATACCTCAACAGGTTCATCCAATACAAAAAGTTCCAGATGGAGACAGTGAAGTCAGCAATCAATTTGTTAACACGGGATCGCTACATGGTCACTCTCGACTTAGCAGACGCCTACTACCATGTACCAATTTATCAAAAGCATCAGAAATATCTACGATTCACAGTCTTCTTGAAAGACCACCTAATACATCTACAGTTTCAGGTTCTACCGTTCGGCCTGGTATCCGCTCCCAGGGTGTTTACAAAAATGGTAGCGGAGATATCAAGTTTTTTCATCAGAAGAAGATCATTTTTATCCCATACCTAGATGATTTCCTGATTTCAGCATCCTCTCAGATACTTCTACAAAATCATTTGAGGACTGTTCTAGATGTTTTCCAGTCTCTAGGCTGGAAGCTGAATTTGGAAAAATCAGATCTAACACCCAACAGGGTAAAGGTCTTTTTAGGGATTCAGATGGATTCCCATCAAATGACTTCCTTTCTTCCAGAATCAAAGAAGAAAGAAATTAATTCAAAGATCTCAGCATTTCAGCAGCTCAAAAAGGTTTCCTTCAGGAAGATCATGAAAATTCTGGGGCTTTTGACTTCAACAATTCTAGCGGTCAAGTGGGCTCAGTTCCACGGAAGACCCTTGCAGGAATTTCTTCAAAAACATTGGAACAGAAGTGCGCTTTCACTGGACAGGTCAGTGACCCTTTCCCCGAAAGTGAAAAACTCCCTGAATTGGTGGCTGAACATGCCGAACTTGAACCAAGGAGTTCACAAACCAAGTGGTCATAACAACGGACGCAAGTGGGTCAGGTTGGGGAGCCCACTGCAAAGAACAGCTAGTACAAGGAACATGGGACCCAGACGTTCTCCCCTTATCCTCAAACGCAAAAAAGCTACTGGCAGTACTTTTGGCTCTAAAAGCCTTTTTACCAGACATTCACTTCCAGAATGTCAAGATCCTCTCAGACAACAGTAGAGTTGAGCGGACACTTGGATGTTTGGGTTCGGCCGAACTTCACAAAAAAGTTTGAGTTCGGGACCCGAACTTGACCCCGAACCCCATTGTAGTCAATGGGGACCCGAACTTTGAGCACTAAAATGGCTGTAAAAATGTCATGGAAAGGGCTAGAGGGCTGCAAATGCCAGCAAAATGTGGTTAAGAGCATGGCAAGTGCTCTGCAAACAAAAGTGGACAGGGAAATGACTTTAAATAACATAAATTAAGTAAAAAATAATAATAATCTTGATCTAGGAGGACGAGGTCCATATGGAGTAGGAGGTTGAGGAGGCGGTGGATGTGGCAGTGTAGGTGGAAGCGGCGATGGAGGAGGAGGAAGCCTACACAGTTTTTTGTGTTTTAAATTTATTTATATTTTTTTAATTAGGGTACAGCCCAAAACATTGGGAAATACACTGCGTGCAGAATTATTAGGCAAATGAGTATTTTGACCACATCATCCTCTTTATGCATGTTGTCTTACTCCAAGCTGTATAGGCTCAAAAGCCTACTACCAATTAAGCATATTAGGTGATGTGCATCTCTGTAATGAGAAGGGGTGTGGTCTAATGACATCAACACCCTATATTAGGTGTGCATAATTATTAGGCAACTTCCTTTCCTTTGGCAAAATGGGTCAAAAGAAGGACTTGACAGGATCAGAAAAGTCAAAAATAGTAAGATATCTTGCAGAGGGATGCAGCACTCTTAAAATTGCAAAGCTTCTGAAGCGTGATCATCGAACAATCAAGTGTTTCATTCAAAATAGTCAACAGGGTCGCAAGAAGCGTGTGGAAAAACCAAGGCGCAAAATAACTGCCCATGAACTGAGAAAAGTCAAGCGTGCAGCTGCCAAAATGCCACTTGCCACCAGTTTGGCCATATTTCAGAGCTGCAACATCACTGGAGTGCCCAAAAGCACAAGGTGTGCAATACTCAGAGACATGGCCAAGGTAAGAAAGGCTGAAAGACGACCACCACTGAACAAGACACACAAGCTGAAACGTCAAGACTGGGCCAAGAAATATCTCAAGACTGATTTTTCTAAGGTTTTATGGACTGATGAAATGAGAGTGAGTCTTGATGGGCCAGATGGATGGGCCCGTGGCTGGATTGGCAAAGGGCAGAGAGCTCCAGTCCGACTCAGACGCCAGCAAGGTGGAGGTGGAGTACTGGTTTGGGCTGGTATCATCAAAGATGAGCTTGTGGGGCCTTTTCGGGTTGAGGATGGAGTCAAGCTCAACTCCCAGTCCTACTGCCAGTTTCTGGAAGACACCTTCTTCAAGCAGTGGTACAGGAAGAAGTCTGCATCCTTCAAGAAAAACATGATTTTCATGCAGGACAATGCTCCATCACACGCATCCAAGTACTCCACAGCGTGGCTGGCAAGAAAGGGTATAAAAGAAGAAAATCTAATGACATGGTCTCCTTGTTCACCTGATCTGAACCCCATTGAGAACCTGTGGTCCATCATCAAATGTGAGATTTACAAGGAGGGAAAACAGTACACCTCTCTGAACAGTGTCTGGGAGGCTGTGGTTGCTGCTGCACGCAATGTTGATGGTGAACAGATCAAAACACTGACAGAATCCATGGATGGCAGGCTTTTGAGTGTCCTTGCAAAGAAATGTGGCTATATTGGTCACTGATTTGTTTTTGTTTTGTTTTTGAATGGCAGAAATGTATATTTGTGAATGTTGAGATGTTATATTGGTTTCACTGGTAAAAATAAATAATTGAAATGGGTATATATTTGTTTTTTGTTAAGTTGCCTAATAATTATGCACAGTACTAGTCACCTGCACACACGGATATCCCCCTAAAATAGCTAAAACTAAAAACTAACTAAAAACTACTTCCAAAAATATTCAGC
Organism: Bufo bufo; assembly: GCF_905171765.1. Lineage (NCBI taxonomy): Eukaryota > Metazoa > Chordata > Amphibia > Anura > Bufonidae > Bufo > Bufo bufo. The sequence goes on from NC_053397.1 coordinate 160,930,690, forward strand.
TTTGATATTAATGAGTTTTTTTGGGTTCATTGAGAACATGGTTGTTGTTCAATAATAAAATGAATCCTCAAAAATACAACTTGCCTAATAATTCTGCACTCCCTGTATAACCTGTGATAACCCCCTCCAGTCGTGTTAGACACATGTTCAGACAATACACTGGCTGCAGGGCAGGCCAGCACCTCCAAGGCGTAAAGGGCAAGCTCAGGCCATGTGCCCAATTTGGAGACCCAGAAGTTGAAGGGGGCAGACCCATCATTCAGTACGTGTAGGCGTGTGCATACATACTGCTCCACCATGTCGCACGTCCCCGTGATGTCCACGATCCAATTGGATATCTTCTCTATCAACTTTCGATGTTCTTTTATGTGCCTACCATGGTGATCACGGGTTTGAGGGGATTCAGGGTTCCAGGCCGGAGAGGGAGCCTGAGAAAGGGATAGCACATCCAAGGGAGGTCAATGGATGAAATTAAATGTAATCGAGCGGAAATGTAGGACAAAGTATTGAAGCATAAGCTTATAAGTTAAGGAGGGGGCGCGCGGCAATTACTCACTCCCGACTCGGGAAGGTAGTGATGATAAATAACAATACAGGTACCCTGTTATTGGAATGATTCATAAAAAATTATAGGGAATGTCACTGTGGTATTTTGGATTTGGAAACGTTAGCCAAGAGAATATGTCTGTGAAGGTTGTCATTTATGCAGGTCATGGTATATCTGTAAAGAATAAATCAAGGCAACTGGACTTACTGTAATCCAGTTGCCTTGATTTATTCTTTACAGATGTTAGCCAGGAGAGGACCTGCTGCCGCTATGTTGACTCTAGATAACTTCTGCCTGATTGCACGTCCCTGTGACGTCCACCATCCATTTGGATATCTTCTCTATCCACTTTCGATGTTCTTTTCTGAGCCTACCATGTTGATCGCGGTTATCGGCGAATCAGGGTTCCACACAGGAGAGGGAGCGTGAGAAAGATCCAAGGGAGTTTAATTGTTTCAAATTAAATATGATAGTGGAAATATGGGACAACTTGTTCAAGTTTAAGCATTGAATGAAAGGTTCCTCATCCTCCACCTCATCATCCTCCAGAACTGTGCCCTGGCTGGACAATAGTGTACTTGGCATTTGTGGGTGCAGGAACACACCCTCGGAGCCACTTGTGAATGACTGGCCGGAAACCCTACGAAATGATCCCTCTTCCTCCTCCTGTGCCACATTCTCTTCCATCATCGCCAGCAGCGTTTTTTGAAGGAGGCTTAGAAGTGGATAGTAATGCTGAGAACGGCGTCATCGACACTGGCCATGTTGGTGGAGTACTCGAAACAGCGCAACAAGGAACACAGGTCTCGCATGGAGGCCCAGTCATTGGTGGTGAAGTGGTGCTGTTCCGCAGAGCGAATCACCCGTGCGTGCTGCAGCTGAAACTCCACTATCGCCTGCTGCTGCTCGCACAGCCTGGCCAGCATATGCAAGGTGGAGTTCCACCTGGTGGGCACGTCGCATATGAGGCGGTGAACGGGAAGGCTGAAGTTACGCTGCAGCACTGACAAGCGAGCAGCAGCAGGGTGAGAACGCCGAAAGCGCGCACAGATGGCCCGCACTTTATGCAGCAGCTCTGACATATCGGGGTAATTTTTAAGGAACTTCTGCACCACCAAATTCAGCACATGCGCCAGGCAAGGGATGTGCGTCAAACCGGCTAGTCCCAGAGGTGCTACGAGATTTCGCCCATTATCGCACACTTGTCACGGCCTTTGGTTTGCGCTGTGACACTGTTGGCACACTTGCGGTTGCCCGTGGCAATGTGTTGCTGTGTGAGCATGTGGTGGCAGTGTCTCGACCTTCTGGGTGATTGCCGTGACATGGTTGCCACGCATGCTGTTGCCGGTGGTAACGTGTGGCTTAGTTTGCTTGTGTGTGCACTTCCCCTTTAAGTGGCTTCCTTCCTCTGTCTGGTGTTGGAAGGGTTAACTCCTTTCCTAGTGTTTTGTGAACACTGGGTTGTGTGTTTGTGGGTGTGGCTGCTTGGGCTATTTAGTCTCTGCTGGATGCTTGAAGCCCAGTGTTCCTCCAGGCTTGGTGTGTGCTGGTGATTCACTGCTCCTGGCTTTACCATCTTTCCAGTGAGGGCCACCCTTGTGGTCATACTGTCACAGTGGGGAGTGGGGGAAACCCCCCCACCGTGCGGTGTCAAAGGGTAAAAGGGGATCAGCCTGGCCAAAAGGAGTAATAAGGGAGCAGGTCACCTCCTACAGCGTCCCTAATCCTCTCCCTGACTCCTCACCGTATGAGCGGACCCCGATGGTAAGACGACTTATACTCAGGATTCCTAGAGACCCTAAGTCACCCTGGTAATCCCTCACCAAGGAGCAGGGAAGAGACGACTTGTTCATCCCAGTCATCGAGGAACAGGAGTCTCTGAGGCCAGGCTGCAAGGAGAGGGGAACACATACAGCAAGGAGATGGCAGGTAAGTGACACTAATAACACACTTACCTGCCACAGACACAACGACTGGAACCCGTGCACAAGTGCTGGTGTCCACACCAATATTAACCACCTCAGCCCCCCTAGCTTAAACACCCTTAATGACCAGGCCACTTTTTACACTTCTGCACTACACTACTTTCACAGTTTATTGCTCGGTCATGCAACTTACCACCCAAATGAATTTTACCTCCTTTTCTTCTCACTAATAGAGCTTTCATTTGGTGGTATTTCATTGCTGCTGACATAATTACTTTTTTTGTTATTAATCGAAATTTTAAGATTTTTTGGCAAAAAAATGACATTTTTCACTTTCAGTTGTAAAATTTTGCAAAAAAAACGACATCCAAATATAAATTTTTCTCTAAATTTATTGTTCTACATGTCTTTGATAAAAAAAAAATGTTTGGGTAAAAAAAAAATGGTTTGGGTAAAAGTTATAGCGTTTACAAACTATGGTACAAAAATGTGAATTTCCGCTTTTTGAAGCAGCTCTGACTTTCTGAGCACCTGTTATGTTTCCTGAGGTTCTACAATGGCCAGACAGTACAAACACCCCACAAATGACCCCATTTCGGAAAGTAGACACCCTAAGGTATTCGCTGTTGGGCATAGTGAGTTCATAGAACTTTTTATTTTTTGTCACAAGTTAGCGGAAAATGATGATTTATTATTATTTTTTCTTACAAAGTCTCATATTCCACTAACTTGTGACAAAAAATAAAAACTTCTATGAACTCACTATGCCCATCAGCGAATACCTTGGGGTGTCTTCTTTCCAAAATGCGGTCCCTTGTGGGGTAGTTATACTGCCCTGGCATTCTAGGGGCCCTAATGTGTGGTAAGTAGTTTGAAATCAAAATCTGTAAAAAATGGCCGGTGAAATCCGAAAGGTGCTCTTTGGAATGTGGGCCCCTTTGCCCACCTAGGCTGCAAAAAAGTGTCACACATGTGGTATCTCCGTACTCAGGAGACGTTGGGCAATGTGTTTTGGGGTGTCATTTTACATATACCCATGCTGGGTGAGAGAAATATCTCGGCAAAAGACAACTTTTCCCATTTTTTTTATACAAAGTTGGCATTTGACCAAAGATATTTCTCTCTCTCATGGTGCTCGCCACTTCACCATGTTGTACGGCAGTGCTGGTACTAGGTCCAGGGAGGGCTGCGCTGCTGGTGTATGCCTCACCACGTGATCCGACAGCGCCAGCCCCACTCTGCTGCTCTTGAAGCGGATCCTGCGCAACCTGTGGTCTAGCGACACGGGGCCGGGTACGCCTGGTTCTATCAGGGACCTCAACCTCCTCGTCCGAACTTTGGGTCAGAGAGCCACTGCTTTCTACAGGTTCATATTCTGACCCGCTAGATTCATCAGATGAGGGTTCCCATTCCTCATCCGACTGGGTCAGAATAATGTAGACCTCTTCAGAAGAATACCCCCTGTTTGACATTTGGACTACTAAATTTAGGGGTATTCCCTGAGACCACCCAAGAAAAAAAGCAAGCCTGTCTTACAAAGGGGAGGCTAGCAAAGTACCGGAGGCCGATGCGATTGATAAAAAATATCAAAACTGATTTTTTTTATCGCCGCAGCGCTTGGAAAGTGATAGTGCAGTGATCAAAAAAATATATATTTTTTGTCACTGCGGCGGGGCGGGTGTGGGTGAACGCACGTGTGGGCGACCGATCAGGCCTGATCGGGCAAACACTGCGTTTTGGGTGGAGGGCGAGCTAAGGTGACACTAATACAATTATAGATCTGACTGTGATCAGTTTTGATCACTTACAGATACTATAAAAGTACAAATGCTGATTAGCGATACGCTAATCAGTGACTGCGGTGCGGTGGGCTGGGCGCTAACTGACGCTAAACTACCTAACCAAGGGGCCTAAACTATCCTAATACCTATCAGTCAATACCAGTGGGGAAAAAAAGTGACAGTTTACACTGATCACTTTTTTCCTTTCACTAGGTGATTGACAGGGGCGATCAAGGGGTGATCAAGGGGTTAATTGGGGGTGATTTGGTGCTAAGGTGTAGTGTTTGGTGCTACTCACTGTGATGTCTGCTCCTCTGCTGGAACCAACCGACGAAAAGGACCAGCAGAGGAGCAGACAAGCCATATAACACATCATATTTACAAATACACTGCTCAAAAAAATAAAGGGAACACTTAAACAACACAATGTAACTCCAAGTCAATCACACTTCTGTGAAATCAAACTGTCCACTTAGGAAGCAACACTGAGTGACAATCAATTTCACATGCTGTTGTGCAAATGGGATAGACAACAGGTGGAAATAATAGGCAATTAGCAAGACACCCCCAATAAAGGAGTGGTTCTGCAGGTGGTGACCACAGATCACTTCTCAGTTCCTATGCTTCCTGGCTGATGTTTTGGTCACTTTTGAATGCTGGCGGTGCTTTCACTCTAGTGGTAGCATGAGACGGAGTCTACAACCCACACAAGTGGCTCAGGTAGAGCAGCTTATCCAGGATGGCACATCAATGCGAGCTGTGGCAAGAAGGTTTGCTGTGTCTGTCAGCGTAGTGTCCAGAGCATGGAGGCGCTACCAGGAGACAGGCCAGTACATCAGGAGACATGGAGGAGGCCGTAGGAGGGCAACAACCCAGCAGCAGGACCGCTACCTCCGCCTTTTTGCAAGGAGGAACAGGAGGAGCACTGCCAGAGCCCTGCAAAATGACCTCCAGCAGGCCACAAATGTGCATGTGTCTGCTCAAACGGTCAGAAACAGACTCCATGAGGGTGATATGAGGGCCCGACGTCCAAAGGTGGGGGTTGTGCTTACAGCCCAACACCGTGCAGGACGTTTGGCATTTGCCAGAGAACACCAAGATTGGCAAATTCGCCACTGGTGCCCTGTGCTCTTCACAGATGAAAGCAGGTTCACACTGAGCACATGTGACAGACGTGACAGAGTCTTGAGACGCCGTGGAGAACGTTCTGCTGCCTGCAACATCCTCCAGCATGACCGGTTTGGCATTGGGTCAGTAATGGTGTGGGGTGGCATTTCTTTGGAGGGCCGCACAGCCCTCCATGTGCTCGCCAGAGTTAGCCTGACTACCATTAGGTACGGAGATGAGATCCTCAGACCCCTTGTGAGACCATATGCTGGTGTGGTTGGCCCTGGGTTCCTCATAATGCAAGACAATGCTAGACCTCATGTGGCTGGAGTGTGTCAGCAGTTCCAGCAAGACGAAGGCATTGATGCTATGGACTGGCCCGCCCGTTCCCCAGACCTGAATCCAATTGAGCACATCTGGGACATCATGTCTCGCTCTATTGCACCACAGACTGTCCAGGAGTTGGCAGATGCTTTAGTCCAGGTCTGGGAGGAGATCCCTCAGGAAACCGTCCGCCACCTCATCAGGAGCATGCACAGGCATTGTAGGGAGGTCATACAGGCACGTGGAGGCCACACACACTACTGAGCCTCATTTTGACTTGTTTTAAGGACATTACATCAAAGTTGGATCAGCCTGTAGTGTGTTTTTCCACTTAAATTTTGAGTGTGACTCCAAATCCAGACCTCCATGGGTTGAAAAATTTGATTTCCATTTTTTTTTTTTTGTGTGATTTTGTTGTCAGCACATTCAACTATGTAAAGAACAAAGTATTTCAGAAGAATATTTAATTAATTCAGATCTAGGATGTGTTATTTTTGTGTTCCCTTTATTTTTTTGAGCAGTGTATAATGTGTTATCTGGCTTTAGATTAGATTTTTTGAAAATCGCCAGCCTGCCAGCCATGATCATTGGCTGGCAGGCTGGTGACGAAATACTTCTTTAACTTCTCGCGAGATGACGCATATATGCGTGACTGTGCGCAGGGCTGCCGCCTCCGGAATGTGATCCTGCGTTAGGCGGTCCGGAGGCGGTTAAAGGACACTACACACACCACAAACCACACAGGAACCCAGGACACCATAGCTGCAATAACATGAAACTGGGGAATGTCTAGTAAACATGACATACAAACACCCTGAACATAACACACTCCATACAAATAGGGACAGGAAGGGAAGGAGACACCGGGATAACATTGCTGGAGACATCGATGTCCCACTAGGTGGCCCTCACACTGGAAGAGGGAACATCCAGACAAGGAGCATAACTCCAACACACACCAAGGCTGGAGTACAACTCACTCCTGGCCTAAAGCCACAGGTATAAGAAGCACAAGTGACCACACCCAGTCAGGGAGTTAACCCTTGCAGCACCAGACAGAGGGAGGCTGCAATTTAAAGGGGAAGTGCACACACAAGCATAAAAAAAACATACGTTACCACCTGCAACAGCATGCGTGGCAACCATGTCACGGCAATCACCCAGAAGGCCGAGACACTGCCACCGCATGCTCTCACAGCAACACATTGCCGTGGGCAACCGCAAGTGTGGCAACAGTGTCACAGCGCAAACCAAAGGCCGTGACAACACTACCAGGCCGGGCTTGGGGCTCACTGGCACCAACCACTCATCGGTCTGTCTGTGCAAGGCCCGTCCACAGCTCCTGCGCGGTGTGGGGTTTGTCCCCCAAACAGATAAGTTTTAAAACTGCCTGCTGTCGTTTACCCCTGGCTGTGCTGAAGTTGGTGGTGAAGGTGTTACGCTCATGACAAAGTGGAGTAGGAAGCAACAGGAGGCAAACTGAAGCGCCCTGCAATCCTCGGTGGTGGAAGGACATGCACCAAACTGCTATCTGCCTCAAGCCCAGCTGCCACTGCATTTACTCAGTGTGCTGTTATGGAGATATAACGTCCCTGACCGTGCTTACTGGTCCACGTATCCGTAGTGAGGTGCACCTTGCCACAGATGGCGTTGCGCAGTGCACACCTGATTTTGTCCCCGACTTGGTTGTGCAGGGAAGGGATGGCTTGCCTGGAAAAGTAGTGGCGGCTGGGCACGAGGTACAGCCACCGCCTCTGTTTGCGGGGTGGCAGGTGGCACTGTCACTCCAGAGGTGGATGAAGAGGCCGAGACTGCAGCAGAAGAGGAATTGGGAGGAGCCAGAGACCTTTCTTGGTTTTTGAGGTGTCTACTCCACTGCAGCTCGTGCTTTGCACTTAAATGCCTGGTCATGCATGTTGTGCTCAGGTTGAGAACGTTTATTCCTCGCTTCAGGCTCTGATTGCACAGCGTGCAAACCACTCGTGTCTTGTCGTCAGCACATTGTCTGAAGAACTGCCACACCAGGGAACTCTTTGGAGCTGGCTTTGGTGTGCTCTGTCCCTTGCTGTGGTGGGCAGTAGCAGACGTACTGTCTAGGGGATGGCCGCTCCGCTTTTGCACCCTGTTCCCTCTTCTGCTGTGCTGGATTCCATGTGGGGTCGAGGACCTCATCGTCCTCCACATCATCTTCCACCCAGTCTTCACCCCTGCCCTCCTTGTCAGTCTGCACACTTTGGAAAGCCCCAGCAGTTGGCACCTGTGTTTCGTCATCATCCGAGACGTGCTGCGATGGTCCTCCCATGTACTCCTCTTGAAACATGATGGTTGGGCATCGGTGCACTCAATCTCTTTCACTTCTTGGGCAGGGATAGGTGGATGGCCCTGGGAAACCCTGCTAACAGAGTCATCAAAAAGCAGAAGAGACTGCTGCATGACTTGGGGCTCAGACTGCTTGGCTGATTTGCAAGGGGGTGAGGTGAAAGACTGATGGACATCGGCTGCAGGTGATCTTTCAGCAGGAGACTGGGTGGGAGACAATGTGAAGGAACTGGAGGCACTACCCAATCTACTATCGACTGTACTTGTTCTGGCCTCACCATTCGTAGAGCCGCATTAGGCCCGACCAAATACAGCGGCAGGTTCTGTTGCCTACTCGCACCTGAGGAAGGGGTTTCACATGTGCGTGTAGCTGGCACAGATCGACCACGTCCTCTCCCTGCAACAGGAGCTCCACCAACAGCACCACGACCTGGGCCACGTCCCTTATTTGACGCTCTCCTCATATATTTCTCAAATTTTGGATCTTGCCCAAAATGGTGGTTTTTCAAATATCTGAATAGAACCACAATATCTAAAGTGTGTATCTCACAATGACATATGCAGCAAAGGCTGCCAAATTAATTTTTTTGCCCAAAATGGGTGTTTGTTTAATAACTGAATATGACAGCAGTACAGGGAGTGCAGAATTATTAGGCAAATGAGTATTTTGACCACATCATCCTCTTTATGCATGTTGTCTTACTCCAAGCTGTATAGTCTCGAAAGCCTACTACCAATTAAGCATATTAGGTGATGTGCATCTCTGTAATGAGAAGGGGTGTGGTCTAATGACATCAACACCCTATATCAGGTGTGCATAATTATTAGGCAACTTCCTTTCCTTTGGCAAAATGGGTCAAAAGAAGGACTTGACAGGCTCAGAAAAGTCCAAAATAGTGAGATATCTTGCAGAGGGATGCAGCACTCTTAAAATTGCAAAGCTTCTGAAGCGTGATCATCGAACAATCAAGCGTTTCATTCAAAATAGTCAACAGGGTCGCAAGAAGCGTGTGGAAAAACCAAGGCGCAAAATAACTGCCCATGAACTGAGAAAAGTCAAGCGTGCAGCTGCCAAGATGCCACTTGCCACCAGTTTGGCCATATTTCAGAGCTGCAACATCACTGGAGTGCCCAAAAGCACAAGGTGTGCAATACTCAGAGACATGGCCAAGGTAAGAAAGGCTGAAAGACGACCACCACTGAACAAGACACACAAGCTGAAACGTCAAGACTGGGCCAAGAAATATCTCAAGACTGATTTTTCTAAGGTTTTATGGACTGATGAAATGAGAGTGAGTCTTGATGGGCCAGATGGATGGGCCCGTGGCTGGATTGGCAAAGGGCAGAGAGCTCCAGTCCGACTCAGACGCCAGCAAGGTGGAGGTGGAGTACTGGTTTGGGCTGGTATCATCAAAGATGAGCTTGTGGGGCCTTTTCGGGTTGAGGATGGAGTCAAGCTCAACTCCCAGTCCTACTGCCAGTTTCTGGAAGACACCTTCTTCAAGCAGTGGTACAGGAAGAAGTCTGCATCCTTCAAGAAAAACATGATTTTCATGCAGGACAATGCTCCATCACACGCGTCCAAGTACTCCACAGCGTGGCTGGCAAGAAAGGGTATAAAAGAAGAAAATCTAATGACATGGCCTCCTTGTTCACCTGATCTGAACCCCATTGAGAACCTGTGGTCCATCATCAAATGTGAGATTTACAAGGAGGGAAAACAGTACACCTCTCTGAACAGTGTCTGGGAGGCTGTGGTTGCTGCTGCACGCAATGTTGATGGTGAACAGATCAAAGCACTGACAGAATCCATGGATGGCAGGCTTTTGAGTGTCCTTGCAAAGAAAGGTGGCTATATTGGTCACTGATTTTTTTTTTTTTTGTTTTTGAATGTCAGAAATGTATATTTGTGAATGTTGAGATGTTATATTGGTTTCACTGGTAAAAATAAATAATTGAAATGGGTATATATTTGTTTTTTGTTAAGTTGCCTAATAATTATGCACAGTAATAGTCACCTGCACACACAGATATCCCCCTAAAATAGCTAAAACTAAAAACAAACTAAAAACTACTTCCAAAAATATTCAGCTTTGATATTAATGAGTTTTTTGGGTTCATTGAGAACATGGTTGTTGTTCAATAATAAAATTAATCCTCAAAAATACAACTTGCCTAATAATTCTGCACTCCCTGTATATAACCCTTGAATTTCACACGTGCTGATGCAGCAAGGGCTGTAAAATTGTGTATTTTGCCAAAAAAGGGTGTTTTTAAAAACCCAGAAAATTTCTAGCTTAAATTGCACACTGACTAATCCTGCAAAGGCACCAGGTGTTGTATATTGCCAAAAAAGTGTGTTTTTTTAACAGAATATGAAAGCTGTATATAACGATTGAATTTCACACGTGCAGATGCAGATTTGAATGTCACAAAACCTCAGATGCAGTACTGGTGCACTGAGCTTGCATAAAATGGCTGCCACCGCCCACCTAACTGACAGACGGATAAAAGTTATTTTTTTCTGTCACTGGGCTCAGGGCAGGGTAAAAAGATTGTGCACTGCACCCACTCAACTAAATCTATGTTGATTGCTGAGTTCAACTGGAGTTCTGATCACAGATTCTGTCCTATTCTCTCCCTCACAGCAGCATCCTCTCCCTACACTAAGAACAGCAGAATGACGTGCAGCGCTACGTGACTCCAGCTTATATAGAGGCTGGGTCACATGCTGCACTGGCCAATCACAGCCATGGCTTCTAAATGAGGGCTTCTAAGCTCACACAGTTAAACGCTTGTTGATTAGCTGCTCTGCAGCCTTTCAAAAAGCGCCAAGAAATCGCCGAACAACAAACCTGAACTTTTACTGAAATGTTCGGGTCCGGGGTCCAAAAATCCTAAAGTTCGGTACGAACCCGAACTTTACAGTTCGGGTTCGCTCAACCCTAGACAACAGCACTACTGTTGTATACCTAAACAAACAGGGGGGCACAGGAAGCAGGACTCTGTGCCAGATTGCATCCCAGATTTTCTCCTGGGCCGAGACGCATAGTCAATCTCCTCAGTCCATCTAAGAGGAGAAGAGAGCATTCTGGCAGACTTTTCTGAGCAGAAGGAGGTTATTTCCAGGAGAGTGAAGCCTCAAGAGATCAGTCTTTTAGAAAATTTGCAGGAAATGGGGACATCCGACGGTGGACCTTTTCACTTTTTAGAGGAACAAACAAACAGATATATTTTATTCCCTCTCATTCAGGCACAACCCAACGAGAGTGGATGCTTTTTCAGGTCCTTGGCCGCCAGGTCTTCTGTATGCCTTCCTACTAATCCAATTATTCCCAAAGATCCTAACAAAGATTGCAGAAAAATGCTCTAATCCTGATTGCTCCATATTGGCAAAAAAGGGCTTCTGAGTCTCTCCAGAAAGAGGTACTGGATTCTTCCTCAGATCCCGGACCTTCTGCTTCAAGGTCCGGCCTGGCACCCAAGAATCAACCAGTTAAAACTCACTGCCTGGAATTTGAATGGTCCATCCTGAAGTCAAAAGGGTTATCAGATGCCGTCATCAACACTATTCTTTCCAGCAGAAAACCGGTCACGTCCAACATCTATCTTAGGACTTGGAAGACCTTTCTCCAATTCTCCAGGGACTCCTGTAATCCTACTTTACCACCAGATACTAAGGTAATTTTAGACTTCTTGCAAAAAGGTCTTGACAAAGGACTCCGAGTTAGCACCATTAAGGTCCAGATAGCTGCTCTTAGTGCCTTTATGGAAGTCAGGTTGGCTGAGTTGGATTTGATCAAGAGGTTCATTAGAGGGGCAAGTAGACTGCATCCTGTTCAAAGGGCCACGATTCCTCCCTGGGATCTTACCCTGGTCCTTTCTGTCCTGCTGGATCATCCCTTTGAGCCTCTTGACGGAATCTCTCTCAGACTCCTATCCCTAAAAATGGCCTTTCTTATAGCCATCACCTCGGCTAGGAGAATTGGAGAAATTCAAGCCTTGTCCTGTAGGCCTCCGTATCTTAATATTTTGGAGGACAGAATTGTGCTAAGACATAAGCCTTCTTTCTTACCAAAAATGTTGTCAAAATTTCATGGTCAGCAGGAAATCACGTTGCCTACATTCTGCGCCCAAGCAAAATCATCTAAGGAATTAAAGTTTCATCATTTGGATGTGCGTAGATGTGTGCTGTCTTATCTGGATTCTACAAAAGAACTGAGGAAAACCGACCGTCTGCTGGTCCAGTACGCAGGACAGAATAAGGGACAGGCAGCTTCAAAAGCTACCATCGCTCGCTGGATTAAAATGACTATCAGAATGGCATATAAAGAAAGCGGACTCTCTGCACCCGCTGAATTGAAAGATCATTCTACAAGAGCAGTGTCGACCTCTTGGGCAGAAAATGCCTCAGCATCATTGTCTCAAATCTGCCAGGCAGCAACCTGGTCCAGTCCATCAACGTTTTTCAATCACTATAGACTGGATGTACAGTCCAACAGGGACTTGTCTTTCGGACAAAAAGTTTTGTCTGCAGCAGCCCCTCCCTAGCCTGTTTCCTTTGTTAATCCTCCTGCTTAGTGCTGTTGGGGAGGCGTACGGAAAAAATTATGATTACTCTTACCGGTAATTGGATTTTCCGTATAGCCTCCACAATGGCACAGTTTTTTTCCCCCCGCTGATACTTTTCAATTATGTTATGTGCTAATGAATGAAACATTTTTTTCTCTCTCCCAAAAATAAAATCTTGTTTCTTCAGCATCATCCTGAGTTCTTGGGTATTTACTGGAGAAGGTAAAGGGGAGGGGGCTTTTAAACTTTGTTCTCTACGTTGTTTCCTGTCCCTGGGAGGCGGGGTATCCTCCTGCTTAGTGCCGTTGTGGAGGCTATACGGAAAATCCAATTACCGATAAGAGTAATCATAATTTTTTTAGCCCAGTTTTTATTTTATTTTTTGACGGTGTTCACCTGAGGGGTTAGGTCATATATTTTTATAGAGCTGGTCTATACGGACGCGGTGATACCTAATGTCTTTTTTCCCTATTTTTTACCATTTAATTTTTTTTACTTTATTTTGGGAAAAGGACGCTTTTTCTTTTTTTTTGGCTTAAAAGTAAAAAAAATTTGTAAAACTTTATTTTTTTCACTTGTTTTTTTTTTTGTCCCATTCTGCGACTTCAACTTTTGGGGGTCTGATTCCTTTTACAAAGCATCACAATTACAGTTGAGCGAACATCTGGATGTTCGGGTTCGGCCAAACTTGACAAAAAAGTGAAATTGAAGTCCATGGGGACCCGAACTTTTGAGCACTAAAATGGCTGTAAAAAAGTCATGGAAAGGGCTAGAGGGCTGCAAATGACATCAAAATGTGGTTAACAGCATGGCAAGTGCTCTGCATACAAATGTGGATAGGGAAATATAAATAATGGAGAAGCGCACCGGGCAGGGGATAAAACAACGTTTTCAGTACTTTTGCTGCATCTGCCTTCAGGAAGAAAGGCATCATCAGAAATGCGCTGCTGGCTACACGCAGGTGCTGCTGGCTGCTTGGGATGGTTTTAGGAGGTGACAGGTTCCCTTTAAGTTTATTGTGTATATCTCATAATTGTCGTCGGGACATTTGTATTTCATCTTATGTTTGAGAGGTAATATGGAATGCTGGTAGTCATGTTAGAGCCATCTAGTGGTAAATTTAGGGCACTACATATAACTGTATATTATTGAGTTTTTTCTATTGATTAAGCTTTGATTGTATTTTAAGTTAATGTATAATAAATCATTTATATTTTTGCATAGACGCTTGTACCTTATTTTACTGATTGCACAATATAATTAAATTAACGACGATCTCTTTTTGAGGTGTTTTTTATATGTCCACCTCTAGGATCAATTCCCTTTGAAATTTTTCCATTGATCCTTTCTTTTATATAAAGCATTTGCTTTATATCCCTGACAGTGCTGAGGAGGAGTAGACATCAGAGGATGAGGGTGGTGGTCGAAGTGGCAATGAAGAGTGGAGGCAATGTATGCCCAGATTTTCTTCTATTGCGGTCAGTTCAGGAACTGGTGCTGCCACTGATACTGTAGTGGCAGGCTCAAAATGTTCCAGTCCTAGGCCAAGTTTGGCTGCCTCTAGCTCTGTGCGACCAACTTCCATATGCATTTTTTTCTCCCCAGCCAGCACATAAAACCACAGCTTTGTGCAAGATCTGCAGGATTAAAATAAGCCATAAACATTCAAACATAGGTACCAGAGCTATATTGCTGTACATGAGACAATGTCACTGGATCCTGTAGAAAAATAGAACTGGGCAGCATTTCTTAGTCTTCTTTGTCGCAGCCAGCCCGCATCCCCAAGCAGTACAATGTCTTTGTGATCATCATCATCTGCTGCTTCTTCTCCTGCTTAGACTCTTCCTTGTCCTCTGTTCCATCGTGAGACGTCCATAACGGAATGGCTGCCATCAGCAATTAGCTTATGTGCAAGCTGAACTTCCACCTGACCAAGCTGATGGTGGTTCAGTTGCTGCCATACCACTTAGTTGTGGTAAATGTGGCACACTCCGTGCCTTTGACTAAATATAATTCTTCCTGGCTCTGTCCTGGGTGGTGTTGGTGTGAGACTTCTTGGCAAGCGAGAAAGGGTTCTGCTGCTACTGTATATGTAAAATGTAACTCTCGTCGATCAACAGATATGACACATTTTCGCGTCTTTGCTAAAATTTTATTTTACCTACCCTTCCCCCTTCAGAGCCCATTGACTATAATGGGACCCGGCGGGAATCCAGCCTGTTTCCGGCATTAGTGTCAGGATTCGGCTGGACAAAAACACTGCTTGCAGTAGTATTTGCCCAGCAAATCTCGGCACTAATGCTAAAAAGAGGACAGATACCCACCGGGACCCATTATAGTAACTGGGGCCTAGCGGTGCTGTGGAAATTTCCGGTTATGCCGACTGCAATGAACTCCAGCAGGCTGTTCCTCTGCCGGAACAACCTGCAGAAAGATTTTAGCGCTAGTGGGCAGTGGTGTAGGGATCGCCATAGCAACCATAGCAGTGGCTATGGGGCCCTACGCCACTAGGGGGCCCGTCCGACCGCATTCATTTTTTTATTTTTTTTTATTAACACACACAGACACTACACACAGGCAGCCAGAAGGTGGCGTAACTACCGGGGAAGCAGCTGCTTCGGGGCCCGACAGTTTATTTTCAAGTTAGTTAAATATCGATGTCTTACTGTTCAGGGCCCCCTTCACAGCAGCGGTCTTAATTGTTCAGGCCCCCTCGCTAATGTGCTCTAATCTTACTGTATTCTAAAGTCTCCTGATGTGTCTGGGATTCGAACCCACAACCTCCAATGTATCAGTGGCAAAGCATTAACCCTCACAACCATAAAGGAGGCATTGCAACTGACTTAAAAAATTTGACACTTCTACTGTTATAGTTGGCTAAGTGTACATCTATCTCTATACACATGACAGCTGCCCCAACACACCCAGCACTGCTATATCTCTATATGACAGCTATCCCAGCACACTCAGCTCTGCTATATCTCTATATATGAGCAGCTGTCATGTGTATAGATGTACACTTAGCCAGCTATAACAGTAGAAGTCTCATAATTTTTCAGTCAGCAGCAAGGCAGCTGTTATGGTCTTGAGGTTAGGTGCTCTGCCTCTGATACAGAAGGTCGTGGGTTCGAATCCCAGCAGAAAACCTTTTCTGAAATACAAGCACTGACTCCATATATGGACATACAGGGAGGGACACAGGAAGAGGCTGCATCGCATCGCTGACATGGAGGTAAGTAGAAGTGTTTATTTTATTTTTTTTAATACCCGACTGTTACTGCCATGGGGGGAGCGGGGGGCACTTGATACTGGCACATGGGGGGAGGGGGGTTGGCACCTGACCTGATACTGGCACATGGGGAAGGGGGGGGGGGGAGAGGCACCTGATACTGTGGATGGCACTGTTTAGGGGAGGGGGATCTGTGGATGGCACTATTTAGGGGAGGGGGGATCTGTGGATGGCACTATTTAGGGGAGGGGGGATCTGTGGATGGCACTATTTAGGGGAGGGGGGATCTGTGGATGGCACTATTTAGGGGAGAGGGATCTGTGGATGGCACTATTTAGGGGAGGGGGATCTGTGGATGGCACTAATTAGGGGAGGGGGGATCTGTGGATGGCACTATTTAGGGGAGAGGGATCTGTGGATGGCACTATTTAGGGGAGGGGGATCTGTGGATGGCACTAATTAGGGGAGGGGGGATCTGTGGATGGCACTATTTAGGGGAGAGGGATCTGTGGATGGCACTATTTAGGGGAGGGGGATCTGTGGATGGCACTATTTAGGGGAGGGGGGATCTGTGTATGGCACTATTTAGGGGAGGGGGATCTGTGGATGGCACTATTTAGGGGAGGGGGGATCTGTGTATGGCACTATTTAGGGGAGGGGGATCTGTGGATGGCACTATTTAGGGGAGAGGGATCTGTGGATGGCACTATTTAGGGGAGGGGGATCTGTGGATGGCACTATTTAGGGTAGGGGGGATCTGTGTATGGCACTATTTAGGGGAGGGGGATCTGTGGATGGCACAGAGGGGGGGGGCCCATAATTTTTTTTTGCTATGGGGCCCATGCATTTCTAGCTACGCCCCTGCTAGTGGGAAACTAACCTTAGAGTCAAGCATCTTCTGAACCACATACTCAGGGTGACCATGGACAAGAATATGTGGGGGTCCTGTGGAGAGACTTTCTAAAAGGAAACATAGGCTTGAAAAGTTGTGTGGCTGAGAGTTGGCCACCCATCAATCTGATATTGATGACCTATCCTGAGGATAGATCATCAATATAAAAAAGCAGACAACCCTTTTTAAAAGGACCAATAAACCTAGGACCCATTTTGCCACATGGTTCCCTTAGCTGGATGTTCTTGGTAGACAACCACATTTTATCTCTTATGTGGCCTATAGTGGAGATTTCATGGACCTTACCCCACACTGAGTTTAACATTGTGATCCTTTGTCTGAGCAACAGAATTTTAAAACTCATACTATCAGTAAAAGAAGATTATTTGGGATGAAAACCATACTATTACATAAGAATGGGGAGACAGTAGAGGATGCATTACATGGATTATTCTAATTAAACTCTGCCCATAGAAGGAAATGAGACAAATCATTATGTTTTTCTGAGTCATAACAGATATTACTCTAACATCTGGCTCAGTCTCTCAGTCTGTTGATGATAAGCAGTGGAGAAGCTCAGAGCAGTACCTAAATTAACACAGAAAGCTTTCCAAAAACTGGCTACAAACTGTGAACCCATGTTAGACACAATTTTTGTAGTATGCCAAGAAAGTCCCACTGCTTGTTGGAAAAAGAGAGTAGCCAGCATACCCACCAGAGTAAGCCAGACAAGGGTATGAAATGGCCAATCTTACTGAACCTATCCACAATGACTCTCGTTCCCTAACTTGGCAACTTGACAAGTCTATGGATATGTAAAGGTCTTAAAGGGGTTGTCCAGGCTACAAATATCGGTGACCTACCTTCATGATAGGTCATCAATATCAGGTCAGTGGGTGTCCTACACCCAGCACCCCCACCAATTAACTATTTTGGGCAGCTGTGGTGCCAGAAACTATACAGTGTACAGATTGGAAGCAGGAGGTGCGATACACTTAATAGCTTCCGGCTCCTGAAAAAGCTTATCGATGGGGGTTCTGAGTGTCCAACCCCCACTGTTCTGATATTAATGACCATTTCTGAGGATAGGTCCTAGAAAACCTCTTTAACTGACCAAAAGTTAAGGCACTAGAGTCTAGTGGTGGACACGTCACTTGTCCCAATAAGCCTCTCCACATCTTACACATTTTAGTGATACCCAGATGACCAGAAAACTTGCTACCTTGACACTCAGAAAGAACAGTGCACCTAAAATTTCCAGGAATATTACCCTGCCACAATTTTATCAGGAGGATTGGTAAAAGAAGTTACAGGAGTTTCTGCGTGTTGTTGTAGAAAACCACAAGAAAGGTTTTTGGAACCTGGATGGAAGAAGATGACAAAATCAAACGGAGAGAAAAAATTTCCATCTAGCTTCCTGGGGTTAAAGGGGTTGTCTCACTTCAGCAATTGGCATTTATCATGTAAAACGTTAATACAAGGCACTTATTAATGTATTGTGATTGTCCATATTGCCTCCATTGCTGGCTTGATTCATTTTTCCATCACATTACACACTGCTCTTTTCCAGGGGTTACGACCATCCTGAAATCCAGCAGCAGTGGTCGTTCTTGCACACTATAAAAAAAAAACGGCCTATACACACTCCCACAGTCCCCTCCACTAGAGAGGCCTGCACCTTCCCTATAGTGTGCAAGCACGGCCACTGCTGCTGAGAACTTTGCGCCCTACAACCAGTCCTTTCTCTTTTCTAAGCCCCTTTTTGCCAACAACTCACAATTACCCACATCATACAGTAGTTAATTATGAAGTAGAAAACTTTCTCAAGAAGAATGCACACTAAGTTGTGTCCTCAGAATAATTTTGCGAATGTACAGTCTAACTTAATGATAAACAACAATAACTTAACATCTGGATGTCTCAAGATAGGGCTAGAAGAGAATAAATTCTTGAGGGTAGAAAATGACGTCAGGCTTGAGGCTACTCCTGATAGCATTATCTAAGTAGCTCCCCAGGTAATCACCCTTTAACCCCTATACAAGGATCTGGACTTCGCTGCAGGGAAACAACCTGTCCACTACCTCTTAGAGTAGTCTCAGTTCAAGTGACTGCTGACCTATGGGGGTCTGGGAACACAGGTGCAGGGCAAAACCATAGTCAGTGACGGATGGTGTCTGGGCAAGCAGAGTATGTGAAATCCAATAAACAGGCCAAGGTCAGAGCAGGCAGCTCATGGTGAAAACAGGAACATGGTACAAGGTCAGGTACATGGAACAAGCAAACACAAGCATGAAACTAGCAAACTAGAAGCTATTGCTCAGTCATCTTCCCCTGCATATGCCTAAAGTACCCAAACCAGCTATTGGCTAGGGAAGATTAAAGTGCATGCACACTGGCCCTTTAAGAGCCAGAGGGAGCACACGTCTGCCAGCAGGAAGCAGGCCTCAGTCTGCGTGGAAGGAGCATAGCTACCCTCGTGGCTTGGACTGCCAGGTAAGAAGAGGAAGACACCAGCAGGATCGAGCCACCAGAGACCTGCAGCTATGGATCGAGTGAGCAAGCGGCAGATGTGACTGCCAGCAGGAGAGGAGCGGCAGTGTGCACGGACTGCTGCCATAACAGTACCCCCCTCCTTATGCCCCATTTTCTTTGGTCCAGATTGCTGTAAAAACGTCTTCAGTAGGATTGGTGTATTAACCCCCTTCCCGTATACAGCTGTATACGAGCTATCTGCACATGCCCCGTGCAGCTAGCACGTATATACACGTGCTGGCAGCTCTTTAATCCCAGCGTTGATCAGCGCAGGGATTAAAGCTCCTGCTCCTGGAGCAGGTTCAGGTCCCGGGTGACACACTCAGCGGGGACACTGAAGAGAAGACAGGAGCGGTTTATTACCGCTTCTGCCTTCTCCTGTGCTGGCAGGAGATCGCTGAAAGAGCACATAGTGGAGGGAACAAGAAGCAGGATCAGCTCTACCTGTGTGTAATGCGCCCACAGGGGGCTGTTTTCCTCTATAACTGGGGCTTCTGTGGATGCCCCAGTTACAGTGGAAACAGTTTACAAAAAAGCATTTTATTGACCTCCTGGGGGACAGATTATGTGGCAATTTTTAAAAAATATATGAGTAAAAAAAAAAGATTCCCAGAATCTTTCCTCTGTGCCCTAACCTTTTCCATCCAGCAAATAGTAGTTTTTACTTCCCTTCTTAACATCTAGGATGGTCTAAACTTCAAATTCATTTTAAGGACCAACAGGAGCAGGAGCAACGACAGAGGATCTGGAGCATCAAATAAGCACTAACGGTGAGACACATACAGCTTATAACAGACAGGATCAAATTTGTAGGAGGGTACCTTAAAACAAATATTCTTAGAAGACAACCAGACCTTGTCCCCAGGAAAGAAGAGCTGATAGCACTGCATTTCTTGTCTGCAGATTTTTTCATAAAAGCTGATGCTTTGACTAAAGCAGTTTTAGTCTCTTACCATATCTGGTGAAAATTTCTGAAAGCATCTTCTGCAGCTGGTACATCAGAGGAGATAGCAATAGGCAGAGGAGTATGTAGGTGTTGGTCGTAGACAATGAACAATGGTGACTTACTTGCCTGTAGATTCACTTGAGTGGTTGTCGGAAAATTTAGCTCAAAGAAGCAGGGAGACCCAGTTGTCTAGAAAGGATAACGTGACACCGGTAATTCTCTAGAATCTGATTAGTGCTATTCACCTGTCCGTTAGACTTATGATGTTGGGCAGATGATAAATCCAACTTAGCATACAATATCTGCAAAGAGACCTCCAGAATTTTACATTTCTGTCAGTACAAATTGTTGAGGTAGGACGTGCAGCCGGAAAATGTGTTCAACCAACAGACTGGCCAGTTTTCCTGTAGATGGAAGCCCAGATAACGAAACAAAGTGTTGGAAAAGTGTCTACTACCACCCATAACACTTTGCATTCCAAAGATGGTGGTAAATCAGTAAAAAAGTCCATCCTTATATGTTACCATGGAACATCTGGTATGGGTAATGGAAGGAGCAGACCTGCAGGCCTCTGTCTTGGAGACTATTTTTGAGCACATATCACACAGGAAGCAGCAGACTTGGATATCTTGGAGAAGGGTAGGCCACCAATAGTAATGAAGTCTCGTGTCTTAGCAAGACCTGAATGTCCCTCAAGTTTAGCTTTATGCACCTAGATAAAGATCTGCTTTATTTTGGCCAAAGGACTATACAGTTGTGTTCAAAATAATAGCAGTGTGTTTAAAAAAGTGAATAAAGCTCAAAATGCTTCTAATAGCTTTTATTTTCATACACACAAATGCATTAGGAACACTACACATTCTATTCCAAATCAAAACATGAAGAAAAATATTTTAAAATTTGTGTTGTTCCTCTAAAAAAATTGAAGAAAAGTGAATATTAGACTGTTCAAAAAAATAGCAGTGTTTGTATTCTTCTTTACAAACTCAAACATTCACTATATAAACTGAAAAATGTTTGAAGATTTTGCTTTCCTTTGAATCACTTCACTAATATTTAGTTGTATAACCGCTGTTTCTGAGAACTGCTGTACATCTGTGTTGCATGGAGTCAACCAACTTCTGGCCCCTGTGAACAGGTATTCCAGCCCAGGATGATTGGACTACATTCCACAGTTCTCTATTTCTTGGTTTTGCCTCAGAAACTGCATTTTTTTATGTCACCCCACAAGTTTTCTATTGGATTAAGATCCGGGGATTGGGCTGGCCACTCCATAACGTCAATCTTGTTGGTCTGGAACCAGGATGTTGCACGTTTACTGGTGTATTTGGGGTCGTTGTCTTGTTGGAACACCCTTTTCAAGGGCATTTCCTCTTCAGCATAGGGCAGCATGACCTCTTCAAGTATTCTGATGTATTCAAACTGATCCATGATCCCTGGTATGCGATAAATAGGCCCAACACCGTAGTATGAGAAACATCCCCATATCATGATGCTTGCGCCACCATGCTTCACTGTCTTCACAGTGTACTGTGGCTTGAATTCAGTGTTTGGGGGTCGTCTGACAAACTGTCTCCGGCCACTAGACCCAAAAAGAATAATCTTACTTTCATCAGTCCACAAAATGTCTCTTTAGGCCGGTCAATGTGCTCTTTGGCAAATTGTAACCTCTTCAGCACATGTCATTTTTTCCACAGTGGGACTTTGCGGGGACTTCTTGCAGATAGCTTGGCTTCACATAGGCGTCTTCTAATTATAACAGTACTTTGATCTTCCTGGATCTGATTGTTGGCTGAGTCCTTGCCATTTTGGCTATTATCCTATCCATTCGAATGGCAGCTTTTCGCTTTCTTCCACGTCTTTCAGGTTTTGGTTGCCATTTTAAAGCATTTGCGATTATTTTAGCTGAGCTGCCTATCATTTTCTGTACTTCTTTATATGTTTTCCCCTCTTCAATCAACTTTTTAATCAAGGTACGCTGTTCTTCTGAACAATGTCTGGAACTACCCATTTTCCTCAGAATTTCAGAGAGAAATGCACTGTAACCAGCATGTACAACATTTGCTGAATTCCTTCCTAAATAAGGGCAATAATTGCCAATGGTTTTTCAAAGAATAAATGACCTCACTCATTGAACTCCACGCTGCTATTATTTTGAACATGCCCCTTTCAATTAGTGATTGAATTACACAGAATCAGCAGCATGCTGACAGTTGGGTCTGTTGGATTTCTATTACTCTACTACACCTGCTAGTAAATTATTTGCCATGTAGAAATATCATTTCTACCAAAAACAGTGATTGATCAGGTTAGTGATGTCTGACTGCTATTATTTTTAACACAACTGTATATCTTTCCAGGAGGAATATCCTCAACCGGGACAGGTGGCACAGAGATAATTCTGGTGGGATCAGTAATATGCTGGGACTCTTCCATTCTGTCAGCAGAATGAGTCAAAAGAATGAGAGAAGGCATCAGCTTTTATATGCTGTAAGGCTAAATCAAAATGGGCAAAAAATAGTGAGTATCAGTCCTGGTGAGGATTAAGTCACTGAGCTGTCTGGAAATACGTGAAGTTCTTGTGATCGGTGTATAAGACGACAAGGTGACAGGCACCCTGAAGGAGATGACATCACTCCTCCAGAGCGACCTTGATGGCAAGCAGTTCTCTGTCCCTAATAGAGTAGTTCAGTTTTGTTGGGGAGAAGGACTTGGAGAAAAAAACGCAGGTGACCATCTTCCTAGAGGGGTAACACAGAGGTAACGCCTACTCCTGCTCCCACAGAGGATCCATCTACTTCCAAGAAAATTTTTTGTAGACATCTAGATGGTGCAGAATCGAAGTAGAAGAGAAGAAGAGACAAGAATGACGCTTCAGTCCTTGCCTTACCGTTCACCCCTTCTAGGTAAGAGCAGATATGGGGGCAGTAAGGGTAGAAAAGTGAGGAACAAATTGCATTAGTAATTGATGAAATCTAGGAACTGCTATACAGCACACATACCTAAGGGACAAATCCAGTCCAGAACTACAATCGGCTTCTCAGGCTACTTTCACATATGCAAATTCCTTTCCGGTTTTGAGATCCAGGAGAGGATCTCAAAACTGGAGGAAAATACTTCAGTTTTGTCCCCATTCATTGTCAATTGGGGATAAAACTGAACAAACCGGAACGAAGTGCATCAGAATGCATTCCGTTCTGGTTTGTTGCAAGCATGAGTTTTATATCCGGCATGGTAAACTGAACAAGCCGGATCCGGCACCAAAAACCATGTAAGTCAATGGTGTCCAAAAAATATGGATCCGGCGCCAATTGACTTACAATGGTTTTAGTGCGAGATCTGGTTTCTTCATTTTCGATATAATACAACAGAGTTTGTTCTGAACGGATGCAGCTGGTAATATTTTTCGAACAGAAGCATTTTGCTAGGGTTTTGAGATCCCCTGACAGATCTCAAAACCGGACAGCATAAATGTTTATGTGAAAGTAGCCTCAGGGTCCATTTCAAGACCGCAATCAGAAATTATATAGCCCAGGAAGGGTTGGGAGGTCTTTTCAAAAAGACATTTCTTGAACTTAGCATACAATGTACTTTCCTGTAGACACTGTAGAACAGTGAGAACATGTCTCTGATGCAATATCAGGTCAGGAGAGAAAATCAGCATATCGTCTAGG
Source organism: Bufo bufo (assembly GCF_905171765.1). NCBI lineage: Eukaryota > Metazoa > Chordata > Amphibia > Anura > Bufonidae > Bufo > Bufo bufo. Next base: position 160,954,538 of record NC_053397.1, read on the forward strand.
TAGACCACAACACAGACATAAAGCAGATCACGGAAGACATCATTGATGAATTGCTGAAATATAGCAGGAGCAGTACAAAGGCCAAAGGGCATGACAAGATACTCATAGTGACCATCACAGGTGTTAAAAGTGGTCTTCCATTCACCCCCCTCAAGTAAGTCGATCAAGTTGTAAGTCCTTTAGAGATGCAGTTTTGTGAATACCCCCATGCCACAAAGTCTATCAAAGAGTTCAGGGATTAGCTGCAAAGAATATGCATTCTTCACTGTGATTTTATTCAGTCCACTGTAAACAATACCCAACCACAGAGAACCATCCTTCTTCTTGAAAGAAAAAAAGTGGCCCCAGCCATTGAGGAGAATTTACAGATGAATCCCCTGTCAAGGTTTTCTTTAATATAGTCTAACATATCCTGGGTCTCAGGCAAAGGTACTGTAACAGGTATACAAAGTCACGTTGAGGTGTGGTGCCAGGCAGAAGTTGATGGGACAGGCATATTTGCAACTCAGTCCTATTCAAGTAGGGCCGATACTGAGGCAGAGTCTCCACTTGTCAAATAGGTCTTCAAAACTTGCATAAGACAGAGGCAGACCTAGTAGATTCTGTAGAACTTTTTGTACTAGGACAGGCCGAACAGAAGCCAGACCACAAGATTGACATCTGGGACCCCAGTGCAGAATCTGAAAACTGTCGCAGTCAATCACAAGAGTGTGGAGTCAAAGCCATTGCAACCCCAACAGGAGAGGACACGTCTACACAAAATGACCCTTGCTCCCACAGCAGAGACATAGGTTACATCTGTGCTGACACTCCCCCTCGGACGAATTGACTCTGTCCAGTTTCATAGGTTCTCCAGTAGAAACAGGATTAAGGGCTTCTGAAACGAGGGTGTCAGTCTTGTGGCTTTCCTCTCCAGTGCAGACTACCTGAGATGCTCACTGAACTGAATATCAATGCAAGTGACAAGAGTAATCAGGTCATCCAAGATAGCTGGCACATCTCATGATGCCAGTTCATCCTTCATGTGCCCACTCTGTCCCAGAAGGCAGCCACCAGGGCCTTGTTCCAGGATAGCTTGGAGGTGAGGATATGGAACTCTATGACATACTTCCCACAGTTAGATTGCTTAGACAGATTTGCAGCAAACAAGAAGTAGCAGAAGCTGTCTGAACGGGTTCTTCAAAGACCTTGCAAAAAGTTGCTAGAAAGTCACATTGATTATAGATAAGATGGTTGCTCCATTCCCAGAGAGGAGTGCCCCAGTCTAAGGCTTCTCTGGACAGAAGGGACACCAGGAATGCTAATTTAGACCATTCTGGAAACTGATGAGCGAGCAACTCTAAGTGAATGGTACACTGGTTCAGGAACCCATGGCAGGACTTTGGATCCCCCTCAAAACATGGCAGCAGATGCGGGCTTGAACCTCTAGAAGGAGAAGCTGGCTGTGGCGCAAACACTGCAGCTTGAGGAGGTGGAACCGGAAAGTAAGCTTCCAACAAGCAGAGATAGTGTTCAAGTATTGCAGGAGTTGCTCCTAGTGAGCAAGTTGACTAGAGGGATCCATAGCCTGAGCAAACAACAATGAAACGTGTGTGGACAGATTTGCATTATCTAAGTAGATCCCTAGGTGTTCACCCTTTAACACCTATACAGGGATCTGGACTTTGATGTAGGGGAACCACCAGGCCACTACCTCTTGAAGTAGTGTCAGTTCAAGCAACTGCTGACCCACTGGGGTCAAGAGACATCATTTCAGGCACTGAAGGATCAGGCAAAACTATAGTCAGGGACAAGCAGAGGTCAGGGCAGGAAGAGTACATGTAACACAGATCGTATAATAAAAATGTCTTATGATTGTTTAGCTACAGGACGCACATTCATTTATTTATTTGTCCTTCTATGATGTTCTGATTCAGCATCCGAATGGCCTGCATGAAGAAACTCTTCTTCATTCTCTCAGTATTAGCTTTCAAAATGCGGTAATGTTTTCCAGACCGCAGGAGACAAAACAGACCATTATTTGGTTATTTAGGTGTCTGTGGTCTTTCACCACCTTCATGGCCATGGTCAAGCAACTATCAATTTAAGGAGAAAGAGAAATGGGTTATTGGTTGCTCACCTGATCACTGCAATGTATAGGTGCTCTGGTTCTAGACTGATTCACCCAATCAGGAGGGTAGTTAATAACAATAAGGATATATAATGGAGAACCGGCACTCTACATCTATCAAGGTGCTAAAGAAGCAATATACACAGATGATGGTATAAAATATATATTTATTTTTAGAAGGGTAGGTTTGGGGGTGGGGAGTAGGAATAAATATTCTGAAATTATAGAGGTGCTGGGAAAAATGAAGTCCACAAGAAAAAATATTGATATGCAGTATGCGGCAGTGGGAATGCAGATGCACAGTAAAAAATGTTTGTGGAGGGTATGACAATACTGTGATTGTCCAGTGGTGATTACCCCCTTTCAATTGGTAGCTATGTCCATTAGTTGTATAATCCGTTAAAAAATATACCACGTGGACAAGGTAATGTGAGAAGTATAAAATATATAAAAAATAGCAATAAAAAGCAAGGAGTATCCAGTGAAGAATATGCGAAAAAAATATAAAAAATATATATATAAAAATATATGCGAATAAAGTAAATGGTATATCAGTCGGGTGCTGTGCTTCAGTGTGGCGTCCCACACATTTAGTGAAGACTGCGCCCTGACTGTTTTACCTTCTTTGTGGGGTATGGATCTCCTGGCTATTGGAGCAGCCTTACAGCGCTCAGCGGTGTCTGTTTCCCGGTCTTCTCGGCATGCCGCGTGTGTGTGACGTCACTTCTCAGGCGACTCGCGTCTCTGCCGGGTGCAGTGTTGGGATCTTCGCTGATGAAGAAGGCAGCTCAGTCCTTCGAAACGCGTCTGGTGACTCCCCTCTAGAAACCTGCCAAGAATCCCACTTCGGAAGCGCTTCCACACCACCGACCACATTCAAATCCCCTGGATCGAAAACACATTACCAGCGAAGATCCCAACACTGCACCCGGCAGAGACGCGAGTCGCCTGAGAAGTGACGTCACACACACGCGGCACGCCGAGAAGACCGGGAAACAGACACCGCTGAGCGCTGTAAGGCTGCTCCAATAGCCAGGAGATCCATACCCCACAAAGAAGGTAAAACAGTCAGGGCGCAGTCTTCACTAAATGTGTGGGACGCCACACTGAAGCACAGCACCCGACTGATATACCATTTACTTTATTCGCATATATTTTTATATATATATTTTTTATATTTTTTTCGCATATTCTTCACTGGATACTCCTTGCTTTTTATTGCTATTTTTTATATATTTTATACTTCTCACATTACCTTGTCCACGTGGTATATTTTTTAACGGATTATACAACTAATGGACATAGCTACCAATTGAAAGGGGGTAATCACCACTGGACAATCACAGTATTGTCATACCCTCCACAAACATTTTTTACTGTGCATCTGCATTCCCACTGCCGCATACTGCATATCAATATTTTTTCTTGTGGACTTCATTTTTCCCAGCACCTCTATAATTTCAGAATATTTATTCCTACTCCCCACCCCCAAACCTACCCTTCTAAAAATAAATATATATTTTATACCATCATCTGTGTATATTGCTTCTTTAGCACCTTGATAGATGTAGAGTGCCGGTTCTCCATTATATATCCTTATTGTTATTAACTATCAATTTAAATTAGCTGCAGATCAGGAAGGTAAGGGCGGATTATTCGCTTGGCCGAGCGCACCAACCTATGAAGTGCCATCCTGTCCTGTTTTTTGCCAGGCTGTAATGTTTCCTATTGGGATACTCTCGATGACACAGGTGTAGAAGTTCTTTAGTATCCTGAGGGGCAGTCTGAAATGATAAAAACGCTGACGAGACTTCTATACCAAGAAGTTGATATAACTAGCCCAAGATAATTCTTGTATAATATATACACCTAGGTATTTAAAGGGAACCTGTCACCAGGATTTTGTGCATAGAGCTGGGGACATGGGCTGCTAGATGGCCGCTAGCACATCCGCAATATCCAGTCCCCATAGCTCTGTGTGCTTTTATTGTCTAAAAAAACGATTTGATACATATGCAAATTAACCACCTCCCGTCCGCACGTTGACTATAAACGTCTGGGAGGTGGTTCTCTATCTCTGAATAGACCTTTCTGAACGTCCATTCAGAGATTGCAGCTGCACGCTAATCGTGCAGCTGCAGATCGGGTTAACAAAGCCATTTTTGTCACCTTACATCACAAAAAGTGATCAAAAAGGCGTATGTCCCACAAAATGGTACCAATAAAACCGTCACCTCATCCCGCAAAAAATGAGCCCATACATAAGAAAATCATTTTAAAAATAATAAAAAAAAATAGCTCTCAGAACATGGACACATTAAAACATTTTTTTTTGTTTCAAAAATGCTATTATTGTGTAAAACTTAAATAAATAAGAAAAAGTATACATACAGTCAGGTCCATAAATATTGGGACATCAACACAATTCAATTTATTTTTGTCTCTATACACCACCACAATGGATTTGAAATGAAACAAACAAGATGTGCTTTAACTGCAGACTGTCAGCTTTAATTTGAGAGTATTTACATCCAAATCAGGTGAATGGTGTAGGAATTACAACAGTTTACATATGTGCCCCCCACTTGTTAAGGAACCAAAAGTAATGGGACACAATAATAATCATAAATCAAACTTTCACTTTTTAATACTTGGTTGCAAATCCTTCGCAGTCAATTACAGCCTGAAGTCTGGAACGCATAGACATCACCAGACGCTGGGTTTCATCCCTGGTGATGCTCTGACAGGCAGTTATTGTAACTGTCTTCAGTTCCTGCTTGTTCTTGGGGCATTTTCTCTTCAGTTTTGTCTTCAGCAAGTGAAATGCATGCTCAATCGGATTCAGGTCAGGTGATTGACTTGGACATTGCATAGCATTCCACTTCTTTCCCTTAAAAAACTCGTTGGTTGCTTTTGCAGTATGCTTTGGGTCATTGTCCATCTGCGCCATCTGTGAAGCGCCATCCAATGAGTTCTGAAGCATTTGGCTGAATATTTGCAGATAATATTGCCCGAAACACTTCAGAATTCATCTTGCTGCTTTTGTCAGCAGTCACATCATCAATAAATACTAGAGAACCAGTTCCATTGGCAGCCATACATGCCCACGCCATGACACTACCACCACCATGCTTCACCAATGAGGTGGTATGCTTAGGATCATGAGCAGTTCCTTTCCTTCTCCATAGTCTTCTCTTCCCCTCACTCTGGTACAAGTTGATCTTGGTCTCATCTGTCCATAGGATGTTGTTCCAGAACTGTGAAGGCTTTTTTAGATGTCGTTTGGCAAACTCTAATCTGGCCTTCCTGTTTTTGAGGCTCACCAATGGTTTACATCTTGTGGTGAACCCTCTGTATTCACTCTGGTGAAGTCTTCTCTTGATTGTTGACTTTGACACACATACACCTACCTCCTGGAGAGTGTTCTTGATCTGGCCAACTGTTGTGAAGGGTTTTTTCTTCACCAGGGAAATAATTCTTCAGTCATCCACCACAGTTGTTTTCCATGGTCTTCCAGGTCTTGTTGCTGAGCTCACCATTGTGTTCCTTCTTTTTAAGAATGTTCCAAACAGTTGTTTTGGCCATGCCTAATGTTTTTGCTATCTCTCTGATGGGTTTGTTTAGTTTTTTCAACCTAATGATGGCTTGCTTCACTGATAGTGACAGCTCTTTGGATCTCATCTTGAGAGTTGACAGCAACAGATTCCAAATGCAAATAGCACACTTGAAATGAACTCTGGACCTTTTATCTGCTCATTGTAATTGGGATAATGAGGGAATAACACAGACCTGGCCATGGAACAGCTGAAAATCCAATTACTTTTGGTTCCTTAACAAGTGGGAGGCACATATGCAAACTGTTGTAATTCCTACACTGTTCACCTGATTTGGGTGTAAATACCCTCAAATTAAAGCTGACAGTCTGCAGTTAAAGCACATCTTGTTCGTTTCATGTTGATGTCCCAATATTTATGGACCTGACTGTATTAGGTATCGCCACGTCTGTAACCATCTGCTCTATAAAAATGTCACATGACCTAACCCCTCAGGTGAACGCTGTGAAAAATAAATAAATAAAAACTGTGCTAAAACAAACAATTTTTTGGTTACCTTGCCCCATAAAGTGTTATAATGAATGATCAAAAAATCATATGTACCCAAAAATAGTACCGATAAAACTAGCACCTTATCCCCTAGTTTCCAAAATGGGGTAACTTTTTCGGAGTTTCTACTGTAAGGGTGCATCAGGGGGGCTTCAAATGGGACATGGCATCTAAAAACCAGTTCAGCAAAATCTGCCTTCCAAAAACCATGTGGCGCTCCTTTTCTTCTGCGCCCTGCCGTGTGCCCATACAGCAGTTTATGACCACATGTGGGGTGTTTCTGTAAGCCGCGGAATCTGGGCAATAAATATAAAATTTTGTTTGGCTGTTAACCCTCGATGTGTTAAAGAAAAAATTAGATTAAAATGGAAAATCTGCCCAAAAAGTTAAATTTTAAAAATTAGATCTCCATTTCCCTTTAATTCTTGTGGAACGCCTAAAAGGTTAACAAAGTTTGTAAAATCGGTTTTAAGTAATTTGAGAGGTGTAGTTTCTACAATGGGGTCATTTATGGGGGTTTCCACTATGTAAGCCCCACAAAGTGACTTCAGACTTAAACTGGTCCTTAAAAAGTGGGTTATGGCAATTTTAAGAATTGCTTCTAAGCCTTCTAACATCCTAAAAAATAAAATGACATTTCCAAAATGATGCCAACATAAAGTAGACATATGGGGAATGTTAAGTAATAAATATTTTATGAGATATCACTTTCTGTTTTGAAAACAGAGAAATAAAAATTTCGAAAATCGTGCATTTTTAAAAATTTGGGGTAAATTTGGAAATTTTCATGAATTAAGGTGAAATATATTGACTCAAATTTATGACTATCATGAAGCACAATGTGTCACGAGAAAGCAATCTCTGAATGGCTTGGATAAGTAAAAGCGTTCCAAAGTTATTACCACATAAAGTGAGATATGTCAGATTTGCTAAATTAGGCCTGGTCAGGAAGGGGGCAAATGGCCCGGATGTGAAGTGGTTAACCTAAGATGAGTCCTGTCCTTTAGAGTCCAGCTCGCGCATCGCAAGATTACGGCGCTCTAGCTTTCTGACGTCGGCAGGGCCGGCGCTTCCATAGAGGCAAGGGGGGCAATTGTCCCCGGGCCCCCGAATCCTTAGGGGCCGCCCTGTGCCGGCCCACAACTAACTATAGGCAGGACAGTCAGTCAGTGTCAAACGGAGATGAGCGCTTCCATTGTGGAAGCGCTCATCTCCAGTCATCTGTATCGCCATCCTCAGGACAGCGATACAGATTACTGTGCTGAGGCAGGGGAGGGAGAGGTGTGTCCCTTCCCCTTCCTCTGATAGGCTGCAGGCACTAGGCCGACAGCCTACCAGAGGCCGGCGCAGGCAGCGCGAGGACGACATCGCGCCGCCTGAGCCTTACAGCGCGGGACACAGGCTGGAAGAGGCCTGCATCGCATTGCTGCCAAGGAGGTAAGTATAAGTGTTTTTTTTTGTCAATACTGGTGGCTACTGGCACATGTTGATGGGGGGGCCTATGGCTACTGGGACATGATGGGGGGGGGGGGGCTCTGGCTACTGGGACATGATAGGGGGGGCCCTGGCTACTGGGACATGATAGGGGGGGCCCTGGCTACTGGGACATGATGGGGGGGCCCTATGGCTACTGGCACATGATGGGGGGCCCTATGGCTACTGGCACATGATGGGGGGCCCTATGGCTACTGGCACATAATGGGGGGGCCTATGGCTACTGGCACATGTTAATGGGGGGGCTCAGGCTACTGGCACATGATGGGGGGGCTCTGGCTACTGGCACATGATATAGGGGGGCTCTGGCTACTGGCACATGATGGGGGGGGCTATGGCTACTGGCACATGATGGGGGGGCCCTATGGCTACTGGCACATAATGGGGAGGGGGGCTCTGGCTACTGGGACATGATAGGGGGGCCCTGGCTACTGGGACATGATAGGGGGGCCCTATGGCTACTGGCACATGATGGGGGGCCCTATGGCTACTGGCACATGATGGGGGGGCCCTATGGCTACTGGCACATGATGGGGGGGCCCTATGGCTACTGGCACATGATGGGGGGGGCTATGGCTACTAGCACATGTTGATGGGGGGCTCAGGCTACTGGCACATGATGGGGGGGGCCCTATGGCTACTGGCACATGATGGGGGGGCTATGGCTACTAGCACATGTTGATGGGGGGCTCAGGCTACTGGCACATGATGGGGGGGCTCTGGCTACTGGCACATGATATAGGGGGGCTCTGGCTACTGGCACATGATATAGGGGGGCTCTGGCTACTGGCACATGATATGGGGGGCTCTTGTTACTGACACATGATGGTGGGGGGGCTCTTATTACTGGCACATGATTGGAGGGCATCTATGAGGGCACATTTTACTGGCACATTATTGGGGGACATCTATGGGGGCACTTATTACCGGCACATTGGAGGCACTTATTACTAGCACATTATAGGTGGGCACTATAGGGGCATTTACTGAGGCCACAAAGAACGGTTATTTTATATGGGGGCTCTGTGTAGGGGCAGTTTATACTGGAACACATTATGGTGGGTACTATGCGGAAGGTGGGAGAGGAGTACTATGGGGTCATCTACGGGGGCACTGAGAAGGGGTATTTTATACTTACAAATTATGGGGGACACTGAGGGCATCTACTGGGGCACTATATATGGGGCATTTTATACTGGTACATTATGGGGGGCACTAGGAGGGAGGGGGGGAGAGGAGCACTATAGGGGCATTTACTGGGGGCACTATATAGGGGTATTTTATACTGGCACATTATGGGAGCACTATGGGGACATTAGCTCAACTGGGGGCATTACAAGGGGGTATTTTTTGCACTGTCACATTATAAGGAGAATTATTTCTACTGGGGGGGGGGGAATTATGGTGGGCTTTATTACTCCCCCATGGTATGACCCCCCTAGTAGCAGCACCAGCCTCTCCCTGCTCTGCTATCCCTCTGCCCCTTCTCCAAATCCTTATTATGAAATCTTTCTCATTAGGATAAAACACAACATCAGCTCCGCCGAGCCCCCAGCCAAGTGTTGAAGTGGCCTCCGAGATCCCCAAGGGCCAAGCCAAGTAATTGTAAGTTTTCATATTAAATATGTTTGTTATACACATATAGCATACACCGTGCCCCACAATATACAGTTTCTTCTGTAAAAGTCATTAAGTGTCATGAGGATGGGGGGGCCTTATCGTTTTTCGCCCCAGGGCTCCTTCACACCGGACTCATCTCAGGTTACTTTGCATATGTATCAAATCTGTTTTTTTACACAATGAAAGCTCACAGAGCTATGGGGACTGGGTATTGCGGATGGGCTAGTGGCCATCTAGCAATCCATGTCCTCAACTCTATTCACAAAATCCAGGTGACAGGTTCCCTTTAAAACTGGCCCCACGCTCCCCATTAATCCCGACAGGGTGATAGATCCTTTTCCGCTTCTTTCTGAAATTCACAAACCACCTCCTTTGTTTTTCTGACATTCAGACTGAGATGGTTACCTCGGCACCAGGTTACCAAGTGATTGATCCCCTCTAGTTAGGCCGCCTCGTGCATGTTAGAACACCCTACAGGCAGAGAGAGGCATTGCAAGGAGGAAGAAGGCCTCAGACTGCGTGGAAAGAGTATGGCTATTCCAACAGCTGGGACTGCTGGGCATGAAGTTGAAGATTCCAATGGGACCGTGCTACTAGAGCCCTGCTGCTCTGAAGCAGGTGAGCAAGTTGGCGGATGTGCCTACCTGCAGGAGAGGAGTGGCGGTGGACCTTGACCCTCACCATAACACTTCCATGCATCTCCCTCACGAATCCTGATAAGAATAAGGGCTCCCATAAGATAAATTTCAGAGATGATGATTTGATTTTGGAGTACATCATGTAATTATGGCATTAGAGGTAGAGGATAGCAGTTATGTATGGTGATTCTATTAAGTCATCTGTAGTCAATACAAGGACAAAAATTTCCACCTTACTTGTCCAAAAGAAATGTTCCCAGCAGGGAACTTGGTTGGATGAATAAATCCCTTCTCCAGGTTCTACTTGATATACTGCTCCATCGCTCTGATCTCAGGAGCAGTCAAGAAGTAAATCTTCCCCTTTGGAGTCTTAGAACTGGGAATTAAGTCAAAGGAACGGTCTTCTCTGTTTGCCTGCTCGCCACACCAATTGCAGTGGTGAGCCGGTGTAATTACAAGTATGGCGTCCCCATTCACTTCTATGGGTCTGTTCAAGTGAATACTACAGAGCTGTCTCATAGAAGTGCATGGGGATGCTATACTTGTAACAACACCTGCTCACCATTATAGTCAATGGGGCTGGAGCGGACTTCCGCCAGCACGGTGGACTTGCGGTAGCATGGATCCGGCACGCTGTTCCCCTGCCGGAAAAGGCTTCCGCAAGTATGAAAGTAGCCTTACACATACAAATTATGCTGCAGCCAGGGGCGTAGCTATAGGGGGTGAGGAGGTAGCAGTCGCTACCGGACCCAGGAGCCTGAGGGGGCCCAAAGACCCTTGTGCCACATAAGAAGACACCGGTATTAAAGAAAAACACCAGTATTATAGAAAGTGCATGCTGGTCAAGTTATAGCTCTGGCTGGAGGGAAGGGGCTAGGTCAAGAATTTGGCATGGGGGGGTTGGGGGGTGGTCTACTGTTTAAATTTTTTGCTGCAGGCAGCATGAAGGCTATGTGCTTCCCTAGCCACAAAACACTGAGGGAAGGGGGGGACCAAGCTGAACCCTTGGACCAGGGCCCATGAACCTTTAGCTACGCCCCTGGCTGCAGTCGAAACAGAATAAGCAATAATGTACTCAGTACATGCAGCTTGAATACAGTGGCACTCAAGCATGCACACTGCAACTCAATTCAAAGTTCATGGAACTGCTGAAGATTGACAAGTACAGTACTCGGCTATCTCTGGTATTCCCAAAGTGTCAGTCAGTGTCAGTACGCATACCTGGCTTCATTCAAACGTGGGACATGGGACACCCATTCTTGTGATTAGTGGGGGTCCCAGCTGTTGGGCACCCACCAGAATTTGTCCTTTAGAAAAGGTGTATGTATATTTATATTAGTAAAGATAAAATGCCCGAATGCTTTTCTAAAGATAGAACATGAAGGCTAGGGAAATTTGAGGAAAGGCTGGTGACTATCTGGAATTACAGTTAGTAATTGTAGACGCAGGAGAGACTGTGAGAAAGAAGATTCGCTTGTCTGACAAAACAAAGACTGGACATTTTGGCCTCAATTCTAAGCATCATGTCTGGAGGAAACCAGGCTCTGCCAAATACCATCCCTACAGTGAAGCATAGTGGTGGCACCATGCTGTGGGTGTGATTTTGAGCATCTGGGACAGGGAGACCGCTGAGAGAGAAAGCTTAATCGAGCAACATACTGAAATATTCTAAACAAAAACCTGATCCAGAGTGCTCTGGACCTCAGACTGGGCAGAAGGTTCACCTTCCAAAGAGAAAATGACCCTAAGCATACAAGCAATACAACACAGGAGGAAGTGGCTTAGAGACAACTCTGTTAATGTCCTTGAGTGACCCAGCTAGTACCCTGACTTGAACCCAATAGAATATCTCTGGAGAGATCTGACAATGGCTGTCCACTGATGGCCCCCTCCACCCTGACACAGCTTGATAGGATCTGCAGAAAATCCACAAATCCAGGTGCGCAAACCTTGTGGCATCGTGCCCAAAAAGACTGGAGGCTGTGAATAAAGGGTCTGAATACTTATGTTAATGCAAGATTTTAGTTTTTCCTTTTCAATAAATTAGCAATAATTGCTAATATTCTTTTTTCACTTTGTCATCATGCGATATTGGGTGCGGAATGATGGGGTCAAATGTGAACTTTTTAACTTTAACACAAGGCTGCAATGTAAAAAAAATGTGAAAAAAAGAAAGGGTCTGAAGACTTTCCGAATGCGCTGTAATGTATAGTGCCTTAGACCTCTCCACTCTGTTAATAAGAAGCCAAGAATAATTATATCAGAATAGGAAGTCATGTTTCCTTGTTACTGGTGGTGACATTGTTTTGGGCACTTGGATTAGTAGAACTACAGGTAACAGCACTCCGCTAGTCAATTGCACAAAGATATAAGCAAACACTGAAAAAATAACTGCTTGGTGGCCATACTTACTGCAAATGCAGCTAGAAGCTCTTTGCAAATATAATTGATCAAAAATATTTCGGGCCCATCTACCGGTCGTCAAGGTCGCTTCTAATCAGATGGGTCCTACTCTGACATGCCTCTCCTGGGCTTACAGCCTACAATCTGGGCAAAGTAGTACCAAGCTGCATCCTACGCATGCCTCTCCCAGGCTGTGAGCCTGCAGTATGGGCTGGGTAGAATGCAGCTGTACAAGCTATCTGATTTAAAAGCACATGGTAAATGGGCTGGTGGTGCACGGTTCAATCTCACCACCATTGTTTTGGGCAAGGAGAGCGAATGCAAAAATGTTCAGTGTCCAATAAATCATCAGGTCCAGACTTTTACAGATAAAACTGGTTATGTGCAATAATATGAAATCATCTAAACTCCTGCCATGTGACTGTGAATTTGGGAATTTTTATGATGTTTTTGATGTAAATAACATGAAGTATTGCTGATAATTTCCGCTATTCCATGGAGACACTATGTCTTCTTGGAAGGAATAGGGCAGAGGGTTGCAGATCACACAGTCACTGTGATACAGCAGCTTTGTGATAAGTCCGGCCCTCGGTCTGTGGGTGTCTTATGCTGTTTACTAGTGAAAGAGGAAGTAACTTTTACATAAAAAATTGAAGTGAAAGAGCCCATTCTCAAAAGCACCTCTTCCAGTCTATACGTGTAAATAAGCAACGGGATTAGGAGACGTTATTATTAGACACTAAGAAGCATGATTAAAATAATGTAGGTCAGGTCCCAGGTTTTAAGTGGTATTGTGGTATTAGTGTTTTTTTCAAAGTCAAGTTTAAAAAAATTAAATCAACCATTAAGTTGGTTGCAATATTGTGGACAATACTTACAAAACCAGTATACCAGTAGGAGGTTTTAGATGTAGCAATAAAAGCAGGCAGTATGACGCTATGGGGAATTGACAGGAATATGTGAAGTCAGTTTACTTAACTCTACATTACTGTAATTTGCTTTAAATTTACCAAACGTCACACTGTGTTTGATAAATTTCATGCATCTCTGAACATAATTTTATCGAGAGATGTTACTCCAGTTTTTGCATATCTACTCCTACTGGACTAAGATTGTGACATTGATAAAACTGGTGTGCACCTAATGAACTTAACTAGCCATGCTCATGTCACACTCGTGTGTGGGAGGAAAACACCACACCGAGCATAGGAGGGAAAGGGGATACCAGAATAAGGCCTGGAAACTAGGGAAGGAAGATGGACACCTCCTAGAGAAAACCCTAATTCCAGTCCTGACAGACTACCAGTATGAACAGGCCCCAAAGGTAGGCAAGTTCATACACCGGATACCTAAAATCCTATCTCACCTTATAGGACCATGGAACTAATGTCAGGACTGAGTCTACCTGTTCCTCCAAAGGGAAGGACGAATAGGAGTCTCCCTCAGGCCTGATGACAAACTGGCAAAGGCAACACAGACATATAATAAACAAAATACAAAAGGGAAAGGAAACACTTATCTTCAATGAAGCTTTGGCATCACCAGGAACTCAGCCAAGAACCAAACACAAGCTAAGGCTACTTTCACACTTGCGTTTTGGCTTTCTGTTTGTGAGATCCGTTCAGGGCTCTCACAAGCGGTCCAAAACGGATCAGTTTTGCCCTAATGCATTCTGAATGGAAAAGGATCAGCTCAGAATGCCTCTGTTCCGTCGCCATTCCGCTTTGGAGGCGGGCACCAAAACACTGCTTGACGAAACTGAGCCAAATGGATCCGTTCTGACACACAATGTAAGTCAATGTTTTCTATGACACAATCTGGCACAATAGAAAACGTCTTGACTATGTTAAAGATAATACAAACAGATCCGTTCTGAACGGATGCAGATGTTTGTATTATCTGAACGGATCCGTCTGTGCAGATCCATGACGGATCCGCACCAAACGCAAGTGTGAAAGTAGCCTAACCACAAGTCCAACAAAAGCTATAAACCGCATAGCACAGTGGGAGAAACAACAATAAATAGAGAAGGTAAAATTACCACAATAGCCACACCTAGGGGAAAGAAGGTGTGGCAAGCACCAGAAACAACACAGACGTCATTTGATCCAAAAGGAAAAACATGTCAGATCAAACCACGTGTTGCCAGTCTCACAGATCTTCCTGACACCTCAATACCAACAGTCTAGGACTCTAGCGCCACCTCAGCAGTCGGGCACTACCAGGCAAAGACAAATGCACATTTTCTGACTCTCCTCCCACCCCTCCAAGATTTTTTTGAGGCTGACTGCATGGATATACATCGATAAAATGCCCTTTCTGTCCGCAGAAAAAACACACTCCCTTCCTACGACCAGAATGCTTAAAAGTGGATCTGGGAGTAGCTCCCCTAACTGCATGGGTTCCTCCCCAGACATAAACCCAGGAGTATCTTCACCCAAAGTGTCAGAGGAAGACGATACGTTATGTGATGGTACATCCTGAGAGTGCCCCTAGATCTCTCTCTCTCTCAGGCGTCTATCAATGCGCACTGCAAGAGACATAGCGGCTTCCAGAGACTCAGGATTCTCATGAAAGGTAAAAGCGTCCTTCAGCCTCTCTGATAAACCCTGACAAAACTGACTACGGAGAGCAGGATCGTTCCACACAGTATCCGTAGCCCACCTCCTAAACTCAGAGCAATAGTTCTCAGCAGGACGCTCTCCCTGACGAAGGCCACGTAGCTTGGTCTTGGCCAGGGAGGTCCGATCCGGGTCATCATAGATGAGACCCACAGCTTTGAAAAATTCATCCACTGACCAGAGAGACTGCTATTCGGTCGGCAGAGAAAAAGCCCATGACTGCGCGCCCCCCTTAAGCAACTAAATAACCACATCAACTCTCCTAATCTCATCCCTAGATGAGTGTGGACCGTCATAGCCTAAAATACAATTTGCACGCCTCCCTAAACAAAATAAAATTATCACTTTCCCCAGAGAATCTGTCCAGGAGGGCAACTTTAGGCTTGAGACAGGCCTGGTAACCACCACCACTAGGACCAGCAGCCTGTTTTTTTCTGGATCTGCGAGACGGTCGTGTGGAGGTCAGCTACCTCCAAAGACAGCCCCTGCAGCTGTCCGGCCAGTGCAGCAATAGGATCCATGGCTGTAGTAAAACAAGCAAAAATGAACCTCAGCCATGTTAGCCCCCCCCCCCCCAATTTTTGAACAAAACATATGCAGTTGGTTAGACCTTTGTTAGATCAGGTTAGATCAATTGTTTGCGTTAGATCTCACACAGAAGTAGAAATATTAACAGTTATTTGCAGGGGGGGCTAACCCGTCAGCCCCCCTTATCAAAAAATTTACCAAACAATTAGCTATTTTGGAAGATATTTGTTAGATACGGTATGATCAACTAGTTGTTTTGTTAGATCTCACTTAATTACAGAATTATTAAGTGATTAATGAGGGGGGCTAGCCCCCCCACATGCAATTTTCAGGTCAAATTTGATTCAGACTAATAGGCCTTCGTTAGATCAGGTAAGATCAAGTGGTTTGCCTCAGCCTGGCCCCAGACTTCAACACACTGTGTGTGTTCTGAATTCTGGGGCCTCACACCCATCTACTACATTATCTGTAGTGTTACGTAGGACTGCAGGTGATATCTACTACAATATTTGTAAAAAAAAGTGGCGTGGTCACAGGTTGGGGGAGGGAAGGGCGCAATACTTGGCTTGCCCCGGGTGCTGGCTACCGACGCTACGCCACTGCCTAGAATCATATAATAAACAAAATACAAAACGGAAAGGAAACACTTATCTTCAATGAAGCTTTGGTAGCATCAGGAACCAAACACAAGCTAACCACAAGTCCAACAGAAGCTATAAACCGCATAGCATAGTGGGAGAAACAATAGAGAGGGTAAAATGACCACAATAGACACACCTGGGGAAAGAAGGTGTGGCAAGCACCAGGAACAACACAGACGTCATTTGATCCAAAAGGAAAACATGTCAGATCAAACCACGTGTTGCCAGTCTCACAGATCTCCTGGCACCTGTCGGGGGAACGTCCGTATGTCTCAGTACGTCCGTGACAGCTCACTTACCAAGCACGTTTTCAAATATGTCAAAAGTGACGTAAAACTTCTACAAAAAATAAAACATATAGTCAGGAGCGTAGCTAGAAATGACTGGGCCCCATAGCAATTTTTTTTACTTCCTGACGTGTCATCATTAAACGTTGCCTTTAAAGGAAAGGGGAAAGCTTTAAGATTTAATCTAAACACACAATACTACCCATCTGTTCTTTTATACTTACTTAAAGAGGACCTTTCACTAGAATAAAACATCTAAACTAACTATACAGACATGGAGAGCGGCACCCAGGGATCTCCCTGCACTTACTGTTATACCTGGGCGCCGCTCCGTTCTCCCGTTATAGCCTCCGGTATCTTCATAGTTAGGCTCCACCCAGGGTAACCTGCCGGCGTCTCATTCTCCCATGCTGTAGCGCTGGCCAATCACAGCGCTCAGCTCATAGCCTGAGAGGCTTTTTTTCCTCTCAGGCTATGAGCTGAGCGCTGCGATTGGCCAGCGCTACAGCCTGGGAGAAGGAGACCCGGGCAGGTTCCCCTGGGTGGAGCCTAACTATGAAGATACCAGAGGCTATAACGGGAGAACGGAGCGGCGCCCAGGTATAACAGTAAGTGCAGGGAGATCCCTGGGTGCCGCTCTCCATGTCTGTATAGTTAGTTTCGATGTTTTATTCTAGTGAAAGGTCCTCTTTAAAACTGTATTCAAATATCCGTGTATAATACCATGACCAGGGGTGGACACTGTCAGCAGAGGGCCCCTGTGCAATGAATGTGCCTGGGCCCCCCAACCACACATATAGAAATAAACATAGGCCATAGGTAAAGATTAATACAATGAGGTGTGGCAGCAGAAGGGACCCCAATTTGTCATCTTCCCCCAATCCTACAGGGAGAGGAAGGGGTGATCAGTCGCATCAAAGATAGGGGAAACCCTTCAGATACTGTAGTGCGTATTAATGTCCTCTTAATGCTCCTACATAGTAATTTTTGCCCCTTTGTGCCAGCACACAGTACCGTAGTAATATCCACTATTGTGCCCCCTTCACAGTATCTATGGACAGATATGTACCCCCTCTCAGTAGTTATGCCAGATATCTGCCCCCTCACAGTAATTATGCCCAGATATGTTCCCCTCACAGTAGTTATGCCCAGATACGTGCCCACCACAGTAGTTATGCCAGATTATTTGCCCATCACAGTAGTTATGCTAGATTATGTGTCCTTCACAGTAGTTATGCCAGATATGTGCCCCCTCACAGTAGTTATGCCAGATTATGTGCCCCCTCAAAGTAATTGTGACAGATTATGTGCCCCCTCACAGTATTTATGCCCGGATATGTGCCAACTTCACAGTAGTTATGCCAGATATTTATCCCCCCTCACAGTAGTTATGCCAGATTATGTGCCCCCTAACAGTAGTTATGGCCAGATATGTGCCCCCTAACAGTAGTTATGGCCAGATATGTGCCCCTTACAGTAGTTATGGCCAGATATATGCCCCCTCACAGTAGTTATGGCCAGATATGTGCCCCCTCACAGTAGTTATGGCAGATATGTGCCCCCTCACAGTAGTTATGGCCATATATGTGCCCCCTTACAGTAGTTATGGCCAGATATGTGCCCCCCTCACAGTAGTTATGTCCAGATATGTGCCCCCTCACAGTAGTTATGTCCAGATATGTGCCTCCTTTACAGTAGCTATGCCCAGATATTGTCCCCCCTTCACAGTAGTTATGTCCAGATATGTGCCCCTCACAGTAGTAATGTCCAAATATGTGCCCCCCTCACAGTAGTAATGTCCAAATATGTGCCCCCCTCACAGTAGTTATGTCCAGATATGTGCCTCCTCACAGTAGTTATGGCAGATTATGTGCCCCTTCACAGTAGCTATGCCCAGATATTACCCCCCCTCAGAGTAGTTATGTCCAGATATGTGCCCCCTCACAGTAGTTATGTCCAGATATGTGCCCCCTCACAGTAGTTATGTCCAGATATGTGCCTCCTTTACAGTAGCTATGGCCAGATATACGCCCCCACACATTAGCTATGGCCAGATATTGTCCCCCCTTCACAGTAGTTATGGCCAGATATGTGCCCCTCACAGTAGTTATTGCCAGACATATGCCTCCTCACACAGACCTATTGAAATGAACGGGTCAGGATTCAGTCTGGATGATATGCATTTACACTGGCGCTGGATGTGCTGAAGTTATGGAGAGGCCGGCGCCTCTTCATAACATCAGCAGAACCACTTCCAGTTTAGGGGTTATTAAGACCGGTGTCTGAAACACCGGTCTTAATAAATGGCCCACTGCATGTCTGGGCAACACTTTTAACCCATTTACACGACACGGACCATATGTATTTTATGATCTGCAAATTACGGATGACGCCCATGTGCCATCTGCATTTTTTTGCAGACCTATTACCTAGCCTGCATGTTGCGGACCAGTATAGGACATGTCACATTTTCTATCCTTTGCGGAACAGACATACGGATGCGGAAAGCTAATGACTTCCATGTGCTTTCTGCATCTGTATGTCCGTTCTGCGCAAGATGGAAAATGTTACGTGTCCTATATTTCTCTACAAAATGCTGACTGCAGATCCATTTAAGTTAATGGGTTTGCAAAAATATACAGATCGCATATGGACGCATAAGTTGCTGCAGGCCTCACACATTAAGCACCAGAAGCGCTAGGAGAGGACCGCATGTGGGAGGGGCTACCACCAGGAGGCGGCGCTACTGACATTACCATACGAAGGCGGAGCTACGACACAGTGAAGTGGCTCAGCACAGGCCTGGCTGACGCTGCCCACCACACAGCAGGACTGAGCTATATAGAGGATGGGGGGGCGATCGCAGATGAAGCTCAGGATGTGCTTCCCTGGCCCTGCTCCTTAGAGCTGCGGACGCAGTACATCCCGAGATTGAAGTCAGATAGTAAGGTGGGCCCCTTCTACATGCGGGATGGTGTGATGGTGAAGCCGGGAGCATGCAGCTCTCTGCTTCACCATTACAATCAGCTGTCTGTGCGTCCTGTATATGCATAGACAGCTTAATTGGAGGGCCCCCTCCCACGCTGGGCCCCTGTGCAGCTGAACCGGCTGCACAGGTGGTATGTCCGCCCCTGACCATGACATATAATAGCATCATATACTATATAACCCCCTGATGTCACAGATATCCCCTCTTCCCCAGATATAATGGTCCAGACCTCCAGGGTCCTTCTCCCCTCTCCTCCCCAGATATAATGGTCCAGACCTCCAGGGTCCTTCTCCCCTCTCCTCCCCAGATATAATGGTCCAGACATCAAGTGTCCTGGTGCCCCTCCTGCCTATATAATGGTCAAGACGTCCAGGATCCTGCTTCCCCTTACTCCCCATATATAATGGTCCAGAACTCCAAGGTCCTGCTCCTCCTTTCTCCCTAAATATAGTGGTCCAGACCTCCAGTGTCCTGCTCCCCCCTCCTCCCTATATAATGGTACAGACCTCCAGGGTCCTGCTTCTCCCTCCTCCCTAAATATAATGGTCCAGACCTCCAGTGTCCTGTTCCCCCCCTATATAATGGTCCAGACTCCAGGGTCCTGCTCCCCCTTCTCCTTAAATATAATGGTCCAGACCTCCAGGGTCCTGCTCCCCCCTCCTCCCCAGGTAAAATGGTCCAGACCTCCAGAGTCCTGCTCCCCCCCTCAATATAATGGTCCAGACCTTGAAGATCCTGCGGCTCCCCCTCTATAAATTGGTCCAGACCTCCAGGGTCCTGCTCCCCCCAAATATAATGGTCCAGGACTCCAGAGTAAGTTTTACCAGTCCCAGAGTCAGCCAGCCCTCACCTCACAGCCACTTGAACGTCTGCGCGCCCACACTCCAGCAGCGCTGCCAGGCCCAGCAGCACGCAGCTTCGCTGTATGCTCCACCTCCTCCACTTCCGGCCAGTAGGACTGCTGCCCAGACTGGGAGCGGGACCACTCCCTCTCCTCACTGTAGGTACGCCTCTCTGCCTCCGGCCACCCCCTATCGCACCGCTCACAGCCTGCAGGCCCTGCAGATAGCGCTTTCTCTGTCTGTTCTGGAGGGGCCTGCAACCCCTGTAGCTACGCCACAAGAATTGAAAAAAATAATCCTCAGCCGGCGGCCCGGGCTCCCAGTGGCGTAGGGCCCCATAGCCATTGCTATGGCTGCTATAGCGATCCCTACGCCCATGCATATAGTAGGGTTCTTTATCATGTCATTTGTGTCAGAATTTTGATGCATAGCATCTTTATGAAAAAATTTACAACTACAGTATTTGTGCAAAGATGCTCTGCATCAAAATGTTACTTTTTTCCCTCCAAAATTTTGGCAAAAATGACATGATAAATGAACCCCTATAGATTTTATTATTTTTTAGAAACTACTGAAGGGTAGGGACTGCATTCCCTAGTAAAAGGGTGTGGGCCCATCTCACACATTGGTGGCATATTGCTAGGTGGGACCTACACCTATCTCTAGAACAGGGCCCGCAAAGTGATGTAGAGCGGACCACGAATGCGTGGGCGCCCTTCATTTATTTCAATGTGAGTGCAGTAAATAGTAAATATGCCACCAATGTCTGAGATGGGCCATCCCCTTAAAGAGCTCATGCACACAATGCAAAAAAAAAAAAGAACTACACCTCCAAAGAATGAAGTAATCATGGTTTATATGCAAAAGCAAACAAACAGAACATGCAGCAGCACACTGCTTTTAAAGGGGTTGTCCAGGTTTTTACAATTGATCACACCAACACAATGAATGGAGCTTTGTATTTTTGGCAACAACTTCCGGCGCCAGATCTACCCCCAAACAACTAATCAGCAGAATTGATTAATGTTGAGCCCACGCCAATTAAATATGGATGGCCTATCCTGATAGTCCATCCACAGTATAATCCTGTGCAACCCCTTTAAGTACATCCGGTGCAGGTCTAGACTAGTGTTGAGCGCGAATATTCGAATCGCGAATTTAATCGTGAATATCGGCACTTCGAGAATTTGCGAATATTTAGAATATAGCGCTATATATTCGTAAATTTGAATATTCTTATTTTTTTTTCACAGTACACATGATCCCTCCCGGCTTCTAGCTTGTGGGCCAATGAGAAGGCTGCAAGAGCTTTGCAACTTCCCTAGCAACCAAAAGGAAAGTTGCCTACCCCTTACTATATAAGAGAAACTTCCCACAGCCATTTTGTGCTGTTTCATGCAGTTGTGTGAGAGAGAGGAGTGTGATCTTTGTGCTGTGCTGAATTCCTGTGACTTCTGATACCTCATATATACACTCACCTAAAGAATTATTAGGAACACCTGTTCTATTTCTCATTAATGCAATTATCTAGTCAACCAATCACATGGCAGTTGCTTCAATGCATTTAGGGGTGTGGTCCTGGTCAAGACAATCTCCTGAACTCCAAACTGAATGCCAGAATGGGAAAGAAAGGTGATTTAAGCAATTCTGAGCGTGGCATGGTTGTTGGTGCCAGACGGGCCGGTCTGAGTATTTCACAATCTGCTCAGTTACTGGGATTTTCACGCACAACCATTTCTAGGGTTTACAAAGAATGGTGTGAAAAGGGAAAAACATCCAGTATGCGGCAGTCCTGTGGGCAAAAATGCCTTGTGGATGCTAGAGGTCAGAGGAGAATGGGCCGACTGATTCAAGCTGATAGAAGAGCAACGTTGACTGAAATAACCACTCGTTACAACCGAGGTATGCAGCAAAGCATTTGTGAAGCCACAACACGCACAACCTTGAGGCGGATGGGCTACAACAGCAGAAGACCCCACCGGGTACCACTCATCTCCACTACAAATAGGAAAAAGAGTCTACAATTTGCACAAGCTCACCAAAATTGGACTGTTGAAGACTGGAAAAATGTTGCCTGGTCTGATGAGTCTCGATTTCTGTTGAGACATTCAAATGGTAGAGTCTGAATTTGGCGTAAACAGAATGAGAACATGTATCCATCCTCTGATGGCTACTTCCAGCAGGGTAATGCACCATGTCACAAAGCTCAAATCATTTCAAATTGGTTTCTTGAACATGACAATGAGTTCACTGTACTAAAATGGCCCCCATTAGAGCATCTTTGGGATGTGGTGGAACGGGAGCTTCGTGCCCTGGATGTGCATCCCTCAAATCTCCATCAACGGCAAGATGCTATCCTATCAATATGGGCCAACATTTCTAAAGAATGCTATCAGCACCTTGTTGAATCAATGCCACGTAGAATTAAGGCAGTTCTGAAGGCAAAAGGGGGTCCAACACCGTATTAGTATGGTGTTCCTAATAATTCTTTAGGTGAGTGTATAATCCAGATAGTGTTAGATAGTGTAGGTTACGCTGGGTTCACACATGAGCGTACCGAAGGAGCGCTCTGTATGCGCGATTTTATCGGGCGTACAGACGCGGCTCCGGCAACTAGCAAACGCCCATTGTCGCGCGTTCCCGGAAGTCTATGTACCGGAACGCGCGACCATACGCCCCAAAGAAGCTCCTGCACTTCTTGGGGCGTAGGGCGTTTTACCCATAGGGGATCATTGGTTCTTGCCTGTTGAGCGTTTTACAGCGCGTAGAAAGTTTTAGAAACGCGCTGCAAAACGCTCAGGTGTGAACCCAGCCTTAGTGAGTGAATAGTGTAGCTGATAGGTTCCAGTGTAGAGGGTTAGGAATAGAAAAAAAACTTCCAGCTCCTTTTCCTTAAAAACCAATGCTTTATTCTTTCACATATTCAATTAAAATCCATGTGTACAAACTGAGAAACTGTAGCACAATGTGACGTGTTTTGGGCCACTTGACTATGGGCCCTTCATCCAGACATCAGTGTAGGGTTAGGTACATTAGTTAGGTAGCTCATATACATAATCAGGGGTGTTGCTATAGTCTCAAAAGATTTGGGAGCCCAGGCCCCAATGCATATGGCCCCAGTCAACGCCCCCTGCCCGCACTAGCACTAAAGACATTTTACTTGCTTTACCTGCTGCATAGACACTATCAAACATACAGGAGTATACAGTAGCACATACCTCTCACATCCAGAGCCTCCCAAGTGGCGTTTCTACTGATCTTCTCTGTTATCATCTTCTACATTAGGTCAGGACAACTTCTCTCGGCCAGCCCTTGTCTCTGCAGAGTGTGACACACAGATATCTTAGCTTCCTCACATTTCTATCATCACCCCCAACAACCTGGAGTCCCTACAGTGTTATCCTGCTGCTCATTGTGCCCCCCAATTCCCCCAAATACTACCCTGAAGAAAAATTACTGCCATACAAATAGTCCCCGCATAGTAATAGCGCTCCTCCAAGTCCCACCAACAGTAATTCCCTTCTAGAATGCCCTCATTAGTAATACTGCCCCCTACAGTGTCCCCAATCGTGATAATGCTCCCCAAGAGTGCCCCCATTAGTAGAAGAGCCCTCCAGTATTAATAATGCCCTCACACAGCCCCCAGTAGAAATAAGATCCCCCATTGTTCCCCCGTTGTAATAAAGCTCTCTACAGCCCCCGATGTATAAACACTCCTATAGAGCCCCCTGTAGTAATCAGGACCCCAATAATGTCCTCTGTATTTATAATGCCCCCCTGCAGTGCCCCCTATTGTTATAATCCTCCCTGTAGCTCCCTCAGAAATTATAATGCCCCAGACATTCCAACATACAGACCTAATAACATAATTTCCCTCCCTCCACCATACAGTCCCATGTAAATAACATCACGCCATCTCTTCTGCCTCCTCCAACATACAGTCCCATGTAAATAACATCAATCCCCTGTCTTCAGCCCCTCCAACATACAGTCCCATGTACAAAACATAATTCCCTCCCTTCAGCCTCATCCAACACACAGTCCCATGTAAGAAACATCACTCCCTCCCAAACCGGCTCCATCATACAGTTCCATGTAAGGCTACATGCACACAAATGTAAAAAATAATAATGAAAAAATAGGCGTTTAGAAGCAGATACACTGTCATAACCATTTTCTAACCCTTTGTGCGTCCATTTTCTTGCCATCTGGCTGTTTAAAAATGGATGAATTGCATTGACTTATCCCAACCCCCCATAATGGCCCCAATTGTAAATAATGCCCAAATATTTGCCCCCAGCACTAATAATGTCCCTCATAGTGGCCGCCAGCATTAATGATATGGCCCACAGCATTTTTTTTAGAGTGCAAAAAAAAAAAAACATACCTGTCACGTCTGTTTGTGAGCAACAAGAGCATACACAGTGAATACGCTACTGACCGGACCCAAACTAGGGAGGATAAAGGGTGACCCCTGTCAGACCCTAAAAGCTGTCCCTATGCTGCTAAGCACATGTCCAGATCCAAATGGTGGATCGAGACATGCCCGCGTACCTAAGGCTGATGACCACTGTAACCCCTACAATAGTGGAAGGGGCACGGCCACCGGTGCCCTGCTCAGAATATGGACGGAACCGGGGTCGCCTCGGATCCAGTCAGAAAACAAACAGAAACACACAATGTCTGCACACTTAACTGAAGGAGCTGCAGCAGCAGTGAAGACAGATCCAAAGTCAGCAGACACTATCCGAAGTACTTGCTTCAGCAGAACTCAGGTCCATAGAAAGATAACACACAAGTGAAGATACTCAAGCGAGAGATACAGCTCAAATGAAAAGTATAATCCACACCCTACAAAGGAGGAGGGGTGATTTAAAGGCAGAGAAATTAAACACAGGAGGGACAGCTGGGAGGAAGTAAAGACCTCAACACAGGGGCGGAGAAACAGAGCAGAGGGAACTCCTCCAAGCTCTAGTAGTGACATCATCACAGGGGTGGAGAAACAGAGCTGTGAGAACGTCTCAAAGCTCTGGTAGTGACAGTACCCCCCCCTCTACGGGTGGACTCCGGACACCCAGGACCCACCTTCTCAGGATGAGCCCTATGAAATGCCCTGATGAGGCGAGTGGCTTTAATGTCCGACACCGGGACCCACATCCTCTCCTCAGGACCATAACCCTTCCAATGAACGAGGTACTGAAGAGAACCGCGGACAATGCGAGAGTCCACAATTCTGGAAACCTCAAACTCCAGATTGCCATCAACCAAAATCGGAGGAGGAGGCAAAGAGGAGGGTACCGTGGGCTGGACATATGGTTTTAAGAGAGATCTGTGAAATACATTATGTATCTTCCAAACCCGTGGAAGATCAAGACGGAAAACAACAGGATTGACGACTGACAAGATTTTATAAGGCCCAATAAACTTGGGGCCCAATTTCCAGGAGGGAACCTTCAGTTTAATATTTCTTGTAGACAACCACACCAGATCACCCATATTCAGGTCCGGACCAGGCACACGTCTTTTATCAGCCACACGCTTATATTTCTCACTCATCTTTCTAAGATTACTCTGAATCTTTTGCCAAATGAAAGACAAAGACGAGGAAAATCTCTCCTCCTCAGGCAAACCAGAAGGAGCCCCTCCCGAGAATGTCCCAAACTGCGGATGGAACCCATATGCACCAAAGAATGGTGACTTATCAGAAGATTCCTGACGACGGTTGTTCAGAGCAAACTCAGCCAGAGGGACAAATGAACACCAATCCTCCTGGTTCTCTGCCACAAAACAGCGCAAATATGTCTCCAGATTCTGATTGACACGTTCAGTCTGACCATTCGACTGCGGGTGAAAAGCAGAAGAGAAGGACAGCCAAACCCCCAGGCAAGAACAGAAAGCCTTCCAGAATCTGGACACAAACTGCGTGCCTCTATCGGAAACAATATCAGAGGGAATGCCATGCAATTTAAGAATATGGTCGACAAAAGCTTGCGCCAACGTTTTAGCATTGGGTAAACCAGGGAAGGGTACGAAATGAGCCATCTTGCTAAAACGGTCCACCACCACCAGGATCACCGACTTCCCTGAGGAACGAGGAAGATCCGTGATAAAGTCCATGGACAGGTGTGTCCAAGGACGGGAAGGTATGGGTAACGGGAGAAGGGGACCTGAAGGCCGTGAACGAGGGACCTTCGCGCGAGCGCACGTCTCACAAGCAGCCACAAAACCCTCCACCTACTTACGAAGAGCCGGCCACCAAAATCTCTGAGCAATGAGATCTACCGTGGCTCTACTCCCGGGGTAACCAGCAAGAACAGTATCATGATGCTCCTTGAAGAGTTTGTGACGTAACTCAGGAGGCACAAACAACTTCCCAGAAGGACAACGGGCAGGTGCCTCAGTCTGGGCAGCCTGGACCTCGGCCTCCAAATCAGAATACAGAGCAGAAACAACTACCCCCTCCGCCAAAATGGGACCCGGGTCCTCGGAGTTTCCTCCTCCCGGAAAACAGCGAGAGAGAGCATCAGCCTTCACATTTTTGATCCCAGGGCGGAATGTAACGACAAAATTAAATCTGGAGAAGAACAGAGACCATCTGGCCTGTCTCGGATTCATACGCTTGGCCGACTCCAAGTACGCCAGATTCTTATGGTCGGTAAAAACGGTGATAGGGTGCCTGCCCCCCTCCAACCAATGGCGCCATTCCTCGAAAGCCAACTTAAAGGGCCAACAACTCCCTATCTCCCACATCATAGTTTTTCTCTGCCGGGGAGAGTTTTTTAGAGAAAAAGGCACAGGGTCGCCATTTGGCAGGAGAAGGGCCCTGGGACAATACCGCACCCACACCCACCTCGGAAGCATCCACCTCAACAATAAAATGTAAGGAAACATCGGGATGCACCAAGATGGGAGCAGACGCAAAACTCTCTTTAATCTTAGAAAAGGCTGCAAGCGCCTCCTCCGACCAAGAGGAAAAATCCGCCCCCTTTTTTGTCATGTCAGTGAGGGGTTTGACAACAGAGGAATAATTCAAAATGAACTTTCTGTAATAGTTCGCAAAACCCAGAAAGCGCATCAAAGCCTTCTGATTCTCAGGAAGCTCCCACTTAAGCACAGCACGGACCTTCTCCGGATCCATGCGAAAACCAGAAGCAGAGAGGAGAAAACCCAGAAATTGAATCTCCGATACCATAAAAACACATTTCTCCAGCTTGGCGTACAATTTATTTTCCCGCAGAATCCGCAGAACCTGAAAAAGATGATCCTGATGGGTCTGAACATCAGGGGAAAAAATCAAAATATCATCAATATACACCAATACAAATTTCCCCATTAAATGGTAGAAAATACTGTTAACAAAATGCTGAAAGACGGCCGGAGCATTCATCAGGCCGAAAGGCATAACGAGATTCTCGAAATGCCCGTTAGGGGTATTAAAGGACGTTTTCCATTCATCCCCCTCTCTGACCCTGACTAGGTTGTACGCGCCTCTCAAATCCAATTTAGAAAAAACCTTGGCCCCAACAATTTGGTTGAAGAGGTCCGGGATCAGAGGAAGGGGATAGGGATCGCGAATCGTGATACGGTTCAGCTCCCTAAAATCCAGGCAAGGTCTCAGAGAGCCATCTTTTTTTTTAACAAAAAAAAAACAGCGGCAACAGGTGATTTTGAGGGACGAATATGCCCCTTATCGAGACTCTCAGAGATATAGGTTCGCATTGCGATTCTTTCCGGTTGTGAGAGATTGTAGAGGCGTGCTTTTGGCAGCTTGGCGCCGGGAATGAGGTTAATGGGACAGTCAAACTCCCGGTGAGGAGGTAGCTCCTGAACACCGCTCTCGGAAAACACGTCCGAGAAATCAGAGAGAAATGATGGCACAGTTTAAGTAGACACCTCTGCCAAAGTCGCTGTGAGACAATTCTCTCTACAAAACTCACTCCACTCATTTATTTGCCTTCCTTGCCAATCAATAGTGGGGTTATGTCTAGTGAGCCAGGGTAACCCCAAAACTAGAGGAGAAGGCAATCCGTTAAGGACAAAACAAGAAATATCCTCCACATGAGTGTCACCTACAGCTAACCGGATATTGTGAACAATGCCCTTCAGGGATCTCTGTGAGAGTGGAGCAGAGTCAATAGCAAAAACAGGTATATCCTTTTCTAATGTGCAAACCTGAAAACCATGCATGGCTACAAATTGAGTGTCAATAAGATTGACGGCCGCTCCACTATCGACAAAAATTTCACAAGAAATGACTTTGCTCTCTAGCGCCACCTTGGCAGAAAGGAGAAAACGGGAACTTTGCCCAAAGTAGCAGATGAAGCAGAGTTTGATGATTTACCTTTTGAGGTTTTTCTCTTATTATCACTCTTAGTACAGTTCATGAATTTCCTAGACGGACAAACATTTGCCAAATGACCTATGCCCCCACAACAAAAACACACCATTCTCTGAGGATTAAATCCTCCTTTATCAGGGGCAAGTCGACCTAGCTGCATGGGCTCCTCCTCAGAGGGGACCGAGACAGGATGAGGCCCCTGCACACTGAATGAGTCCGCACCACTGCCCCTAGACTGACAATGGCTGGACAGAGAGGTCTCGTTTCTTTCTCTTAGACGCCTGTCAAAGCGTACCGCCAATGACATGGCAGACTCTAAGGACGTTGGTCTCTCATGGAAAGCAAACGCATCTTTCAATCTCTCTGAGAGACCATGACAGAACTGACTCCGGAGTGCAGCATCATTCCAACCTGAATCAGCTGCCCATCTCCGAAATTCAGAACAATAAAGCTCCGCAGACAGTTTGTTCTGGCATAAAAAACGTAAGTTGGATTCAGCCAGAGCAACACGATCCGGGTCATCATATATCTGCCCCAGGGCCACAAAAAATCTTTCCACGGATCGAAGGGAGGGATCCCCCGATGGCAGCGAAAAAGCCCAAGTCTGAGCATTACCCCTGAGCAGGGAGATGACAATCCTCACCCTCTGCTCCTCATTACCAGAGGAATGGGGACACAAGCAAAAATGGAGTTTGCATGCCTCTCCGAAGCGAACAAAATTCTCACTGCCCTGGAGAACGTTTCCGGAAGTGAGACCTTTGGCTCGCAACAGACTCCATGGGCCGGAGCATAGCCCAATGCATGAAGCTGAGTCATAGATTGACGGAGATCCGCTACCTCCAAAGAAAGACCCTGCATACGGTCAACCAGGTTAGAAAGCGGATCCATGTCAAAAAGGACGGTTATGGTGGATTATAATGTCACGTCTGTATGTGAGCAACAAGAGCATACACAGTGAATACGCTACTGACCGGACCCAAACTAGGGAGGATAAAGGGTGACCCCTGTCAGACCCTAAAAGCTCTCCCTATGCTGCTAAGCACATGTCCAGATCCAAATGGTGGATCGAGACATGCCCGCGTACCTAAGGCTGATGACCACTGTAACCCCTACAATAGTGGAAGGGGCACGGCCACCGGTGCCCTGATCAGAATATGGACGGAACCGTGGTCGCCTCGGATCTAGTCAGAAAACAAACAGAAACACACAATGTCTGCACACTTAACTGAAGGAGCTGCAGCAGCAGTGAAGACAGATCCAAAGTCAGCAGACACTATCCGAAGTACTTGCTTCAGCAGAACTCAGGTCCATAGAAAGATAACACACAAGTGAAGATACTCAAGCGAGAGATACAGCTCAAATGAAAAGTATAATCCACACCCTACAAAGGAGGAGGGGTGATTTAAAGGCAGAGAAATCAAACACAGGAGGGACAGCTGGGAGGAAGTAAAGACCTCAACACAGGGGCGGAGAAACAGAGCAGAGGGAACTCCTCCAAGCTCTAGTAGTGACATCATCACAGGGGTGGAGAAACAGAGCTGTGAGAACGTCTCAAAGCTCTGGTAGTGACAATACCTCATCCACTTTCACGTGGGGGGACACTCGCTCCTCACTGGATGCAGCAGACCTGATGTGATCGTGTGATCACGCTGGGAGCACAGGTCCTTCTGCATCCAATGAGGAGTCTGTGTCCCTGTACTTTGGATGAAGTGAGTATTTTTAAAATTATTTTAACTCCTGAAATATCATTTATCCCCACTGTACCTGTTTTTATCAGCAGTTTAATGGGCACATTCCTGTCTAGACGGCTGTTAAAAATGGCCCCATTGATTTCACGGCCAAAAATAGGACATGTCCTATTTTTTGTTGGCTGCTATTTACTAGACCTTTAAAAAAAACACAAAAAAAACCGTGTAAACAGCCATAATTGATTATATATGGACGCTACTTAAACTGCTGTCCCATGACCTAAATAACATCACTCACCTCCAAGATACAGTCCCATGTAAAAAACATCACTCCCTGCTATTCAGCCCCTCCAACATACAGTCCCATGTAAATAACATCACTCCCCTCACTTCAACCCCTTCAATATACAGTCCACATGTAAATAACACCCCTCCCTTCAGCCCTAACATACAGTCCCTTGTAAATAACATCACTCTCTCAACCAAGCAGGGAGGTGGTGTAAGAGAGCAGAACTACAACTCCCAGCATTCCTCTGGCTCTCACACTGTATCCATCCCTTTACTTACCTCTCCTCAGTCACAGAAGCCATCACAGTCAGGGTCTTCTCCACTAGTTCTCCTCTTCACAGCTTAGCTCCGCCCCTCACACACTTATCACATGACAGTGACATCATTGAAGGTCCTTCTCCACCACTGAGCTCTGCCTCTAGCACAGATCACCTGACTGTGATGTCATCACAGGTCCTTCAGCTCCTGCAGTGCGTCCCTGGTTAGTAGTCATGCTTTTTTTTCATTAGCAGGCAGTACAATCGGGGCCTGGGACAAAACATCTGGGGCACAGGCCCCGAAAGTTTTAATCTAGTGACGCACATGTATATAATCCAGATAGTTATTGTTAGATAGTCAGTGTAGGTTAGGCTACTTTCACACTGCCGTTCGGAGCGGGTCCGTCTGATGTTTCATCAGACGGATCCGCTCCTATAATGCAGACGTTCGCATCCGTTCAGAACGGATCCGTCTGCATTATAGTTTGAAAAAAAAACTAAGTCTGAAAGTAGCCTGAATGGATCCGTCCAGACTTTACATTGAAAGTCAATGGGGGACGGATCCGCTTGAAGATTGAGCCATATAGTGTCATCTTCAAGCGGATCCGTCCCCATTGACTTCCATTATAAGTCTGGACGGATCCGCTCGCCTCCGCACGGCCAGGCGGACACCCGAATGCTGCAAACAGCGTTCAGGTGTCCGCTCACTGAGCGGAGGCTGAACGCTGGCAGACTGATGCATCCTCAGCGGATCCGCCTCCACTCAGAATGCATTAGGGCCGGACGGCTGCATTCGGGGCCGCTTGTGAGCCTCTTCAAACGGAGCTCACGAGCGGACACCCGAACGCAAGTGTGAAAGTAGCCTTAGGCTACTTTCACACTAGCGTTCAGAGCGGGTCCGTCTGATGTCTGCTCAGACGGATCCGCTCCTATAATACAGACGTTTGTATCCGTTCAGAACGGATCCGTCTGCATTATAGTTTGAAAAAAAGTATGAAAGTAGCCTGAACGGATCCGTCCAGACTTTACATTGAAAGTCAATGGGGGACGGATCCGTTTGAAGATTGAGCCATATGGTGTCATCTTCAAACGGATCCGTCCCCATTGACTTACATTGTAAGTCTGGACGGATCCGCTTGCCTCTGCACGGCCAGGCGGACACCCGAACGCTGCAAGCAGCGTTCAGGTGTCCGCTTGCTGAGCGGAGCGGAGGCTGAATGCCGCCAGACTGATGCATTCTGAGCGGATCCGCGTCCACTCAGAATGCATTAGGGCTGGACGGATGCGTTCGGGGCCGCTTGTGAGCCCCTTCAAACGGAGCTCACGAGCGGACACCCGAACGCAGGTGTGAAAGTAGCCTAAGGCTGGGTTCACACTTGAGCGCATTTTATATGCGCGTTTAACGCGCGTTTTTGTCGCGCGTTTTTATGCACGTTTTTTGCAATAGTAAACGCGCGTTTGACGCGCGTTTGTGTGATTGACTGCAATGTCCTATGGCCACAAACGCGCGTCAAAACGCCCCAAAGAAGCTCAAGAACTTGTTTGAGCGTAGGGCGTTTTTCAGCGCGTTCAAACGCGCTGTAAAACGCTCAAGTGAGGACCAGGGCCATAGGGAAGCATTGGTTTTCATGTGTTGAGCGTTTTACAGCGCGTTTGAACGCGCTGTAAAACGCTCAAGTGTGAACCCAGCCTAAGTGAGTGAATAATGTAGCTGATAGGTTCCAGTGCAGGGTGTAGTGAAGGTTAGATAGAGATATAGTATAGTGTAGACTTTTACTGTCTGTTTCGTGTGTTTTAGGGTTTTCATGTGGGTAGTGATTAGTGTCAGTGTCCTTTGTCTGTGAAAAAACTAAACAAAAACAAAGTATTTTTCTGTGCTTTAGGGTTAGTGTTTTAGGGTTTCGTGTGGGTAGTGATTAGTGTCTTTTGTCTTTGAAAAACAAACAATACCTGCCGGGGGGGGGGGGGGGGGGGGGGGATCCGGGCCCTCTGTCCGGTTCTTGCGGCAGGTGAGTGAGCCCCTCAGTGGAGTAAGGCCACGTGACGTTTGAAGCCCAGATCCATGGGTAAGAGAAAGCAGCCCAGAAGGGTATTGCATTCCACGGCATGCAGCACAGATCCATGGAGGGAACATGTATTCTGGTGCATTCTCCGGCATGCGGTTCAGACGAGGAAGAAGGAGCCTAGATCATGCAGCTCCCATGGCTGTGAAAGAAGGTACTCCTTATAATGACTCTACTTAAAGGGAACCTGTCACCAGGATTTTGTGCATAGAGCTGAGGACATGGGTTGCTAGATGGGCACTAGCACATCTGCAATACCCAGTCCCCATAGCTCTGTGTGCTTTTATTGGGTAAAAAAACCGATTTGATACATATGCAAATTAACCTGAGATGAGTCCTGTCCCTGACTCATCTCACGTACAGGACTCATCTCAGGTTAATTTGCATATGTATCAAATCGTTTTTTTTACACAATAAAAGCACACAGAGCTATGGGGACTGGGTATTGCAGATGTGCTAGTGCCCATCTAGCAACCCATGTCCTCAGCTCTATGCACAAAATCCCGGTGACAGGTTCCCTTTAAGTTACACAGCAAATATTTGGGTTGTCTGCCTCATGGCTTTGGGGCCTAGTTGTCTGCCTCACTGTTTGTCTGCCTCATGGCTCCAGGGCCTGGATGGCCTTCCTCTTGGCTTTGCGAGGACTGAATGACTGTCTTCAGGCCTTCTTGCCTGAATGTCTCTGTTATGTTGGTTTTTCTGATTACTGATGCCTGTATGTCTAAAGGTCTTTCCATATATGCCTGCTTGGTGGAATATCTTGCATTTTTTCCTGTAAGTCGGCTGAACGCCTGTAGCATCTTTTTTCCGGGTCAGCTGAGTGGGATGAACGCCTGTTGAGTCTATACTTGCCTACAACATCTGACTGGTCGGCTGAATATCTGTAGCTTTTATGCCTGGTCACCTAAACGCCTATAGAGTCTATGCCTGGTCGGCTGAGTGCCTTTGAGGCGGTGCCTGTCTAGCTGGCTGCATTTGAGCCGGTGCCTGTCTAGCTGGCTGCCTTTGAATCTGTTTCTGTCTGCAGGGCCGCCTTTGGGCCTATGCCTGTATGGCTGGATGCCTTTAAGCCTGTGCCTGTCTGGTTGGCTGCCTTCCAATTCGAAAAAAAAAAAACAGGGATGAACAGCACTCCTTAGTATCAGCGCGGTGGGTGCACGTCTGTAGGGGGTGGTAAAAAGCCCCCACTCCAGCGTACATAACCAAAAAATTTAAATAAAACACTGGAGACAGCACGTCCAAAGTGATGGAATTTAATCTGGATGCAACATTTTGGTTCTAACAGCCTTTGTCAAGCATGCACATACACAATAAAGAGGGGTATAAATACCCACAAAAGTAATCACATAGGTGGGAGTAACCCCTGGGACCCAATTACTTTGATTGGGGTCAAAGGGCATGTATACAACTTAATACATTATCATACAGTGAAAAAACTGTGATTTCAAAACGTGGGAGGTATCTGTATTCCTCTTAGTTTCCATAGTATGGTATTGGTAAACTTACTATGTAGTGTTCATTACTCGGTGGTGGTGTCGGTGCTACCAGGACATCACTTCCTTTCCATATGAATGAAGTCACTTCCGGTCTGTCCATTAGGCGTGACTTGCGCAGCTTGGAACGCAATTGCATTCCACAAGAATTCCTCTGAAGTAATACTTCCAGTGAACTTACTGATAACTGGAGTTTGCGCAGCTTGGAACGCAAATGCGTTCCACAAGAATTCATGTGACCCGCACCAATGTATTAAAAAAAATAATCAAGCTATCATTAATCGGCACTTGCTCTAGTTATTAGTAAGTTCACCGGAAGTACTACTTTAGAGGAATTCAAGTGGTTTGTTCCCTCCGAATTATGTCACAAGGTGTTTGAGGAACATCACTGTACGGTGCATGCTGGGCACCCTGGGAGCAGAGAGACTGTCGATCTCATCTCTCGCAGATTTTGGTGGCCGGGGTTGTGTAAGTGTGTTGAGGACTGTGTGTCAGCCTGTGGTACCTGTGCACGTGCTAAGGTGACATACTCGGCCTTCCGGAACTCTGCTTCCATTGCCCATCCCGTCCAGACCTTGGACCCATTTGTCCATGGATTTTATCACAGATTT
Organism: Bufo bufo; assembly: GCF_905171765.1. Taxonomy (NCBI): domain Eukaryota; kingdom Metazoa; phylum Chordata; class Amphibia; order Anura; family Bufonidae; genus Bufo; species Bufo bufo. The sequence continues at coordinate 160,989,552 of NC_053397.1, forward strand.
ACTAAATTCTTCGGGAAAAACTGTGATTCTGGTGGTTGTAGATCGTTTTAGTAAAATGGCACTCTTTATTGCATTACCTAGTCTACCCAATGCTAAAACTCTTGCACAGGTGTTTGTCGACAACATTGTGAAACTACATGGCATTCCCTCTAATGTGGTGTCCGATAGAGGGACTCAGTTTCTTTCCAGATTCTGGAAAGCGTTCTGTACTCGTCTGGGTGTACAATTGTCCTTCTCTTCGGCTTTTCATCCTCAGTCGAACGGACAGACGGAGTGCACTAATCAGAATCTGGAGACTTACTTGAGATGTTTTGTTTCAGAGAATCAGGAAGAGTGGTCTTCATTTTTGTCGTTTGCTGAGTTTGCTATAAATAACCGTATAAGTCACCGTTTTTGGGGGCATATGGGTTCCATCCTCAGTTTGGTACATTTTGTGGTGCTCAAAATTCCGGCATTCCTGAGGAGGAACAATTTTCCTCTTCTTTGTCTTCTATTTGGCGGAAAATCCAAAATAACCTGAAAAAGATGGGCAACAGGTATAAGTGTGCGGCTGACAGGAGACGTATGAGTGGTCCGGACCTAAAAGTGGGTGATTCTGTGTGGTTGTCTACAAGAAACATTAAACTTAAGATACCTTCTTGGAAGTTGGGCCCAAGATTTATTGGTCTATATAAGATCACTGCCATTGTTAACCCTGTAGCCTTCCGTCTTGAACTTCCTCAGGCATTGAAAATCCATAACGTATTTCATAAATCGTTGCTAAAGAAATGTGTCAAACCTGTTGAGCCGTCCTCCTTGCCTCCCACTCCTGTCATGGTGGATGACAATTTAGAATTTCAGATCAGCAGGATTGTGGACTCCCGAGTTCTCCGGCGATCCCTCCAGTATCTCGTTCATTGGAGAGGGTACGGACCAGAGGAGAGGATGTGGGTTCCAGCGACCGATGTTAATGCTAATCGTCTGGTGAGAGCATTCAACCTAGCTCATGCTGATAAGGTCGGTCCTGGGTGCCCGGAGGTCACCCGTAGAAGGGAGGGGGTACTGTCACATCTGTGACAGGTCTCAGAAGGTCTGAAAGCCTCTTTCGGTTTCACTTTGTCAGTGTGTTGCTGGTATGTCCACACCTCCTGTTCAGGTGTGGATCATGTGACCTTTACCTCGCCCTATTTAGTTTGACTTTTCCCATCACTCTTTGCTTGGGATAGCTTCATTTGGTCTTGGAAGAGCTGGAGTGTGGTTCGTGTTGAAGTCCTGTTCATCCATCATCCTCTGAAGTTAAGTGTTCTGCTTGCTGTGTTTTGTATTCTCACCCCCACCTGGTTGTTTACTAGGCCTCAGTGAGACGCTAGTTCCTTCACCAGGGAAGGAACGGGTGGCCTCTGCAGTGTCATTATCTTTAGGGCATCTGAGGGTCACCAGGGTTTTCTAGGTTCCTGTGTATGGGTATCTCTACCATCGAGAGGTGCCCATACGGATAGAAGTTAGGGCCAGGAGCAGGGTTTTATAGGTGGTGACCCTGTTCCTTCCCTAGCAGTAAGGCCTAGTGCCTTTCCCCTTCGTTCTTGATGGTCTTTTGGTGTTCTCCCCTACTACATCCGTGACAGGTGACTTTAGACGTTTCGGCACTTTATACAAACATCTCTCATGATCTAGGTATGAAATGCACATCTAGTTTCCTAGACAAAGACGATAAAATGCCTGCCCCACAAAAGGCCTTCATCATGAAGGGGATTGAATTTATACTCACACATAATGTATTCATGTTCCAAAATGGAATCTACAAGCATATACGAGGGACCGCGATGGGGATGCGTTTCGTGCCCAGCTTTGCTAATTTATTCATGGGAGCCTTTGAGGAGGAGTTTATTTACTGTTCAAGTTCCGTGACAGGTGACTTTAGACGTTTCGGCACTTTATACAAACATCTCTCATGATCTAGCACGTGCACAGGTACCACAGGCTGACACACAGTCCTCAACACACTTACACAACCCCGGCCACCAAAATCTGCGAGAGATGAGATCGACAGTCGCTCTGCTCCCAGGGTGCCCAGCATGCACCGTACAGTGATGGGGATCCAGTGATGGGGATCCATAATCAATTGACAAATTTATTTCACATCTCAATAGTAATGATTGGGGGATTTTCTTCACTGGAACATATGACAACAGAAAAATTGAGTTTTTGGATCTCAAAATTTTTATTCAGAATAATAAAATTAATACACGTACATTCTTAAAAAAGTTGACAGTAATAGTTATTTGTATTTTAAGAGTACACACTATAGAAAATGGAAATCCAACATTCCCTTCAGCCAATTTAAACGGCTGAGGCGAAACTGCACTCTTGAAGATGATTTTATCCAACAGTGTGATGTTCTGGCCTCAAGGTTTAGTCAAAAGGGTTATCCCCCTAACATCTCTGGCGCAAGATCCAAAGCCGCCAAACTCACCCAAGACGAATGCCTCATTATAACTCCTAAAAAGGAAAAAGACAGTAATAGCGATAGATATAGTTATAATTTTATTACTACTTACAATCAAAAGCCATGTTAATGGCATATTTTAAAAAGGGACCCAATCCTAAACCAGATTATTCCAGAGCTCCCGAAATTAACATATAGGAGAGCACGTACTTTAAAAAATATCCTTGCACCAAGTAAGCTAAATTCAGTTGAACATCATACTGAGAACCATAGTATTACGGCCCACAATGGCAGTTCAAAATGTGGTCATAAAAGATGCTTATGTTGCTCATGCATATGCCAGAAATCTGTCTTTTGTAGTCGAGTTAGCGGAGAGTCCTTTCCTATTTTGAGTAGTCTCAACTGTGAATCCAACCATGTCATATATCTTCTGGAATGTCCGTTCCACTTACAATACGTTGGGCGGACGATCCAAACATTACGAAACAGGCTCAACAAACACAGGTCGAATATTAAGAAAAAGTACCTGAAACACAGTGTATCTAGACATACGACAGATCATGAGGGGAGCTCAGTTGGGTTTAATGTGACACCGATTGAACAAATCCCAACCCACTTACAAAAGGACCTCCAGTACATTAGACGTAGAGAAATGTACTGGATTTTTTATTTAAATAGTTTGACCCCCTATGGTCTCAACGAAGCATTTGAGATTAATCTATAAGGGTTCACTTTATATATATACACACTGCTCAAAAAAATAAAGGGAACACTTAAACAACACAATGTAACTCCAAGTCAATCACACTTCTGTGAAATCAAACTGTCCACTTAGGAAGCAACACTGAGTGACAATCAATTTCACATGCTGTTGTGCAAATGGGATAGACAACAGGTGGAAATTATAGGCAATTAGCAAGACACCCCCAATAAAGGAGTGGTTCTGCAGGTGGTGACCACAGACCAATTTTCAGTTCCTATGCTTCCTGGCTGATGTTTTGGTCACTTTTGAATGCTGGCGGTGCTTTCACTCTAGTGGTAGCATGAGACGGAGTCTACAACCCACACAAGTGGCTCAGGTAGTGCAGCTTATCCAGGATGGCACATCAATGCGAGCTGTGGCAAGAAGGTTTGCTGTGTCTGTCAGCGTAGTGTCCAGAGCATGGAGGCGCTACCAGGAGACAGGCCAGTACATCAGGAGACGTGGAGGAGGCCGTAGGAGGGCAACAACCCAGCAGCAGGACCGCTACCTCCGCCTTTTTGCAAGGAGGAACAGGAGGAGCACTGCCAGAGCCCTGCAAAATGACTTCCAGCAGGCCACAAATGTGCATGTGTCTGCTCAAACGGTCAGAAACAGACTCCATGAGGGTGATATGAGGGCCCGACGTCCACAGGTGCTTACAGCCCAACACCGTGCAGGACGTTTGGCATTTGCCAGAGAACACCAAGATTGGCAAATTCGCCACTGGCGCCCTGTGCTCTTCACAGATGAAAGCAGGTTCACACTGAGCACATGTGACAGACGTGACAGAGTCTTGAGACCCCGTGGAGAACGTTCTGCTGCCTGCAACATCCTCCAGCATGACCGCCGGTTTGGCATTGGGTCAGTAATGGTGTGGGGTGGCATTTCTTTGGAGGGCCGCACAGCCCTCCATGTGCTTGCCAGAGGTAGCCTGACTGCCATTAGGTACCGAGATGAGATCCTCAGACCCCTTGTGAGACCATATGCTGGTGCGGTTGGCCCTGGGTTTCTCCTAATGCAAGACAATGCTAGACCTCATGTGGCTGGAGTGTGTCAGCAGTTCCTGCAAGACGAAGGCATTGATGCTATGGACTGGCCTGCCCGTTCCCCAGACCTGAATCCAATTGAGCACATCTGGGACATCATGTCTCGCTCTATCCACCAACGTCACGTTGCACCACAGACTATCCAGGAGTTGGCAGATGCTTTAGTCCAGGTCTGGGAGGAGATCCCTCAGGAGACCCTCCGCCACCTCATCAGGAGCATCCATAGGCGTTGTAGGGAGGTCATACAGGCACGTGGAGGCCACACACACTACTGAGCCTCATTTTGACTTGTTTTAAGGACATTACATCAAAGTTGGATCAGCCTGTAGTGTGTTTTTCCACTTTAATTTTGAGTGTGACTCCAAATCCAGACCTCCATGGGTTGAAAAATTTGATTTCCATTTTTTTATTTTTGTGTGATTTTGTTGTCAGCACATTCAACTATGTAAAGAACAAAGTATTTCAGAAGAATATTTAATTAATTCAGATCTAGGATGTGTTATTTTTGTGTTCCCTTTATTTTTTTGAGCAGTGTATATATATATATATACACACTTACCTAAAGAATTATTAGGAACACCATACTAATACGGTGTTGGACCCCCTTTTGCCTTCAGAACTGCCTTAATTCTACGTGGCATTGATTCAACAAGGTGCTGATAGCATTCTTTAGAAATGTTGGCCCATATTGATAGGATAGCATCTTGCAGTTGATGGAGATTTGAGGGATGCACATCCAGGGCACGAAGCTCCCGTTCCACCACATCCCAAAGATGCTCTATTGGGTTGAGATCTGGTGACTGTGGGGGCCATTTTAGTACAGTGAACTCATTGTCATGTTCAAGAAACCAATTTGAAATGATTCGAACTTTGTGACATGGTGCATTATCCTGCTGGAAGTAGCCATCAGAGGATGGATACATGTTCTCATTCTGTTTACGCCAAATTCGGACTCTACCATTTGAATGTCTCAACAGAAATCGAGACTCATCAGACCAGGGAACATTTTTCCAGTCTTCAACAGTCCAATTTTGGTGAGCTCGTGCAAATTTTAGCCTCTTTTTCCTATTTGTAGTGGAGATGAGTGGTACCCGGTGGGGTCTTCTGCTGTTGTAGCCCATCCGCCTCAAGGTTGTGCGTGTTGTGGCTTCACAAATGCTTTGCTGCATACCTCGGTTGTAACGAGTGGTTATTTCAGTCAACGTTGCTCTTCTATCAGCTTGAATTAGTCGGCCCATTCTCCTCTGACCTCTAGCATCCACAAGGCATTTTTGCCCACAGGACTGCCGCATACTGGATGTTTTTCCCTTTTCACACCATTCTTTGTAAACCCTAGAAATGGTTGTGCGTGAAAATCCCAGTAACTGAGCAGATTGTGAAATACTCAGACCGGTCCGTCTGGCACCAACAACCATGCCACGCTCAAAATTGCTTAAATCACCTTTCTTTCCCATTCTGACATTCAGTTTGGAGTTCAGGAGATTGTCTTGACCAGGACCACACCCCGAAATGCATTGAAGCAACTGCCATGTGATTGGTTGACTAGATAATTGCATTAATGAGAAATAGAACAGGTGTTCCTAATAATTCTTTAGGTGAGTGTATACTGTATATACACTGCTCAAAAAAATAAAGGGAACACAAAAATAACACATCCTAGATCTGAATGAATTAAATATTCTTCTGAAATACTTTGTTCTTTACATAGTTGAATGTGCTGACAACAAAATCACACAAAAATAAAAAAATGGAAATTAAATTTTTCAACCCATGGAGGTCTGGATTTGGAGTCACCCTCAAAATTAAAGTGGAAAAACACACTACAGGCTGATCCAACTTTGATGTAATGTCCTTAAAACAAGTCAAAATGAGGCTCAGTAGTGTGTGTGGCCTCCACGTGCCTGTATGACCTCCCTACAACGCCTGTGCATGCTCCTGATGAGGTGGTGGACGGTCTCCTGAGGGATCTCTTCCCAGACCTGGACTAAAGCATCTGCCAACTCCTGGACAGTCTGCGGTGCAACGTGACGTTGGTGGATAGAGCGAGACACGATGTCCCAGATGTGCTCAATTGGATTCAGGTCTGGGGAATGGGCGGGCCAGTCCATAGCATCAATGCCTTCGTCTTGCAGGAACTGCTGACACACTCCAGCCACATGAGGTCTAGTATTGTCTTGCATTAGGAGGAACCCAGGGCCAACCGCACCAGCATATGGTCTCACAAGGGGTCTGAGGATCTCATCTCGGTACCTAATGGCAGTCAGGCTACCTCTGGCGAGCACATGGAGGGCTGTGCGGCCCTCCAAAGAAATGCCACCCCACACCATTACTGACCCAATGCCAAACCGGTCATCCTGGAGGATGTTGCAGGCAGCAGAACGTTCTAAACGGCGTCTCAAGACTCTGTCACGTCTGTCACATGTGCTCAGTGTGAACCTGCTTTCATCTGTAAAGAGCACAGGGCGCCAGTGGCGAATTTGCCAATATTGGTGTTCTCTGGAAAATGCCAAACGTCCTGCACGGTGTTGGGCTGTAAGCACAACCCCCACCTGTGGACGTCGGGCCCTCATATCACCCTCATGGAGTCTGTTTCTGACCATTTGAGAAGACACATGCACATTTGTGGCTTGCTGGAGGTCATTTTGCAGGGCTCTGGCAGTGCTCCTCCTGTTCCTCCTTGCACAAAGGCGGAGGTAGCGGTCCTGCTGCTGGGTTGTTGCCCTCCTACGGCCTCCTCCACGTTTCCTGATGTACTGGCCTGTCTCCTGGTAGCGCCTCCATGCTCTGGACACTACGCTGACAGACACAGCAAACCTTCTTGCCACAGCTCGCATTGATGTGCCATCCTGGATAAGCTGCTCTACCTGAGCCACTTGTGTGGGTTGTAGACTCCGTCTCATGCTACCACTAGAGTGAAAGCACCGCCAGCATTCAAAAGTGACCAAAACATCAGCCAGGAAGCATAGGATCTGAGAAGTGATATGTGGTCACCACCTGCAGAACCACTCCTTTATTGGGGGTGTCTTGCTAATTGCCTATAATTTCCACCTGTTGTCTATCCCATTTGCACAACAGCATGTGAAATTGATTGTCACTCAGTGTTGCTTCCTAAGTAGACAGTTTGATTTCACAGAAGTGTGATTGACTTGGAGTTACATTGTGTTGTTTAAGTGTTCCCTTTATTTTTTTGAGCAGTGTATATATATATATATACACAGTCATGGCCAAAAGTTTTGAGAATGACACAAATATTAGTTTTCACAAAGTTTGCTGCTAAACTGCTTTTAGATCTTTGTTTCAGTTGTTTCTGTGATGTAATGAAATATAATTACACACACTTCATACGTTTCAAAGGCTTTTATCGACAATTACATGACATTTATGCAAAGAGTCAGTATTTGCAGTGTTGGCCCTTCTTTTTCAGGACCTCTGCAATTCGACTGGGCATGCTCTCAATCAACTTCTGGGCCAATTCCTGACTGATAGAAACCCATTCTTTCATAATCACTTCTTGGAGTTTGTCAGAATTAGTGGGTTTTTGTTTGTCCACCCGCCTCTTGAGGATTGACCACAAGTTCTCAATGGGATTAAGATCTGGGGAGTTTCCAGGCCATGGACCCAAAATGTCAACGTTTTGGTCCCCGAGCCACTTAGTTATCACTTTTGCCTTATGGCACGGTGCTCCATCATGCTGGAAAATGCATTGTTCTTCACCAAACTGTTGTTGTATTGTTGGAAGAAGTTGCTGTTGGAGGGTGTTTTGGTACCATTCTTTATTCATAGCTATGTTTTGGGGAAAAATTGTGAGTGAGCCCGCTCCCTTGGATGAGAAGCAACCCCACACATGAATGGTCTCAGGATGCTTTACTGTTGGCATGACACAGGACTGATGGTAGCGCTCACCTTTTCTTCTCTGGACAAGCCTTTTTCCAGATGCCCCAAACAATCGGAAAGAGGCTTCATCGGAGAATATGACTTTGCACCAGTCCTCAGCAGTCCTTTCACCATACTTTCTGCAGAAGATCAATCTGTCCCTGATGTTTTTTTTGGAGAGAAGTGGCTTCTTTGCTGCCCTTCTTGACACCAGGCCATCTTCCAAAAGTCTTCGCCTCACTGTGCGTGCAGATGCGCTCACACCTGCCTGCTGCCATTCCTGAGCAAGCTCTGCATTGGTGGCACTCCGATTCCGCAGCTGAATCCTCTTTAGGAGACGATCCTGGCGCTTGCTGGACTTTCTTGAACGCCCTGAAGCCTTCTTAACAAGAATTGAACCTCTTTCCTTGAAGTTCTTGATGATCCTATAAATTGTTGATTGAGGTGCAATCTTAGTAGCCACAATATCCTTGCCTGTGAAAACATTTTTATGCAACGCAATGATGGCTGCATGTGTTTCTTTGCAGGTCACCATGGTTAACAATGGAAGAACAATGATTTCAAGCATCACCCTCCTTTTAACATGTCAAGTCTAGCCATTTTAACCCAATCAGCCTGACATAATGATCTCCAGCCTTGTGCTCATCAACATTCTCACCTGAGTTTACAAGACGATTACTGAAATGATCACAGCAGGTCCTTTAATGACAGCAATGAAATGCAGTGGAAAGTTTTTTTGAGATTAAGTTAATTTTCATGGCAAAGAAGGACTATGCAATTCATCTGATCACTCTTCATAACATTCTGGAGTATATGCAAATTGCTATTATAAAAACTTAAAGGGGTTATCCGAGTTAACTTAATTTCTCTCTATGGCTTTATTTCCCCTATACATTAGTTTTCCTAAATAACTTGCAGTACCTATCTTGTGCCGTTTCTCTGCTACACTAAAGAGTCATGTGACCGCCCACGTCATCAGCTGTGACGTTCCGTTTACATGGAGCTCTCTGCTTGTCGGAGTGACTAAGCCATGTAAACGGAACGTCATCAGCCTTGGCCACGCCCCCACCTCTCTGGATTACAGTCCGTGCGGCTGTGAGTTGATCGCGCATGCGCGATCCTCACTTGTGCCGCGGCTACCTCAAAGTTCCTCCCTTCGGCTAATAGGTCAGGCAAAACCAGCAATAGCTTGGGGCCCCGAGCTGGCCAAGCATAGTGACAGTCAGAAGATCCATCCAATGGTATAAAATATTCTAACCCCCAGGCGTTCCCATGGTGACGGGGACGCTTGCCTGGTTAGAATATACCATCGGATCTGAGTTTTTCGAGCTCAGTGAGATCGTAAAAAACTCAAATCCGATGGTATATTCTAACCCCCAAGCGTTCCCATGGTGACAGGGACGCTTGCCTGGGGATTAGAATATACAGGGAGCTGTAGTGAGCTCTTTACTTGCATTCTTGCCTCTGTACTCCGGTAATAGCAGAGCAGGCAGTTCGGGGGGCGGCGCTCACTCACTGTCACTGACGTCACGCGCCTGCTCCTCCCACTAGGCGGAGCAGGCGCGTGACGTCAGTGAATGAACGCTGCCTGCACTGCCTGCTGTTGTTACCGGAGCTCAGCAAAGTAAGAGTCAGAGACTCATAGATTTCAAAATAATAATAAAATAGCTCTGCATAGAAAAATGAACTGAATGATTAGTACTGCTGCTGTGAGCGTCGGGGAGGGGGATCTGTGGATGGCACTGTAGGTGGATCTGTGGTCTGTGGATGGCAGGCAGTGCCATCCACAGATCCCCCTACAGTGCCATCCACAGACCACAGATCCCCCTCCCCTAAACAGTGCCATCCACACAGATCTCCCCCCTAAACAGTGCCATCCACAGATCCCCCCTCCCCTAAACAGTGCCATCATGATGATCAACCCCTCCCACAAATATTCATGAGGGAGAGATGAGTCATTGTTGTTACTGCTGCATGTAAACACAGCAATAACAGAACCTAGAAAAGGTGTAAAGATCGTTTTTTTTTTTAAAAAATCAAGCTTGACTAATGTATATGTATATCCTGATTAATTTTGTTAGGTTTTATTTTTTTTCCCATAACTCGGATAACCCCTTTAAGCAGCAACTTTTCCAATTTCCAATATTTATGTAATTCTCAAAACTTTTGGCCACGACTGTATATATATATATATATATATATATTGGCCTAGACTAAAGGACCATTTATGACATTTTATGGTCAGGCTACATACTCGGATGTTTCCCCCTTCCCTTATTTTTATTCTCATTAATTTTAGGTAATCTTATTATTATATTTTATTATAGTACCACCATTATATTTTTAATGCTTCATATGTGTGTATTGTTTTTATACCTTTTATTATTTTTTCTTATTATTATTTTACTACTAGCTTTTATGTATATACCTATACATTCATATATATTTATATCTTTTTATGTAATTTATTCATTTATTTTATATGAATTTCCATTGGCCGGTCTTTTGAGACAATGAGTACAAATGGATAGTATTTCCATCTATAGGTACCTCTGATTCTCCAACACCCCTTACATTATATGGGGTCTTTCTGGTTGGGTTCCCTCTGCTTCTAACCAGTGTACTATGAGTAATTAGTATGTCTTGATATATGTTCATACATTCAGACACCACTTATTTGTATTACCACATCCCTCCCCCTATATATATATATATATATATATATATATATATATATATATAGGTTACACATTAAATATCATTACATTATTTATACCATTTACTTCATTCCCATATTTTTTATATACATCTTTATATGGAGGCCCCTCCTCCATTTTTTTATTTATATGCATGTATTTCTATTTTTCTATAAATGACATTCTAATATACCTCTAATAGGGGCGACACATTTCCCCTGCTATCTATTGATCACCTGAGCCTCCGATAGTATTCCCTACATCACGCTCTATACAGACGCACTCAAGCGTCTTGGTCACTATGGATACCAGCCATGTGATCACAAGGTTGCGATCACATGGCTCTTCTGTTCCTGGATCGCTGTGGGCAGTCAGAGCGCATGCGCTAGCGCTCTGATGCCGGAGATACTCCGAGCCGGCCCGCCCCCACCATGTGACTATAGAGAGGCAATCATGTGATCCTCTCCTGCGGCCCACGAACACTTTTATAAACTATATACATTTCCCCATATCGTTTTAATTAGGGGTGCACCGAAATGAAAATTCTGGTCCGAAACCGAAACCGAAAATTCAGGATGCCCTTGACCGAAAACCGAAACCGAAACTGCCTTTTTGCCCAAATACTTTTAAAATACTTTTTTTTTAATGATTTTATTAATAATTCTTTTTCATGAATGAAATTCATCTGTGGGTGGCGCTGTTATGGAGAGGGGGATCTGTGGGTGGCGCTGTTATGGAGAGGGGGTTCTGTGGGTGGCGCTGTTATGGAGAGGGGGATCTGTGGGTGGCGCTATGGAAAGGGGGATCTGTGGGTGGCGCTATGGAGAGGGGGATCTGTGGGTGGCGCTGTTATGGAGAGGGGGATCTGTGGGTGGCGCTGTTATGGAGAGGGGGATCTGTGGGTGGCGCTGTTATGGAGAGGGGGATCTGTGGGTGGCGCTATGGAAAGGGGGATCTGTGGGTGGCGCTATGGAGAGGGGGATCTGTGGGTGGCGCTGTTATGGAGAGGGGGATCTGTGGGTGGCGCTGTTATGGAGAGGGGGATCTGTGGGTGGCGCTGTTATGGAGAGGGGGATCTGTGGGTGGCGCTATGGAAAGGGGGATCTGTGGGTGGCGCTATGGAGAGGGGGATCTGTGGGTGGCGCTGTTATGGAGAGGGGGATCTGTGGGTGGCGCTGTTATAGAGAGGGGGATCTGTGGGTGGCGCTGTTATGGAGAGGGGGATCTGTGGGTGGCGCTGTTATGGGGAGGGGGATCTGTGGGTGGCGCTGTTATGGAGAGGGGGATCTGTGGGTGGCGCTGTTATGGAGAGGGGGATCTGTGGGTGGCGCTGTTATGGAGAGGGGGATCTGTGGGTGGCGCTGTTATGGAGAGGGGGATCTGTGGGTGGCGCTGTTATGGAGAGGGGGATCTGTGCACTGTTATGGAGAGGGGGATCTGTGGGTGGCGCTGTTATGGAGAGGGGGATCTGTGGGTGGCTCTGTTATGGAGGGGGGGATATGTGCACTGTTATGGGCATAACAGTGCACAGATCCCTTTCCCCATAACAGTGCACAGATCCCTTTCCCCATAACAGTGCACAGATCCCTTTCCCCATAACAGTGCACAGATCCCCCCTCCCCATAGCAGTGCCATAGACCGATCCCCCTACCCATAACAGCCCCGGCCCTGCTGCTCACAGCATCACTCACTGCATCTTTATTTTACCTTACAATCGTGAGGCTCCAGTAACTAACAACTCTGCAGGCAGAGCGGAGGGCGGCGTAACGTCACTTACTCACGTGACGCACCTGCTCCGCCCACTTTATGAATGAAGGAGGCGGAGCAGGCGCGTCACGTGAGTAAGTGACGTTACGCCGCCCTCCGCTCTGCCTGCAGAGTTGTTAGTTACTGGAGCCTCACGATTGTAAGGTAAAATTAAGATGCAGTGACAAAGTAAACCGCCCGCCCGGCGCCCGCCCGCAGATGGTGGGTGACAAATCCCACACCCCATATTTTCGGCCGATATGTAACAATATCGGCCGAAGTGGATTAGGTGCATTTTCGGCCGATATTTTCGGCTGCCGAAATTTCGGTGCACCCCTAGTTTTAATCAATCGATTAGTATAACTAGTGGTATTGAAGCATTCATTTTAATGCGGAAAACTATCTGTTTCTTATATCTTATACCAGTACACCTGGGACTAGCCCCTTTCATCTGTGGGCAGTCCCCAGGTATGTCGTTTTTTGGCAGTTTTTTTCATATCTATATAAACATCTGGCTAATGCTTGTTAAACTATTACCCAATAACCTGATGAAGGGGACATTTTGAGCCCCGAAACGCGTTGTTCTATGTACATATATATATGGTATTTATGCAATAAAGAAGATTTATCTACAAAGACCAGCTCCCCCAGTGATTTGCTCCTGACCAGAAGTTCCTATCCTATAAGCAGAACAATAAGTCAGTTTACCAGATATATGAGTCCTTTGGGTAGTGATGAGTTCTTAGCTGTATTCACGTCAGAGGTAGTGATGTCAGCCGGTGCAGGTCCCTCCAAACACATTGCACAATGTGACCCCCTTTCAGAGAAAGACACGCCCGCTTGCTGGCACAAGCCTTTTAACCTGCCGCCGGTCCCTCCACTCCCGGCCTTTGGGAGGGGTCCACCCCCCTCTGCTGGACTTGCTGCAAATGACCCACAAAACCCTTTAGGGTTTATAACTCCAGTCCAGAAGGTCACAGGGAGATGGTTCTGGGACCAACGGATCTGCCTGGGTTCCAGCTACAACTAGAGTCCATACATGGTGCCTCAAACAAAGACCATGGGCATGTTCATCGTGGCCACCGGGACACAAATATGTATCCGGTTTGCGCCTGCGATGGCCAGGCGATTCATAATTTCTTATGAAATGTAGGTGCCAACATGTCTGGGAGGTATCATTGATCCTGGCAAGGGCTGATACCTCCTAAATATAAATCCATATTCCTCACAATATATATATATATATATATATATATATATATATATATACACACACACACACACACACACACACACAGGTCCATAAATATTGGGACATCGACACATATCTAGCATTTTTGGCTCTATACACCACCACAATGTTTTTGAAATGAAACAAACAAGATGTGGTTTAACTGCAGACTGAAAGCTTTAATTTGAGGGTATTTACATCCAAATCATGTGAACGGTGTAGGAATTACAACAGTTTGCATATGTGCCTCCCACTTGTTAAGGGACCAAAAGTAATGGGACAGAATAATAATCATAAATCAAACTTAAATTTTTTAATACTTGGTTGCAAATCCTTTGCAGTCAATTACAGCCTGAAGTCTGGAACGCATAGACATCACCAGATGCTGAATTTCATCCCTGGTGATGCTCTGCCAGGGCTCTTCAGCAACGGTCTTCAGTTCCTGCTTGTTCTTGGGGCATTTTCCCTTCAGTTTTGTCTTCAGCAATTGAAATGCATGCTCAATCGGATTCAAGTCAGGTGATTGACTTGGCCATTGCATAACATTCCACTTCTTTCCCTTAAAAAACTCTTTGGTTGCTTTTGCAGTATGCTTTGGGTCATTGTCCATCTGCACTGTGAAGCGCCGTCCAATGAGTTCTGAAGCATTTAGCTGAATATGAGCAGATAATATTGCCCAAAACACTTTAGATTTCATCCTGCTGCTTTTGTCAGCAGTCACATCATCAATAAATACAAGAGAACCAGTTCCATTGGCAGCCATACATGCCCACGCCATGACACTACCACCACCATGCTTCACTGATGAGGTGGTATGCTTAGGATCATGAGCAGTTCCTTTCCTTCTCCATACTCTTCTCTTCCTATCACTCTGGTACAAGTTGATCTCTGTCTCTTCTGTCCATAGGATGTTGTTCCAGAACTGTGAAGGCTTTTTTAGATGTCATTTGGCAAACTCTAATCTGGCCTTCCTGTTTTTGAGGCTCTAATCTGGCCATCTCGTGGTGAACCCTCTGTATTCACTCTGGTAAAGTCTTCTCTTGATTGTTGACTTTGACACACATACACCTACCTCCTGGAGAGTGTTCTTGATCTGGCCAGCTGTTGTGAAGGGTGTTTTCTTCACCAGCCAAAGAATTCTTCGGTCATCCACCACAGTTGTTTTCTGTGGTCTTCCGAGTCTTTTGGTGTTGCTGAGTTCACCGATAGTGACAGCTCTTTGGATCTCATCTTGAGAGTTGACAGCAGTAAATTCCAAATGCAAATAGCACACTTAAAATGAACTCTGGACCTTTTATCTGCTCATTGTAATTGGGATAATGAGGGAATAACACACACCTGGCCATGGAACAGCTGAGAAGCCAATTGTCCCATTACTTTTGGTCCCTAAACAAGTGGGAGGCACATATGAAAACTGTTGTAATTCCTACACCGTTCACCTGATTTGGATGTAAATACCCTTAAATTAAAGCTGGCAGTCTGCAGTTAAAGTACTTCTTCGTTTCATTTCAAATCTATTGTGGTGGTGTATAGAGCCAAAAATGTTAGAATTGTGTCGATGTCCCAATAGTTATGGACCTTACTGTATATATATTTTCAAAAAAAATCTTGTGGGCTTTACACAAAAAAAAAATCTTAAAAATCCTTTGAAATAAAAATTGTCAAAGGAATATATTGCAATTTGTATGCATGGGAACACATTCCTGCTGCCAACAAAGAATATGCTGCTGTCAGAGGTGTATAAGTGTTTTTTGGGGTGTCCCTGGTCTGGCAGTGGCCCATTCCTGGGAACATATTCCTGCTACAAACAAAGAACCAGCTCCAGTCAATTCTGACTGAGTTTGGCCTAGCTATGTGTAGGCCTTATACTACAGTGGGATGCGAAAGTTTGGGCAACCTTGTTAATCGTCATGATTTTCCTGTATAAATCGTTGGTTGTTACGATAAAAAATGTCAGTTAAATATATCATATAGGAGACACATACAGTGATATTTGAGAAGTGAAATGAAGTTTATTGAATTTACAGAAAGTGTGCTATAATTGTTTAAACAAAATTAGGCAGGTGCATAAATTTGGGCACCACAAAAAAGAAATGAAATCAATATTTAGTAGATCCTCCTTTTGCAGAAATTACAGCCTCTAAACGCTTCCTGTAGGTTCCAATGAGAGTCTGGATTCAGGCTGAAGGTATTTTGGACCATTCCTCTTTACAAAACATCTTTAGTTCATTCAGGTTTGATGGCTTCCGAGCATGGACAGCTCTCTTTAAGTCACACCACAGATTTGCCCACTGAGATGGCCATTCCAGAACGTTGTACTTGTTCCCCTGCATAAATGCCTTAGTGGATTTTGAGCAGTGTTTAGGGTCGTTGTCTTGTTGAAAGATCCGGCCCCGACGCAGCTTCAGCTTTGTCACTGATTCCTGGACATTGGTCTCCAGAATCTGCTGATACTGAGTGGAATCCATGCGTCCCTCAACTTTGACAAGATTCCCAGTCCCTGCACTGGCCACACAGCCCCACAGCATGATGGAACCACCACATTTTACTGTAGGTAGCAGGTGTTTTTCTTGGAATGCTGTGTTCTTTTTCCTCCATGCATAACGCCCCTTGTTATGGCCAAATAACTCAATTTTAGTTTCATCAGTCCACAGCACCTTATTCCAAAATGAAGCTGGCTTGTCCAAATGTGCTTTAGCCCACCTCAAGCTGCACTTTTTGTGCTGTGGGCGGAGAAAAGGCTTCCTCTGCATCACTCTCGCATACAGCATCTCCTTGTGTAAAGTGCGCCAAATGGTTGAACGATGCACAGTGACTCCATCTGCAGCAAGATGATGTTGTAGGTCTTTGGTGCTGGTCTGTGGGTTGACTCTGACTGTTCTCACCATTCGTCGCTTCTATGTATCCGAGATTTTTCTTGGTCTGCCACTTCGAGCCTTAACTTGAACTGAGCCTGTGGTCTTCCATTTCCTCAATATGTTCCTAACTGTGGAAACAGAAAGCTGAAATCTCTGAGACAGCTTTATGTATCTTTCCCCTAAACCATGATGGTGAACAATCTTTGTCTTCAGGTCATTTGAGAGTTGTTTTGAGACCCCCATGTTGCTACTCTTCAGAGAAAATTAAAAGAGGAGGGAAACTTACAATTGACCCCCTTAAATACCCTTTCTCATAATTGAATTCACCTGTGTATGTAGGTTAGGGGTCACTGAGCTTACCAAGCCAATTTGAGTTCCAATAATTAGTTCTAAAGGTTTTGGAATCAATAAAATGACAACAGTGCCCAAATTTATGCACCTGCCTAATTTTGTTTAAACAATTATAGCACACTTTCTGTAAATCCAATAAACTTCATTTCACTTCTCAAATATCACTGTGTGTGTCTCCTATATGATATATTTAACTGACATTTTTTATTGTAACAACCAACGATTTATACAGGAAAATTATGACGATTAACAAGGTTGCCCAAACTTTCGCATCCCACTGTACACCTTTACCATTTACCTGCTGCTGCTGCTGCTACTGTCTGTCCTGATCCTGCTGAGTTTTGTATAGGACATTTACTCCACCATTACCTTTACCTGCTGCTGCTGTCTGTCCTGATCCAGATGAGTTTGCCCCAGGACTAAAGGGGCCTTCCTATAACCTTATAGGTTAAAATTAATCAAAAACATAACAATATCTAAAAACAAAAGCACATGTTAGAACATAAAGAAATATTTATTAACAATGTTGAGAACAAATATGCCTTTAAGGCAACTTTATTAGTTGATTATGAATATCCAGCAACTCCTAGATCCCCTTACGGTGCAGCTCCTCCAGCTGATGCACCTTCTTATCCAGATGCCGCTGCTGCTGATGTAACCTCCTTTGCTGCTCCCGTATTATCTTTTGCTGGGTTCTTATCTCCAGTATTGCCCTTTGGTCGTCCTGCTGCAGCTGCATAATTTTTTTATTTTATTTGAGTACTGTTAGGATTTAAAAAAATAATAATAATTACTTTCAATTAAGATTAAGAGGCAATTAGTGCATTGTGTGGAGTATTTGTTAATGCACTGACGATTTACATTACAATTCGTTAGTTAATGATATTTATGATGATTATTTAGTTGGTTAGTTAGTGCTAGTTCTGTAGAGTATACTTTTATTTAGTTGGTTAGTTTATGGTTTTTATGAAGATTAAAGAGTTAGTGTCCAGTGTTGTTGCTTTCTATTACTGTAGTGTGTGTTGTCCACTGATTTTGGGCCCTTTGTATCTGTACATTTTATGGATACAGAATTATATTGCTGTGTGTACATATTTACCCTCCTGGCGGGGGCTGGTGACAACTTACTCCTCCTCTTCTTCCTCCTCATCAGGAGCTGGGGGGGGGGGGGATGTGGCTGCTGAGAGGGACCAGCCTCTTCAGCCTCCACCATTTTGCCATCAGGTGGTGGTGGAGCTAGGGTTGTTTCGGGTATCGAATTTTCAATACCTAAATCGATACTTTTGTCTAGGTATCGATACGATACCAGGATTTGCCCAGGATCAGAAAACATAGATCGTGCTGCTCTCAGTGCGGCCATGTTCCCTCAGCAGCACAGGGAGAAGGAAGCAGTCTTTCCCTCCCCCCTGTGCTGCTGCCACCAATGGGAACGAAGAGGAGGGGAGGGCGCACTGCGCCACCAATGATAACTAACGTTTAATACATTACAAATACAGGCGGCAGAAACACATTGCTGGGACCCGAGGGGTTAACTGTCGCTGATCGTAGCTCCCTGTCAGAGGTCGGGTGCCGGCAATGTGTTTCTGCCGCCGGCTGTATTTGTATTAAACGTTAATTATCATTGGTGACACAGTGCGATCCCCTCCAGTATTAAAAACATTGGTGGCGCAGTGCGCCCTCTTCCTTACCGAAAATAAAATAATTGGTGGCACAGTGCACCCCCCTCCCCCAGTATTAAAATAATTGGTGGCAGTGGCCAAAGAGTCCCCTCATCTCTTCTCATTGTTGGTGCAGTGACAGCTTCTGATCGGAGCCCCAGCAGTGTAATCCTGTGGCTCCGATCGGTTACCATGGCAGACAGGATGCTACTGAAGCCTTGGCTGCTATAATCAGCTCCCTGCTGCAGTGGCGGATCCAGAGCCTGGTCTCGGGAGGGGCACTTCCAAATTATTTTCTGTCCGCCGCCACAAGACTACACAGTGTAGAGGTATACTGTATATTGTGTGGCACAGTGTACGCTATATGTGTATAACAAACATATTTCACATGAAAACTTACAATTACTTGGTTTGGCCCTTGGGGATCTCAGGAACTACTTCAACACTTTGGCTGGGGGGCTCGTGGAGCTGATGTTGTGTTTTATCCTAATGAGAAAGATTTCATAATAAGGATTTGGAGAAGGGGCAGAGGGATAGCAGAGCAGAGAGAGGCTGGTGCTGCTACTAGGGAGCTCATACCATGGGGGAGTAATACATTTGCAAGTATAAAATACCCCTTCTTAGTGCCCAAACCATAGATGACCCCATAGTACTCCTCTCCCCCCTTCCCCATAGTACCCACCATAATGTGTCCCAGTATAAAATGCTACTGTACAGAGCCCCCCATATAAAATACCCCTTCTTTGTGGCCTCAGTAGATGCCCCTATAGTGCCCACCAATAATGTGCCAGTAAAATGTGCCCCATAGATGCCCCCCAATCATGTGCCAGTAACAAGAGCCCCCCCAATGTTCCAGTAACAAGAGCCCCCCCTAATGTTCCAGTAACAAGAGCCCCCCCATCACGTGCCAGTAACAAGAGCCTCCCCATCACGTGCCAGTAACAAGAGCCTCCCCATCACGTGCCAGTAACAAGAGCCTCCCCATCACGTGCCAGTAACAAGAGCCCCCCATCACGTTCCAGTAACAAGAGCCCCCCCATCACGTGCCAGTAACTAGAGCCCCCCATCACGTGCCAGTAACAAGAGCCCCCCCCATCACGTGCCAGTAACAAGAGCCCCCCCATCACGTGCCAGTAACAAGAGCCCCCCATCACGTGCCTGTAACAAGAGCCCCCCCATCACGTGCCAGTAACAAGAGCCCCCCCAGTGTGCCAGTAACAAGAGCCCCCCCAATGTGCCAGTAACAAGAGCCCCCCCAATGTGCCAGTAACAAGAGCCCCCCCCAATGTGCCAGTAACAAGAGGCCCCCTATTGTGCCAGTAACAAGAGGCCCCCCTAATGTGCCAGTAACAAGAGGCCCCCCTAATGTTCCAGTAACAAGAGGCACCCCCTAATGTTCCAGTAACAAGAGGCACCCCCTAATGTGCCAGTAACAAGAGGCCCCCCTAATGTGCCAGTAACAAGAGCCCCCCTAATGTGCCAGTAACAAGAGCCCCCTAATGTGCCAGTAACAAGAGGCCCCCCCTAATGTGCCAGTAAAACTATTGTACATATAAAAACAAAACAAAAAAAAACCCACTTATACTTACCTCCATGTCAGCGATGCGATGCAGGTCTCTTCCGGCCTGTGTCCCTCGCTGTACGGCTCAGGCGGCGCGATGACGTCATCACGCCGCCTGCACCGGCCTCTGATAGGCTGCCGGCCTAGTGCCTGCAGCCTATCAGAGGAAGTGGAAGGGACACTCCTCTCCCTCCCATGCCCGTTCGCATTTGCAGCACAGCCATCTGTATCGCTGTCCTGAGGACGGCGATACAGATGACTTTGGAGATGAGCGCTTCCACAATGGAAGCGCTCATCTCCCTGTGCCCTGCGGCCGCTGCCCCCACTTCTGAGCAGCTCGGGGGGGGGGGGGGCAATTGCCCCGTTGCCCCCCCCGGATCCACCATGGCCCTGCTGCTGTGTGTACTATGCACAGGGCAGCAGGGAGAGTGTAAGATCCTATTTACCCTAATAGATCTCTAAAAGAGGGGAAATAGTTATTAAATAAAAAGTAAAAAAAAAATAAAATACACCAAAATATTAAGTACAAATCACCCCCTTTCCCAATTTTACATATCAAATAAATAAACATATTACATATCGCAATGTCTGAAAAGTTCAAACTATGTGGTGAACACCGTAAAAAGAAAAACCACGCAATTCGCCATTTGTTTTAGTCACCTTGTCCCCCCAAAAATAGGATAGGACTGTTCAATTATGGGTCGGACGTTCCATAAAATGCGGAATGCACGCAGATTTTTTTTGCATATTTTTTTTTTATGGTATCGAGTATCGCAATACTTTTTTATTGTATCGAAACGTAATCTAAATTTTGGTATCTAAACAACCCTAGGTGGAGCATCTGCATGCTCTCCATCCTCCTCCTCCAATGCGGAGACCACAATCACCAGCATATTCTCAATATAAGGCCTGCGTCGTACAGAGAAAACTCAATGTTCAGAATTTAGACAAACAACTCAGAACTCAGAACAAATGCAAATTCACCCCTTCACCCTGCCATTTTTCACCTTTTTGCCCAGGCCATTTTGAGCAAATCTGACATGTGTCACTTTAGGCTCCTTTCACATCACAGTTTCTACTTTCTGTTCTCCAGCTCTGTTGAGGAGCAGGAGAACGGAAAGGATGGATTCTGCAGATAACTGAGACCTAACTGAGCGTAACGGAGCCTAAAGACCCCATAGACTATAATGGGGTCCGTTCGGTGTCCGCTCAGAATATGATTTTTGAGCGGAGACGAAAGTTGAGCTAATGCAAGCAGAGTTTTGGTGTCCGTCTCCAAAGCGGAATGGAGACTGAACTGATGCAAACTGATGCATTCTGAGCGGATCCTTTTCCATTCAGAATGCATTAGAATGAAAACTGATCCGTTTTGGACCGCTTGTGAGAGTCCTGAACGGATCTCA
This sequence comes from Bufo bufo, assembly GCF_905171765.1. Lineage (NCBI taxonomy): Eukaryota > Metazoa > Chordata > Amphibia > Anura > Bufonidae > Bufo > Bufo bufo. The sequence continues at coordinate 161,011,142 of NC_053397.1, forward strand.
CAATCAGAAAGCCAAAACGCGAGTGTGAAAGTAGATTTAGGTAGGGGCTCATTTTTTGCGGGATGAGATTACGGTTACATTGGTACTATTTTGGGGGTCATACGCCGTTTTGATTGCTTCGTGTTGCACTTTTAGTGATGTAATGTGCCAAATATTGTGTTCACCTGAGGGGTTAGGTCATGTGTGTAACGCACCTAGTTGATCAGTTAGGATCTCAACTGCGGAAGCAATGGACATCCACTATTATCCCACCGCCCTTGTTTTTGGCTGTGGGATTCGCGGTTACTCAGTATGTACCCCAGGCGTCTCTCTCAGTCTTGGGCGGAGAGTTTGGGGCAACAAAATCATTTACCGCTATCCATCTAATTAGTTACTGCTGGAAAAGGAAGGTCCCCCAGTATTACAGGAGTCACAAGTTAGTATAAGCTTGTGCACAGTTCAGAGTTAGTATATAGTATGCCCTCAGTTTAGTATATAGTATGCCATAGGTTCAGGGTTAGTATATAGCATGTCCACAGTTTAGTATATAATATGCAGCAGGTTCAGAGTTAGTATAGCATGTCCTCAGTTTAGTATATAATATGCAGCAGGTTCAGAGTTAGTATAGCATGTCCTCAGTTTAGTATATAATATGCAGCAGGTTCAGAGTTAGTATAGCATGTCCTCAGTTTAGTATATAATATGCAGCAGGTTCAGAGTTAGTATAGCATGTCCTCAGTTTAGTATATAATATGCAGTAGGTTCAGAGTTAGTATAGCATGTCCTCAGTTTTAGTATGTAATATGCAGTAGGTTCAGAGTGAGTATAGCATGTCCTCAGTTTAGTATATAATATGCAGCAGGTTCAGAGTTAGTATAGCATGTCCTGAGTTCAGAGTTGGTTTGGGAATATCGCCTCACACCAGCAGGAACCACCCCACTCTGAGTTCCAGGACCTTAATCAGAGCAGGTAACAGGCATATACTTGCGGTTAGTTGGTCCTGGCTAGGAAGCCAGCAGTGGGGAAGCCAGTGGCAAGAAGGTAGGCAGTCCTTCACAATGTTGTTAGGGATCCAGGTCTGGATATGTGGACAGAGTCCTCAGATGCAATGGAGCTAGCAGGGTGCGCACTCCATTAGTGGAACACCCTGCTTAGCACCTGTCTTCTATTTAAGGCCCGGAGGTAAGTGGGCGGAGTCACAGGGAGCCGCTGCGATCCAGACAGTACCCCCCCCCCCTTAAGGGACCCCTCCGGGGTACCCCACTAGGAGAGGGTCGGTTGGGAAATCTTCTATGGAACAATCTTTGGAGTCTGGGAGCATGAACGTTTTGCACATCTTCCCAAGAGTCATCCTGGGGACCATACCCCTTCCATCTAACGAGATACTGGATCTTCCCCCGTCTTCTTCTGGAATCAAGGAGCTGCTCAACTTCAAATTCTTCTTCTCCTTAGACCTCTATCGGGGGCAAGGGTCGAGGATCATTTGATGGGAACGGTCTAGGTCTAAACGGCTTCAGTAGTGACACGTGGAATGTGGGATGTACCTGTAATCGAGGAGGAAGGGTGAGTCTCACCGTGTTGGGGTTAATAATCCTTTCTATCGGAAAAGGACCCAGGAATTGTCTTCCCAATTTCTTGGAAGGTACCCCCAACCGAAGGTTTCTTGTCGATAACCAAACCGAGTCCCCGACCTGGTAGGGAGGATTTTCTCTCCTATGACGGTCGTAGTAAAACTTCTGTCTTTCCTTTGCCCGTTGAAGGTTGTCTTTTAGCGTCTTAAGGGTAGTTTGCAAAGTAGTCAGATAATCGTCTGTGGCTGGAACGTTTGTGGGAAGGCTGGTTTGAGGAAGAGACCTAGGGTGAAATCCGTAATTAGCAAAGAATGGAGAATGTAATGTGGAGGAATTCGTAGAATTATTATAGGCGAATTCAGCGAGAGGAAGTAGGCCCTCCCAGTCATCCAGGAGAAATGAGCAGTGACATCTGAGAAACTGTTCCAGACACTGATTCACCCTTTCAGTCTGCCCATTAGTTTGGGGGTGATAGGCGGTAGACATTCTGTGGTCGATTTGAAGTCTGGAACAAAGTGCTCTCCAGAATTTGGATACGAATTGCGAACCCCTGTCTGATATGACCTGGCTAGGAATTCCATGTAACTTAATAATATTAGACAGGAATACCACGGCCGTTTCCTTGGAGGAGGGTAACTTCTTGAGAGGTACGAAGTGTGCCATCTTAGTCAGCAAATCCACTACCACCATGATGGTGTTGTTTCCTCTGGAAAGGGGAAGTTCAACTATGAAATCCATCGAGACCCATTCCCAGGGTCTATTGGCGATGGGAAGACTCATTAGGAGACCATAAGGTCGGTTCCTGTCAGTTTTACATGAGGCACAGGTCTCGCACGTGGAAACGTATTCCTCAATTTGTTTGGTCATCTTTGGCCACCAGAAGTTCCTGCGTATCAGGGTTGTGGTTTTAGCAATGCCGGGATGTCCTGCGAGGGGTAAATCATGGCAAAGTTTGATCACCTGATTGGTGAGGGAGGGTGGTATGTACAGTTGGCTGTCCTTGTAAAGGAGACCTTGTTGGTTCTGCAAAAGACCAGGCGGGGTATTTTGCATGGTCATTAATTAGAGCATCCTTGAGCTGGGTTTCCAACGTTATGGTGGCAACGACGAGTTTCTTCGGTGGAATGATCCATGTGGGGGCCGTGTCTGTGGTGCGAATTTCAGCCAGTCGTGACAAGGCGTCGGCCTTCCCATTCTTTGAGCCTGGTCGGTATGTAATTTGGAAATTAAACCTGTCGGAAAAAAAACTCCACCGTACTTGGCGGCCTGATAGTGTTTTATTGGTTTTCAGGTATTGTAGATTACGGTGATCCGTATAAATTGTGATGGGGTGTATTGATCCTTCAAGTAAATGCCTCCAATTTTCCAGGGAGCATTTTATGGCGAGGAGTTCCTTTTCGCCTATGGGGTAATTGAATTCGGCGGTATTTAGCGTCCGGGAGTAGAACCCGATAGGATGTAACGGAGTTGAAAAAGAGCTTCGCTGGGACAGAACGGCTCCTATGGCTGCCTGGGATGCGTCTACTTCCAGCACGTAGTGATGGTTCGGATTTGGGAGAGTCAGTATCGGTGCCGTAGTGAACCTGTTCTTTAATAACTCAAACGCTCATTGGGCGTCCTTGGACCAAACGAACTTCGTGTTGACACTAGTTAAGCGGGTTAGTGGTTTAGTGGTAGCGGAGAAATCTTTAATAAATTTAGTTAAGCGGGTTAGTGGTTTAGTGGTAGCGGAGAAATCTTTAATAAATTTCCTATAGAAGTTTGAGAACCCCAGGAACCGTTGAAGAGCTTTCCTGGAATCCGGGATCGGCCAATTTTGGATGCAAGTGATTTTTGAGTGATCCATCTGGATACCCTTGGGTGAAATTATGTATCCGAGGAAGGGAAGAGAAGTAGTCTCGAACACACATTTTTCCTGTTTGACGTATAAGCGATGAACACTTAACCGTGCAAGAACCCAACGGACATGTTTCCTGTGATCGTGTAAGTTATCGGAATACACTAGTATATCATCAAGATAGATGATTACACATACGTCCAGTAGATCCCTAAAGATGTCGTTAATAAAATTTTGGAATGTGGCAGGGGCGTTGCACAACCCGAAGGGCATCACTGTATACTCGAAGAGTCCATACCGAGTGCGGAAGGCTGTCTTCCATTCATCACCTTTTCTGATCCTAATTAAGTTGTATGCGCCTCTCAAATCCAGCTTGGTGTAGATTGTTGCTGTTTGTAATCTTTCTATGAGTTCGGATATTAGCGGCAAGGGGTACCGATTTTTGATTGTTACTTTGTTCAAGGCTCTGTAATCTATGATGGGCCTTAGGCTTGAGTCTTTGTTTCTCACGAAGAACATCCCTGCTGCTGCCGGGGAGGTTGAAGGCTGAATAAAACCTTTTCGTAAATTCTCTTCTAGGTACTGTTTGAGGTGAACAAGTTCTGGTTGTGCCAATGGATAAATTCTACCCATGGGTATCTCACTACCCGGCAGCAAGTCTATGGGGCAATCGTAAGATCTATGGGGCGGAAGAGATTCTGCCTTCTTTGCGCTGAATACCTCAGCAAAGTCTGCGTATTGGATGGGAACCTGGTTCACTCCCACGTGCATGAGAGATTTGAGAGGAAAGCAGGTCTCCATACAATAAGGTGACGTAAACTGAACTCTCCCCTGTTTCCATAGGAGGGTTGGCTGGTGTATTTGCAACCATGGCAACCCAAGAATCACGGGAAACAATGGAGAGTGTATGATATCAAGGGATAAGAATTCTGTGTGGTTATTTTCACATGTCACCATGAGGGGTTGAGTCTGACTGTGGATAGGATTAGAAGTGGTACCGTCAATGAAACTCACGGATATCGGAACGTTTTTTCTCATGTGGGGAATTTTATTTCGCTCAACCAGATGCATGTCGATAAAATTTCCCGAAGCTCCCGTGTCCACCATGGCTTCAACGATAATCCGGTTTTGGTCCCACTGTAAGGTGAGAGACGTGTATATGTAACCACCAGTACTATTTTTTTGTACTGCCTAAGGTACAAAACGTGCCGCTCTTACCTTCGCACTTCTTACGTATCGCGGGGCATCCGTCAACGGTATGGTCAGCAGACGCACAGTATAAACAGAGGTTGAGGTTACGTCTCCTGGCTTTCTCTCTCTCGGTCAGAGGTCCTCGGATCGCCCCAATCTCCATAATCTCTACAGCAGGACCCTGGCTGGACGGTCTTGGGTTGGGTGTGAAGCCTGAGACTCTCTCGGCTCTGCGTTCCCTCAGCCGTCTGTCAATGGTGGTGGCCTTCTGCATCAAGGCATTAAGTGTAAGTGGTAATTCTCCTCGGGCTAATTCGTCCTTCAGGGCCTCGGAAAGACCTAGGCGGAACTGATTCCTAAGGGTGAGGTCATTCCATTCAGTCTCCCGGGCCCAGCGAGTGTATTCCGCAATAAAGTCCTCTACAGGTCGTCTCCCTTGTTTAAGGCTGCGTATAGCGGTCTCAGCGGTCAGCTGTTTACTATGGTCCTCGTAGAGAAGGGCCATTTTTTCAAGGAACAGAGAGAAGGAATCCAGGACTGGGTCTTCCTTTTCTAAATAAGTATTGGCCCATGCTCTGGGCTCCCCCCTGAGGTAAGAGATCATGGTAAGTACTTTTGTTCTGTCAGTTGGGTAAGTCCGGGGCTGCAGCTCAAACATTAGTTTGCACGCGTTCAGGAAATCCCTGAACTGCCTTCGGTCACCCGAGAATATCTCAGGTGGGCTGACCTTGGGTTCTGGTCCATCACGGGGGTGTCCTGGCCCCTGAGTGACAAGTTGCCGTAGTGCCTGGTTTTCTAGCTAGAGATGTTGTACAGTCACGTTGAGGGTCTCCACCCTCTTAGTGAGGGTGACGAGGTGACCTGCAACCTCCGCTGGATCCATGTGGGTTCCACTAATATGTAACGCACCTAGTTGATCAGTTAGGATCTCAACTGCGGAAGCAATGGACATCCACTATTATCCCACCGCCCTTGTTTTTGGCTGTGGGATTTGCGGTTACTCAGTATGTACCCCAGGCGTCTCTCTCAGTCTTGGGCGGAGAGTTTGGGGCAACAAAATCATTTACCGCTATCCATCTAATTAGTTACTGCTGGAAAAGGAAGGTCCCCCAGTATTACAGGAGTCACAAGTTAGTATAAGCTTGTGCACAGTTCAGAGTTAGTATATAGTATGCCCTCAGTTTAGTATATAGTATGCCATGGGTTCAGGGTTAGTATATAGCATGTCCACAGTTTAGTATATAATATGCAGCAGGTTCAGAGTTAGTATAGCATGTCCTCAGTTTAGTATATAATATGCAGCAGGTTCAGAGTTAGTACAGCATGTCCTCAGTTTAGTATATAATATGCAGCAGGTTCAGAGTTAGTATAGCATGTCCTCAGTTTAGTATATAATATGCAGCAGGTTCAGAGTTAGTATAGCATGTCCTGAGTTCAGAGTTGGTTTGGGAATATCGCCTCACACCAGCAGGAACCACCCCACTCTGAGTTCCAGGACCTTAATCAGAGCAGGTAACAGGCATATACTTGCGGTTAGTTGGTCCTGGCTAGGAAGCCAGCAGTGGGGAAGCCAGTGGCAAGAAGGTAGGCAGTCCTTCACAATGTTGTTAGGGATCCAGGTCTGGATATGTGGACAGAGTCCTCAGATGCAATGGAGCTAGCAGGGTGCGCACTCCATTAGTGGAACACCCTGCTTAGCACCTGTCTTCTATTTAAGGCCCGGAGGTAAGTGGGCGGAGTCACAGGGAGCCGCTGCGATCCAGGCTGTACTGTTACAATGTGATATTTTTATAAAGCCGGTCGATACGGACGCAGCGATACATGTCTACTTTATTTTGGAAAAAGGACGCTTTTTTTTTTCCTTGAACATTATTATTATTTATTTTTAAAACCTATATTTTTTTACTTTTTTTTTTCCAGTTCATTTTTTGTCCCCCTCTGGGACTTCAACTTTTGGGGGTCTGAACCCCTTTACAATGCATTACAATACTTCTGTACTGTAATGCATTGGCTGTAAGTGTACTACCAGTGTAATACAGGGGGCTGGATCTCACAGGCCTCCCAGACAGGAGCCACAATGCCTAAGGAAGGCATCGGGCTACCTTCCCGACCATTGGCTCCCCGTCACAGCAGCGTGGGGACCCGATGGACACCCCGCACATGTCTGAAACTCGCACGTTCCGCAGTCAGCGCTGACCACGGCCGTGCAGGGGTTAGTGCGCCGGCATTGGTGATTTCACCGATGCCGGCACATACAGCAGGGGTCTGACTATCAGTGCCTGCCGGACCCCTGCCCCCGATCGGGCAGGCGCAGCTCCTGCACCCGCCCGATCACCATGCAGTACATTTACGTCACTGGGCTTTATCTAGAGCAGCTGAACTTTATTTGGGGTTAATCAGAGGCACTTTAAAAGATGGCAGGTGTATGCTGACTCCTATATAATATGATTTTGAATGTGATTGCTTAAATCTGAACATAGCTACATCCCCAGTTATAAGAGGGTGTGCACACTTATGCAACCACATTATTTAAGTTTTTTTGTTTTCTTCCCTCCACCTAAAAGATTTCAGTTTTTCAATTGAGTTGTACAGTTTATAGGTCACATTAAAAGGTGGAAAAAGTTCTGAAATGATCTATCTTTGCCTCATTTTTTTTTTACATCACAGAAACCTGAGATTTTAGCAGGGGTGTGTAGACTTTTTATATCAGCTGTACATCATCGGGTGCTAAGGAGTTAAGTGGGGGATGTATCTAATGTAATGATGTACGGGGCCTTTTACTAGAATACAAAATGATGATTGCAGTTTATGTATATATACACACACACACACACACACACACATGTGTGTATAAAACACACAAAATCAGCCAGTTACATCATACATCTGTACCTCGCTGTGTGTATAAATTGTATAAATATATATACAAACCGGATTCCAAAAAAGTTGGGACACTATACAAATTGTGAATAAAAACTGAATGCAATGATGTGGAGGTGCCAACTTCTAATATTTTATTCAGAATAGAACATAAATCACGGAACAAAAGTTTAACCACTTCCCGCAACTGTAACGCCGAAAGGCGTCATTGCGGCGGCTCCCCCAGGCTACGCTAACGCCAATAGGCGTCATCTCGCGTGAGCCGAGATTTCCTGTGAACGCGCGCACACAGGCGCGCGCGCTCACAGGAACGGAAGGTAAGAGAGTTGATCTCCAGCCTGCCAGCGGCGATCGTTCGCTGGCAGGCTGGAGATGTGTTTTTTTTAACCCCTAACAGGTATATTAGACGCTGTTTTGATAACAGCGTCTAATATACCTGCTACCTGGTCCTCTGGTGGTCCCCTTTGTTTGGATCGACCACCAGAGGACACAGGTAGCTCAGTAAAGTAGCACCAAGCACCACTACACTACACTACACCCCCCCCCGTCACTTATTAACCCCTTATTAGCCCCTGATCACCCCATATAGACTCCCTGATCACCCCCCTGTCATTGATCACCCCCCTGTCATTGATCACCCCCCTGTAAAGCTCCATTCAGACGTCCGCATGATTTTTACGGATCCACTAATAGATGGATCGGATCCGCAAAACGCATCCGGACGTCTGAATGAAGCCTTACAGGGGCGTGATCAATGACTGTGGTGATCACCCCATATAGACTCCCTGATCACCCCCCTGTCATTGATTACCCCCCTGTCATTGATCACCCCCCTGTAAAGCTCCATTCAGATGTCCGCATGATTTTTACGGATGCACTGATAGATGGATCGGATCCGCAAAACGCATACGGACGTCTGAATGAAGCCTTACAGGGGCATGATCAATGACTGTGGTGATCACCCCCCTGTCATTGATTACCCCCCTGTAAAGCTCCATTCAGATGTCCGCATGATTTTTACGGATGCACTGATAGATGGATCGGATCCGCAAAACGCATCCGGACGTCTGAATGAAGCCTTACAGGGGCATGATCAATGACTGTGGTGATCACCCCCCTGTCATTGATTACCCCCCTGTAAAGCTCCATTCAGATGTCCGCATGATTTTTACGGATGCACTGATAGATGGATCGGATCCGCAAAACGCATCCGGACGTCTGAATGAAGCCTTACAGGGGCATGATCAATGACTGTGTGATCACCCCCCTGTCATTGATTACCCCCCTGTAAAGCTCCATTCAGATGTCCGCATGATTTTTACGGATGCACTGATAGATGGATCGGATCCGCAAAACGCATCCGGACGTCTGAATGAAGCCTTACAGGGGCGTGATCAATGACTGTGGTTATCACCCCATATAGACTCCCTGATCACCCCCCTGTCATTGATTACACCCCTGTCATTGATCACCCCCCTGTAAAGCTCCATTCAGATGTCCGCATGATTTTTACGGATCCACTGATAGATGGATCGGATCCGCAAAACGCATCCGGACGTCTGAATGAAGCCTTACAGGGGCGTGATCAATGACTGTGGTGATCACCCCATATAGACTCCCTGATCACCCCCCTGTCATTGATTACCCCCCTGTCATTGATTACCCCCCTGTAAAGCTCCATTCAGACGTCCGCATGATTTTTACGAATCCACTGATAGATGGATCGGATCCGCAAAACGCATCCGGACGTCTGAATGAAGCCTTACAGGGGCATGATCAATGACTGTGGTGATCACCCCATATAGACTCCCTGATCACCCCCCTGTCATTGATTACCCCCCTGTAAAGCTCCATTCAGATGTCCGCATGATTTTTACGGATGCACTGATAGATGGATCGGATCCGCAAAACGCATACGGACGTCTGAATGAAGCCTTACACGGGCGTGATCAATGACTGTGGTTATCACCCCATATAGACTCCCTGATCACCCCCCTCTCATTGATCACCCCCCCTGTCATTGATCACCCCCCCTGTCATTGATCACCCCTCTGTAAGGCTCCATTCAGACATTTTTTTGGCCCAAGTTAGCGGAATTATTATTTTTTTTTTCTTACAAAGTCTCATATTCCACTAACTTGTGTCAAAAAATAAAATCTCACATGAACTCACCATACCCCTCACGGAAACCAAATGCGTAAATTTTTTTAGACATTTATATTCCAGACTTCTTCTCACGCTTTAGGGCCCCTAGAATGCCAGGGCAGTATAAATACCCCACATGTGACCCCATTTCGGAAAGAAGACACCCCCAGGTATTCCGTGAGGGGCATATTGAGTCCATGAAAGATTGAAATTTTTGTCCCAAGTTAGCGGAACGGGAGACTTTGTGAGAAAAAAATTAAAAATATCAATTTCCGCTAACTTGTGCCAAAAAAAAAAAATTTCTATGAACTCGCCATGCCCCTCATTGAATACCTTGGGGTGTCTTCTTTCCAAAATGGGGTCACATGTGGGGTATTTATACTGCCCTGGCATTCTAGGGGCCCCAAAGCGTGAGAAGAAGTCTGGTATCCAAATGTCTAAAAATGCCCTCCTAAAAGGAATTTGGGCACCTTTGCGCATCTAGGCTGCAATAAAGTGTCACACATCTGGTATCGCCGTACTCAGGAGAAGTTGGGGAATGTGTTTTGGGGTGTCATTTTACATATACCCATGCTGGGTGAGAGAAATATCTTGGTCAAATGCCAACTTTGTATAAAAAAATGGTAAAAGTTGTCTTTTGCCAAGATATTTCTCTCACCCAGCAAGGGTATATGTAAAATGACACCCCAAAACACATTCCCCAACTTCTCCTGAATACGGCGATACCACATGTGTGACACTTTTTTGCAGCCTAGGTGGGCAAAGGGGCCCATATTCCAAAGAGCACCTTTAGGATTTCACAGGTCATTTACCTACTTACCACACATTAGGGCCCCTGGAAAATGCCAGGGCAGTATAACTACCCCACAAGTGACCCCATTTTGGAAAGAAGACACCCCAAGGTATTCCGTGAGGGGCATGGCAAGTTCCTAGAATTTTTTATTTTTTGTCACAAGTTAGTGGAAAATGCTGATTTTTTTTTTTTTTTTTTTTTTCATACAAAGTCTCATATTCCACTAACTTGTGACAAAAAATAAAAACTTCCATGAACTCACTATGCCCATCAGCGAATACCTTGGGGTCTCTTCTTTCCAAAATGGGGTCACTTGTGGGGTAGTTATACTGCCCTGGCATTCTAGGGGCCCAAATGTGTGGTAAGGAGTTTGAAATCAAATTCTGTAAAAAATGACCTGTGAAATCCGAAAGGTGCTCTTTGGAATATGGGCCCCTTTGCCCACCTAGGCTGCAAAAAAGTGTCACACATCTGGTATCCCCGTACTCAGGAGAAGGTGGGGAATGTGTTTTGGGGTGTCATTTTACATATACCCCTGCTGGGTGAGAGAAATATCTTGGCAAAAGACAACTTTTCCCATTTTTTTTATACAAAGTTGGCATTTGACCAAGATATTTATCTCACCCAGCATGGGTATATGTAAAATGACACCCCAAAACACATTCCTCAACTTCTCCTGAGTACGTAGATACCAGATGTGTGACACTTTTTTGCAGCCTAGGTGGGCAAAGGGGCCCACATTCCAAAAGCACCTTTCGGATTTCACTGGTCATTTTTTACAGAATTTGATTTCAAACTCCTTACCACACATTTGGGCCCCTAGAATGCCAGGGCAGTATAACTACCCCACAAGTGACCCCATTTTGGAAAGAAGAGACCCCAAGGTATTCGCTGATGGGCATAGTGAGTTCATGGAAGTTTTTATTTTTTGTCACAAGTTAGTGGAATATGAGACTTTGTATGAAAAAAAATAAAAAAAAATAAAATCATCATTTTCCACTAACTTGTGACAAAAAATAAAAAATTCTAGGAACTTGCCATGCCCCTCACGGAATACCTTGGGGTGTCTTCTTTCCAAAATGGGGTCACTTGTGGGGTAGTTATACTGCCCTGGCATTCTAGGGGCCCGAATGTGTGGTAAGGAGTTTGAAATCAAATTCTGTAAAAAATGACCTGTGAAATCCGAAAGGTGCTCTTTGGAATATGGGCCCCTTTGCCCACCTAGGCTGCAAAAAAGTGTCACACATCTGGTATTGCCGTACTCAGGAGAAGGTGGGGAATGTGTTTTGGGGTGTCATTTTACATATACCCATGCTGGGTGAGAGAAATATCTTGGCAAAAGACAACTTTTCCCATTTTTTTATACAAAGTTGGCATTTGACCAAGATATTTATCTCACCCAGCATGGGTATATGTAAAATGACACCCCAAAACACATTCCTCAACTTCTCCTGAGTACGTAGATACCAGATGTGTGACACTTTTTTGCAGCCTAGGTGGGCAAAGGGGCCCACATTCCAAAAGCACCTTTCGGATTTCACTGGTCATTTTTTACAGAATTTGATTTCAAACTCCTTACCACACATTTGGGCCCCTAGAATGCCAGGGCAGTATAACTACCCCACAAGTGACCCCATTTTGGAAAGAAGAGACCCCAAGGTATTTCGTGATGGGCATAGTGAGTTCATAGAAGTTTTTATTTTTTGTCACAAGTTAGTGGAATATGAGACTTTGTAGGAAAAAAAATAAAATAAAAAAAAAATCATCATTTTCCGCTAACTTGTGACAAAAAATAAAAAGTTCTATGAACTCACTATGCCCATCAGCGAATACCTTAGGGTGTGTACTTTCCGAAATGGGGTCATTTGTGGGGTGTTTGTACTGTCTGGGCATTGTAGAACCTCAGGAAACATGACAGGTGCTCAGAAAGTCAGAGTTGCTTCAAAAAGCGGAAATTCACATTTTTGTACCATAGTTTGTAAACGCTATAACTTTTACCCAAACCATTTTTTTTTTACCCAAACATTTTTTTTTTATCAAAGACATGTAGAACTATAAATTTAGAGCAAAATTTCTATATGGATCTCGTTTTTTTTGCAAAATTTTACAACTGAAAGTGAAAAATGTCATTTTTTTGCAAAAAAATCGTTAAATTTCGATTAATAACAAAAAAAGTAAAAATGTCAGCAGCAATGAAATACCACCAAATGAAAGCTCTATTAGTGAGAAGAAAAGGAGGTAAAATTCATTTGGGTGGTAAGTTGCATGACCGAGCAATAAACGGTGAAAGTAGTGTAGTGCCGATTTGTAAAAAAGGGCCTGGTCTTTAGGGGGGTATAAACCTGTGGTCCTTAAGTGGTTAAACTGAGAAAATGTACCATTTTAAGGGAAAAATATGTTGAATCAGAATTTCATGGTGTCAACAAATCCCCAAAAAGTTGGGACAAGGCCATTTTCACCACTGTGTGGCATCTCCCCTTCTTCTTACAACACTCAACAGACGTCTGGGGACCGAGGAGACCAGTTTCTCAAGTTTAGAAATAGGAATGCTCTCCCATTCTTGTCTAATACAGGCCTCTAACTGTTCAATCGTCTTGGGCCTTCTTTGTTGCACCTTCCTCTTTATGATGCGCCAAATGTTCTCTATAGGTGAAAGATCTGGACTGCAGACTGGCCATTTCAGTACCCGGATCCTTCTCCTACGCAGCCATGATGTTGTGATTGATGCAGAATGTGGTCTGGCATTATCTTGTTGAAAAATGCAGGGTCTTCCCTGAAAGAGATGACGTCTGGATGGGAGCTTGTTGTTCTAGAACCTGAATATATTTTTCTGCATTGATGGTGCCTTTCCAGACATGCAAGCTGCCCATGCCACACGCAGTCATGCAACCCCATACCATCAGAGATGCAGGCTTCTGAACTGAGCGTTGATAACAACTTGGGTTGTCCTTGTCCTCTTTGGTCCGGATGACATGGCGTCCCAGATTTCCAAAAAGAACTTTGAATCGTGACTCGTCTGACCACAGAACAGTCTTCCATTTTGCCACACTCCATTTTAAATGATCCCTGGCCCAGTGAAAACGCCTGAGCTTGTGGATCTTGCTTAGAAATGGCTTCTTCTTTGCACTGTAGAGTTTCAGCTGGCAACAGCGGATGGCACGGTGGATTGTGTTCACTGACAATGGTTTCTGGAAGTATTCCTGAACCCATTCTGTGATTTCCTTTACAGTAGCATTCCTGTTTGTGGTGGAGTGTCGTTTAAGGGCCCGGAGATCACGGGCATCCAGTATGGTTTTACGGCCTTGACCCTTACACACGGAGATTGTTCCAGATTCTCTGAATCTTCGGATGATGTTATGCACAGTTGATGATGATAGATGCAAAGTCTTTGCAATTTTTCGCTGGGTAACACCTTTCGGATATTGCTCCACTATCTTTCCGCGCAACATTGTGGGAATTGGTGATCCTCTACCCATCTTGGCTTCTGAGAGACACTGCCACTCTGAGAAGCTCTTTTTATACCCAATCATGTTGCCAATTGACCTAATTAGTGTTAATTGGTCTTCCAGCTCTTCGTTATGCTCAAATTTACTTTTTCCAGCCTCTTATTGCTACTTGTCCCAACTTTTTGGGGATTTGTTGACACCGTGAAAATTGGAATCAACGTATTTTTCCTTTAAAATGATACATTTACTCGGATTAAACGTTTGATCTGTCATCTACGTTCTATTACAAATAAAATATTGACATTTGCCATCTCCACATCATTGCATTCAGTTTTTATTCACAATTTGTTTAGTGTCCCAACTTTTTTGGAATCCGGTTTGTATATTATATATTATATATATATATATATATATATATATATATATATATATATATATATATATACACACACACACACACACACACACACACACACACACACTCACCTAAAGAATTATTAGGAACACCTGTTCTATTTCTCATTAATGCAATTATCTAGTCAACCAATCACATGGCAGTTGCTTCAATGCATTTAGGGGGGTGGTCCTGGTCAAGACAATCTCCTGAACTCCAAACTGAATGTCAGAATGGGAAAGAAAGGTGATTTAAGCAATTTTGAGCGTGGCATGGTTGTTGGTGCCAGACGGGCCGGTCTGAGTATTTCACAAACTGCTCAGTTACTGGGATTTTCACGCACAACCATTTCTAGGGTTTACAAAGAATGGTGTGAAAAGGGAAAAACATCCAGTATGCGGCAGTCCTGTGGGCAAAAATGCCTTGTGGATGCTAGAGGTCAGAGGAGAATGGGCCGACTGATTCAAGCTGATAGAAGAGCAACGTTGACTGAAATAACCACTCGTTACAACCGAGGTATGCAACAAAGCATTTGTGAAACCACAACACGCACAACCTTGAGGCGGATGGGCTACAACAGCAGAAGACCCCACCGGGTACCACTCATCTCCACTACAAATAGGAAAAAGAGGCTACATTTTGCACGAGCTCACCAAAATTGGACTGTTGAAGACTGGAAAAATGTTGCCTGGTCTGATGAGTCTCGATTTCTGTTGAGACATTCAAATGGTAGAGTCCGAATTTGGCAGAGTGAGAACATGTATTCATCATGCCTTGTTACCACTGTGCAGGCTGGTGGTGGTGGTGTAATGGTGTGGGGGATGTTTTCTGGGCACACTTTAGGCCCCTTAGTGCCAATTGGGCATCGTTTAAATGCCACGGGCTACCTGAGCATTGTTTCTGACCATGTCCATCCCTTCATTACCACCATGTACCCATCCTCTGATGGCTACTTCCAGCAGGATAATGCACCATGTCACAAAGCTCGAATCATTTCAAATTGGTTTCTTAAACATGACTGAGTTCACTGTACTAAAATGGCCCCCACAGTCATCAGATCTCAACCCAATAGAGCATCTTTGGGATGTTACACTAGTGATGCACCGTCGCTTGCACTAAAATGGACTGACGCAGCGGTACCGCAACGGTATCGCCACCGTTGAAAATAAAATAAATGATGTGTATAATATATATGTTAGGTACTGCGCGACATATACCCCCTATTGCTTTCCTTGCCAGTTTGGCACTATGAAGGTCCGCAGTAAATATTACAGAAACTTACAGATTGATTGGAATACCTTTATCCTGGATGTTCCTCTGCGAGGGCTGTTCTCCTGCGTCTTTCTGTTTTTTTCTTTTTTCTTTTCTTTTTAGTGCCGTTCGGGATGAGGAAAGGTGTAGGGGGCTGAGCCCTAATGGTAATTAATGATTTTTATAAAAATACAGAGCTTGCCCCGGCCGGTGGCACAGCTCGTGGTTAAAAGGTGCCGCTCGTGACGTCACGGCAGTAGCTACGGTGGATCAGGAGGACCAAAGTTTACCCAACGCGTTTCGATTAGTTCGCAAATCTTCGTCAGGGATGATTCTTCTGGCTCCTGGTGCTACTTTTAAAGGTCTGTATCTCCTCCCTTCCTTAACTCCTACATCCCTGGCATTCTTGATTGATGTTTATTGAAAAGCAAATAATTCTATCTCTGAGTTTAGTCCTGAGGGTACCAGAGTATTTAAGTTGAATATCCAGCGGCTTTCTGATCTGGACATTTTCTTGATATAATCTCCTCCCCTTTTATCTTTTTTAACCATTTTGATACCACAGAAAGTGGTGCCGCTGTGGTTTCCTCCGTGTTTATCCTTATAATGTCTAGAGAGTGGGTGACCCTCATATTTTCTTCCTATGTTGTAGATGTGTTCCCCTATTCTTTTACTTATGGTTCTCTTTGTGCGTCCTATATATGTTTTTTTACACGGACATGTTATAGCATATATTGCACTCTGACTTCTGCAGGTTATATGATCCTTTATTTTGTATGTTTCTGTGTCCCCTGTCCATTAATTTTTTATTTCCATGTTTGTGTGCTGTTTTTTGTTCGTTTTTAATTTTTTGCAGACACCGCAATGGCCACATGGGAAGAAGCCTCCCTGGGGTTTTTGTCCAAGGATGGTATTTATTGTTTGATTGTCATTTTTCTTGCTCAGGCATTTGTTAGTGGGGGCTATTATGCTTCCCACATTTTTGGCTTTTCTATAGATGAATTTTGGATTTTTGGGGATCTGATCTCCTATTATTTTATCCTCCTTCAGGGTTTCCCAATGTTTTTTGATGATCCTTCTCAGTGTTCCTGCTTGGCTGTTGTACTGTGTGATAATGGGTGGCATTTCAAAGGTTCCCACTTTTGTACTGTCTTCTGGTTTTTTCTTCTTTTTATTAATTAGCTCCTGTCTGTCTAGTTTTCCTACTAGTTCTTTCTGTATTAGTAGTTTTTCCTTGTTGTAGCCTCTCTCTTCGAATTTTTTCTGCATTTTGTCCGCCTCTGCTTGATATTCACTTTCCTTTGTACAATTACGTTTTAATCTCATAAATTGTCCCTTTGAAATATTTTCCAACCATTGTGGGAGATGGCAGCTCTCGCGGGAGATGAAGCTATTAACGTCTGTTTGTTTGTTGTATGTCCTGGTTTGTATATTACCATCCTCTATGTAGATGGTTAAATCCAGGAAATTGATTGTACTTTGACTAAATATTGGTGTGAATTGTTAATTTCATTAAAAAAATGTGTTCAGTTCTTCTTTTTCCCCTGCCCAGATGAATATGATATCATCTATAAAGCGTTTCCATAGGACGAGATTCGACCGGAGTTTGCCGTGGGGATAGATGACTTGATGCTCCCACTGGCCGACATATATGTTTGCGAACCCCGGTGCGAATCTCGTCCCCATCGCGGTGCCCCACTGCTGTATATAGAACTTGTCCTTGAATAAAAAAGAATTTATTTTTAAGATGAACATGATACATGCACCGATGAAGTCTATTTGTTTCTCTGCAAGAATTCCCTGATTCTGTAGACACGTTTGTACTGCGTCGCACCCTTTCTCATTTTCAATGATGGTGTATAAAGATTTGACATCCAGGGTGCCTAGAATGTAATTTGGTTCCCATTTCACCTGATTTAGGATGTTCAGGATGTGCTGGGTGTTTTTCAAGTGTGTTGGTAGCAGGTCTACACATGTTTGCAGGAAGCTGTCTATGTATTCGGATAGATTGTTTGTCAGGCATTCTACTCCTGATACTATTGGTCTTCCCGGGGGGTCTATTGTGCTTTTATGTATTTTTGGACTGTAGTAAAACGCGGCAATTCTGGGTTGTTTTGTTTCTATATATTCGGCCTCTTTTGTATTTAGGATGGCTTCTGTTCTTCCCTTCTTGACCAGTTCACTTAGTTCTTTTTTGAACCCTTCTGTTGGGTCATTTTTTAGTATTTTGTATGTTTTCTTGTCTCCTAATAGTTTGTATGCTTCCTGTAGGTATTTGTCTTTGTCCAATATTACAATTCCCCCACCTTTGTCAGCAGGTCTTAGAATAATTTTTTCATTTTCCTGTATTTTGGTTAGTGCCTCACGTTCCGCATGGGATATGTTTCCTAGGTGTTTTTTCCTATGTTTTTGTTTTTTTGGACTTCTGATTTTTCATATGTCCTTAGTGACCATGTTCATGAAACTGTTGAGTGCCTGGGAATATTCTTGCACCGGATGGTATTTGGATTTTGCTTTTAAGTCGGTGTGTTTGTATCCCTTGTCTGCATGGTTGTCTTCCATTATTTCTGCTTTGTTGGATTGATGGATTTTATTGGTGTTTTCCCTATTATTGTTGGTTTTTTGTTGTTTTTTTATGAAGTATTTCTTTAGGACCAGTCTTCTCATAAATTTGCGAACCCCTATGAACGCTTCAAATTTATTGAACAGTGTGCTAGGTGCAAATTTTAACCCTTTTTCCAGGATTTCTTGTTCTCCCTTTGTTAGTATGTATGTACTAAGGTTAAAAATCTTCTGTCCTGACTCTATTTTGATCTCCTTTTGTTTTAGTTTCTTCTTTTGGGCGAGTTTCCCTCCTCTATTACCCCTCTTGCACTTTTTCTTCTCAGGAAAAAATCCTGTTTCACAGTTTTTTTCACTGTTGCTCTTTTTTCTCTCTGTTCATTGCGTCCTCTTTCCTGCTCTTGAGGTTTATTTCTATGTGTGTTTCTTGTTGCCATTGTTTGGTTTGTTGTTCTTGGTTCTTCTTTCCTGGTATTATGGTTATTTGAAGTAACCTTCATATTGCTTCCTTCAGTATTATGTTCTTTCTCTTCTATTTGATTGTCTTCTGATGGGTTACGTTTGTCTTGTCTTTCTCTTTCTTGTGTTTTCTTCTGTTGGCAAGAGGGAGCTATTTCTTCCTCATCTGTCTCATAGTTCATCAGTACCTCATAGCGGTTGTCCATCTGTATTTCATTTCTATTAGTAGCTTCATTTTGTCTTCTAATAATGACTTCTGGGGTTATGGGTATCAGTTGTTCTATTTGCGTGTCCCCCTCTTCTTGATAGTTATCCTCTTCATGTACCGTGAAGATGGATGTATGTTCCTCAGCTTGGCTATATCTACCTTCGTCCAGTGTGTGGAAGGAGTTCTGGCTGCTATGTTCCGTGTGATTTTTTGGTAATGCATCACGGTTGAATTTTCTGCTTTTCTTTTCTTTAATTTCCTCTTCTTTCTGGTGGATTCTTCTTTTTATGTTTTCTACCAGTTGGTGGATACTCGCATGGTCTTTCCAAGGTCTCAGTGTTTCAAATGTTGCCATGATTATTTTGTTGGTTCTTCACAATCTTTCTCCCCTTTTATTGATGATGAATTTGATTGCATTGCGGGAGAATTCGTGGAACATGCGTTCCCATTCATTTATTGTGCCGTTTTCTCCCATGTCCCCTGATAGTGTTTTCTCTACTTTTAGTCCCTTAGGTATAATGTCCCATTCAAGGTATTTCTCCAGTGAGGTAATTTCCCAGAGGTCCTTCATCTCGAGAATTAGGAGTTGTTCTAATTCTCTTAGTGTATCCTTCACATATGTGAACTGTATGCCATTGTCTTGGTTAAACACTTCAGATTGTCTTTTATAAGAGCGAAAGAAGGTTTGCACATCTTTGGGATGTTGTGGAACGGGAGCTTCGTGCCCTGGATGTGTATCCCTCAAATCTTCATCAACTGCAAGATGCTATCCTATCAATATGGGCCAACATTTCTAAAGAATGCTATCAGCACCTTGTGGAATCAATGCCACGTAGAATTAAGGCAGTTCTGAAGGCAAAAGGGGGTCCAACACCGTATTAGTATGGTGTTCCTAATAATTCTTTAGGTGAGTATATATATATATATATATATATATATATATATATACATATACATACATACACACACACACACACACACATACAGTACAGACCAAAAGTTTGGACACACCTTCTCATTCAAAGATTTTTCTTTATTTTCATGACTATGAGAATTGTAGATTCACACTGAAGGCATCAAAACTATGAATTAACACATGTGGAATTATATACATAACAAACAAGTTTGAAACAACTGAAAATATGTCATATTCTAGGTTCTTCAAAAGTAGCCTCCTTTTGCTTTGATTACTGCTTTGCACACTCTTGGCATTCTCTTGATGAGCTTCAAGAGGTAGTTCCTTGAAATGGTTTTCACTTCACAGGTGTGCCCTGTCAGGTTTAATAAGTGGGATTTCTTGCCCTATAAATGGGGTTGGGACCATCAGTTGCGTTGAGGAGAAGTCAGGTGGATACACAACTGATAGTCCTACTGAATAGACTGTTAGAATTTGTATTATGGCAAGAAAAAAGCAGCTAAGTAAAGAAAAACGAGTGGCCATCATTACTTTAAGAAATGAAGGTCAGTCAGTCAGCTGAAAAATTGGGAAAACTTTGAAAGTAAGGGCTATTTGACCATGAAGGAGAGTGATGGGGTGCTGCGCCCAGATGACCTGGCCTCCACAGTCCCCGGACCTGAACCTAATCGAGATGGTTTGGGGTGAGCTGGACTGCAGAGTGAAGGCAAAAAGGGCCAACAAGTGCTAAGCATCTCTGGGAACTCCTTCAAGACTGTTGGAAGACCATTTCAGGGGACTACCTCTTGAAGCTCATCAAGAGAATGCCAAGAGTGTGCAAAGCAGTAATCAAAGCAAAAGATGGCTACTTTGAAGAACCTAGAATATGACATTTTCAGTTATTTCACACTTGTTTGTTATGTATATAATTCCACATGTGTTAATTCATAGTTTTGATGCCTTCATAGTCATGAAAATAAAGAAAACTCTTTGAATGAGAAGGTGTGTCTAAACTTTTGGTCTGTACTGTGTAATATATATATATATATATATATATATATATATATATATATACACATACATACACACACACTAGCAGAAGGACCCGGCTTCGCACAGGTATATTTAATTTTATGTTTTCGTGTGTCAAAAACAGATAGTTTCCCCCATAACAGTGACCTCTACAGTACCCACCCCTTTAACAATGACCACCACAGTGCTCACCCCTTTAACATTGACCTCCACAGTGCACGCCCCTTTAACAATGACCTTCACAGTGCCTGCCCCTTTAACAGTGACCTCCACAGTGCAAGCCCCTTTAGCATTGACCACCCCTTTAACAGTGACCTTCATAGTGTCCGCCCCTTTAACAGTGACCTTTACAGTGGCCGCCCCTTTAACAGTGACTTTCACAGTAATTGCCCCTTTAACAGGGACCTTCATAGCGCCCACCCATTTAATAACAGTGACCTCCACAGTGCCCGCCCCTTTAAGCAGTAAAGAAAAATGGCTGTGTTGTTACGGAAACCTGGAGTAAAACTGTGTTTATGGCAGTTGGGATTTGAAGAGAAAGACTTGCAGGCTTGTATTGGCTAATGTGGGTCATTTTTTGGAAATATCTCAGGAACAGTACGTCCTAGAGAGCGAATATCTCAGGAACAGTATGTCCTAGAGAGCTGAAACGGTCTAAAACCTTCCCGGACACCTGATGTAACGGTGTACCAAATTGGGTGAAGATCTGTCGAGTCGTTTGGTCAGGCATAAAGAACGTCCAGACAGACAGAAACTCATATATATATATATATATATATATATATATATATATATATAATACTAGCAGAAGGACCCGGCTTTGTACAGGTATATTTCATCTATTTGATTTTATGTTTCCGTGTGTCGTAAAAAGATATCGAGTTTCCCCCATAACAGTGACCTCCACAGTGCCCGCCCCTTTAACATTGACTTCCACAGTGGCCGCCCCTTTAATAGTGCCTGCCCCTTTAACAGTGATTTTCACAGTGGCCTGCCCCTTTAGCCCCTTAGGGATCCATGACGTACTGGTACGGCATGGATCCAGAGTCCTTAAGGACCCATGACGTACCGGTACATCATGTATAGTTCCGATCACCGCCGCCCGGCGGACGGTGATCGGAACCTGGTGCCTGCTCAAAGCAGGCACCTAGGCTAAATGCGCGGGGGGGTCCCGTGACCCCCCCCCCCGTGTCGGCGATCGCCGCAAACCGCAGGTAAATTCAGACTTTTTATTGTGCGGGCGGTGGTGCCATCGGGTCCCCATGGGGCTGTGGGGGGGACCTAATGGCATGGAAGGCAGCGCGATGTCTAAGGAAGGCATCGCGCTGCCTTCCGGTGAAGAGCCTGTGAGATCCAGCCCCCTGGATCTCACAGGCCGGAAGCTGTATGAGTAATACACACAGTATTACTCATACAGCCAATGCATTCCAATACAGAAGTATTGGAATGCATTGTAAAGGATTAGACCCCCAAAGTGGGACAAAAAATAAAGTGAAAAAAAAAAAAGTTTAAAAAATAAAGTTTTCCCCCCAAAAAATTTAAAGTTTCAAGTAAAAATAAACAAAAACGTCATTTTCCCCAAATAAAGTAAAAAAAAAAAAAAGTATACATATTAGGTATCGCCACGTCCGTATCGACCGGCTCTATAAACATATCACATGACCCAACCCCTCAGATGAACACCGTAAAAAATAAAAACGGTGCTAAATAAACCATTTTTTGGTCACCTTACATCACACAAAGTACAACAGCAAGCGATCAAAAACGCGTTTGCCCACCAAAATAGTACCTATCTAACCGTCACCTCATCCCGCAAAAAATTAGCCCCTACCTGAGACAATCGCCCAAAAAATTAAAAAACTATGACTCAGAATATGGAGACACTAAAACATCATTTTTTTTGCTTCAAAAATGAAATCAGTGTAAAACGTATACATATTAGGCATCGGCGCGTCCGTATCGACCGGCTCTATAAAAATATCACATGACCTAACCCCTCAGATAAACACCGTAAAAAATGTAAAATAAAAACTGTGCTAAATAAACCATTTTTTGTCACCTTACATCACAAAAAGTGTAATAGCAAGCGATCAAAAAGTCACACGCACCCCAAAATAGTGCCAATAAAATCGTCATCTCATCCCACAAAAATCATACCCTACCCAAGGTAATCGCCCAAAAACTGAAAAAATTATGGCTCTCAGACTATGGAAACACTAAAACATGATTTTTTTTGCTTCAAAAAAGAAATCACTGTGTAAAACTTACATAAATTAAAAAAAAGTATACATATTAGGTATCGCTGCATCCGTGACAACCTGGTCTATAAAAATATCACATGATCTAACCTGTCAGATGAATGTTGTAAATAACAAAAAATAAAAACGGTGCCAAAACAGCTATTTCTTGTTATCTTGCCTCACAAAAAGTGTAATATAGAGCAACCAAAAATCATATGTACCCTAAACTAGTACCAACAATACTGCCACCCTATCCCGTAGTTTCTAAAATGGGGCCCTTTTTTGGAGTTTCTACTCTAGTGGTGCATCAGGGGGGCTTCAAATGGGACATGGTGTCAAAAAAAACAGTCCAGCAAAATCTGCCTTCCAAAAACCGTATGGCATTCCTTTCCTTCTGCGCCCTGCCGTGTGCCCGTACAGCGGTTTACGACCACATATGGGGTGTTTCTGTAAACTACAGAATCAGGGCCATAAATATTGAGTTTGGTTTGGCTGTTAACCCTTGCTTTGTAACTGGGAAAAAAAATTATTAAAATGGAAAATCTGCCAAAAAAGTGAAATTTTGAAATTGTTAACCCTTTAGGTGTTCCACAAGAATTAATGGAAAATAGAGATAAAGTTTGTCAAATCAGTTTTGAATACCTTGAGGGGTGTAGTTTCTAGAATGGGGTCATTTTTGGGTGGTTTCTATTATGTAAGCCTCGCAAAGTGACTTCAGACCTGAACTGGTCCCTAAAAATTAGGTTTTTGAAAATTTCAGAAAAATTTCAAGATTTGCTTCTAAACTTCTAAGCCTTCTAACATCCCCAAAAAAAGAAAATATCATTCCCAAAATGATCCAAACATGAAGTAGACATATGGGGAATGTAAAGTAATAACTATTTTTGGAGGTATTACTATGCATTATAGAAGTAGACAAAATTGAAACTTGGAAATTTGCTAATTTTTCCCATTTTTTTTTGTAAATTTGGTATTTTTTAATGCAAATTTTAGCAGTGTCATGAAGTACAATATGTGACGAAAAAACAATCTCAGAACGGCCTGGGTAAGTAAAAGAGTTTTAAAGTTATCAGCACTTAAAGTGACACTGGTCAGGTTTGCAAAAAATGGCCAAGTCCTTAACATGAAATAGGGCTGAGTCCTTAAGGGGTTAACAGTGACTTTCACAGTTACAGGCCCTTTAACAGTGACCGCCCCTTTAACAGGGACCTTCATAGCGCCCACCCCTTTAATAACAGTGACCTCCACAGTACCCGCCCATTTAATAACAGTGACCTCCAAGGTGCCTGCCCCTTTAAAAACATTGACCTCCACAGCAACCGCCCCTTTAAGCAGTAAAGAAAAATGGCTGGGTTGTTATGGAAACCTGGAGTAAAATGGTGTTTATGGCAGTTGGGATTTGAAGAGAAAGACTTGCAGGCTTGTATTTGGGGGAGGGCTCATTTTTTGGGAATATCTCAGGAACGGTACGTCCTAGAGAGCTGAGGTACGTCCCAGTCTAAAACCTTCCTGGACACCTGATGTACCTGTGTGCCAAATTTGGTGAAGATCGGTCCAGTCGTTTGGTCGCGCATAAAGAACGTCTAGACAGACAGATAGACACACACACATTATATATATATATATATATATATATATATATATATATATATATATATATATATATATGAAAAAGAAAAGAAAAAAAAGATGAGCAGCACACAACTCACAGAGGTGCAATTCCTTGGGTAGATCACGGACTTGATCCAGTAAGATATATATAGAAGAATCCAAGGCAGCACACGAATGACGGTGAAAAAAAATGATGTTTATTCCCCCATGTGCAGACAGCAACGTTTCAGCTCTCTCAATGGAGCCTTTGTCAAGCCATAGCAATCAGTGCAATCTCAAGTGTTTAAATAGCATACATGATTACTGTGTAAATTACATGATTATACAAAAAATTACATAATTATACAGAAATAGTATAAAAAAAGTTTCTCCTGGTTAACCAAATTAGTGACATGTGTTTATAATAAATCAACTGCACAATTGATATCCATTATTACAATTATAATATTGAACGATATCCCTAACCCACTTAATTGTAGTGTGTATACATAATTCATAATAATTACATTCAGGTGCCTGTGATTGTGTAATGTTAAAAACATACAAGGAAAACTCACATACTGGAGGAGAGCAGGAATCGCTCGGCGTCCGGAAATCGCAAACGCGCATGCGCGGAACTTCATCGGTGCCGCAAGACAACCTGTATTACACAGAGATCCGAGACCCACAACCAAGATGGCCGCGCGTGAACAGAAGCGTTCTGCGCATGTCCACTCCCGACCCAGGGCGGAATCAACACAGCCAACGTGACAGTCATATGTCCTGTCACATGATATAAACAACCCACCACGTCATGGACTATTAGCGATCATACGCTGCAAATACTATATTAAATCCTCACAAAACAGGGGTCCAGCGGTTTATTATGAAACAGTGGCATACACCACCTATATATATATTACCACCTCATCCCAATATTCAACAGGAAATTTTACTCACGTCCATGTGGTTCATGCATACAGATGACAATCTCTCAAGCCCGCAGTCTTCAACCGAAAATCAATCGGAGACCCCAGGCTTGTGAGGCAGCTGCAGGCACGGAGATATATATTACACAGTCATGGCGAGGTAGAGATGTATGATGTAACTGACTGATTTGTTACATGTCACACCAGTTAATAAGTAATAATTTGTAAGGGGATGAAATACTTATTTTCATAACATATATATATATATATATATATATATATATATATATATATATATATATATACACACACACACACACACACACACACACACATTACAGAGTGTTGGCGAGAGATACAAAAGTAATGTAAGCATTGTAGCTGGGCATTTTCTGTCACGGATCTCTCTGATCCGCTCCGAATTCCTTCTCTTCAAATCCGACCATTTTTTTAAAATATGGCCATCCTAGGGTGATTGCCCTTAAACTTCCTCTTGAGCTTGAAACGGATGTCTATAGTGTATATAGTGTGCGGCAGGAAAATGGATGTGTAATGTGCATGTGAGAGATATTTCTATGCTGCCCATAATTATTCATACCCCTGACAAATTTTGACTTAGTTACTTTTATTCAACCAGCAAGCAATTTTTTGACGGGAAATGACATAGGTGTCTCACAAAAGATAATAAGACTATGTACAAGAGGCATTATTGTGGAAAAAAACATTTCTCAGCTTTTATTTACATTTGAGCAAAAAGTGTCCAGTCCAAAATTATTCATACCCTTCTCAATAAAATCAATAGAAAAGCCTTTATTGGCTATTACAGCAATCAAACGCTTCCTATAATTGCAGACCAGCTTTTTGCATGTCTCCACAGGTATTTTTGCCCATTCATCTTTAGCAATGAGCTCCAAATCTTTCAGGTTGGAGGGTCTTCTTGCCATCACCCTGATCTTTAGCTCCCTTCACAGATTCTCAATTGGATTCAAGTCTGGACTCTGGCTGGGCCACTCCAAAACATTAATGTTGTTGTCTGCTAACCATTTCTTCACCACTTTTGCGTTGTGTTTTGGGTCATTGTCATGCTGAAATGTCCACTGGTGCCCAAGGCCAAGTTTCTCTGCAGACTGCCTGATGTTGTCGTTGAGAATCCTCATGTATTGCTCTTTTTTCATGGTTCCGTTTACTGTGATTAGGTTCCCTGGTCTATTGGCTGAAAAACACCCCCAAAGCATTAGGTTCCCACCACCATGTTTGACAGTGGGGATGGTGTTCTTTGGGTTTAAGGCTTCTCCTTGTTTACGCCAAATGAAGGAAACATCATTGTGACCAAACAATTCAATTTTTGTTTCATCTGACCATAACACAGAAGACCAGAAGTCTTCTTCTTTATCCAGATGAGCTTTTGCAAAGGCCAAGCGAGCTTTTGTGTGCCTTATCTGGAGAAGTGACGTCCTCTTGGTCTGCAGTGTGCAGTGTCCGTTGGATTGTCTGCCTTGAGACATTGCCACCAGCAGAGCCCAGATTCACCAGGATGGCCTTGGTGGTGATCCTTGGATTCTTTTTCACCTCTCTAACTATCCTCCTGGCCAGCACAGGTGTCACTTTTGGCTTCCGACCACGTCCTCTGAGATTTTCCACAGTGCGGAACATCTTGTATTTTTTGCTCAAATGTAAATAAAAGCTGAGAAATGTTTTTTTTTCCCCCCACAATAATGCCTCTTGTACATTGTCTTAATATCTTTTGGGAGACACCTATGTCATTTCCCGTCAAAAAATTACTTCTCTAATTATCTACTTAGACATGATAAAAAGTGAAGTAATATGTATCGCGAAAAAAACATTCGGATCATAAGTGGCGATTTTCGCAATCACGAATATTTTATAACACTCTATCTGCATATAAAGCGATTGGTCTGACATGCATGTAAAATTTAATCAAATACACTGGTGTAATGTGAAATTACTTACAGTGATCAGGAGTTCTTCCTCACCGTCTCGAAAATTGCTTCCGACCATCTTTTCCAATTGCCTCAAACTTCGGGTATGTGCCCCTTTTTGCACATTAAGCGAATTTTACATTGCGATTTTAGTAATGCAAAAAATTAAAATGTAAACAAAGATAGCGAATTCACGAATATTCGCATAATCGAATATTGCTCCTGCCGCTCAACACTAGTCTAGATGGCCTGTCTAGGCTTATGCCATCTACAGGATTAGAAAATCTGGGCAATTGAATACATGAATTACATTGAATTGTAGAACTGTTATATTTACTTACATAGAAATCTGAGGTTACACACCTTATGATTCAATTGTATGAATTTTTTTTTTTTACTGTATATATACATACCACATCATAACTTTTTTTTATTTTTATATGGAAGTCAGTGGCAGATACATCCAGTCTGTGCTACATCACAAGCCTACCATATAGAGCCTAAAGGGCCCTTTACACCGGCCAGTTCTCAATCTCGTTAGCAATTATCTGGTGGTGTAAAAGTGATGCCGAAAAAGTGAAATGCTTGTTCATCGGGTAATCGCATTGTTCATGCGGTCACAAAAAATTTGATTGTGCTGGCAAACAACAAGTCTGTAAGGGGACAAGCGATGGCATTAGCGATCACTCCTCTCCATACTGTGGAGGAGATCTCTGCATGTAAATGCAGGGGTCTCCTCCGCTGACATGCAAGCGATTGCTGGGAAAGAAACGCTTCCTTCCCGACATTCGCCTGCAGAATTAGACTGTGTAAAGGAAATGCTAATTTGTTGTGTGATTGCATCTTATACCCAAGACCTAAAATCCTAATTTCTTCGCAGCACATCTCCCTGGACAAACATGGATGTGCTACCAATAAATAATGAAACTGTATGTAATGGAGTGTGGGGGGGTGTCAAACGATCACAGTGGTGATTGTTTATCCCCATAATGAATCAAAAATCTAATCAAAATAAAAGAACAGATGCAAAGTAAAGTAAAATAAAATGGATTAAAATGATATCAGGTAGATGAGACATAAACTTCAGCGGCAAATACATCATTTACATGAAAAAAATTCTTTATTCGAACAATATAAAATACACTTATAAAGGGACTTTAAAATGCTTCAGAAAAATAAATAGCATTCACTATATTTATATACACACATATATTAGATATATGAAAATGTTCAATACATGTGACTCGTAATACAGAATAAGTACTGTGCACTTGTATCTGACACACAGATACTACACCTGAAATATGCCACACGCCTCGGCTGGTAATAGGATTGATAAAGGAGCTGGGTAACCACCAAGTGACCCATGGGCGAGTGGCCACTGTTAAAAAATGAGCAACTGATCAACTAAAGGGTCAGAAATGGAATTAATTAACCCTCATCTTGCCAAGAAAGCCACATCTGCTAGTCAAAATAAGAGACTAATGGATAGAGCAGATAGGTACACCAGCTGGAATTTGCAGATTGGCATGAACTATATCCATTATCGAGGAGCATATCTTTTGGGCTATATGTTTAACACACATATTGGCTTTAATTGCTTTCGGGTATGATTAAAAAGCCACTCTGAGTGCAGAATACAGACTGCCAATGGCGACAACTACAGGGAATTTCAAATTCTATATTTTTTTAATTACTCCAGATGCTACTAAAAACAGGGGATTTCCTAATAGACTTGCCTTCAGAAGACACATGGAAACGAGGATGCCCGACAGCAGAGAACCCCTTCAATTACAGGGCTGTAGACCAGCTATGCAGAGCTAAGGCTTCACAGATTTTAAGGTTCTGTGTTCTGATAGTAGTATGTCAAGGAAATGGCTGAATTATGACTGTCCTTTGGGTGTTTGAAGGGGTCATAAAGGAATGGAAAAAAAAAGAAAAAGATGTCTGCTCTTTTTCCAGAAACAGCGCCACTGGCGTGGCTAGCACTGCAGCCCCTCTCTGGTCAAGAGAACTGCAGAGACAGCCCATGGACATGAGTGGTCCTGTTTCTGAGACAGAGCAGACCTTTTTTCTAATCTCTGACAACCCCTTTAACTTTTTGCAGTGTGGCTTTCTAATAAACATACCTGGCTATGGCAAGTAGCCTCAAGTGTTTCTGTATATTGCTGTCAATAGGTGACCAGT
The DNA here is from genome assembly GCF_905171765.1 of Bufo bufo. Lineage (NCBI taxonomy): Eukaryota > Metazoa > Chordata > Amphibia > Anura > Bufonidae > Bufo > Bufo bufo. Next base: position 161,040,671 of record NC_053397.1, read on the forward strand.
GAGCAGGTATAGAGTATCTGCTGATGACGGAAAGAATGGTATAAAGCGTCTGGACTTGTGCCTGTCAATTACATTGAAATTTACGAATCCCACTAATTCTACGCTCAAGTAGTAATGCTATCATTATCAATTACCATTAACAGAAATCAATCGTCCTATGAGACATAGCAAACATTTAAAATAAGCATTTCCCACCCTTTACCCTAAATTCTTTAAAATAAAAATATATAAATATGCAGAAAAATAAAACGTCTCAAACATAAATAAGAAAGCAAATAAGGGCAACCGGGATAATCAGAGAGAAATGGCCTGGAAAATTGAGGTCTGTGACTCGCCCCCTCCCCAGCAATGTGAATTTCTCTGTCCCATATTTTGTCAAACTGATTTTTATTAAGCAGCTAATAAGGTATTTTTTTTTAGAGTTTCTCCGAAAGAGTGGAGCAGACCCATCTCGCCGTCAGTAACATCACAAGCGGGAGCGGGGTACTTGTCATATGCTCAAAACTGGCCACTTTAAAACTTACAGTAATATTACAGCGTGATGTCAGAAAGACATTAAAGTACCTTGCACCAGTATCCGTATGCATCAGCATGAGTCCCTAGCCGGGACGCCGCGCATGACCTCACACATTGCGGCTAGGCTTCACATTGTTTTGCAGCATTTTGCAGCGTTTTTTTTTTTTTTTTTTGCTTTTTTTTTTCTCTGGCTGCTGCCAGATGTGACTTTAAGTACTACATTTTATATTTTACTATAAACTTTAAAACATTTTTTGTCATCTGTGGCTTTCTTTTCCTCCAAAATGCAGCTTGTTCTAGGTATGACTTTTTGCCATTTTTTTTCCCCCATAGGCTTCTCTATAGGACTTAAAAAATAGACATGTTTTGAATGTTATACAAATAAAAAAAAGCCACCATAAATGCTTAAAATGCAGCAAAAATTGTAAGCATGTGAATAAGGCCTTAAGAAGGATTTGGGTTCCTGGTGGAGATTGCTTGCAGTTTTGTGTCCCATAGGATTTTTGGTCCTACTCACTGTCCACTCGTTTAACAGTCCGTTCCTACTTCTTACATTAGTAGGAGCCACTTTCCCTTATTCCTGCATTTATTATCCAAACATTAAGTCCCGCTTGCTGAGGCCATCATGAATACATCATGTTGCGTTCTACCTTTTTTCCTTTCATATTTCTGTGCTTACTGCCCTGTGCAGCGTCCATCATAGGTGAATCAAACACGTATGGCGTTGCGACGCAGCATTCTGCATTCAAGTACCATGAGGCAGTACAGGTCGCAGCGGACTCTAATTAAACTAATGAGACTGTTTAGTGGGCCTGTATTGTAAATGACCAAGCAGTATTGAATGTTCCGTATGGCCATTAAGAATACAGACCAACTAAATAATGCGCCTCATGGTCATGCCCTGAATGTCTTCTCGGGGGTTCCTATAAGCAGAGTTCCATCTCCTCCTGGGCTGTAAATGCACATAATTGCTGAAAGCAGTCACAGATAAGAACATACAGATGACACATGGGTTATATATAGCCATCAAGGCTGCTTTTCAACACAGCTCTTATCTCAGAGGATTTAAAGGGGTCGTCAGAGTTATATAAAACTCACGCAGCAGCAGTAAATATGATGAAATAACAGAAGAAGTGGTATTTACCACTGGTCCTCCCCTCCGGTGTTTGCTTTCCTGGCTGCAGCGGTGATGTTCCGTGCACACCAGGTCACTGCTGCAACCAATCACTGGCTTAGCAATGATGTCACATGTTATACAGCTGAGGCCAGTGATTGGCTGCACAGTGACTTGTGTGCACATCACTGCTGTAGCCAGAAAGATGACGGCTTCGGTCCTACACCACTGAAAAGCGCTGGAAGCAGCAGAGGAGAAAAGTGGAAGGTATCGCTTTTGTTATTTTATCATATAAACAACTGCTGCCTGGGTATTAATTTCACTCGACCAACTCTTTTAAGGAGTCTGGATTTTTAGATCTTCCGGACCAGCATACTATAGACTTTATAGCTTCACTGACTACTTGCAATTTTCCATCTCTGAATTAAATATCTATCTATAGATACATCTATGATCCCCCAGGGATTTCCAAACTTATTACCATGGTGGAACCCCTCAATACTCATTGCCATTTCCAGGGAACCCCGACTTCACCGCACTTAAATCCCTGCCTATAAATTCTCAGCATAGATAGTCACGTGGGCCAATGCAGCAGGGAGCAGATAAGTATGTGTCTCTTCACAGGTCATGTGAGGTGGAGTTGGAACCCCTTAAAAAAAAAAAAACTTGGGGCAGGGGCAGGTAGAAGATACTATCATTCTTGCCTGGCACTATATTTCGTATTACAGTAGTTGTGTTGACTACATTGTCAGGCATATTTGAGCAAAACGGTTATAATTGGTTTGCTATATCTACTGTAAAAGGGACACTTCTCCTGGGGGAACTTCTGACCTGATTCAGTAGTCCCAATCCCTCTCAAGGTGCACAGTGCACATTAGAAATGTCTAACACATACATGATCACTCTTTTCCCCTTGAATTAACATTCTCGCTCTCTCCGACTTCCACATCTTGATTTCTCTTTCTTGTTTCACATTCCCTTTACCTTTTGTACGATTTTTCACTCAAACTCCTTTATGTTCTGTTGGACCAAAATCTTGAGGATTAGAAATCCTGAAGCAAGCTCCACAAGGACCAGCACAACCCATCTAGAAAGGTTAATTTGCCATTCATGGAAACAAAGCATGTAGATTGTTTCTTAAAGTAAACCTGTCTTACGCGTAATCTGTAGCATTTTATATTAGAATAAATATTGTGAAAATAAATTAAATATTAACTTAATGTTATATAATATATGACTTTGGGGTTTATAGATCCTCTCCGAGATGGAATGTTACATGTTCCCATACAATGCAGCTAAACAACCAGTACACAAGATAATCAGAATTATAGTTGACATAGGTTGTGTTAGGTTTACTTTAAGACAAACCCCACCGCTTTCCTTAATTGAAATATTTCCAGATGTGTGAAACCGACATCTTCCTGTTGGAAGGGACAGGTTCGGATTGGTGAATTATGGAAGTCTCATACTGATGAATATGTAAGTCTTTGGGAGGCCGCTATCTGGTGCGTGGCTTGTAGGTCTTGTCAATGTGAGATGGGATTTGGGATCTCAAGCAATGTTCTATTGCCTGTGTTAAGAGTAAGAGTTCCCAGAGGACTTCACAATGGTGATTACACTGGTGGCAGCCACTTTAGCTGGAGTGATGGAGCCTCTGGACACTGAGTGAGCAAAGTTTTGCAGAGCCTCGTACTTAGCCCTCAATGCGTCCAGTTCCAGTTTTATGGTGGAATTCTCCTGCGCCAACTTATCTACCTCCTGCTGAAGGTCATTCTTCTGCTTCTCCAGTTCCTCTTTCTGTGACACACGCTTGACACGGCAGCTGGCAGCATAGCCCCTATTCTTTAGGGTTCTCCTCCGCTGTTTTAGCCGGATTACCTCCTCTTTGGATAAACCACGTAAATGGTGGTTAAGCTCCCGAACAGACATGGACATTAATTCATCGTCGGAGAGCACTGGTGTATTTTCCCCCATTTCTCTTTTCACCTAAAAAGGGAAAAATAATAGTAGTTTTTACATTTTATTTTATAACTTTATATTCTATAATGCAATGAAAATCCAACGCTTTTGATGTTGGAATCAAAATATATCAATTCAATGAATCTAGGTCTAGAGAAATATAACCAGGGCTGCAATTACTGACTACTAAAAGTGATTAAGGGGAACCTGTCACCTTCAAAAGTCATCTGGTTTCTAATCATGTGCTTAGCCAATTCCTCTGATGGGCAAGATCGCAGGAAAACAACTTTTATTCTGTCGCTTGCTGTATGTAAGTGAGGATCTTGAAGTCACCACCTTGCTGCCCATTCATGTTTGATTGATGTCTTTGTTTTTAGTTTTTCCTTCACTGGCGATTACCCAGGAGAACTCGTGCCTGTGCAGCTAGAGCTTGTTTTCTGCGCCTGCACAGTGATCCCCACTGTAGTGTCCTAGGCTTGGCTTGCGCACTGGGAAGTTACTGCGCAGGCACACAAAACAAGAGCGACGAGACAGGCTCCTCCTGGAGAATCATACATGAAGAAGAAAAAAAAACAAAACAAAAGGACATCAAACATGAATGGGCAGGAAGGGGACGCGGCAAGCTTGACTTCCATCGTCAAGGCCAATGCCCCCTTGACGTCAAGCTTTTCATTTGCATACAGTGAGTGACGGAGTAAAAGTTTTTTTCTGCGATCTTGCCCATCACATCAATTAGCAAAGGACATCATTAGAAACCAGATGACTTCAGCTGCGAGGTACTGCAGGCGGTTCAGGGGGCATTTTGGCAGTGACAGAGTCCCTTTACAGGGTCATTGTGCATGGAGGGGGAGTAAATTACCTAATATATATATATATATATATATATATATATATATATATTTGTAATCCATATTATTAGGCTTAATGGCCAGTGCAAAAACTGCAGGATTGTAGGATTATTTTCAAATATAACTAGCGACTTGGAAAATTTAAAAACAAACACACAAAAAATTCTTGAAAAATATATATCTAACAAACACTTGATTTAAACAATAGGCTATTTTAGAATAACACATTTCCTGTAAGTTACAGTGAAAATGGGAATTAAAAGAAGTTTTCCAGGAATATCCATCCTAAAGACAGGGCATAAAATGTCTGACTGTGGCTGTAAATGGGATTAAGCCCAAATTTTGTACAAAAAAAAAGTAATGCAATAAACCATAATGAATTATAAAGATTATAAGTGACATATGTTTATAGCTCAATATACTGATAGGATGATAATTTGGCAATTACAATCGCCTATGTCATAAAAATCATGCATGCCTCTAAGGAATTTACATACAATTGGAAAACCTAGGTGGAGCTGCGGTAAAAGGCATGACCGCTTGTACCAATGCGCTGCTGTATTGGTAAGAATAGTTGAAAGGTCATAGCTCTCCAGCAAGCAATGAAACCTCTTTGATCTGTTCACTGCTGGGGGTCCCAGGGGCTGAACCTTCATCAATCCAACGGAGAGACCAATCAATACTCATTGAAATCCCCTTTAAGTACAATATTGTCATCCACCAGTATTAGAATTGTTTTCAGAACATCAGACAAACTCTTCTAGTACTAAATATAATATCAAGTCGATCACTATTTAATTTCTTAAAAGGGTTTTCCCAAGATTTTCTAACTCATGACCTATAGTGTTGAGCAAACTTGTGTTTCAAGTTCGGCGTACAAAGTTCGGGTGATCTAAGAATTCTGTTATGGATTCCGCTAACACGGACCAGAAGTTATGGTCCGTGGTAGCGGAATCACATAATTGCAGCTCAGCCTCATTTACTTGAATACCAGACACAGCTCATGAGCAGGACTGGTTCGGTTTCTGGGACAAAGGCACACCCTTTCCTAACCTCACACAACCTCTTTTAATAGTAGGCGGGGTGCCAGTTGTGCATTATTCTATTGTTGTTACCATGGCTAGTGCAAGTGTTATAACCCCATGGGCAGAGAGTAACAGAGGACTTGATGAAACAAGTAAACTTTCACTTATGCTGACAAGAGTCGATTCGCAACACTTGGGCCACTCCATGATAAGAGACAGGAATGTTACCTGTGACTCCACACCCACGGGTCTTAGCGTACCTTATAATTATGATCATTCACATGCCCTGCCCGTGTAAAAAGAAACCAGATAATAGCATGAGATAAGGCACTGAGCTGGCACATGCCTCGCTAGACACAGAAGAGCTCTAGTATTGCCGCTGTGTGAAAATGTAACAATAGATGGGCTATGCCCAAAAATCAACCCCTTCCTGATGTTCTGTGCAGGGTAATGGCAGCTCACCGCATAAAAAGGACTTTAAAGGAATTTAGAAAAATCTTTGTGCTGATAAATGGTGTATATGTTCAGCTTTATTGTAACTTAATTCACCTGCTGGCGGTATTCTTACACTACACTGAAGCAGCAGTATCCCACTGCATAGAATATAAGAAGTACCGGTATATGTATTCACTTTGTACAGTATATATATATATACACACATATATATATACACACACACACACACACAGATAAAGGGGGGCATTTATTAAGACCGGTCTTTTAGACGAGTCTTAATAACCCCTATAGCTGCCGGTGGATGAAGAGGCGCTGGACTCTACATAACTTCGGCATATCTTGTACCAGTATAAATGTAAGACAGTCTCCTTGCGGTCTTACATTTAGACCATTTTCTACGCCTAGGCGTAGAAAATGATGAATGAGATGGGCCTACGGCCTGTCTCTTTCCTCGTCCACTTTTTTTAGTCATGGCGTGAGCGGGAAAAAGTTGCAGATTGCAGTGGAAAGGTTGGCCTTATATAGGCATAGTTCTGGATAGTAAATGACCCCCGAAATCTACTTTAAAAATTTGAGTAACTTTGCACATAGGGGGAATTTATCAAAGCTTTCCAAAGCCCTCCATATTTGCACCATAAGTTTACATTAGAAACTGGCATAAGTAATATAAGATATAGCTCAAATCTGCACTACAGCTCCTAGCTGGCGAAGACTTCAGTTTCTGGCACACGGCAGGGCAGACATGTGCCTCAATAAATTAGGGGCATCTTACTCCAGCACAGGGAGAACAAGTCTGGATAAATCTCCGCCACTGTCCCGATCCCGAGTTACATCCTGTATTCTAGTCCAGATCAGCAATGCCTATGTAGTTATCCTGTTATTAGACAGGTATTCTGATCTCTAATGTTATGGCGCAACACTATGAGGGACATTTATCATATCTGCTACGCCACTTTTGTGCCGTAAAAATTTCGCAAGTGATGCACGCGTGCAACATTTGGTACATATTTTTTGTGACTTTTTTGGTCAGGATTTCAGATTAAAACACCTTTAAGTCTCATTTATGACGTGCGACTTAAAAAATAATAATAAAAGTCACAAAAAGGGCTCATCTCCACGCCAGGCAACCCCTGGTGTAGTTACAGATATAGGCGCACACCACATTGCACTTGTGCCAAATTTAATATTACTGGGTGCCATTTCAGACTTAAAACGGACACCAAAAACACTGCAAATGATGACTTCTCCCCTATGATCTCACCTGTGGGACCCGAGACAATCCCAAGAGGAAGGGGACCTGGATCCTTTTGGCATTTCTCAGTGAATGTTCTGGAGTTTCCTACACACTAGGTCAGGCATGCTCAACCTGCGGCTCTCCAGCTGTTGCAAAACTACAACTCCCATCATTTCCGGACAGCCTACAGAAGGGCATGGTGGGAGTTGTAGTTTTACAACAGCTGGAGGGCCGCAGGTTGAGCATCCCTGCACTATGTGTCTGAGAGCATCTCTTTGAGGAAAAAATCTATTATGGGTTGGCTTCATTCTGAGGTTCATGCCAGTGAGACTCCTACCAATCAGGACTATGTATCCTAGCAATATACAATCACTTTTTACAGTGGACAAGTCCATGTAAGCTAGTCTATGCTGTTTAACTGTTAGTTATTGGAAAATTGTTTCAGGAAATAAACGGACAACTAGAGCGATGAGAAAATCAGAGGGACTTCTACTGTATTCGAGTTTTATGCTCTTCAACCATGATGTTGAGGTTCTGGCTCCCTTTGCACACCCTGACAAATGTTGCGTAGATGACATGGACATAGCTTCTCAGCTAAAACTTATAGCTGACCCCCTGCTGCAACGACCAGGAGGCAAAGCTAAGTGTATGATCGCATGGCGGGCCTGGCAGCCAGACCACACATTTTTGCGGTTAAATCATACAGCCATTGACCATCTCAGGTGGGATGTACCCTAACCCTGTACCCTAAGGTTATGCACATGGGAAGGAATAATGCAAGTCACTAGTACATACTGAATGGTAAAACACTGGGTAACACTGACATGGAAAATACATTTTAGTCAACAGCAAACTAAGCTGTAGAAACCAGTGTCAGGCAGCTGCTGCCAAGGCCAATAAGATAATGGGTTGCATCAAAAGGGGCATAGATGCCCGTGATAAGAACATAGTCCTACCACTTTACAAATCGCTAGTCAGACCACACATGGATTACTGTGTACAGTTCTGGGCTCCTGTGAACAAGGCAGACATAGCAGAGCTGGAGAGGGTCCAGAGGAGGGCAACTAAAGTAATAACTGAAATGGGGCAACTACAGTACCCTGAAACATTATCAAAATTAAGATTATTCACTTTAGGACTGGATAGACAAATGTCTTTTTTCAGCCTTAGAAACTACGTTACTTTGTCATGACGGCTGGGGGTTAATTTGTCTATTAGGCAATGATACACTGCAATGTATTACTACAGGGATCAGAAGTAGTGGGGCTAAAAAATTAAGTAAAGAAATGATAAAGGTATAGAAGTAAAAAAAAATAATACTATAACTTTAAACCATATGGTAAATGCAGTAAATAAGATGGAAGAATTCCTTTTTTCCCTTCCATTAACTGTCCCCCTGCCTATTCTAGGTCTGCTTCCTTCCCTCTGCTGGTTCCCGTACCGTCTCACTTTCCACGCTTGCTGTGCGAGTGCTCTTACTAGAGCTATGTAAATGCTGCAGAAAATGGCATATGCCCATCAAGTTCAATCAGGGATGTGAGCGGATCTGGAGGAAGGGAAAGGATTGAAAGAACGAAATGAAAGGGAATGTGTTACCTAAAAAAGGTTTCTGCTAACACACATCTCTTTATCCAATTAGATTTTAGTTTGATTGCAGATCTTTTTTCATTTCTTTTTCCTGAAGATGGTGATGGGGTGGCCATCTTGGCTGAGCTGTTCTTAACAGCATTTAGAGATATGCTTTACGGCAGCCACATGGGCCATAGACAGAATGGACTGAAGGGGATCTTATTGACTTCTATGGGGAGAGTTCTAGGCATGCTCAGGAGGGAGTAGATCAGCTGTGATGGTGGATCCTGTGTTATCTATATAATAAAGGTCAGGGATCAGCAAGTTTTGGCACTCCAGCTGCTGTGAAACTACAACTCACCGCAGTCACACTTAGGCTACTTTCACACTCGCGTTTGGTGCGGATCCGTTATGGATCTGTACAGACGGATCCGTTCAGATAATACAACCGTCTGCATCCGTTCAGAACGGATCTGTTTGTATTATCTTTAACATAGCCAAGACTAAGTCAATGGAGGACGGATCAGTTTTCTATTGTGTCAGATTGTGTCATAGAAAACGGATCTGTCCCCATTGACTTACATTGTGTGTCAGAACAGATCCGTTTGGCTCAGTTTCGTCAGACGGACAGTTCAAAGTGGAATGGAGACGGAACGGAGGCAAACTGATGCATTCTGAGCGGATCCTTTTCCATTCAGAATGAATTAGGGCAAAACTGATCCGTTTTGGACCGCTTGTGAGAGCCCTGAACGGATCTAACAAACGGAAAGCCAAAACACGAGTGTGAAAGTAGCCTTAATCGGCTGTTCTTGTAACTCTCATGGAAGTGAAAGGAGCGCTCTGGGATATGTAGTTTCAGAACAGCTGGAGTGCCAGAGGTTGCTGATCTGTGTAATGGGTAAAATGTGTCATTTTAATCAAGCTTGTGATAATAATGAGATGACTGCTGAAAAGTGATCTGTACAGACCAAGAAGTTGTGCTTATTATCAGGTTTAGTGAACAGTGCAAAAACTGCAGGCGTTTAGGATTTTCTTTTTAAATATAGTGACATGGAAAATTACAAAATAACATCACCAAAAATTTCCTTAAAATATGTTTAACATAAAAAAACGTTATTTAAACAATAGGTTATTTTCTGATGACACATTAAATGCAGTACCTTCAATGCCTTGGATGACAGTCCATCAGACGACATTGTCACCAGGGTTCACAACTTGTCTGGAAAATTGAAGAATTTAAACGCTAGGTAAGTAAAATCCAGAACATTTTAAAGCAAATCCTAAATATATAGCACAACTATTCTTGCAAATAATGGAAAGAATAACTTTAAAAATCAATTTATATCCGAAGCCATATAATATTAGTAAATCAGAAGTTAGAGCAGTAGCCAGCTTTCACCGGGTCACAATTACTTAGGCTAAGTTCACACGAACGTGTGTGATCTGTGTTCCGTGTGAATTCCGCATCACGGATGCGGACCCATTCACTTCAATGGTTCCACAAATCCGGAACCGCGGAACGGCCGCACGGGACGGGACCCCTCGGAAGCACTACGGAGTGCCTCTGTGGGGTTACGTCCCGTACTTCCGTTCCGCTAAAAGATAGAACAAGTCCTATCTTTTAGCGGAACGGCCGGATCGCGGACCCATTAAAGTGAATGGGTCCACGATCCGATGCGGCTGACCTACGGCCGGCGATCGTGCATTGCGGCCCACTATTTGCGGGCCGCAGCACAGGCACGGGTCACACACGTTCGTGTGAACTCGGCCTTACACAGCCATTGACATTTCGTCATGTGTTGCAGTGCCCATTTGACAAGAAAAAGTGCAGCCATATTGGTTGGTCATATTACATTTTGGACTAGGACTCCAGAGTTCCGTGACAATAATCCTAATTGCTGGGCCACCATACTCCCCAACCCCATGTAAACATTTTCAAGGTAAGTTTTTCTCTGTTAAGGACCTTTTACATGGGTGATTATCAGGATTGAACAATCATAGGAACATTCGTTTGGCTGATCATCATCCCAACACATTACCCCACCGGTCATCCGATAAACAAGCAAATGGTTAAACGAATCTTTTATCCAGCCATAAAAAAAAAAAAAAATCATAGTCTGCAGAACATCCCCCTGTGGAAACAATGGATGTGCTGCTGAGAACATGCAAAGTGTAAGGGGGGTGAACAATTGTACGAACGAATAATCCCCCATGCGGTTTGCAGTGGCCTGTGTAAAGGACTGATTGACCGCTCATTATGGCCTCATCAGGCCATGTAAAACAGACACTTACTGGCTACTCTCGTAATCGGACGTGACGTACAAAGCACTGAAGTCACTGCAGGTCAGGTAACAAACAATTATCCATTACAACATAGGTTTTCACAATGATGGCCTCTGGCACACAACTTCACATAAGACATCTGTCCATATCATTTTTTTGGGTGATATTTCAGGCATTGCGAGCGCTGAAGGATAACACATCTATTGGCGTTTGTTTGCACTGACCTTACTACACCTCCTGTCCCCTCCCGTCAGCTTCTCTAGCATACAGTCCCATGTAAACACCATTACTTCCTTCCCTCCAGCATAGGGTTAATAACTCCCGGGGAGGGGTCTGGAGTGAATGCACAGCAAGGTATTATAGACAAGTGACAAAGTACAGTCCAGTATAGTGTATCTTCCCTGTACGTTATCATTTGGCTGTAATAGCCTGCTGTGCATTCACTAACGACCCCCCCAGGGGCTTAGGAACCCGAGGCAGGCCTCCTGTCAACATTTAAAAGCTACACTTTTTTTTTACCTTTTGATATGTCATAGGGACCCATCAAAAGTGTTGATCGGCAGGTTCCCAGCTCTGAGACCGCCGCTGATCTCTAGAATGAGAAGTCAGAAGTGCTCAGCCAAGTGCTGCTTCTCCTCACTGCTGAGCGCAATACTGAGGATGGTCCCATAGACCTTCTATTGAGGCCGCCTTCACTACCGCGCTCAGCAGAGCTTCTGACTCCTCATTCTTGAGATCACTGGGGGTCTCAGAGGTGGGACCCCGCCGATCAACACTTTTGATATAGCCCTATGGCATATCAAAAAGGTTCAAAAACTAATGCCCACTGAACACCAAGGCTGCTTACCCCGGCAGGCGCCACCCCAAGAAGATCGCATGCCGCTGCATGAGCCTCCCTCCAAAGATTCAGAGCGGTGCGCCAAAAGCTCAGGCAGCCTGCCCAAACAGACCAATAACAGAGCTCCTTGCTGTACGGAGCTTTGTTATTTCAGGCCCACCGCTGTGCTGCCTGTGCCACCTGCGCTGATGAATGGCAGGAAAAGTCTAAGGCGTATTGGTACACCTCAGGGTGGGTTCACACCACGTTTTAGGCCTCCATTTGACGTATACATTAGAAAAAGAAAGGATCCGAAAACGCAGCACACCACATTGTATCCTGCACAGTCTGCTAAAAAAAAATATACTAACTCTATCATGAACGGATGCCACTGTCTGAGGCATCCGTTTAATGTATACGTTTGTTGTATACGTTAATAGGATGGGAAAAACGTGATGTGAAACCACTCAGACATTTTTAAAGAGTAAGATGGCCTGAACAGGCGTCTATGACCCTCGTACAGGCGTTAGTGCGATTATACGAGCATACTTTTGGGAATGATAGTTTGCACTCCTGCTAATTGGCCCGATATCGTGCAGTGTAATAACGCCCTTACATTAATGCATTAAGTCAACTGATAAGAATCTATTAGGAAAGATAACAAATCCCAAGTAGGTTTACTGTACAATCGCTAGTCTTACATCTGCGCTGTGAAATCCGGCAATGGGATCCGGCTGCTTTCAGGCATAGATGCCGGGTTTTGGCCGGACAAAAAATGCTGTATACAGTGACCGGATTACAGTGCTGGAGTTCGCAACGCAGATGTTAACCCAGCCTAAAGGGCTTATCCCGAATCCACAGGGGGACAGGGGATAAGCAGATAGGGACCAGGAGGTTTCACGAATTCTCTATTATCAGGACTCAAAGCCCCGAGTTATCATTTGTAATAAGATCAGCTCCTAACTACTGAAGAGGATTTATGCAATCTTACTTCCTCAAACTGTCACCTGCAGGACTTCAGCTTCCCCATTGCATGTTATGTAATAAAGGAGACTTCTACAGAGGAACAGAACTGCTGCAGACCATAGAGTTAGGCGATTAAAGGGGCTTTCCGGGCTATAGATATTGATGACCTCTAGGTCAGCAATATGAAATGAATGGCGGTTGGGAAGCTCAGCTCCATCCACTGTGTAGCGGCTGTCACCGGAGAACTATAGGTATACTGACACTGCGACATAGACACATTGTAGAGGGAAAGTAATAAACATAACCATGCTGGTGGTGGCCAGTATCACCCAGGACCAGGAGAACACTTACATACACAGTGTCTGGTCCCCGTCCCTCTAGACAAGTTTCAGACTTTCACCTCAACCCTCCACCCCAAATATATTTTATTTTCTAGGATAGTTACAATGTACTTTACAGATCTGTCATTCAGTTTAAAAGAAATTAAATATTGCCTCTATTTGCATGCAGCAATTATATCTTCTGTGTCTGGGGATGAGTGATCGCTACTGGGATTGTTCATCCCCAAACAGATCCACTGTTTGCCCTCCAGATCCCAGATGACACAAGACTATGTGCTGCCAGCAAATGATGATGTTATGTGCCACATAAACAATGTCATCAGTTCATTGGGTAATCAATGGCACCTTTACATAGGGCAATTATAGGGACAAGAGCAGATGCCATTGGTGTAAAAACAAAATCATCAAAAAAAAAAAAAAAGACATAACGTTCTTTATAAATTCCAATCATGGTCATAAAATTGATTACCTATTGCCGTATACTAGAGATGGATCCTTTTTGGGGTTTGATCTAGTACTATGGCTATGAAAAAGGGTCATTTATTTCAATTTTTTTTTATTTTTATACATTTACATTTGAGGGATTTTCTTTCAAAAGATTCATGAAACAAGCAATAACAAATGTATTTCTCCCCATAAGGAGTTCTGGAATGGGCGTAAAACCCCTAAAGCTGCAGTTGTGGCTCCCTTCTAATATTTGCTAGCTCATCCTGTACCTGCGCAGTGGTTTGTATTTCCTGCCTCCTCTCACATCAGATGGTCGGTCACCTTTCTGCGATTAAACATTAACTTGCAAACAGAACGGTTATAAATTCTTCTTCTAGAAAGGAAGTTACTAGACCAGAGGGAGAAATGAAAACTACAGAGTATGCGGAAGTAAAATCTATATTTTACAGTTCATGAAAAAAGCAAGTAGCCATCAATATAAGATCAGTGTTCATAACAATATAAAGAAGAACTCTACTGGCTCAGTGATCAAAAACAGAGGGTGGTTATTAACAGCATGTACTTAGATTGGGTCACTGTCACAAGTGCGTTACCACGACCCGGTACAGGATGCAATAAAGTTTATTTTGAGACAACGCGTTTCGGGGTCTCGACAGCCCCTTTATCAAGTCTGTGTCACCCTAGTTTTTTGTGCAGCTGGGTGTGTACTGCCTGGTTTCCTCTAAAAAAGGCGCATGTCCGTACCTTAATTTTGTTAAAGAGGACCTTTCACCGATTATTACACTATGAACTAAGTATACAGACATGTAGAGCGGCGCCCGGGGATCTCACTGCACTTACTATTATCCCCGGGCGCCGCACCGTTCTCCCGTTATGCCCTCCGGTATCTCCGCTCACTAAGTTATAGTAGGCGGAGATTCCAGTCACTAAGTTATGGTAGGCGGAGTCTGCCCTTGTTCTACTCTAGCGCAGGTTATTTTCTCCCAGACTGTGAGCTCTGCAATGCGATTGGCCAGCGCTACAGAAGAACAATGGCAGACTCCGCCTACCATAACTTAGTGAGCGGAGATACCGGAGGGCATAGCAGGAGAACGGAGCGGCGCCCGGGGATAATAGTAAGTGCAGTGAGATCCCCGGGCGCCGCTCTCCATGTATGTATAGTTAGTTCATAGTGTAATAATCAGTGAAAGGTCCTCTTTAACCTTGTTACACTTTGAGTGAGTGTAGCGGTTCACCGCTACAGTCCTATGTGCGGCGCGTGTAGAAAGGGCCGCACAAGAACAAAATAAAGGTACGGACATGCGCATTTTTTAGAAGAAACCAGGCAGTACACACCCAGCTGCACAAAAAACTAGGGTGACACAGACTTGATAAAGGGGCCGTCGAGACCCCGAAACGCGTTGTCTCAAAATAAACTTTATTGCATCCTGTCCCGGGTCGTGGTAATGCACCTTATGATCGTCTACCAGCTTGATCACTCCACAGTGACAAGCTAAGATACGTTTTCCAATATATACCCGAGTGGCGACTTGGCCTTCGTCCCAAGGGGCTTCTTGACGCATCTGGCAGCACCGACCTGCACCTTTTATACTTCACAGCTCACCTGCAATACGGTTGCACTTAACTTCGGTGCAACCATAACAGGTGAGTCTATCCCATCCACCTCGATTTACTTACCCTATGAGCGCCTTTCTCACCCTTTGGCCGTTACCTTACAAGTGCGTTACCACAGGGGTCAGTATTGGAGGAGGTCAGTGTCACTAGTGGGGTACCACAGGGGTCAGTATTGGAGGAATTATTTAATTTTATCTTGTAGAAGGCTTGCACAGAAAAATATTAATTTTTGCAGACAACACTTAGGGTACTTTCACACTAGTGGCAGGACGGATCCGACAGGCTGTTCACCCTGTCGGATCCGTCCTGCCGCTATTTCACTGTGCAGCTGGGCCGCCGCAGCACGGCAGTTCGCGGTGAGAGGCCGCCGGACTAAAACGTCGGACATGCAGTACTTTTAGTCAGGCGGCCTTTTGCCGTGCTGCGCCGTAATTCCGCCCCCGTCCCGATTATAGTCAATGGGGACGGAGCGGCGGTCCGGCGAAACAGCAGCAGGACTGATCAGACAGGGTGAACAGCCTGTCGGATCCGTCCTGCCGCTAGTGTGAAAATAGCCTTAGGCTACTTTCACACTCTCGTTTGGTGCAGATCCGTCATGGATCTGCACAAACGCTTCCGTTCAGATAATACAACCGCATGCATCAGTTCAGAACGGATCCGTTTGTATTATCTGTAACATGTTAATGGAAGACGGATCCGTTTTCTATTGTGCCATATTGTGTCAGTGAAAACAGATCTGTCCCCATTGACTTACATTGTGTGCCAGAACGGATCCGTTTGCCTCCGCATCGTCAGGCAAAACGTTTTGGTGTCCGCCTCCAGAGCGGAATGGAGGCAAACTGATGCATTCTGAGCGGATCCTTATCCATTCAGAATGCATTACGGCAAAACTGATCCGCTTTGGACCGCTTGTGAGAGCCCATGACGGATCTCAGAAACGGAAATCAAAACGCCAGTGTGAAAGTAGCCTATACTGTGTAAAGTAATTTACACTGAAGAGGACAGTATACTGCTGCAGATGGATCTGGATAGATTGGAGGCTTGGGCAGAGAAGTGGCAGATGAGGTTTAATACTGATAAGGCCGAATGCACATGGCCGTGTTCCGCGGCCGAGAGCGGTCCGTGGTATGCCGCGCTGGATTCCTGTTCAGAGCAGGAGCGCACGGCGTCATTGGTTGCTATGACGCCGTGCGCTTCATGCCGCCGCTGCACTACGGTAATACACTCGTATAGTGTATTACTGTAGTGCAGCGGCGACATGAAGCGCACGGCGTCATAGCAACCAATGACGCCGTGCGCTCCTGCTCTGAACAGGAATCCAGGCCGTGTTACCACGGACCGCTCTCGGCCGCGGAACATGGCCGTGTGCATTCGGCCTAAATGTAAGGTTATGCACATGGGAAGGAATAATGCAAGTCAAGTACTTACTAAATAGGAAAACACTGGGTAAAACTTTGCAGTCAGTGTCAGGCAGCTGCTGTCAAGGCAAGATGGTGGGGTGCCTCAAAAGGGGCATAGATGTTCTGCCACTTTACAAATCACTGGTCAGACCACACATGGAGTACTGCGAGCAATACAGACAATAGCAGAACTTGAGTGGCTTCAAAGGCGGCCGACCAAGTAATATATGGATTTGGCGAATTACAACATCCAGGAAGATTGTCAAATGTATGTGTTGTTATTTAGAGTTAGACAAAAGACAGGGGGAATCTAATTACTATGTATAAATATATCAGGGGTCAGTACAGAGATCTCTCCCATCATCTATTTATCCTCGTGACTGTGACGAGGGGACATCCTCTACGTCTGGAGGAAAGAAGGTTTGTACACAAACATAGAAGAGAATTCTCTACGGTAAGAGCAGTGAGACTATGGAACTGTCTGCCTGAGGAGGTGGTGATGGGGAGTACAATAAAGGAATTCAAGAGGGGCCTGGATGTATTTCTGGAGTGTAATAATATTACAGGCTATGGCTACTAGAGAGGGGTCGTTGATCCAGGGAGTTATTCTAAATGGAGCCAAGATTTTTTTTTTTTCTAAAATGAAAAAATGAGGGTTTTTTGCCTTCTCCTGGATCAACACTACAGATGGACTTGTGTCTTTCTTCAGCCTTAGGGCTCATGCACGCGTCCGTTGCGGTTTTTGAAAACACGGATACCGGCCATGTGTGTTCTGCATTTTGCACAACAGAACGTCCTCTATAGAACTGTCCCAATCTTGTCCGTAAAACGGACAAGAATAGGACATGTTCTATTTTTTTGCAGGGCTGTGGAACGGACATATGGATGCAGACAACATGTGCTGCCCGCATCTTTTGCAGCCCCACTGAAGTGAATGGGTCCGCATCCGACCCGCTAAAAATGCGGATTGGATGTGGACCAAAAATACGTTCATGTGCATGATCCCTTACTATGTTTTACACTTTGTCGGGTCAGTTTTCACAGCCAGCTATTTGTAATAGAAAAGAAGAGTGAAATCTTCTCATATTCTGTTTGGTTATTCCTGGGAAAGCTAAGTGACAACCAATGTGGCCACCATTACAATGGTGTGAAGATGGAAGAATGCAGGAAAACCTGACAATCTGGAGTTTTGGAAAGTGACAAAACTTTCTGGGGGAGCCGTGGAGGAGGCTCACGCAAGTAAATATGCAGAGAGGGTTTTACAGATGGAACCGTTTAAGGCTACTTTCAGACTAGCGTTCAGAGCGGGTCCGTCTGGTGTATGCACAGACGGATCCGCTCCTATAATGCGGACGTTTGGATCCGTTCAGAACGGATCCGTCTGCATTATAGTTTAGAAAAAATTCTAAGTCTGAAAGTTGTTCAGACGGCTCCGTCCAGACTTTACATTGAAAGTCAATGGGGACGGATCCTTTTGAAGATTGAGCCATATTGTGTCAACTTCAAACGGATCCGTCCCAATTGACTTATAGCAAGTCTGGACGGATCCGTTTGCCTCCGCACGGCCAGGCGGACACCCGAACGCTGCAAGCTGCGTTCAGGTGTCCGCCTGCTGAGCGGGGCGGAGGCTGAACGCTGCCAGACTGATGCATTCTGAGCGGATCCGCGTCCACTGAGAATGCATTGGGGCAGTACGGATGCGTTCGAGGCCGCTTGCAAGAGCCTTCAAACGGAGCTCACAAGCGGAGCCCCGACGCTAGTGTGAAAGTAGCCTAAATGGGTTTTCTGATCAGTATCTGATCGGTGGGGGTCTGACACCTGGAGCCCCCGCAGATCAGCTGTTTGAGAAGGCACCTGCACTCAGTAGCGCCGCTGCCTTCTCTCAGCGCCATACAATAAATGGCGGCTGTGCTTGGTATCGCGCTCAGTCACTGGCCGAGACAAAGCTGAGAGAAGGCCGCAGCACTGCTGTGAGCACCGCTGCCTTCTCAAACAGCTGATCGGCGTGGGTCCCTAGGATAGGTCATGGGGAAAACCTCTCAGAAAACCCCTTTAATATGTACATTAGGTGGAAATAACATCTCCGTCACTCATACATATATAGTTTGGCTCCAGCTAAAGGAAATTATACTTACTAATTGAATTATAATTCTAAGTGCATGATTTTATGAGCCCAGTGACAATGGAGAAGCAATCCACACGCAATCCACCTCTGCACATCTACCTTCTAATCACGGCCCATTACTGGGTTTCTAATAAAGATTTCTGCAGCTTTAAAATGACGAATGTTCTGCTGTTATATGGCTAAAACACTGATTTCTCAAAGCACTTGGGAGGAGATTTATCAAACTGGTGTAAAGTAGAACTGGCTTAGTTGCCCATAGCAACCAATCAGGTTCCACCTTTCATTTTCCAAAGGAGCTGTGAAAAATGAAAGGTGGAATCCGATTGGCTGCTATGGGCAACTTAGGCTACTTTCACACTAGCGTTCAGAGCGGGTCCGTCTGATGTTTCATCAGACGGATCCGCTCCTATAATGCAGACGTTTGTATCCGTTCAGAACGGATCCGTCTGCATTATAACTTAGAAAAATTTCCAAGTGTGAAAGTAGCCTGAGCGGATCCGTCCAGACTTTACATTGAAAGTCAATGGGGGCGGATCCGTTTGAAGATTGAGCCATATGGTGTCATCTTCAAACGGATCCGTCCCCATTGACTTACATTGTAAGTCTGGACGGATCCGCTCGCCTCCGCACGGCCAGGCGGACAGCCGAATGCTGCAAGCAGCGTTCAGGTGTCCGCTTGCTGAGCGGAGCGGAGGCTGAACGCTGGCAGGCGGATGCATTCTCAGCGGATCCGCCTCCACTGAGAATGCATTAGGGCCGGACGGCTGCGTTCAGGACCGCTCGTGACCCCCTTCAAACGGAGCTCACGAGCGGACACCTGAACGCAGGTGTGAAAGTAGCCTAAGCCAGTTCTACTTTACACCAGTTTGATAAATCTCCCCCTTGGTTTTCACTGCAAATTTCCATTGTATTTATAAGACTGAACCATATAACATTTTTATAATGTCCGACTGACAAGCAATTATCAGGACTGAGCCATTCATTCCCAATAATTCCCTTCATTTACATGCAGTAACCATCCCCCCTGTATGACGGAGAACAGTTTCTGCTGCAATCGCTCGTCCCCCTACAGATAGATTTCTTGTTACTGGACAGCACATCCCTGTTCAGGTCTCATTCACGTCCGTGACAAGACTGTCAGCGTTTAATTCGTGAAGGCTCTGTTGTTCCGGGTGTCCGTTTTTTGCTCTCCATGCGTCATTCATATTCCATGCACACTGCTGGGCTGCAAAGAGATTTCAAGAGCAACTCCTACCAATGGTCCGTGGAAACCACTGCCACCTGTGTTCTGGCAGTGGTTTTCTTGGACACGTAAACGGCAATGGGCATGTTTGGTCTGCGTCGCCCAAAATAGTGAATGTCTCTCCTGACCTGCAGTCAGTCAGAAACACAAGGTCGTGTGAATAATGCATTAAAATCAATGGATACATGTCCGTGGAGAACATAGACAATACACATCTGTAATTCACCGACGTGTAAATGAGGCCTTACACAGCCCAATCTGCTGCCCAGAAATTTTATTTCTAGGCGCCACAGGAAAGATGCGATCACGTTTGCTCATTCATCAGGTGATCAGTGGCACCTTTAGGGTTCATTTACACAACCACACCACGTTTTGTGGTCCGCAAATTGCGGATCTGCAAAACTCAGATGCCGCTGTGTTCAATCTGCAATTTGCGGAATGGGTCGCCCATAATTAAAATGCCTATTCTTGTCCGCAAAACAGACAAGAATAGGACATGTCTCCGGACCGGAGCAACGGATGCGGACACACACGGAGTGCTGTCCGGATCTTTTGTGGCCCCATTGAAGTGAATGAGTTTGCTTCCGAGCTGCAAAAAAAATGCGACTCGGATACGGAACCAAACAACATTCGTGGGCATGAGCCCTTACCCAGGGAAATGGTCAGGAACAAGCATTCCTAGGTACAAAGGGGGTCATTTATTATTAGATATAAGCCAATTTTTAGTGTATATCTGTTGCAGATTCGGTTGCAAAGGGAATTTGTGGCTGAATTTGAGACATTTCCCCACTCATGCCAGGTCTTAAAAAGGGGGCGGCTTTACATTTATGATCTAAAAGGGAACTGGCGTCGATTTAGGTCGGCGGTGGATCCGTCTAAGTTATGTAGAGGCCGGCGCCTCTACATAACTTGGGCGTATCAAGTGCCAGTGCAGGGGTATTAAGACCGGCATGTAAAACGCTAGTCTTAATAAATGACCCCAAGAGTTTCCCGATAATTACCCTGATCATCAGCCCGTGTTTCATTGGATGTGTGATGAGGAAATGAATAACTAGAGTAGCAGCACATCTTTCATACAATATACATAGAAAACAAATCCAGTGATGCATAGAAACATTTTACTGAGGCTCAGAATGGTGATCTCGGAAGCTTTGGGTTTTATTTTTATTTGCTTTGAAAGTGTTAACTAAGGGCTCTTTCACACCTGCGTTCTTTTCTTCCGGCATAGAGTTCCGTCGTCGAGGCTCTATGCTGGAAGAATCCTGATCAGGATTATCCTAATGCATTCTGAATGGAGAGAAATCCGTTCAGGATGCATCAGGAGGTCTTCAGTTCCGGAACGGAACGTTTTTTGGCCGGAGAAAATACCGCAGCATGCTGCGCTTTTTGCTCCGGCCAAAAATCCCGAACACTTGCCGCAAGGCCGGATCCGGAATTAATGCCCATTGAAAGGCATTAATCCGGATCCGGCCTTAAGCTAAACGTCGTTTCGGCGCATTACCGGATCCGACGTTTAGCTTTTTCTGAATGGTTACCATGGCTGCCAGGACGCTAAAGTCCTGGTTGCCATAGTAGTAGTGGGGAGCAGTATACTTACCGTCTGTGCGGCTCCCGGGGCGCTTCAGAGTGACGTCAGGGCGCCCCGCGCGCATGGATGACGTGATCGCATGGGGCGCTCTGACGTCACTCTGGAGCGCCCCGGGAGCCGCACGGACGGTAAGTATACTGCTCCCCCGCTCCCCACTACTACTATGTCAACCAGTACTTTAATAGCGTCCTGGCTGCCATGGTAACACTGAAAGCATTTTGAAGACGGATCAGTCTTCAAATGCTTTCAGTTCACCTGCGGTGTTACGGATCCGGTGGGCACTTCCGGCAAATGGAGTACACGATGGATCCGGACAACGCAAGTGTGAAAGAGCCCTAACCGGAAAGAGAAGGGGCCTGGAGAAGACTTCTTGTGAATAAGGGGGCTCTTCCTGAATGAGCAGAATCTCAAACATGACCCGATGTATATATATGTAATGAAGGAACACCATTTGTACATCCAGTTACTTCACCGTCCAATACATACATATACGATAGAGGAGTCCTCAGTTATAGGACACTTCCCTTTAGGCCGGTCACGTATTGGGGAACCACAGATGCCACAATGGGATCCTGATAATCAGTCAGTGACACGTCTCCCCATGTGATCAACTTTTTTTCCATCTGAATTTTATGATCTGTGACTTTGTAGACTTTGACGTGTAGACTGACCCTAAATTCAAACTTCTTCTTGCCAAATTGTACCCCATCATCTCCATGATGTGACAACCACAAGGACACGACTGACAGATAGAGAGAATAGCTTCATACAAAAGTGTCATAAATTTTTTTGGACCCACAAAGAATTCGGCTGAAAAGAACCTCAGTATAAAATCAAAGATATATAGAGGTACAGCAAGCAGTTCTGTGTGTCCTATTATGTCTCTGTACAAAATAGAGCCATAATATAAAAGTGCCTATGGCTTTAAAGGGGTTTGTTCACCCTTGGTGACAGTTTCTTCAGATGATGCCCTCAGTCTGGCAACCATACTTACTTGATCCCTGCAGATGCGGGGTCTACCCCACCACGTCAACATCTTAGACGCAGGTCACATGACCGCTGCAGCCCACGACTGGCTGCAGTGGTGACATGTCCCCTGTGCTACCAGTTGGGGGTACGTCCTTGGACAATTTTATACTATCGATTCAGCGCTGCCAGTGTCAAATTGTGCAGGGATTGGTTGCGATTTTCTAGCAATTCATTCCAAACTTCTAACTGGAATAGGGCCTCCAGCAATCTGCGTACCGCTGGATGATGCTCCATTGGGTGCATTAGCTTCTAGGCCAGAAACGCTCTACACAAACAGGATTTTTCCGCGACGTTTTGTACTGTAAAATCAGTTTGCCACTGAATTGAATGGAGATATTCTCATCCAGGAAATCTGCACCAACAATCCTGCGGATTTTCTGGCAGAATTTCCCGTAACGTGTGAAGGGTTTCGTAGACAGACCTGGCGGCACACTGCTAAAAGCACTCCAGACAACTATAGAGTTTGTCGCCTGTAGACAAATACAACAGCGTTTGTACCCGCCGACCCCCTGAACCTGGGGACAAAATGGCTATGAATGTGACAAAACCTAAGGACACCGTCAAGCCGTATGTTAGGATTATAGCAGAAAAGGGGACCAGTGATGTCATCAGACAGTTCACAGCACAGAAGAGGTTAAGAGCCACTTCATCTGTATACCACGGGATGGACGGACTGTGCCAGACAGGATCTAGAGGACTTCCCGGTCATATACTCCGATCGCTCTGCTCAGAACGTGGCCATTTTCGGTAACAAAACAAAATATGGAAGGGGATAGGAATGTGACAACCTCCTGGACCTCTCTGCAGATGTGAGACTGCTCAGAACCCTGCCACCAAACATCCACGCCTCCTGCATGTTACAATAAGACAACACCCAAGGAAAAACAGGAATGTTACGTAAGGAATGTTACACACAGTCCTCTCCGGAAGACAACATGACTTCATCTGGGAGCAATCAGCGAGGAAAACACAGCAAGCGCCACACAACCCTACCTCCTCTCATGTTACACAACGCTCGTCCCCGTACCCACCTGTGGTACGTGTACCTACCTACTAGAGTACACAGGGGGCCATGTGTCAGTATAGATCCAGCGTCGTCACCAGCCACAGGGAGGACCCACCAGAGCTGTCATGGACACCTGAGAAGGGACTATGACTGGTCACTATATATACGGCACAGCGTGGTAAATTTGGTAACCACACCCCTTCCTAACGTCACATTTCAAAGTTGTCGGTGGGTTGTCAGAAAGTGTTAGAGTTCCTCCATAAGCCCAACCAATGTGTGTTATGGGGTGTAACACAGGAGACCTCACTCCAGAGGAATTCTTATCAAGGCCTTCCTGACATGTCCACACCACATACCAAGCCTCCACTGGCTGATACAAGAGATCACCAGCAATCACCCTCCCACGAGTCACCAAAATAGCCTTCCCCAGGCTGGGGGACTACAACTCCCAGCAACAGCTGGAAAGCCACAGGTGGCGGCTCCCGGATGTCCGCAGCCGTCCCGCTCCCTGTAAACACAAAGCGCCCGCCCGCACGGTCTCTACTAGGACACAATTGATCGCCCACCCGACGGCGTGGAAGGGCGGCACACGGGGGGCACGGAGCCCACTTACCTGCACTGCTGCGGGGCGAGGGGCCTGGAGGTCCCTGGAGCTGCTCGGCGCCTGACGGAGGGAGTGCTCAGATCTGCTGAGTTGTAATGTTACTGTTTCCTGGAATTACTCACTCACAGATTCCTTTCATTCATAAAAACACAGTCATGCACTGACGTCATACCGAGGCGGGGCCTGCGGCCGTCACATGATGGGAGCAGTGATGTCATTTAGATGCGTGACTGACTTTTAAAGGGGCCATGGAAAGTGAGGCGTGTGTTCTCCACATTGCTGATGCCTATAGGCAGGCAGAGCAGCCTGTTCATATACTCTGCTGCAGTGACGTCACTGCTAGGAGGCGCAGAGAAAGCCAGAGACAGACCGTAAGGGTATGTCCACACGGTCAGGTTTCTTTATGCAGGTTTTGATAGAGAACATATAACGGATAGATAGGACGTCTCTTTTTTTATTATTCACTCTTCGAAAACTACATAAAGAAACCTGAACATGTGCCCTAAAAAGAGGGACAACCTCAGTACACGGTGCCAAATGTTATTTACATTATGCCTTTAGCCATGTACCCCCTATTCCGCCCAGTCCCCTTTGTAGCCCCCACACACTAAGCATGTGCCCAGGGGTGCACCACCAATGAGGCCAGGTAGGGGCAAGAGGGGGGCAGCAGAATGCCCATGGGCAATGAGCATTTTCATTAGGGAAACGCTCATCTCTACATATTCAACTGCACCTCTGTACTCAGGACAGCAGTGATGTCTCCCTGGCCGCCGTTTCCTCTGATAGGCTTTAGTCCTATTTCCTGTAGCCCTTCAGAGGCCGGTCTCATCATTATCGCTCTGCCTGAGCCGGACGTTTCAGTTTTCGCCTCAGGCAGCAGAAAGGTTGGGTGCACCCTGCATGTGCCGTTAGTGCCCCCACAAGGTATTAATTGCCCTTAGTGTTTCAACTAGTGATGCCCCTCTAGTATCCTACACACAGTAACAGTGCCCTCCTGACAGTAATGGCACCCACACAGTGTGATGCCCCTTAAGTGGCCTTCACACATCATTAAAGGGGTTCTCTGGGCTTTTACTATTGATGACCAATCCTCAGGATAGGTCATCAATATCAGATCAGTGGTGGTCGGGCACCCCCGCCAACCAGATGTATGGGGAGACGGTGAGCGCAGTGTGCACGTGTCGTCTTCCTTCTCTCTTCCTGCTGCTATGGGCTTTGCCAATAAACCAATAAAGTATTGAAGAATTTAAATTCATCTCCCGGAGACGGATTCCGATCTGTTCGTATTTCCCTGCTGCAATCTCCTGGCACCGGCATGAAAGAGGGAGTTACCAGGGTGCCCTCACTACATGTGGGCGTCTGTTTGCATTATAATTACTGGGACCACTAAAAGGACTGGGGCACAACAGAGGGGCACTGGGGGCATGACAGGGGGATACTATAATAACTGAAGGGACTATAATACTGGGAGAACTACAGAGGAGCATTATACTTCAAGGGGTTAT
Organism: Bufo bufo; assembly: GCF_905171765.1. NCBI lineage: Eukaryota > Metazoa > Chordata > Amphibia > Anura > Bufonidae > Bufo > Bufo bufo. The sequence continues at coordinate 161,066,360 of NC_053397.1, forward strand.
CCAATATCACAAACAGCCCCCCAATGTGCGACATGTGCCAGGCCCCTCAGTTGAAAACATCCGGTGTCGGGGGGGAGCAACCAATGGCAGGCGGGGATGGGGACGAGCCTCCCTAGCATCACCCGCGATGCTAGGCAGGCTCGTCCCCGTCTGCCATTGGCTGCTCCTCCCGACACCGGATGTTTTCATCCGTGTACAGGGAGAAGCAGCAGCGGCGGTGCGGGGACCAGGAGTGGCGCCGGGAGCGGGGTAAGTATTTTCCCTCTGAAGAGCCCGGCACATGGGGGGCTGTTTGTGATATTGGATAACCCCTTTAATGGGGCATTGTAACTACTGGGGACAATAAAGAGAGTCATTATAACTACTGGGGACATTTACCTAATGGGGGCACTATAGGAGACATTATACCTACTGGGGGCCCTATAGGGGGTATTTCTTACACTAATGGGTTACCATAGAGGGATTATTAATACCAGGGGCATTATAACGAGGCCTTATTACTACTGGGTACACTATGGTGGGCATTAATATTTAGCACAATATGGAGGGCACTACTACTGATAGGGGCACTCATGGGGACCATTATCATTATTGGAGGCACTGTAGGTGATACATCTAATTAACATAGCTAAGCACACCCACTTCCCACCCATAGTTCTAAACAGGAGTGTGTGGTTTAAAAATGAAACACATTTTGTGCGCAACTAAGTCCAAAAATTATCAAAAGACAATTTTTTTGCAACGTTTTGAAGTACGAATTCTGGCGTAAAGGCATAATAGTTTAGGGCCAATATTTTTTCTCCCTCGGTTTCCAACTACAGTGACAACACATACATGTGTGTCTACTGCACATGCGTGGCAAATGAAGACCATGAATGAACTTGGTGACACCTCTGATTCAGCTTGAGGACCTCGGGTGACCTTTGTTCTGTCCCAGCTAATGGTTTCACATTTAAAATTCATATTAATTGCATTATGTCTGTTAAAGGGGCGGTCTCACTTCAGCAAGTGGCATTTATCATGTAGAGAAAGTTAATACAAGGCACTTACTAATGTACTTTGATTGTCCATATTGCCTCCGTTGCTGGCTGGCATTAAACACTGCTTGTTTCCATGGTTATGACCACCCTGCAATCCAGTAGCGCCGGCCTCTCTGGTGGCTGGGACCACTCTTATTCGCTTTTTCCTATAGTGTGCAAGCATAGCCACCATTGCTGGATTGTAGGGTGGTCGTAACCATGGAAACAAGAAGTGTATGATGTGATGGAAAAATGAATGAAGCCAGCAAAAGAGGCAACATTACAATCACAATACATTAGTAAGTGCCTTGTTTTAACTTTCTGTACATTATACATGTCATTTGCTGAGGTGAGACAGCCCCTTTAACCACTTACTTTAAACAAAAAAAATAAAAATCACCACCCATAGCCTCTCTCCCCCCATGCACTCTCCCAACAGTCCTCTAGTCATCTTTTTTGATCCATCTTTTCCACATCTTATCAAATTTCATAATTATGTTGGCTTGTAAAAGCCAACATATTGTTATTCGATAGTCAAAAAGCGTTTCAGCTTATTCCTCTTCTTCTTATTATTATTCTTAGCCGCGTTTTCTATACGCTACTCCTCCTACAGTTTTGGGGCTACATACCCCAAACTTTCTACACTTCTTCGACCTATAGCGACTCGAGTTGCTTGTGCTTTTATAAGCGATCCCAACCCCGGGGCCCCCGTGGCGGGCCCCGGAAGCCCCCTTTTTTCCCATAGACTTTGACAGGGTACATGTTTAAATCGCTCCCACTCGCCAGGCTTTGACGCTAAAGTCACCAAACTTGGGTCACCTAGTCATGAGGTCAACCCGAAAATTTTGGGCACATTTTGGGGACCCCAAAAAGTGGGCGGGGCCACACAGAACCAATCAAAATCTCCCCATTGACTGTAATGAGACGTTTAAATTGCTACTCCTCCCACATTTTTAGGAGTACAAATTCCAAACTTTGCAGTCTTGGTCGGCACCCACCCTAGTACCTTACTTGTGCTTTGTTAACCGATCCCACCTTCCGGGCCCCTGGGACGGGCCCCCAAAATCCACGTTTTTTCCCATTGACTTTGACAGGGAAAATTTTCAAATCGCTCCCAGTCGCACAGATTTGAAACTAAAGTCACCAAACTTGGGTCACTTAGTCATGGGGTCAACGCGCAATTTGTTAGAACATTTCGGAGACCCTAAAATGTGGGCGGGGCCACACAGAACCAATCAAATTCTCCCCATTGACTATAATGAGACGTTCAAATTGCTACTCCTCCCACAGATTTAGGAGTATAAATACCGAACTTTGCACTCTTGCTCGGCACATACCCGAGTATCTTGCTTGTGCTTTGTTAACCGATCCCACCCTCCGGGCCCCTGGGGTGGGCCCCCGAAAACCCCTTTTTTTCCCATAGAGTTTTATTGGAAAAATGCAAACGTTTGTCATTTATACAGCTTCGGAGTGAAACTCACTAAACTTGGGTCACTTAGTCATGGGGTCAACCTGAAAATTTATGTCACATTTTGGGGACATTAAAAAGTGGGCGGAGCTACAAACAACCAATCAGATTTTCCCTATTGACTTCAATGAGAAACCTTTAAAAAGCTGTCATTCTCACAGTATTTAAGCCACAGCACCCAAACTCGGCAGGGTGGGTCAGTGTGTGACAAAGGTTAAAATTTATAAAAAGTGGGCGGAGTCTACAACGGCCAATCAAATTTTAGTCAGTTGTTTTAATAGGGAAATTTAAAACTGCGGCCGCTCTTAGACTTTTGTTGGCACAGTCTTCAAACTTGGCACAGTTGGTCACTGGAGGACTGGGATTCAAATTCAAAAAAGTGGGTGGAGCCACCAACAGCCAATCAGATTTCAAGCCAACATCCTGTGGTTTCTTCAGAAACGACACCTTCTAGTTTTTATTATTATTATTCTTAGCCGCGTTTTCTATACGCTACTCCTCCTACAGTTTTGGGGCTACATACCCCAAACTTTCTACACTTCTTCGACCTATAGCGACTCGAGTTGCTTGTGCTTTTATAAGCGATCCCACCCCTGAAGCCCCCGTGGCGGGCCCCGGAAGCCCCCTTTTTTCCCATAGACTTTGACAGGGTAAATTTTCAAATCGCTCCCACTCGCCAGCCTTTGACGCTAAAGTCACCAAACTTGGGTCACTTAGTCATGGGGTCAACCCGAAAATTTTGGGCACATTTCGGGGACCCCAAAAAGTGGGCGGGGCCACACAGAACCAATCAAAATCTCCCCATTGACTGTAATGAGACATTCAAATTGCTACTACTCCCACATTTTTTTTTTAAAGACAATTTTTATTTTCATTGCGAAAAATAGAACATAAAATACAAAGGTACAGAAATCAAAGCACAGCATGTCTGTTACATATCATTTTCATAAAGCATACATTAATGCCTGGTTAGACAGCAAGGATACGTAACAAGTTGACCCAAAGAGGCAAGTACCTCCTCAAGTAATTCCCCCACCCCCCCAACCCCAAAAACCTAAATCCCCCCCCCCATCTTCCCAACCCCAAATCAAAACCAACTAACTTTCTTTTCTTCTTGTCCTGCCAGAACAATTGCAAAGCCACTTGATAGCCATGGGTCAAAGGTATTATGTCGACATAGGGGCAAATTCTCAGACGATCTGAATAAAAATATCATAGTGCCAAGCGACCTAGCGTCCCTTTCAATTGTTCCTCTAAATACCATTTTGTTAGTGTAAAAGGTCTCATAATATTATCAATCTCGGAATTAGTAAAGAACTGGATTAGGAAACCTCTCCATTTCTTAAGAAACTTGCCTCCCTTCCCTTCTTTATGCCTTATTGCATCACCTCGCTCCAGAGCCAACAATTCCCTAAGAGAGGCTAGAATGTCATCTTTAGAAGGGACCAAAGGCTGAAGCCAGCGTTGCAAGATGCTCCTCTTAGCTACCATACAGAGTGCATGGAAGAGGGTAGGCAGTCTTCGCTCCACAAGGACCCCATCCTTCATTTCCTCCCAATAATGAAACAAAAAGATCATCGGGCTTAATGGAACCGTAAGATTCCAGCTAACCTTTGAAATCTGGGCTATCTGGGACCACAGACCTTGAATTTGAGGACAGGACCATAAACCATGAAATAGATCGGTGTGCATCACCCTACACTTTGGACAACTAGTGATCCTGTCTGGATTGTTAGGCGCTGTCGGGAGATTGAAGGCATATATGGCATTGTGCATTATCCTGAACTGTGTGTCCCTCCAAGTTTCATTTATGACCGAGTTCCTCAACGCCCACCACCCTTTTAAGATCTTGTCTCCTGCCTCACCATCCTCTAAGATACGCGCCCATGGGCGAAAAGCCAGTTGTGGCAGACCGTCCCCCATGATCTCACGAAGTTGGAAATATAAGAGAGAAATGGATTGTGGGCCAGAGCCCTTCAGTACTATCTTATCAAACTCATTTTTAATTCTTTCCTTAGAGACATCTTTCAACCTCTCTGTGAGAAATTTGCTAACTTGAGTGTATTGAATCGTTTGAAAGGGCTTCAAATGGAAGGTTTCCCTAACTTCCTGGCACGACAACCATCTATTCTCGGTCTTATGCAACAAATGCTGGGCCGTTAATATTCCCTTTTGCTTCCATTCCTTAAATAAGGCATTCCTCCTACCCTGCTCAAATTCCGGGTGTCCCCACAAGGGCAAAAATTTTGAAACCCTCTGGCAGAGTCGCAAATTCTTCCTAATGCTACGCCATGCTGCCCAAGTGTGACGGAAGATTATCGAGTTACGCAAGTGAATGGGAAGGGCTCTCATAGCCGTGTGTAACAAGGTGCAAGGATCCCAAGGTGAACAAAGATCCTTTTCTAGATCATAGTCAGAATGAAAACTCGTGTGACGTAGCCAGTCTATAATATGTCTAAGAAGACACGCATGGTTATATGTTCTAACATCAGGCATATTCAAACCTCCTTTGATTTTAAGGGCCATCAGCTTCCTCAGGCCTATTCTTGGTCTCCTACCCTTCCAGATAAAACATGTCACCTCGCCTTGAAATCTGCTGACATCCACATGTTTGATCATCAAGGGCAACGTCTGGAGAGGATAAAGAAGCCTGGCGAAGCTGATCATTTTAACTAAATGAATTCTGCCCAGTAAGGGCAAGGGTAAATTTTGCCACTTACGCAACTCCGAAGTCACCCTTTTTAGTAGAGGGGTGTAGTTCAGACCGTATAACGATTCCGCTCTGGGGCCTATCTTAATCCCTAAGTATGTAATGTGATCCTTGGCCACCTGTATCCCTTCTATTTCATTCCTCGAGTTTAATCTTGTCCCCCCCCTCCCTAGCTGTAAAAGGGCACACTTGTTTTTATTCAATTTGAAGCCTGAGAGCTGACCAAAATCTGTTATAGTGCTCAATACCTTCTGTAAGTCAAGAATGGGGTTTTCCATAAATAAGAGTATGTCATTTGCGAAAAAAATAGCTTTTAGTTCAGAGTTCCCTACTCTAATACCCTCATAGATCCCACCTGAGTTCAGGAGACGAACTAATGGCTCCACCGCCAAATCGAACAGTAAAGGGGATAAGGGACAGCCCTGTCTGGTTCCCCTATGTAAACAGAAGGGGTCAGAGAGAAAGCCCTGCATGCCTATCCTGGCCATAGGAGTTGCGTATAGCTGAGAAAGATATTCCCTGAAGGATCCTCTTACCCCAAACTTGTCCAGCACCCTCCATAACCACTCCCAGTGAATTTTATCGAAAGCTTTCTCAGCGTCCAGGGTGATTATGGAGGGTGTCGATCCATCTCCCTCCCTCCTACCCACCTCGTCTAACACCGTCAGGACTCTACGCATGTTGGTGACCGCTGATCTATTTCTAATAAAACCAACCTGGTGTGGGCTGATCAGACTCGGGAGGATGCAGGCTAGTCTATTGGCCATAAGCTTCGACAAGATCTTAACATCTTGGTTGATGAGAGAGATTGGTCTGTACGAAGCTGGGTCTTCTGCTGGTTTACCCTCTTTAGTACTCCCACATTTTTAGGAGTACAAATTCCAAACTTTGCAGACTTGGTTGGCACCCACCCTAGTACCTTGCTTGTGCTTTGTTAACCGATCCCACCCTCCGGGCCCCTGGGACGGGCCCCCAAAATCCAAGTTTTTCCTATTGACTTTGACAGGGAAAATTTTCAAATCGCTCCCAGTCGCACAGATTTGAAACTAAAGTCACCAAACTTGGGTCACTTAGTCATGGGGTCAACGCGCAATTTGTTAGAACATTTCGGAGACCCTAAAATGTGGGCGGGGCCACACAGAACCAATCAAATTCTCCCCATTGACTATAATGAGACGTTCAAATTGCTACTCCTCCCACATTTTTAGGAGTACAAATTCCAAACTTTGCACTCTTGGTCGGCACATACCCGAGTTTCTTGCTTGTGCTTTGTTAACCGATCCCACCCTCCGGGCCCCTGGGGCGGGCCCCCGAAAACCTCTTTTTTTCCCATAGAGTTTTATTGGAAAAATGCAAACGTTTGTCACTCATACAGCTTCGGAGTGAAACTCACTAAACTTGGGTCACTTAGTCATGGGGTCAACCTGAAAATTCTGGGCACATTTCGGGGACCCCAAAAAGTGGGCGGGGCCACACAGAACCAATCAAAATCTCCCCATTGACTGTAATGAGATGTTCAAATTGCTACTCCTCCCACATTTTTAGGAGTACAAATTCCAAACTTTGCAGACTTGGTCGGCACCCACCCTAGTACCTTGCTTGTGCTTTGTTAACCGATCCCACCCTCTGGGCCCCTGGGACGGGCCCCCAAAATCCATGTTTTTCCCATTGACTTTGACAGGGATAATTTTCAAATCGCTCCCAGTCGCACAGATTTGAAACTAAAGTCACCAAACTTGGGTCACTTAGTCATGGGGTCAACGCGCAATTTGTTAGAACATTTCGGAGACGATAAAATGTGGGCGGGGCCACACAGAACCAATCAAATTCTCCCCATTGACTATAATGAGACGTTCAAATTGCTACTCCTCCCACAGATTTAGGAGTATAAATACCGAACTTTGCACTCTTGGTCGGCACATACCCGAGTATCTTGCTTGTGCTTTGTTAACCGATCCCACCCTCCGGGCCCCCGAAAACCTCTTTTTTCCCCATAGAGTTTTATTGGAAAAATGCAAACGTTTGTCACTCATACAGCTTCGGAGTGAAACTCACTAAACTTGGGTCACTTAGTCATGGGGTCAACCTGAAAATTTATGTCACATTTTGGAGACATTAAAAAGTGGGGCGGAGTCTACAACAACCAATCAGATTTTCCCTATTGACTTCAATGAGAAACATTTAAAAAGCTGTCATTCTCACAGTATTTAAGCCACAGCACCCAAACTGGGCAGGGTGGGTCAGTGTGTGACAAAGGTTAAAATTTATAAAAAGTGGGCGGAGTCTTCAAAGGCCAATCAAATTTTAGTCAGTTATTTTAATAGGAAAATTTAAAACTGCCGCTGCTTTTAGACTTTTATTGGTACAGTCTTCAAACTTGGCACAGTTGGTCACTGGAGGACTGGGATTAAAATTCAAAAAAGTGGGTGGAGCCACCAACAGCCAATCAGATTTCAAGCCAACATCCTGTGGTTTCTTCAGAAACGACACCTTCTAGTTATTATTTTTAGCCGCGTTTTCTATACGCTACTCCTCCTACAGTTTTGGGGCTACATACCCCAAACTTTCTACACTTCTTCGACCTATAGCGACTCGAGTTGCTTGTGCTTTTATAAGCGATCCCACCCCCGGGGCCCCCGTGGCGGGCCCCGGAAGCCCCCTTTTTTCCCATAGACTTTGACAGGGTTCATTTTCAAATCGCTCCCACTCGCCAGGCTTTGACGCTAAAGTCACCAAACTTGGGTCACTTAGTCATGGGGTCAACCCGAAAATTTTGGGCACATTTTGGGGACCCCAAAAAAGTGGGCGGGGCCACACAGAACCAATCAAAATCTCCCCATTGACTGTAATGAGACGTTTAAATTGCTACTCCTCCCACATTTTTAGGAGTACAAATTCCAAACTTTGCAGACTTGGTTGGCACCCACCCTAGTACCTTGCTTGTGCTTTGTTAACCGATCCCACCCTCTGGGCCCCTGGGACGGGCCCCCAAAATCCATGTTTTTCCCATTGACTTTGACAGGGATAATTTTCAAATCGCTCCCAGTCGCACAGATTTGAAACTAAAGTCACCAAACTTGGGTCACTTAGTCATGGGGTCAACGCGCAATTTGTTAGAACATTTCGGAGACCCTAAAATGTGGGCGGGGCCACACAGAACCAATCAAATTCTCCCCATTGACTATAATGAGACGTTCAAATTGCTACTCCTCCCACAGATTTAGGAGTATAAATACCGAACTTTGCACTCTTGGTCGGCACATACCCGAGTATCTTGCTTGTGCTTTGTTAACCGATCCCACCCTCCGGGCCCCTGGGGCGGGCCCCCGAAAACCTCTTTTTTTCCCATAGAGTTTTATTGGAAAAATGCAAACGTTTGTCACTCATACAGCTTCGGAGTGAAACTCACCAAACTTGGGTCACTTAGTCATGGGGTCAACCAGAAAATTTATGTCACATTTTAGGGACATTAAAAAGTGGGCGGAGTCTACAACAACCAATCAGATTTTCCCTATTGACTTCAATGAGAAACCTTTAAAAAGCTGTCATTCTCACAGTATTTAAGCCACAGCACCCAAACTCGGCAGGGTGGGTCAGTGTGTGACAAAGGTTCAAATTTCTAAGAAGTGGGCGGAGTCTACAACGGCCAATCAAATTTTAGTCAGTTGTTTTAATAGGAAAATTTAAAACTGCCGCTGCTCTTAGACTTTTATTGGCACAGTCTTCAAACTTGGCACGGTTGGTCACTAAAGGACTGGGATTCAAATTCAAAAAAGTGGTGCAACCACCCCGACCCTTACCCCGACCCTTAGGTGCAACTACCCCGACCTTTAGGTGCAACCATCCCGACCCTTCGGTGCAACCACCCCGACCCTTCGGTGCAACCACCCCGACCCTTAGGTGCAACCACCCCGACCCTTAGGTGCAACCACCCCGACCCTTAGGTGCAACCACCCCGACCCTTAGGTGCAACCACCCCGACCCTTAGGTGCAACCACCCCGACGCTTCGGTGCAACCACCCCGACCCTTCGGTGCAACCACCCCGAACCTTCGGTGCAACCACCCCGACCCTTCGGTGCAACCACCCCGAACCTTCGGTGCAACCACCCCGTCCCTTCGGTGCAACCACCCCGACCCTTAGGTGCAACCACCCCGACCCTTAGGTGCAACCACCGCGACCCTTAGGTGCAACCACCCCGACCCTTAGGTGCACCCACTCCGACCCTTAGGTGCAACCACCCCTACGATTAGGTGCACCCACCCCGACCCTTAGGTGCAGATGGGTGGAGCCACCAACAGCCAATCAGATTTCAAGCCAACATCCTGTGGTTTCTTCAGAAACGACACCTTCTAGTTTTTTTCTGTGATTTATAATACATTTTCCCACAAGCTATCGAGCACTTACCTGCGCCCTCCCACATTTGGATTGCTGGGACCCTCCTCTCTATCCAATTCTTCACAATCTCCTTGCTTGAAACAATACTTTGCTTACTAACTCTTGCATTTTAACATTACTTTTATCCCCTATATTTCCCAAAATGCACACCTCAAAACTCATAGGGATATCAATATGATGGTATTTTCTTATTTGAGTAAGTACCTCATTCCAGAATTTTTGTATATGGTGATATTTCCATAATAAATGCACATCATCCTCTCCTATTTTTAAATTGCATTTAAATTCCTTATTTTTATAATATTTCATGAATTTTGCAGGAGAATAGTCCATTCGATGGACCACGAAAAATTGTATCAGTCTGTGAGCAGGATTTAAAGGGGTTATCCCATCTTAGAAAATGGGGGCTGGGAGGCAGTGACAGGCCTCATGGCTGCTAGGGGAGAGATATGGCAGGAGTTTCCATTTCTTCGCTGTCAATCAGCAGGTCAGAGGCCGCACCAGGTGGAACAATCAGTCTGGGATAAGAGCCCAGTCCAGACTGTTAGGCTCCATTCACACGTCCGCAAAATGGGTCCGCATCCGTTCCGCAATTTTGCAGACCCATTCATTCTCTATGGGGACGGAATGGATGCGGACAGCACACAGTGTGCTGTCCGCATCCGCGGTGCGCGGCCCCGATCTTTGGGTCCGCAGCTCCGCAAAAACATAGAGCATGTCCTATTCTTGTCCGCAGCTTGCGGACAAGAATAGGCATTTCTATGGGGGTGCCGGGCTGGTGTGTTGCGGACCCACAATTTGCGGGTCCGCAACACAGCACGGACGTGTGAATGCAGCCTTAGGAGGAGGAAGAGTCTGTGTGCAGCAGAGGTCTGGGAATGCTCTGTACAGGTGGGCTCAGCCGAGCTGGCTGAGGGGCCACGGGGCTAGGTGTTAGCCTGAACTTTGGGGGACTCTGCGAGGTCTTGGAATCGACGGTCGCTAGGCCACAGTCAGGAGGACTTCTGGGCCACAATCCCCCAAAAGGTACTGGACTTTGTTACAGCCTGGAAGTGCTGGATTGTTAGGCTAGGAAAAGCCGCATGCTCTTCCCGTGTGTGAACGGGGCTTTCAGTAAGGTAGGGAGTCCTCATGTTTAGTTAGAGCCCAGCCGGCAGGTGTTTTATTTGTATTGTTTGTTTTGGTTTTGCTGAGGTGCCAAATAAAAGCAATGTTTGGCCCCTAACCCTGTGGTCGATGAAGATCATTGTGAGAATGACCCCCGAATAAGAGGCGATCCCTTACAATTGGTGGAGGATGCGGGCACGTTGTCCACGAAAGAAGGGCAACGGTCGGTCGCTAGGGGCAACGGCGAGACAGCAGGTGCTGGTGAAAGCTGTTTTGCAGTGTGTTGAGTTAAAGGGCCAGAAGCCTGTTTGTTCGGTGGAGCAGGTGCTGCTCGTGCTATTGTGGACTATTTTTGCTGTGGTTGAGAGATTTAAAGGGCCAGAAGCCCAGAGAAGAGACTGACTGAAAAAAAAATATATATATTTTTTTGTTGTTGTCACTATGAGGTCTGTCATACACTTCCGTCTCGGAAGTGTATGACATTGGGAAAATCGCAGTGTCTGAACAGGCGGGTAAGCCTGTTGCGGTTACTCCCTCGCAGGAACCTGCAGGGGAGAAGGTTTCTGGGTCGCCCAAAGAGCCTGTGATCAAAGCTAGATTTGGGGTGGTGAAAGTCAGAGATCCCATGCTAGCCCGGGTAAGAGGTAGCATGATGGCCGCCCCAGAGACTGATAGAGTGTTACATGTTCGGGACAATTATGTGGATAATACGGACTATCAGTTGGTTCTCACTGAGGGAGAGTCTCCGGTGAGAACTGGGACTTGTGAACCTGATGTTACAAATACGCTCATACATGAGGAAATGGTGGGCCGTAATTTCCCCTTATGCTTGGAGGTTTTAAGTAATGGAGACACTTTTGCAGAGAGTGACAAAACTCCTGCAGAACCTGTACCTGTCTCTTTAAATGATAATGTGAAGGAGCTGCACATTGAGAACAAGAGTGCAGATCAGGTGCAAAGTGATGGTACCATGTTTGCCGAAATGCATAATGGAAATGTGATGTCATGTGAAATATGTGATAATAATGTCATGCCTTTTCCTTTGTAGGCTGTGATTGGGGAAGAAGCTCCCCCTGTTGGTAAACATGTGTCTGATATAAAAGTGTTGATAAATGTTGAAGAAACACCGCTAGGAGACCCCATTGTAGACAATATGGCGGGGCTAGAGGGTGTACCACACGTACCAGATGTGGATGTGCAGTCTCCACAGCTTTTTAGGATTAATAAAATGTCCCAGGTGGGGATTGACTCATGGGTGCCCCTAGAGGTCAGGGTTAATAATGACACGAGCAGTATAAGTGGCGTATGTGCCGTGACAGTTAGCAACTCCGAGAGTGAGGCTACCATGTCAAGACCCAGCAAAACTAAAGTGGTTACTAGTAGCGACCAGATGACAGTTATATCTGACGAGACGAGAGTTCAGTCGGGTGACAGCCTAGTGTCTGAAGCTCATATCCAGACAGTTGTAGATGACCTGACAGGACAGTACAGCTACAAACTTGAAGATGTTTTCGCTCGCTCTGCACAGTCCCTAGATACACTAGAGATGGGGCTAGCGGTTCTCGCAGAGCAACTGCAGGAATCTCCAGAGGAGTCACAGAAAGCGATGAATGAACTGAAGGAACTAGAGTCACTAATAGAAGTGGAAATTCTCCAACTTCAAGAGGAACTTGCAGCTTCTGAGCAATCCAGACTTCATGCAGAGCAGGAAAAAGATGAGCTGGCTGATGAGGTTCTAAACAGCGTCTCAGAAAAATCTGCTCTCTTGGAGGAGAAAAGACATTTGGAAGCCAGGATGGCTCAACTTGATCAAGAGTTGCGTGATCGGATGGTAGACCTGGACCACCAGAAACAAATTGTATCTAAATTGGAGAAGAAACAGAAGATGTTGGACAAGCTCCTGGCTGAAGAGAAAACCACCTCGGCCAGATATGCCGAAGAACGTGACCAAGCGGAGACTGATGCTCGAGAGAAGGCGACCAAGGCCCTCTCCTTGGCCAGAGCTCTTGAAGAAGTACTTGAGGAGCGAGATGAATTTGAGAGGCTGAACAGGCAACTCAAAGCAGAGAGGGAAGATCTCATGAGCTCAAAAGATGACATCGGGAAGAACGTCTATGAGTTGGAGAAGTCTAAGCGTGCTCTTGAGCAGCAGGTGGAAAATGAGAAACCTGAAGAGGAGAGTCCTCTGAAGAATGTCAAGAGGTCTAAGCCAGAGCCTGTTAGGAGGCAGTCTGGAGATGATGGCGCTGTAGTACCGCCCGAGGCAGAGAAGATGGAAGGTCTTTCTGCTGAACCCATTGATGGGGCTGATCTGGATGCAGAGGCCAAGAGTCTCATGACAGTGTGTAACCAGGACCAGGTCGCAAAAGACGTCCCCTCCGCCTACAAGGTCTTCCAAGTAGCCAGCAGCCTGCTGGGGAAGAAATATGAGGAGATGGACGACCAGTATGCAGATCCTGTCTACTACTGTGGGCTGGCTCTCCCGAATTCCTCCCAAAAGGAGAACAGTGTCCTGGGTGAGCGTCTGGAGAAAGAGGAGAAGGACTTAAAAGGGCAAGTATATGATGCCGGGTCCAAGGAAACAAAGGCTAAAGAAGTTAAGGCCGAGGTGTTGGGGGACGTGAAGTCCTCAGGTGCTGCAGAGACGAAAGGAGTTGCTACTGATGTGCAAAAAGCCACTAAAGAAGCAGAGGTCTCTGAAACTGCTGCCAAAGTGGGAAGATGTGCACCGGAGGCACTTTAAAAAAGCGTGCGGGGACAAGCCTGCTCTGCTGAAGGAGAAAGGGTCGAGACACAAACATGAATTGGAACCGTTCAGTCAAGAGTTGCAGCAGTCCAAGAAAGAACATGAGGAGCATGTACAGAAGCCCGAGAATCAAAAAAGAGAGCTTGCCGATCATATAAAAACATCTTCTGAGAGAAATTCCAGAGGCCGAAGGCCAAATGTGGAGAGAAAAAGAAAGAAAAGAGAGAGGCCACGGGTGCGAAGGCGTAACATCCTCGCTCGTGAAAGAGAGTACCTGCTCATGAGATGGGGAAGAAAGTCCAATAGATATGATCTACTCCATAATAAACTTGTGTTCGTGACCAACCAAGCGCTGTCAGGAGGACTTCTGGGCCGCAATCCCCCAAAAGGTACTGGACTTTGTTACAGCCTGGAAGTGCTGGATTGTTAGGCTGGTAAAAGCCGCATGCTCTTCCCGTGTGTGGGGCTTTCAGTGAGGTAGGGAGTCCTCATGTTTAGTTAGAGCCCAGCCGGCAGGGGTTTTATTTGTATTGTTTGTTTTGGTTTTGCTGAGGTGCCAAATAAGAGCAATGTTTGGCCCCTAACCCTGTGGTCGATGAAGATCATTGTGAGAATGACCCCCGAATAAGAGGCGATCCCTTACAATGGCATATCGCTAGGATATGCCCCCATTGTCTGATAGGTGTGGGTCCCACCTCTGGGACCCGCACCTACAAGGAGAACGGAGCCGGGGAGAGTTATGGCTGGAGGACCCCGGGGTCTGTCCACCACCAGGCGCAGGTCCCCGCCTCTCCCATTGAAGTGAATAGGAGCGCACCGCGCATGCGCGGCCACCGCTCCCATTCATTTTTATGGGGCCGACGGAAATAGCCGAGCCAGTGCTCGGCTATTTTCGGCAGCTCCATAGAAATGAATGGAAGGGCGGCTGCGCATGCGCAGTGCGCCCTCCTCCACTTTCTCCGCTCCATTCTCCTTGTAGGTGCGGGTCCCAGCACCTATCAGACAATGGGGGCATATCCTAGTGATATGCCCCCATTGTCTAAGATGGGATAACCCCTTTAAGGATATTTTCTTTATTTCAACAAAAAAAAATTCCCATTTTTTTATCTAACCGTAGTAGAGTCTTTGTTTTCTTTTGTTGTAATAAAGTATTATAAATTATTGAAATCCTTTTCTTCCCTTTTGTTAACTTAGTAATCTTTTTTAAAGGATGTGGAAGTTCAGATATACCTATCCTACCTAACTGGCAAAATCTAATTGCATGCCTTAGGCCCCTTTCACACGGGGGAGTATTCCGCGCGGATGCAATGCGTGAGTTGAACGCATTGCACACGCACTGAATACCGACCCATTCATTTCTATGGGGCTGTTCACATGAGCGGTGATTTTCCAGCATCACTTGTGCGTTGCGTGAAAATCGCAGCATGCTCTATAATCTGCGTTTTTCACGCAACGCACGCCCCATAGAAGTGAATGGGGTTGCGTGAAAATTGCAAGCATCCGCAAGCAAGTGCGGATGCGGTGCGATTTTCACGCACGGTTGCTAGGAGACGATCGGGATGGAGACCCGATCATTATTATTTTCCCTTATAACATGGTTATAAGGGAAAATAACAGCATTCTGAATACAGAATGCATAGTAAAATGGTGCTGGAGGGTTTAAAAAAATAATTTAACTCACCTTAATCCACTTGCTCGCGCTGCCGGCATCTTGTCTGTCTACTTCTTTGCTGAACAGGACCTGTGGTGAGCATTCATTCCAGGACCTGTGGTGACGTCACTCCGGTCATCACATGATCTTTTACCATGGTAATGGGTCATGTCATGGATCATGTGATGACCGGAGTGACGTCACCAGAGGTCCTGGAATGAATGCTCACCACAGGTCCTGTTCAGCAAAGAAGGAGACAGACGAGATGCCGGCAGCGCCAGCAAGTGGATTAAGGTGAGTTAATTTATTTATTTTTTTTAACCCCTCCAGCGCTATTGTACTATGCATTCTGTATTAAGAATGCTATTATTTTCCCTTATAACCATGTTATAAGGGAAAATAATACAATCTACAGAACACCGATCCCAAGCCCGAACTTCTGTGAAGAAGTTTGGGTACCAAACATGCGCGATTTTTCTCACGCAAGTGCAAAACGCATTACAATGTTTTGCACTCGCGCGGAAAAATCGCGGGTGTTCCCGTAACGCACCCGCACATTTTCCCGCATCGCCCGTCTGAAAGAGGCCTTAGAGTACTTTCAAACTTGCGGCAGAGGGATCCAGCAAGCAGTTCCGTCGCCGGAACTGCCTGCCGGATCCGTAAAAACGCATGTAACCATACAGTTTTTCATCCCCCGGATCTGTTAGTCCGTTGCCGGAAATAAATACTGGATCCGGCAAACCGGAGATCGTTTTTACCGGATCCATCTGACGGATCCATTGAAATAGCGGATCCGTTCATCCGTTTTTAAACGGAATGACGGATCCAGTATTCAAATTTTCTAAGATCAAAGAGAAGCAATTTCATATGCAAATAGTACAGTGGCTATAAAAGACAACCGAAGGTCACTTACCCCTCAGATGCTCCCTCAGAAGATAGCAAAGATGATGCCGGACCACATTCGGTTTGGATTTCAGGCTCTAATCCTTGTTTCCCGCTTTTCCTGAATTGCAGAATTATCCAGACAAGTTTTTTAATTACTTACGGATGAGCTTGGAAAGTTTTGATGATCTGTTACAACGGGTGCCACCTCACATCCAAAGACAGGACACCACTTTCCGTCGCAGTGTTTCCCCAGCAGAACACCTAATCCTGACCATAAGGTAAATTATATTGTAAATTTTTATATATTGCAAATTTTTTGGGTATAATGTCTTAAAGTTGATTTTCATGATTTAAAGGGACACTGACAGGCCCAATAAGCATATTTAGGTATATATATGACAGTACAGGTCTTATAAAGTGTATTAGAATCATCTAAGTATCCCCCCTGTCCACCTTATAAATACAGTAAAATGAAGTTTTATAACCTGCTTGAATCGTCTTCAATCTGCCCAAGGGGCGGCGTTTCATCTCCACTTGCGCCCAGCCAGCCTCGCCCTAACTGCCGTTTTGAAGCGCCGCCCAGCTCATCAATATTCACTTTGCTGGGCGGCTACTACTGTCCCCGACGCAAGATCCGGCGAATACAATCCTATGGGCATCGGCCTCCAGCTCATCTTCAGCGCATGCGCCCGGCACCCTCACTGGCCGGGATCACATCGCGCCTGTGCACAGTCTGCATCTCAGAGGCCGATGCAGCCTCTGCTTTATGCGCATGCGCCGGGCAGAGTTCAGAGCAGCGCTTCAGAGTAGCCCGCCCAGCGAAGTGAATATTGATGAGCTGGGCGGCGCTTCAAACGGCAGTTGGGGGCGGCTGGCTGGGCGCAAGTGGAGATGAAACGCCGCCCCTTGGGCAGATTGAAGACGATTCAAGCAGGTTATAAAACTTCATTTTACTGTATTTATAAGGTGGACAGGGGGGATACTTAGATGATTCTAATACACTTGATAAGACCTGTACTGTCATATATATACCTAAATATGCTTATTGGGACTGTCAGTGTCCCTTTAAAGGTAAAACCTGAAATATTTCCTAACCCCATGTAAAGAAAACTCCTTTTTTTTTATTGCATGACTCTGCTGAGTGCAGAATTGCACAGGCCAAGGGCTATGGAGGCTCTGCATTAGTATTATTCACTGGGACTTAAACATCTTGTATGGTCACGATTTTACCCATATATCGGCCATTACAGACGTTGAAAGCACTGTGAGCATACGCCTATTGTTATCCAAGGAGAGCCCGTTCTATTACTGTATTTTCAAAAAAATTCCTTTGGCCTGTGAAAATTACAACAGAACAAATGAATGGGCAGTTTTAAGGTCCCAAACAATTGATATAGCTTGTATAGTATTTTTTGGTAAAGTATTTTAAATATATTTACACTTTTTTTTTTATGTCTGGCAACTGGAGAAAGTTTCACTTCACTCCATTATCAATTTCGGTATGGGATATCAACAGTTTCCACTATTGTGAAGGAGACGTGCCTTTTTTTGTGGGAGCAACTGCATGTGGAATTTATCCCACATCCAACTCGTCAAAAGTGGAGGAAAATTTCAGAAAATTTTTGGGAGGTCTGTCAGTTTCCTAACTATATTGGTGCAGTAGACGGGAAACATATCAGGATTATCAAGCCCCAAGGCTTTCAACTACAAAAAATATTTTTCAATCATCCTAATGGCCATCGCTGATGCCCAATATCGTTTTGTTGCCGTCGATGTTGGGCCTATGGACGCACAAACGATTCAATGGTTTTAAAAAATTCTTATATGGGGCGAAGTCTATATAATAGACAATTTGATTTCCCACCTCCTCAACCACTGCCAGGTACAGATGCTCCACCCATGCCGTTTGGGTTTGTTGCTGATGAGGCCTTCCAAATGTGTGGAAATCTTACGAAACCATATTCCAGCCGCGGATTAAATATAAAAAAAACGCACATTCAACTACCGCTTGACCAGGGCTCGAAGGATGGTTGAATGCACATTCGGGCTTTTGGTTGCCAAATGGCAAATTTTCTCTAAACCCATTCATATGAAAGTTGAAACGGTCGATGAGGTGGTAAAGTGTGCTATTGTGTTACACAACTACCTCCTTACAAAAGAACCCCAAAATGTGGAGCAGATACCAGAGGACAGTGAGATGGGCAGCATTCAAAATTTTAGACCACGGTCAAGTGTAGCAGTTGCAAGGATGAGAGACTCTTTTGCGGATTATTTCTGCTCTGATGCGGGAAGGGTGGACTGGCAGGACCGATTTGTCTAAATGATATTTGTTTATTTTGTCATGCAAAATTAATGTGATTATGTTTGGTTGCCTGGTTATGTGGGTGGGTACAGTGGGGTGTATTGATCTAGAATACTTGTATATTACATTTTTTGTTTAGTAATTTTTTTTGACCACCATACATTGAGTCTTGTTTCATATATTTATGTCCCCACGGTGGAGGAGCAACACATAATTGTGTCGCTCCACCGGCGCTGGAAGATTATGTCAGGCCTCTTCAACACACTACTTGTCTACCTAATCTCCCCACGCTGGAGTAGCAACAAACAATTGTGTCGCTCCACCAGCGCTGCCCCCTCCTGCAGATGTCGCACATTGTGAGATCCTCGTAGTCCGCCTGACGGCTCCTACCGGTTCTCTGGCGACGCATGAGGGCCTCAAATAGCGGTGCTAATTTAGCCATCGTTGCATCGCCAGAGGGCACAGGTAGGGGAAAACTGAGGTCCCGACCAGCTGCTTGAGCAGGACGAGAGGGACCCGCGGTGGGTGGCTCTTCAGGGATCGGCTCCTGTGCGACCGCCTCCTGTTTGACTTCACGAGGAGCCTAGGGCACCTGAGTACTGCTTGATGTTATGTAAAGCAAAGAAAAAAAAAGATTTTGCAATTAGAGAACCTCTGGATAGAGACGAGCAAAGGAACTTTGGATGCAACATGGAAAATTGCATAGAAAAAACAATAATCATACTGTACAGAGATAGAGCCCATACATTCTATTAGTGTACAGAGAAGTGTCTATGTACAGTATGATTATTATTTTTTTAAGCAACTTTGCTCATCTCTACTCCACCAAATACTATGTGGATGTCCCGGACAGAGTGCCAAATGACAGTCTACCTGGGCCACACACATACATTGGAGATCATAATTCATAATTTGTATAAACATTATATCTTACCTTCGCAGCGCTAGAATTCTTCTTAGGAACCCCAATGCGGCCGCATAACGGTACGGCCGCTTGCGGGTTCCTCCAGACCCACTCGGGCGCTTAACCTTCTCGTTGAAGTCCTTCTTGAAGCGGTCCCTCATTGACCGCCACCGCACCAAAATTGTCGTCCCTGGCACAAAGAAAAACATTAAAAAAAAAAAATTGTCTTTAAAATACATAATTTTTTTACATCAAAAATGGTTTACTATTTGATTGAACCTGCCACAACAACAACAAAAAATATATTGTTGTGAACTATCGGTGGCAGTGACCCACTTTAACCAGACGGAAAACCACTTTTGAGAAATAAAGCAGACGTGTATGCTATATACAAATGAAATACGATATACTTAGGGCACTCATCCCATTGACTTTCATCGAGGTCGTCCCAATTTGGTACAATTACCTCACAAATCTGTAGCCAAAGGAGCTGGGTTGCGTGATGGTCTGCTGTGTGGTCCCACAATGGTGGTCGGTCCTCCACCATCTGGATGAGGAGGTCGTTGTCGATCCTCCTCATCCGTTCTGGTGGAGCCTCGGGAACCCTAAAAAAAAAAAAACATTACAGTTTTAGCATAATGTTTTAAACATTTGGAATTAAAAAGACTTTGTTTGAAAATACTCACACGCCCACAACCGCCGCTTGCTCCCCGACTTCCTCTGGCTGAGGCTCGACGACCTCTCTCGGAGTCAACGGGACGAGATGACTGTAATAAAACACACAATACAAAAATGTAATTTACGAACATACACTAACATATCTATGAGAGAAAAAACTAAAAAACTACCGCTTGCTGTCCTCCACCCCCACTTCCTCCTCTCCTGCCGTTGCTTGGCCGGAAGCATCTCCTCCCTAGATGATGACTGTGAAAAAAACAACTAATTTTTACAATACTGTCAGAATATTAAACTGGGGAATGCTTCCCAACTTGACATACCGTATCATGTTGCCGACGTCATGTAGGAGGAGATCTCCCGGCCTCACTTGAAGAAGATGTGCCTGTAGAAACAAAAAAAATAATTTTGATTTGAACTTTACATAATACAACAGAAGACCCAAGAAAATATTACTTACTGGACATTGTGATAAATTATGGACGTCCCAAGGTGGCGGGCGGGCTGGCTTGTGGGAAGGCAGATGGGCAGGCTGTTAAGCGGTATGGCAGACGGCCTTCTAGTTCTTTTGTTATTTATTTTTATTGGGCTACATTAGAAAAAAATAATAATAGGAGTGGTATTCAACATTTTAAAGATAAGACTACTACTCCTATCATCCACAATGCACCTATACCACCTGCGGTCCCTATGCAAAAGTACATAGGAACGGCAGGTGGTATAAGTACATAGTGGATGCTAGGAGTAGCAGTACCAAGGACTACTAATCCTATCATCCACAATGCCCCTATACCACTTGCGGTCCCTATGCAAAAGTACATAGGAACTGCAGGTGGTATAAGTACATAGTGGATGCTAGGAGTAGCAGTACCAAGGACTACTACTCCTATCATCCACTATGCACTTATACCACCTGCGGTTCCTATGCAAAAGTACATAGGATCTGTAGGTGGTATAAGTACATAGTGGATGCTAGGAATAGCAGTACCGAGGACTACTACTCCTATCATCCACAATGCACCTATACCACCTGCGGTCCCTATGCAAAAGTACATAGGATCTGCAGGTGGTATAAGTACATAGTGGATGCTATGAGTAGCAGTACCAAGGACTACTACTCCTATCACCCACTATGTACTTATAACATACAGTTCCTATAAATAAGTACATAGGAGCTGCTTATATTTTATTTTCCTATTGTTCAAAAAAGAAAAAAAAAAAAACGTTATACTCACCTTCAATGACGTGCTCCCTTCTCCCTTGCAGGCTGGAACGAAGAGACAAACCGGAAGCTGCGCCACCAGCTCCTCCTATATTCTTGCGCAGGCGCAGACTGAAAATGTGGATCCGTCAATGAGGCAAACAACGGAACTCTTTAAAATGGATCCGGCATTAATACATTTCAATGGACATTAATGCCGGATCCGTCATTCCGGTATTTTGGCCTGAGAAAAATCTGCAGCATACTATGGTATTTTCTCAGTCCAAAAAATGTTCAGTGACTGAACTGAAGACATCCTGATGCATCCTGAACGGATTTCTCTCTATTCAGAATGCATTAGGATAAAACTGATCAGTTCTTTTCTAGTACAGAGCCCCTGTGATGGAACTCAATGCCGGAAAAGAAAACCGCTAGTGTGAAAGTACCCTTAATTGGGTATAGTAGAAAAATTATTTATCTGTAAAACAAAATCTATCCTTAAGTTCTTGAAACCCTATCACTTCGCCATTATTCTAAATCTGTCCAAACATATATATCCCATGTTTCAGCCAAGGTATCTTATCTATAGCACTTAGGTGTTTTAAAAAAAATGTATTCCACAACAGGGTATCTTCATGTATTTCTATATTGTTCCATAAATATTTAACTGCCATCCATATTTTATACATCAGATTCATTGTGGGAGATCTCCTAACTTGCCCTTGCAGGTGGATGCCAGCCTCCAATGCCTGAAAAATCCTACTATTTCAACATATATTTATCGGTGGCTCTGATTATAGACCTATATACGGGGGTTTTACCCCATTCCAAACAGTTCTTTAACTGGCCTGCCAGTAGGTATAGATTCAAGTCAGGAACTGATAATCCTTCTTCCCCTTCTGGCAGCTGTAGAAGTTGTAGTCTCGATCGAGGTCTCCTCCCCCTCCATATTAATTCACTAATTAAACTCTCAAAAATTTTAACAATCTTCTTTGGTATCTCTATCGTAGAATTCCATAATATGTAATTAATCCTAGGAAGTGTACATATTTTTATTAAAGGGGTTGTCCAAGTTATATTTATTGACGACCCTCAGGATAGGTCATCAATATCAGATCGGTGGGGGTCCGACACCCCCGCCAATCAGCTGTTTGAAGAGGAAGCAAGCGCCGTGCCAGCGCTGCCTCCTCTTCACTGTTTACCCTCTCGCCGTTGCATCTGCAGTGGTGAGCAGCAGGTGTAATTACACCCAAGCCGTCCCATTGAAATGAATTACACCTGCTCACCACTGCAGATGCAACGGCGAGAAGGTAAACAGTGAAGAGGAGGCAGCGCTGGCACGGCGCTCGCCTCCTCTTCAAACAGCTGATCGGCGGGGGTGCCGGGGGTCGGACCCCCACCGATCTGATATTGATGACCTGATATTGATGACCTATCCTGAGGATAGGTCATCAATAAATATAACTTGGACAACCCCTTTAAGGATATTTTGCCTGCCATTAAAAGAGGTAGTTTTTTCCAAATCCGTATCTTATCTCTAACTATCTTTATTAAAGGTATCACATTTATTTTATATATTCCTGAAGACACTGCGATACTCTTAACCCCAAATATTTTACATTTTCATCCTCCTTTTTAATTTCCAAGAGCCCGGGAGTAAAGTTACCTATTTGGTCCAAAGGAATACAAGCCGACTTATTCCAATTTTTATTTAACCCTGCTAATTTCCCATAGATCTCCAATACTTCAAAGATACATATCAGGGAATCATGAGAGCCCACAAACAGCATCAGATGATCTGCTGATGCCAGCACAGGGAATGAACATGATGCCGACACTGCGCATGCGCTAGCTCGTGCATCGCGAGATTTCGGCGCTCCAGCTCTGTGACGTC
This sequence comes from Bufo bufo, assembly GCF_905171765.1. Classification (NCBI taxonomy): domain Eukaryota; kingdom Metazoa; phylum Chordata; class Amphibia; order Anura; family Bufonidae; genus Bufo; species Bufo bufo. Next base: position 161,089,319 of record NC_053397.1, read on the forward strand.
AGCCAGCAAGGAGGAGATTCGGAGGACGCGGGGCGGTGCTGGGTTCCTTTCCGCTGGACTCATCTCCGGAAACAGGACTCATATCAGGTTCATCTGCATATGGATCAAAACTGTTTTTTAACACAATAAAAACACAGAGAGCTGTGGGGACTGGGTATTGCAGATGTGCTAGCGACCATCTAGCAACCCATGTCCTCTGGTGACAGGTTCCCTTTAAACCCTATTATCTCTTTATCTTGTCTTATTAGGGATGCTAGTGGTTCCAATGCAATGACAAATAAAAGTGGAGATAAAGGGCAACCTTGCCTTACTCCTCTCTGTATTTTACTAGGATCTGACACCTCACCATGCACAAGTATTTTCGCCTTTAACATCCGTGTATAACAGTTTAATCCATTAAATATAATTGTTCCCAAACCCTATTTGTTTCAGCGTAGCGACCAGGAATGGCCATTCCATTGTATCGAATGCTTTCAATGCATCTATTGAAACAACCAGTCGCTGGCCACTATTTATTGGTTTCACCTGCATAATAAAAAAACATCTCCTAATATTATCCGATGTGGATTTCCCAGGCATAAGTCTGGTTTGATCCTCATGGATAAGTGTTGATATAACCCCTCTTAATCTAGTCGCCAACACCTTCGCTAATAATTTGTTATCTGTATTTATCAGGGATATAGGGCAATATGATTCTATTATTTTAGGATCTTTATCTGATTTTAATATTAATGTTATCAGAGCTTCACGTAAAGTATCAGGCAATATTTTGTTATTCTTAGAGGCATTCCACATTTCCAGCAGTTTAGGCGTTAATACCTTTCTAAAGATGTCATATACCTCAAAGGGGATACCATCCGACCAGGAGACCTATTCTTGGCAATAGAATTAAGTACCTTCTCTTTTTCTAATAGATTGATTGGAGCTTCCAACATTTCTTTCTGTTCTTTCGTTAGTTGTTGTATTTCTGTATGTTCCAGGAACCCATTTATTACATCTATTCCCTCCTTTGATCTACTTTTATATATATCTTCAAAATAACTCCTCAATAACTGTATCTTATCTGCTTGCTCTACTATTTCTTGCCCAGCTTCATTTTTCAACTGAAAGATATAATTAGTTTTCGTCTGTGCAGCTATTATAGATGCGAGCCTCTTTCCTGGTACATGTCCCAGAGTACGGTATATTGTTCTCTTGCGTAAGTTATCTTTTGTTGTTCAGCTATCACATATAATTCATCTTTATATTTCATTTGTCTCTCATACCATCTCTCATAATTATCTTCAGTAGGATTTTCAACGTATTCCATTTCTTTAATTTTCAAGTAAGTAATCACTTACTTAGTGTACTTTGCTGCCATCCAGTGGCCATTGCTATATTTGGTTTATATAAGTTATCTATACTGTAATTTCCATGGCATTCATCTTGTAACTCCTGCTTCCTTCAGTGTGTTCCTGTTTGTCAGAAAAGCATTGGTTGTATGTACGCAGTGCTTCCGTGGTGTTTCTTTCCGTTGTTCCACACCGCAAATAAATAGGACATGTCATATTTTTTTGCGGTGTGGACAGACCACGGACCCATTCAAGTTGAATGGGTCCGGCCTGCTGCGCGGATGTTGCCCGTGCATTGGGGACCGCAATTGCGATCCCCAATGCACGAAACGGCCGCGTGCATGAGGCCTTACTCTTTGTGTAGCACTGTGTCTAGGCACACACTACACTGTGACCTGACTTAGCACAGATAACCTATCCTCAGGATAAGTTATCATTATCACATCTGTAGGGGTTCAAGTCCCGGCATCCCCCCTAATCAGCCGGTTCATGGAGCCGCTGTGCTCACCGAAGCTCTGGTGAGCAATGCTAGCTCCTGGCAGCGCCGTATATCGTATAGTGGCAGAGCTTGGTATTGAAGCTCAGCTCCATTGACTTGAATAGGGCAGAGTTGCAACTAGGCCATGTTACCAATATACAGTGATGTCACTGGCCTAGGAAGAGGCATGCAAGGCCTCTTCTATCAGCTGATCAGCAGGGGTCCTGAGTGTTGCAGCCCCGCAGATCTGATACTGATGACCTATCCTGAGGATAAGTCATAAATATCTTTTCTTGGACAATCTCTTTAGGCTGTAGAAGACCAGGTAACGGTGCATAATTCCAGTGCTAGGACTAGGAACACCACACTCACCACTCCCTGGGTCCTGAATATAAAGCTATTTGTCCTCCTCCTGGGCTCCTTCCTGAGTTCAGGCCATGTAGCAGCCGCTTCCCCTGCTTCCATGGTAGCTACGCCGTGGTCATTATGATGCATGGAGTTTAGACACTACCGAAATGCATAACAGATCTGCAGAGAAGATTTTCCTTTGACATCTGTCATAATTTTTTAAGATACAATCCAATAAATCACCTAAACGCATATCCATTGCATCTCCCTCACTGGAATTTTACATGCATCTGGCGCTGCTAGGGAAATCATCATAGCAAGTTCACTATCTTCCATTGCTGGTACAAGAGAATGCACTGATACTAATCAAAGACTTCTCTCACATACATCGGTGGCAGAAAGAATAGACTTTGTGATCTTAGGGTGCATGTGTATATAAATCTCCACTGCGCCTGCTTTGTTACTTTGGCCATGCAATTGTAAAAGTGTACGATCACTGCAGAATTGTGTGTCATCAACAATTGGAAGTATTCTTTTATCAGATCATGCACCTGTTTTCCTCACTTACAAAATGACGATTCTTCCTGAAGGAGAGTTTAGGTGGAGATTGAATGAAACGCTGTTGAATAGCGCTAATATTCCCAAAATAGTGGAAAAGTTAGAAGAATACTTTCAATTGAATGATAGAGATAACATATCCCCAATACTTCTTTGGGATGCTCACGGTGATACGGGGACAGCTCGTAGCCCTGGGCTCTTATGTTAAAAAACAAAAGCAGGTTAAGATTGAAGAACTCACAGCAGAAATTGCCAAACTTGAAAAACAACATAAATCGCAATTAAAGGGGGACGTCTTGGCGCATCTGGACACCTTACGCTCAGAATTGAAAAATATATTAAATGCCAATACGGCTAAATTATTTATATCCACACAATGCAAATACTATGCCCATGGGAATAAAGCGTCAAAGTTATTACTGTCCCAGGTGAAAAAAAGGAAAATGATTTCTTTTATATCCCACATTAAATCTACGAATGCACAGACTGTTAGTAAAACAGACCTGATTGCTGAACAATTTTGCATGTTTTATAGCCAACTTTATAATTTAAGGGAGAAGCAATCCCCTGCACAGCATACAGAAAGAAGTCGTCTGATTGACGACTGGTTAAAAACCATAAATCTGCCGTCCCTCAGTAAGGAACAAGTTGCTGTCTTGAATTCTACTTTAACTCTTGACGAACTACAAAAGGCACTAAAAGACTCTCCTCTCCATAAAAACCCGGGACAAGATGGTTTACCAGTAGCCTACTATTTGAACTTTAGTGATACTCTGCTACCATATCTATTGAAAGTTTGCAACGCTGTAAGAAAAGGGGCAGAGTTTACAAGAGATATGCTATCGGCCCAGGTGACTATCATACCCAAGCCTGGGAAAGATCACTCGTTATGTGCCAGCTATAGGCCAATCTCATTACTCAATAATGATTTAAAATTATACGCTAAGTTACTAGCTAATAGGCTTAAAAAGTACTTATATCCCCTGAACAAGTAGGCTTCATACCCACTAGAGAAGGAAAGAATAACATTATTAGGATTATCCACCTTATGCAATGGGCGAAAACACAAAACATCCCCTTAGCGATTCTCAGTATGGACGCGGAGAAGGCGTTCGATAGGGTGGACTGGTTATTCATGACTAAAGCCTTGGCGAAATACGGCATCCCGGATTCCTTTATCGCCGCTGTCATGGCAATGTATAACTCGCCTACTGCTAGGATCCTGGTGAATAGTACGCTGTCTCCTATGTTCAGAATATCAAATGGCACAAGACAGGGTTGCCCTCTTTCTCCATTGTTGTTTGTACTAGTTATCGAAACCCTCTTGCAGTCCTTTCGACAGCATGAGGAGATAGCAGGACTATCAGTAGGATCCTCAGTTCATCAGACGGCAGCATTCGCTGACAACGTCCTGTTGTTGATATCCAACCCTATAATTGCCTTTCCAGCCATCATGTCGACGCTTGAAATATTTTCCGATTTGTCCAATTTTTCAGTGAATCTGACCAAATCTGTGGTGTTATATATGTCTGTGATGTCCAGTGATTTAGGAATTCTTAAGAAAACAACACCATTTCTATGGACGGCAAGCCACGTTACCTTTTTAGGGATAAAACTCACCCCGGATTTCTCCCGCTTATATTAAGAAAACTTTGTACCCCTCCCGAAACGCCTAGAAGATACTATTAGCTCATGGGACGTCCCGTATGTCTCATGGTTCGGGCGCAGGACTCTAATCAAAACTATTCTCCTGCCTATTATCCTGTACTACATCCAGACTCTCCCGATACCCATCCCCAAATCATTCTTTAAAAAAATACAGGATATTATGTTGAGATTCCTTTGGGGTGGGAGAAGGGCGCGTATACCTTTTAAACAAATTGCTCAGCATCCGACCAATGGTGGACTGGGCATCCCAGATGTATATCACTATCACAAGGCGGTGTTAAGCCTCAGGTGTCTAGAGTGGCTAAGACCACATTCCGATCGATTAGATTTAATAGTGGAACAAGACATGTCGATCATCCCATTACGCGCATTCCTATTCATGGATAACTCCCAAGCTTCCAAAAGTATCCGAACCCAGAGTTCAATTACTAAATACACACTAAGTATGTGGGCAAAGTCTAATTGGAGATCTACTTTGACACCTAATTACCCTGTGTTAATGCAAATTAGGGATGTCTTTTTTCAAGCATCCACTGATTTCCTGCAGACTCTTCCGGAGAAGGTGAAACAGTGTGTCTCTCCGCTATTAGCCATTTGCCCGGATAATGATATTCCGTCAGCAACGGACCTTTATAAACATCCATTGATGAAGGACTGTTCTCCATTCCATATTAACTATTGCATCCAGCATATAAGGAAGTATCTGACACGTTTACCCATCTTGGTAGTCCATTCCTCATTTGAAAAACTACCCATACAAATTAAAGACCCAAGAGGGAAAATCTCCAAATTGTATGAGATTTTAATGTCTCCATCTAAGGTAAGCAATCCAATCTTTCTACAACAATGGGAATCCGATCTGCGTATCGAGTTTTTCCCAGTGGAGAGGAGGCGCGCTTTGCTTTCCCCAACTAAGGTGTCCAGGTGCGTCAAGGTACAAGAAAACAGTTATAAAGTCCTAGCTAGGTGGTATTTTACACCTCAAAGGCTCCACCGTATGTTCCCTGCTACTACCAGCCCCTTGTGTTGGAGATGCAACAAGGAACTGGGCACTCATGCACACATTTGGTGGTACTGTGATAAAATAACACCTTTTTGGCAAGCAGTGTGTGGAGTTTTATCAAAAGTGAGCGGGGTACACATCCCTGTTACTCCGAAACTTTGCCTGTTTGGCTTGCATAATGATATAAGGGGTCCCAAGAACATAAAAATCTTGTGTGCGGCTTTGCTGGCCTCAGCTAGACTCCTCATTGCGACCATTGGAAACAACAAGTCATACCTCCAATCCTGAAATGGACTGTCAAATGTGACCAGATATGTAGGCTTGAGCAGATAGTGCATTGGGACTCTGGATCCCCGCTTAAATTTGGAACCCTTGGAGATCTTACCGACGATTTATTTTGGATTGATTGCATTATAATAAGCATATACTTAGTATACTTGAATAACAGCCTCCTACACAGTGTTGAGCGAGTCTGAGTGTATATGGATGAGACTTACAGACAGCAACTCCACGGCATCTGACTGTCCTTAACATGTTGATGTTATATGAATAAAGGGTGGGAACCTTATATACCACTTATTTACCCCCCCTCCCCTTTTTTCCTTATCTACCCCCCCCCCCTGCATTTTTGTATAATTTCAGTTTTTTCTGTGTTTAGTTATAAGTTCAATAACATGTGGAGATTGGCGCCACGTGACTGAATGTGTTCCGTAAAGATTGACTCTATCCGGAATGTTTGTTTACAAAAATATTTACAATGTCATAGAGATGTTCCTGATACACGTTATATCATCTTATGTCTGTATCTTATTTGATCTGAACGGATATGTAATTCTTGTATCAAACAGTCAGTATATTTGCTTTATTGGCTGAGAAAACAATAAAAAGAGTTTTAAAACAACAATTGTAAAAGTGGGTTATACTCCAAGTTATGTGGAGTACTGAGCTGGAACCAAAATGCAGACCATAAGGGTTGAGGGCACAGTGGTTTTGACATTTTATAAACAGGCAGCTGCTGGCCACCGTTGCCTGTGGTATTTCTGCCTCACAAGCTGGTTTTGTGCTTGTTACTCTGGACTGTTGATCTTTTCCCGTTTCTCGTCACTATATTCCGATTTTGTCTCTGACGTGACCTCCTAGTATTTTTTTTACCTTGCTTGATATTGTGATCTCACTTTTGCCTGCAGACTTTGTCCCTGACGTTATCTCCTGGTTTCACTCTGCTGTGTATTTGACTTAGGTTTAAGATTCTGATCTGGTCCTGGTGTTGACCTCTTTCTGTTTGACTACACTTTAGGTTTAGGCCTCTGTAGTTGGGCAAGTCAGAGACCGTCGCCAAGTTGTGGGCCGCCATATAGGGTGTATCATGCAAGTAGGTAGGGACAGTGGAGGGGATGGAGTACAGGACTGCACTGTTCTTTACCCCTCATGACACCTGTTTGAAATGGACTTCTGTATCACTATTTGTCGTAATATGAGATAACGACAGTGGTTGTCCTGGAGTGACACCACTAGGTGGAGCTCATTGCATACTGACTATTAAAGGGCTTCTGTCACCCCACTAAAGTCATATTTTTTTTTGGGCTAGTTAAATTACTTATATTGCGATATATGAAAATATAATGGTCTTACTTACTTTGATTCAGCAGTTTCTTCTAAAAACGAAGTTTTATAATATGTAAATTAGGTCTCTACCAGCAAGTAGGGCGGCTACTTGCTGGTAGCAGCTGCAGAAAACCGCCCCCTCGTCGTGTTGATTGACAGGGCCAGCCGGGATCTCCTCCTCCGGCCAGCCCTGTCGGCATTTCAAAAATCGCGCGCCTGTGTTCATTCGGCGCAGGCGCTCTGAGATGAGGAGGCTCTCCTTACTCAGAACTCCCTCAGTGCTCCTGCGCCGATGACATCACCGAAATAGAAGACGTCATCGGTGCAAAAAAAAATGACTTTAGTGGGGTGACAGAAGCCCTTTAAAGGGTTTCTGTCACCAGAATTAACCCTATTAAACTAGCTGACAATAGCGATGTGCTAATATCAGCTGAACCTAACTAGTCTATTCCTACTTTTATCTATGCCCCCGTTACTGCAGAAATATAACTTTTAGAATATGCTAATTAGCCTCTAGGTGCAGGGGGGCGTTGCCCCTGCTCCTAGAGGCTCCGTTCTCCCACCTCTGGCCACGCCCTGCTACACTAGATTGACAGGGCTAGGCAGCCTTCACCTCTAACTGCCGGCCCTGTGTGCTGGGGAAATCTCGCGCCGTTCAGTATTCGGCACAGGCGCAGTGAGGAAGCAGGCGAGCGCCCTTCACTCACTACGCCTGCGCCGAATACTGAAGGGGATGGCGCAGGCGCGAGATTTACACGACAGACAGGGCCGGCAGTAGGAGACCAACGCTGCCTGGCCCTGTCAATCTAGTGTAGCAGGATGTGGCCAGAGGTGGGAGAACGGAGCCTCTAGGAGCAGGGGCAACGCCCCCCCTACACCTAGTGGCTAATTAGCATATTATAAAGTTATATTTCTGGAGTAACGGGGGCATAGATAAAAGTAGGAATAGACTAGTTAGGTTCAGCTGACATTTAATAGGGTTCATTTTGGTGACAGAAATCCTTGAAGTTTAATATTTTTTTATTTATAGGGGTAATCCCATTTTATACATTTATAGCTTATCCACCTGCACCTATCTTCAGAACACATGTGAATGGAGAGACTCTCCTCCATACCTTCCAACCGTCCCGGACCTGGGGGGACAGTTCCTCAATTTTCCTGCTGTCCTGCAGTCACGAGATGTCAGTGGTAGGTCCCGATTTCATCTGTATCTGTGTTCTGAGGACGCAAGATGCAGTTGACTACAGTGCTGAAGCACGGGGTTATCAGCTCCCTGCTCCACCATTCACCAGCCTGTGAGCTCCTTGGAGGCATGATGCAGTGACGTCATCGGACCTACTGAGCTGAGCAGGTGTGGGCACAGGCCAGGGAATGATGTGCTGTCTTTGTTGGGGGAATGGGGCCAAGTGAGTATTAACTTGTTATTTTATTTAAACTACAGGGACTTCACTAATGTGAGGGGGCAGTAAAGGGTCAGCACTATTTTAAGGGGGGGGCATCAATAATGTGAGGCAACAGGACTACTGTAAGAAGGGCACCAAAGGGGTAGCTCTATTGTGAGGAGGCACTATGGGGCAGCACTATTGTGAGGGTAGCACCAAAGGGGCAGCAGTATTGTGAAGGAGCACTAAGGGGGCAGCAGTACTGTTAGATGCACTAAAACTGCAGCACTAAGGGGGCACCAAGGATCAGCAGTATTGTGAGGGGGTGTAATTACTTTGTGGGGGCACCTACAAGGCATTTTTACTATAAGGGGGCAGTAAGAGAGCATTCTGTGTGGGGCACAAAAAGGAGTTGTCCGGGTTCAGAGCTGAACTCGGACATACCCACAATTTCACCCAGGCAATCCCCTGTTATGAGCATCGGAGCATTTCATGCGCTAAAGCATCCACCTAGCAGTGTGTGGTTTAAACAAACAGCCCTTGCCCTGCGTGATCCAGTGCAGGTCAAGGGGGAGCATCAGGGCATGAAATGCTCTGATGCTAACATCAGGGGGGCTGCCTGGGTGAAAAAGTGGGTATGTCCGGGTTCAGCTCTGAACCCAGACAACCCCTTTAAGGAGCATTCGTTTGTGAAGGTGTACTGGGGCACATATTAATAGGCATTGAGTGGAGTTAGTGGAGTGGCTTCGTGCTGTGCTATCGTCACAGCTGAGCATGCATAACCAGGCAGGACGAGGAGCAGGGGACCCTAGCGTGGATATTTACGACGTACTGTATTGTGCCATAAATGATGGCACAATCTCTTTAACTGAATGGTTGTGTGAAGTGGAAGCTCTGGATTTGATAATACTTCTATTAAATACAATTATATATTATTGAGAGATCAGTTAAAGGGGTTGTCCCACAAATAATATTCTGCATTTTTCAGACCATCAGCTGGATCTAAGTACTTTTGTAAATGCATGTAATTAAAAATGTATTATAGCTACTGAGTTAGGCTACTTTCACACTAGCGGCACAGACCTCCGGCAGGCTGTTCTGTCGGGTGAACAGCCTGTCGGATCCATCCTGCCGCTAGTGACCATGTGCCCCCGGACTGCCGCTCCGTCCCCATTGACTATAATGGGGGCGGAGTTCCGGCGGAGGCACGGCAGCGCACGGCGAGAGGCTGCCGAAATAAATGTCGGACAAGTCGTAGTTTTATTTCGGCAGCCTCTCGATGTGCCTCCGCCCCCGCCATAGTCGATGGGGACGGAGCGGCTGTCCGGGGGCACACGGTCACTAGGACGGATCCGACAGGCTGTTCACGCGAGGTCCGTGCCGCTAGTGTGAAAGTAGCCTTATTTACTGAAATATATATATATGTATAGCAGCACCTGCTGTTTGCTCTTTTTCTCATTTCTCTGTCCTGCTCACTGAGATGGAAGCACATGCTCAATTCCATCCTTCAACTGACACCAGCTGCAGCAGACAGGACACGCCTTCTGAGAACGGACATGCCCCCTAATGCCTTATTTACAAGTCAGTGTTCGGTCAGTGATTTCCATCAGTGATTTTGAGCCAAAACCAGGTGCGGTTCTAAACACAGAACGGGTGAAGATCCCTCCCTTATACCTTATGTCTGTGCAGGCTCTAATCCTGGTTTTGGCTCACAATCACTGATGGAAATCACTGACCAAACACTGACGTGTGAATAAGGCCTCTTGTACACAAATGTGTGCTGTCCGTGGCCATGATGCGAACCGATGCGGGCCGCAATGCACGGGCACCGACCGTGGGACAGCCGCATGTGGATCACGACCCCATTCACTTGAATGAGGTCCGCCATCCGTCCGTTCCGCATAAAAATAGGACAAATTCTTTCTATGTTTTTTTCCATTTTTGTAAATTAATATTGAAGATATAAAAACTATTTAGGAATGTGTATGGAATTAAAATAAAAAATGAAAATTAAAATTTCTTAAAGGACACCTGTCAGCAAATTTGTACCTATGACACTGGCTGACCTGTTTCATGTGCGCTTGGCAGCTGAAGACATCTGTGTTGGTCCCAGGTTCATATGTGCCCGCATTGCTAAGGGAAATTATGTTTTAATATATGCAAATGATAATCTAGGAGCAATGGGGGCAGAGAGCGCTGGGCCCATTGCTCCTAGAGGCTCATTTGCATATATTAAAACATCATGGGACCAACACAGATGCCTCCATCTGCTAAGTGCACATGTGTAGTGTCCCACTAGGTAGGGGTGGGCACTACACAAGGGTCAATTGGGTCACGTGTTACTCCTACTCCTAAGGGACAGTAAATTTCTATTTGACCATATACTTTAATGTATTTTCTATGTGTTTTTACATGTATTGTTCCCCTGTGACATGCATAGCAGGCCTATTAGGGTGTAGTTAGGCATCCTAGACACTAGAGGGAGATAGGGAGCCCCTAGTATAAATGTTCAGGCCCAGACAGGGAGAGAGAAGTCTGTAGTCAGGAGTCTGTGGACACAGAAGTGAGAGGGCATCTTAGCCAGAGATATGCTGAGGGCCTCCTCCTGACATGTAGCTGGATAGTCCAGGCTTCTAGTTGCCACCAGGAGGCTAGTGAAGAATTATAGCCTGCGTGTTGATAAAGTGAGCCACAGTTAGCTCAGAAGATTACCCCAGAAGAAGAGATGTACCTCCTGGGAGAAACCTGCAGACACCCACCAACCAAGCAGTGCCAGTACAACCAGCTCAGATAAGTAAGCTGATGGGCAGAGGTACTATAAAGTGAGAGCAAGGGTCAATACGGGAGGAAGATTTATTTACCAAGGATTAAAGCCAGCATTTAGGCATCCGGGCCTTGGGATACAGCCAGCCAGAATAGCTGTGAGATAGTGCAGCCTGGTCTGTGAAGCATTAATTGTGTACCCTCCGAGTATCTTGCAAGATTATTACCTGCCATATTGTTGAGAATAAGCCTGCTTGTGGAACATTGAAATAAGGAACTGCATCATCAACTGTATGTACAAAGTTGGACTGTTTTAAGTAAAGCAACATTTGGTTCACTATACCACCTGTGTACCTCACTTATTGCTACTGGAAACCGATGTGCCACCGTTACAGGCACTGGCGTCACGATCCTTAAAGGGACCTTGCCCCAGGCACTCAAAACACCCGCAACATCCAGGGCACCTCATCCACCATCAGGCCTGGTCCCTACATACAGAGTGTGCCCCAGAGGAACTTTGTGTCAGCCTCTCCTTCACTGCCGCATTCCTGCCCAGGGTTCTCTTCACAACAGTGAGTAATCCTTGATTGCCCATAACCGTGACCTCACTTCGCAATACCCTGCAGGTCTGGCGTGCTGCACATGTAACAGGTCAGTCAGTGCCATAGGAACAGATCTGCTGACAGATGCTCTTTAAACAAACCAGATTGTGTTTTAGACCTCATGCACAGAACGTATGGTCATGTGCTCCCCGCACTTTTCTGTCCTGCACTATTGCAGAAATGCCTATACTCCGACAAGAATAGGATTTTTTTTTTTGCAGAGCTGCGGTACTTGTGCTGTCCGCATCTTTTGCCGCCCCATACAAATGAATAGGTCTACATCTGATCTGCAAAAAATGCACAAAATACAGTCGTGTGCATGAGAGCTTATATTTTATATTCTTCACAGTTGCTCCCTTTTTGCTTTAGATACTCTTGGCATTCTCCCAATCAGCTTCTTGAGGTAGTCACCTGAAATGGTTTTCATTTAAAGGGGTTGTCCCCTTCATACCCCCATCTTTCCCCACTCAGCCCCTCTGTCATGAGCATCGGAGCATTTCATGCTCCGTTGCTCTCCTTTGCGCTGTGCTGAATCGGAAGCTGCCGCCTAGTAGTGAGTCTGGTGACGTCACCGGCACTAATGTGCGGGCTTTAGCGCTGCCCTAGCCTGTAAAACGGCTAGGAAAGTACTAAAGTCCGCCCATCAGTGCCGGTGACGTCTTCGTATACACTGCGGGGCGGAAGCCTCCAAAAAGAAAATGCTCCGATGCTCATATCAGAGGGCCTGCCTAAGTGAAAACGGGATAGGTCCAGGTACAGCTCTAAACCCGGACAACCCCTTTAACAAGTATGCCTTGTCAAGAGTTAAAGGCAATATTCGGGAAATGGTATTGATGAGCTATCCTCGATCAGTTTTCTATGACACAATCTGGCACAATAGAAAACGGATCCGTCCTCCATTGACTTTCAATAGTGTTCCAGACGGATCTGTCTTGGCTATGTTAAAGATAATACAAACGGATCCGTTCTGAACGGATGCAGACAGTTGTATTATATGAACTGATCCGTCTGTGCAGATCCATGACGGATCCACACCAAACGCGAGTGTGAAAGTAGCCTATAAAAAAAACAACAGTGCATCATTAATTTAAAGATATGGAGGTCAGAAATTTCAACCATCAAACGCTATAATAAAAATTGGTCTCCTAAGGACTACCCCGGGAAAAAAGAACCAAGAGTTACCTCTGCTGCAGAGGATAAGTTCATTAGAGTTACCAGCCTCAGAAACCGCAAATTAACAGCACCTCAAATTAGGCCTGTATTAGGCCCCTTGCAGACGAGCGTGTCCGGATTAGGTCTGGATGAGTTGCGTTTGCGATCAGGAAAAATCGAGCGAGTAGGTACGCAATTGCAGTCAGTTTTGATATTCAGTTTTTAGCGCGCGGGTGCAATGCGTTTTGCATATGCGTGATAAAAAACTGACGGTGGTACCCAGACCCGAACCCGGACTTCTTCACAGAAGTTCAGGTTTGGGATCGGTGTTCTGTATATTTTATTATTTTCCCTTTATAGCATGGTTATAATGGAAAATAATAGCATTCTTTAATTCAGAATGCTAAGTAAAAGGTCCATTGTGGGGTTAAAAAAATTAATTAATTTAACTCACCGGGCTCGTCTTCTTTCTTCTTGCAGGACCTGGCTGGAAAAGGACCTTCGGTGACGTCATCGCGCTCACCACATGGTGAGCGCGGTGACGTTAACGCAGGTCCTGCTGAATGAAGATCCTTTTCCAGCCAGGTCCTGCAAGAACCATGCTATAATGGAAAATAATAAAGTAAATGGGGTCCCGGGTAACTCATCCCTCGTCTCCTTAGCAGCCATGCATAAAAATCTCAAATCGCATCCGCACTTGCTTGCGGATGCTTGCTATTTTCACGCATCCCCATTCATTTCTATGGGGCCTGCGTTGCGTGAAAAACGCAGAATATACACTCACCTAAAGAATTATTAGGAACACCATACTAATACGGTGTTGGACCCCCTTTTGCCTTCAGAACTGCCTTAATTCTACGTGGCATTGATTCCACAAGGTGCTGATAGCATTCTTTAGAAATGTTGGCCCATATTGATAGGATAGCATCTTGCAGTTGATGGAGATTTGAGGGATGCACATCCAGGGCACGAAGCTCCCGTTCCACCACATCCCAAAGATGCTCTATTGGGTTGAGATCTGGTGACTGTGGGGGCCATTTTAGTACAGTGAACTCATTGTCATGTTCAAGAAACCAATTTGAAAAGATTCAAGCTTTGTGACATGGTGCATTATCCCGCTGGAAGTAGCTATCAGAGGATGGATACATGTTCTCATTCTGTTTACGCCAAATTCGGACTCTACCATTTGAATGTCTCAACAGAAATCGAGACTCATCAGACCAGGCAACATTTTTCTAGTCTTCAACAGTCCAATGTTGGTGAGCTTGTGCAAATTGTAGCCTCTTTTTCCTATTTGTAGTGGAGATGAGTGGTACCCGGTGGGGTCTTCTGCTGTTGTACCCCATCCGCCTCAAGGTTGTGCGTGTTGTGGCTTCACAAATGCTTTGCTGCATACCTCGGTTGTAACGAGTGGTTATTTCAGTCAACGTTGCTCTTCTATCAGCTTGAATCAGTCGGCCCATTCTCCTCTGACCTCTAGCATCCACAAGGCATTTTTGCCCACAGGACTGTCACATACTGGATGTTTTTCCCTTTTCACACCATTCTTTGTAAACCCTAGAAATGGTTGTGCGTGAAAATCCCAGTAACTGAGCAGATTGTGAAATACTCAGACCGGCCCGTCTGGCACCAACAACCATGCCACGCTCAAAATTGGTTAAATCACCTTTCTTTCCCATTCTGACATTCAATTTGGAGTTCAGGAGATTGTCTTGACCAGGACCACCCCCCTAAATGCATTGAAGCAACTGCCATGTGATTGGTTGACTAGATAATTGCATTGAATGAGAAATAGAACAGGTGTTCCTAATAATTCTTTAGGTGAGTGTATATACCACAGGCAAATGGATGATGCAGAAAATATGAAATAAAACCATACTTGAATTGCAAAAACTTTCAACCTGAGTGCCTCAATATTGCATTACTTGGATAACGGCCTTACAGCCCTTGATTGGCACCGGTGACACCTTTTTGAACTGAGTGCGGTTCCTCAGTTTACTACAGACAACATTCAGTATGTTGTCCGCATCCGTGTTTCCGCATTTATTGTCTGTAAAAATATGAAGCTTGTACTAGCATTGTCCGCACAGATCGGTCCGCAGCCCCATTCAAGTCAATGGATCCGCAAATTGCGGGAACACATATTTCATATGTCATCTGTTTTTTGCGGATCTGTTTCCCTGTAATTGAAGTCCCTGCTCCCTGACCTTGGTGCAAAATATTCTGATATTACTATTGCAAAATGCGGACACACGGAACTGATGCGGAAAAACAACGGAAACAAATTATGGACACATGGTTCTGTTATTTGCAGACCGCAAAATGGAAAAGGATTACACACGGTCGTGTGAATGTACCCTAATGTGTACTTTATACATTTACATTCCTGCTCATTCTGGTCTTTGAAGTCCAGGAGCCGGTCCTATCAGTGACTGACAGCCTCCCCTCTATGACTGTGTATACAAAGAGAGCTGTCAGTCACTGATAGGACGTCTCCTTGTCTTCAAAGATGAGAATGAGCAGCAATGTAAATGAATGAAATACAAGTTATACTGAATCTTTTCCCATAAACCTATATAACAATCTGCTCAGCTCCTCCTGCTCTATAACATACTGCAGCTCAGACACCATGTTCACTATGACAGGTTCCCTTTAACCCCTTAAGGACCCAGGACGTACATGTACGTCATCTCTGGACGTGACTTAAGGACATGTACGTCATGGTGATCGGGCGGGTGCAGGAGATGCGCCCGCCCGATTAGCGGCAGGGGTCCGGCAGTCACTGATAGCCGGACCCCTGCTGTATGCGCCGGCATCAGTGAAATCACTGATGCTGGCGCATAAACCCCTACACGGCTGCGGTCAGCGCTGACCACGGCACGTGCGTGCTACAGACATGTGCGGGGTGGCTATCGGGTCCCCATCACATCAGCGCGGGAACCCGATGGCAGGGAAGGCAGCCCGATGCCTTCCTTAGGCATCGTGGCTGCCTTCCGGGAGAGCCTGTGAGATCCAGCCCCCTGGATCTCACAGGAAATCAGGCCGTAGGCGTATTACATTTAGTAATACACTTACAGCCAATGCATTACAATACAGAAGTATTGTAATGCATTGTAAAGGGGATCAGACCCCCAAAAGTTGAAGTCCCAGAGTGGGACAAAAAAAAAAGTTTGTCCTCCCTAGCATAGCACATGGCATACGCTGTCCTCCCTAGCATAGCACATGTCATACGCTGGCCTCCCTAGTATAGCACATGGCATACACTGTCCTCTCTAGTATAGCACATGTCATACGCTGTCCTCCCTAGTATAGCACATGGCATACACTGTCCTCTCTAGTATAGCACATGTCATACACTGTCCTCCCTAGTATAGCACATGTCATACGCTGTCCTCCCTAGTATAGCACATGTCATACGCTGTCCTCCCTAGTATAGCACATGGCATACGCTGTCCTCTCTAGTATAGCACATGTCATACGCTGTCCTCTGTAGTATTGTATTGTTTGGCAAATGTTCCTTTCTTGGATTTTTATTACAAAGTTGATGAAGTTAAGAACCGGTGGCGGAGCTTCCAATTCAGGAAGGAGATGATTCATCAAGGCCGCAGTGGGTCCACTGCGCTTCCAGGAAAAGGCCCTATATGTTTAGGGAACAGCTCATGTTCCTGCGTCCGATCATCGACCTGCGTCCGTAAGTTATTACTAAACAATGACGACTACATGTTTATCTATACACGCTGTATGTAGACTATGTGGGTAATGTAACGTTTAACAATGTGAAAATTAGAAATGTTATAATTGGCGAAAGCAACCAGGTCGAATTCTCCTTTAGTTTGCAAAAGTAGGTGAACAAACTTCCAAGGGGGTGGGTGGGGGACGGGTGGACCTCCACACATAAACATGGCAGCAGTGATTGTATCTAATGAGTCTGTGCAGGTACCCCCCCCCCCCCCAACCTGTTACCACCCCTCTCTACCCTTATTGAAGGCTAATAGCAAATCAATTATAACTTCTAGCAGGAATAATAAAGGAACGCCACTACATTGATTCATAAGAATAGATGCTCCTGAATTGTTATTAAATGGGGAATGCATGCAGCTATTCAGACAGGACTGTATTTGACCGATAATAGTAAGATGTGACGTGACTATTTTTTTTACTACATTGTGGTCATATATTAATGTTTTTATTTTTTTTAAAGAATGGAGGACAACCTTGAAGAGGAAGCTAATGAATCTCCACCACAGCACTTGACCACATGTGAGGAGGAGACTACCTCTGGCACACCTGCAGATTGCAGAGACCCACCACATCAGCAGCCGCACGTCCCGCGTCCTCGAGACAGGATTTCCCCCCCCCCCCACTTTGCCCATATCCAGCAGGCCAAGAAGACGGCCCTCGCCTCCTGCCGAGACTCTAGTTAATAGCCAGGTCCTGGAGTACTTCGCTAGAGTCCAGCAGGAGGACCACATTCTGACGCATCATTTGTCTGACGCATCATTTGAGGAGTGTGCCGCCAGAACGATTGCTGAGAATTCAAGCAGCTCTCGGCATCTTTCTGGAGGCAGCCACTCCACATGATCCGTCAGAAATATTTTTGGCCCTGGAAAATTGGTGCACCAATGGGCACATGTCTGGCCCCCTGCCAATTTCCCAGGTTCCACAGGGGCTGCCCCTAAACCCTACAATTAGGGAACATTATGGGCCACAAAGTAGGCCATACAGCCAACCGTATGGCGAGCCTTCATATGGCCAGCCTGGCCTCTTCTCCTCTTCCCAAGCTGCCCCATACCAGCACTGTCCCTCCTTCCCAAAGCACCTACCATGGGTCACATTTTCAGCCCCCGCCAGGCTCGAACAGCCGTTTTTTGAATCTTTAATTTTTTATTTCTATTTATTGTTTATGTTATTTTTTTTACAACTAAAATCCGTTGAGTACTCTGTGCCAAAATAAACGGTTTTGTTTTCATTGATTTGATTGTTTGCGGTCTTTATTTTACACAATAAATAATTATATTTATGTAGAACAAACACATAGAACACATTAATAATTGTACACGTTTCCTATAAATTAATAGAACCTAAATACACGTAACTATATAAACATTATTTATGATTCATTTACACACATACATATTAATTTAGTTAAAAACAATATTAACCAATTGAATGACTTTAGTCAAAATTTGGGAATTTTTTATACATATCTTCAAAACATATTAATGTACAGTACATTATGCACACGATAGTCTAGACCAGGGGTCAGCAACCTTCGGCACTCCAGCTGTTGTGAAACTACATCTCCCATCATGCACACTTGCTTGGCTGTTCTCTAAACTCCCACACAAGTGGAAAGAGCATGCTGAGAGTTGTAGTTTCACAACAGCTGGAGTGCCGAAGTCTGCTGATCCCTGGTCTAGACTATCGTGTGCATAATGTACTGTACATTAATATGTTTTGAAGATATGTATAAAAAATTCCCAAATTTTGACTAGTCATTCAATTGGTTTTTCCAGTAGCAAAGCAAGGGTTAACAGCCAAACAAAACTCAATATTTATTACCCTGATTCTGCGGTTTACAGAAACACCCCACATGTGATCGTAAACTGCTGTATGGGCACACGGCAGGGCGCAGAAGGAAAGGAACGCCATATGGTTTTTGGAAGGCAAATTTAGCTGAACTGGTTTTTAGATGCCATGTGCCATTTGAAGCCCCCCTAATGCACCCCTACAGTAGAAACTCCAAAAAGTGACCACATTTTGGAAACTACGGGATAAGGTGCCAGTTTTATTGGTACTATTTTGGGGTACATATGATTTTTTATTGCTCTATATTAAGTTTTTTGTGAGGCAAGGTAACAAAAAAAATTGATGTTTTGGCACCGTTTTTATTTTTTATTTTTACAGCGTTTAACCAAGGGATTAGGTCATGTGACTTTTTTATAGAGCAGATCGTTACGCACGTGGCAATGCCTAATATGTATACTTTTTTTTATTTTTTTCACTTTAGCACAATAATAGCAGTTTTGAAAAATAATCATATTTTAGTGTCTCATAGACTGAGAGCCATAGCTTTTTTATTTTTTACCGATTCTCTCAGATAGGGTCTCATTTTTTGCGGGATGAGGTGACGGTCTGATTGGTACTGTTTTGGGGGGCATACGCCTTTTTGATCACTTGCTGTTGCAATTTTTGTGATGTAATGTAACAAAAATGCCTTTTTTTACACAGTTTTTTTTATTTTTTACGGTGTTCACCTGAGTACCTGAGGGGTTAGGTCATGTGATATTTTTATAGAGCTGTTTGTTACGGATGTGGCGATACCTAATATGTATACTTTTTTTTTTTTTTTTTCACTTTAGCACAATAATAGCAGTTTTGACACAAAAAAAAATGATGTTTTAATGTCTCCATGTTCTGAGAGCTATAGTTTTTTTTATTTTTTGGGCGATTGTCTTAGGTAGGGGCTCATTTTTTGCGGGATGAGGTGACGGTTTTATTGATACCATTTTAGGTGGTATATGCCTTTTTGATCGCTGGGTGTTGCACTTTTTGGGATGTAAGGTGACAAAAAATGCTTTTTTTTTTTTACACTGTTCTCATTTTTATTTTTTTATGGTGTTTATCGGACAGGGTGGATCATGTGATATATTTATAGAGCCGGTCATTACGGACGCGTCAATACATAATATGTGTGGGTTTTGTTTTATTTTTCTGTTTTTTATTATAAAATAAGGGGAAAGGGGCGTTTTTTTTCTTTTTTACTTTATTAATTTTATTACTTTATTAATTTTATTAAAAACTTTTTTTTTTACTTTTTTACTTTACTTTATTTATGACATTCACTTTTGAGGGTCTGATCCCCTCTGCAATGCATTACCATACATCTGTATTGTAATGCATTGCCTGTTAGTCTATGACACTGAGTAATACACTAACAGGTTGCCTAGGAGACGGGCCTGAGGCTGGATCTCCTCGGCTCCCGTAGAAGGCAGTTCCCGATGCCGTACAAGGCATTGGGCAGCCTCTGCATGGCATCGGGCTGCCTTGTGTCGCATCGGGTCCCCGCCACAGCAGCGCGGGAACTCGATGCTCTCCCTCACCCGACACAAACCTCTTCTATGTCGCGGTACGCACGTACCGCAGCATAGAAGGGGTTAATCCGCCAGCATTGGCTTTTATAGCGATGCCGGCAGATACAGCAGGGGCCCGGCTACCACGGACCGCCGGGCCCCTGCAGTGATCGCGCGCGCACCGCTCCGGTGCCCGCAGGATCGCTATGACGTACTATCAAGTCAAATTGCGGGAACTCAGTGGTTCCCATGACGTAACAGTACGTCGGGAAGGGGTTAATCTATTTCATTTAATGTTTTTATGTGTCGTTAAAAGATATCAACACTATCCACTATAACAGTGACATCTACAGCACCCCGCCCCCAAAACAGTGACCTCCACAGCCCCCTACCCCTTAACACTGACCCCCCACAGTGCCCCGTCCCTTAAAATTGGACCTCTACAGCAGCCCACCCCCTTAACTTTGACCTTTACAGCAGCCTTCCCCTTTAACAGTGACTTTCACAGCATACCACCCCCTTGACAGTGACCTCCACAGGGGCCCGCCCCCTTAACAGTGGCCTTTACTGGATCGGGGGTGTGTCCTTTTGAACAGCTCACTCTAAGACAGCAGCACTGTGCTGTCTGAGTGTGATCTGCAGGGAGAAAGTCAACCTCCCTCCCACCTTTGCAGCTGACAGAAGTAGATTTTTACCTTCATTTTTAAAATCCCTGTCGGCTAAGGAGCGGAGGGGGCGTGGCTTAGCGGGACCTAGAAGTTGATTTTTAACTTCATTTTTTCAATC
This sequence comes from Bufo bufo, assembly GCF_905171765.1. NCBI lineage: Eukaryota > Metazoa > Chordata > Amphibia > Anura > Bufonidae > Bufo > Bufo bufo. Next base: position 161,110,068 of record NC_053397.1, read on the forward strand.
TCAGTCAGCTGAGGAGTGGGGGTGTGGCCTAACCGGATTGGGGGCGTGTCCTTTTGAAAAGCTCACTCTAAGGGTCCCTTCACATGTCCGTAGAATGGGTCCGCATCCATTACGCAATTATGCTGAACAGGTGCGGACCCATTCATTCTCTATGGGTCCGGAAGAGATGCGGAAAAGAATAGGCATTTCTATGGGGGTGCTGGATCAGGGGCGTGGCTTAGCGGGACCTGGGGGCGGGGTTTTAAGTCTTTTGAGGGTGGACACATTGTGGCAGGGGGCGTGTCTGGGCTCCTTCCTGGAAGAGTGACGCCCCTCTGGGCACCTTACTGGCTCATTTGCATACCAAATAAACTGGATTTTCAGAGGATAAAAACATCTATTGCTGGAACAAAGGCACTTCTTTAAATAAGGTACTAAGTGCTATTAGGCCATGGCTTTACTTCAATAGCCATTATACTGGTGACAGATTTCCTTTAAAACTCATCTATAGCAGTGAAGATAAATGGCTGGGTTGTTATGGAAACCTGAAGTAAAACTGTATGTGGAGGCTGGAGGAATATCTCGGAAACGGTACGTCCTAGAGAGCTGAGACCTTCTCTAAAACCTTCCCGGACACCTGATGTACCTGTGTGCCAAATTTCGTGATTGTAAATTCGACGGTGCGGATTCCTTTAGCGGATATACACATACACACACATACACTCAGCTTTATATATTAGATGCTAGGGGTTTTGATATATGTTGGCATTAAAGGTGAATCTAGAGAATTTAGATTTTTTTTTCACGCTTGTTAAAAAACGCATGCAATCGCATACAAAACGGACAGCAGTCGCAAGCAAAATCGCACGATTTTCCCTGAATGCATCCGGACTAGAGATGAGCGAACTTCTGTTTTAAGTTCGGCGTCTAAAGTTCGGCTTCCGGTTAGCGGAGGATCCCGATATGGATTCCGAATTCCATTGTGGTCCGTGGTAGCGGAATCAATAATGACCATTATTGATTCCGCTACCACGGACCACAACGGAATTCGGAATCCATATCGGGATCCTCCGCTAACCGGAAGCCGAACTTTAGACGCCGAACTTAAAACAGAAGTTCGCTCATCTCTAATCCGGACCTAATCCGTGACGCTTGTGTGAAAGAGGCCTTAGGGTACTTTCACACTAGCGTTATTCTTTTCCGGCATTTTGAGTTCCGTTCTAGGGGCTCAATACCGGTAAGGCTACTTTCACACTAGCGTTCGGAGCGGGTCCGTCTGATGTTTCATCAGACGGATCCGCTCCTATAATGCAGACGTTTGCATCCGTTCAGAACGGATCCGTCTGCATTATAACTTAGAAAAATTTCTAAGTGTGAAAGTTGTCTGAGCGGATCCGTTCAGACTTTACATTGTAAGTCAATGGGGGACGGATCCGTTTGAAGATTGAGCCATATTGTGTCATCTTCAAACGGATCCGTCCCCATTGACTTACATTGTAAGTCTGGACGGATCCGCTCCCCTCCGCACGGCCAGGCGGACACACGAACGCTGCAAGCAGCGTTCAGGTGTCCGCTCGCTGAGCGGAGGCTGAACGCTGGCAGACTGATGCATTCTCAGCGGATCCGCGTCCACTCAGAATGCATTAGGGCTGGACGGCTGCGTTCGGGGCCGCTTGTGAGCCCCTTCAAACGGAGCTCACGAGCGGACACCTGAACGCAGGTGTAAAAAGTAGCCTAAAGAACTGATCAGTTTTATCCTAATGCATTCTGAATGGAGAGCAATCCGTTCAGGATGCATCAGGATGTCTTCAGTTCAGTCTTTTTGACTTTTCAGGACGGAGATAATACCGCAGCATGCTGTGGTTTTATGTCCGGCCAAAATTCCGGAACACTTGGCGGAATGCCGGATTCAGCATTTTTTTTCCATTGAAATGCATTAATGCCGGGGCGGCCCCGAGTGTTCCGGCAAAACGGATCCGGCATTGCGGTCTGCGCATGCTCAGACCGCAAAAAATGTGAAAAAAAATAAATGCTGGATCCGTCTTTCCGGATGACACCGGAGAGACGGATCCGGCATTTCAATGCATTTGTCAGACGGATCCGGATCCTGATATAATAAAGTGAAAAAAAAAGTTGAAAAAATAAAGTTTCCACCCAATTTTTTTTTAAAGTTTTAAGTAAAAATAAACAAAAACTTCATTTTCCCCAAATAAAGTAAAAAATTGGTTAAAAAATAGGGCAAAAAAAAAAGTTAACAAATTAGGTATCGCCGCGTCCGTATCGACCGGCTCTATAAACATATCACATGAACTAACCCCTCAGGTTTCGCTAAATAAACCATTTTTTTGTCACCTTACATCACAAAAAGTACAACAGGAAGCGATCAAAAAGGCGTTTACCCACCAAAATAGTAACAATCTAACCGTCACCTCATCCCGCAAAAAATGAGCCCCTTACCTGAGACAATCGCCCAAAAAATAAAAAAACTATGGCTTCGAATATGGAGACACTAAAACATAATTTTTTTTGTTTTAGAAAAGCTGTTAGGCCCCTTTCACACGGGCGAGTATTCCGCGCGGATGCGATGCGTGAGGTGAACGCATTGCACCCGCACTGAATACCGACCCATTCATTTCTATGGGGCTGTTCACATGAGCGGTGATTTTCACGCATCACTTGTGCGTTGCGTGAAAATCGCAGCATGCTCTATATTCTGCGTTTTTCACGCAACGCAGGCCCCATAGAAGTGAATGGGGTTGCGTGAAAATCGCAAGCATCCGCAAGCAAGTGCGGATGCGGTGCGATTTTCACGCACGGTTGCTAGGAGATGATCGGGATGGAGACCCGATCATTATTATTTTCCCTTATAACATGGTTATAAGGGAAAATAATAGCATTCTGAATACAGAATGCATAGTAAAACAGCGCTGGAGGGGTTAAAAAAGAATAAAAAATAATTTAACTCACCTTAGTCCACTTGATCGCGTAGCCCGGCATCTCCTTCTGTCTCCTTTGTTGAGGACCTGTGGTGAGCATTCTTTACAGGTCAAGGACCTTTGATGACGTCACTCCGGTCATCACATGATCTTTTACCATGGTGATGGATCATGTGATGACCGGAGTGACGTCATCAAAGGTCCTTGACCTGTAATGGACGCTCACCACAGGTCCTGTTCAGCAAAGGAGACAGAAGGAGATGCCGGCATTGCGATCAAGTGGATTAAAGTGAGTTAAATTATTATTAGTTTTTTTTTAACCCCTCCAGCGCTGTTTTACTAAGCATTCTGTATTCAGAATGCTATTATTTTCCCTTATAACCATGTTATAAGGGAAAATAATACAATCTACAGAACACCGATCCCAAGCCCGAACTTCTGTGAAGAAGTTCGGGTTTGGGTACCAAACATGCGCTAATTTTCTCACGCGAGTGCAAAACGCATTACAATGTTTTGCACTCGCGCTGAAAAATCGCGGGTGTTCCCGCACATTTTCTCACAACGCCCGTGTGAAAGAGGCCTTATAGTTTCTTAGATGGGGTCACTTTTATGCAGTTTCTACTGCATAAAATTTGAAATTGTATCTCTATTTTCCATTAATTCTTGTGGAACACCTGAAGGGTTAACGACGTTTGTAAAATCAGTTTTAAATACCTTGAGGGGTGTAGTTTCTTAGATGGGGTCACTTTTATGGAGTTTCTACTCTAGGGGTGCAATAGGGGGGCTTCAAATGGGACATGGTGTAAAAAAAAAACAGTCCAGCAAAATCTGCCTTCCAAAAACCGTCTGGCATTCCTTTCCTTCTGTGCCCTACTGTGTGCCCGTACAGCAGTTTACGACCACATAATGGGGTGTTTCTGTAAACTACAGAATCAGGGCCATAAATAGTGAGTTTGGTTTGGCTGTTAGCCTTTGCTTTGTAACTGGAAAAAAAATATTAAAATGGAAAATCTGCCAAAAAAGTGAAATTTTTTAATTATATCTCTATTTTCCATTAATTCTTGTGGAACACCTAAAGGGTTAACGACGTTTGTAAAAATCAGTATTAAATACCTTGAGGGGTGTAGTTTCTATAATGGGGTCATTTTTGGGTGGTTTCTATTATGTAAGCCTCACAAAGTGACTTCAGACCTGAACAGTTTTCTGAAAAATTTCAAGATTTGCTTCTAAACTTCTAAGCCTTGTAACATCCCCAAAAAATAAAATGTCATTCCCAAAATGATCAAACATGAAGTAGACATATGGTGAATGTAAAGTAATAACTCTTTTTGGAGGTATTACTATGTATTATAGAAGTAGAGAAATTGAAACTTGGAAATTTGCAATTTTTTACAGATTTTTGGTAAATTTGGTATTTTTTTAATAAATAAAAATGATTTTTTTTTAACTTAATTTTACCAGTGTCATGAAGCTTAGCCCCGCTCACGCTAGTTGATACTAGTCGTGACGTCAGTGGGCCGGCGGTAAACAGTGAGAAGGCCGCGGCGCTCTGGTGCCTCTGCCCATAATGGGGAATGAAGTGCGCAGGCATGGCGCTGGATTTCTCACTAAGAGGAGGACGTAATCAGAAGATCCTAGGGCGGGCCAGAGGGGTGAAAGGGGAGGGTTTTGTATGAAAAGCAATGAGGGGCCCGGGCAATGGCCGCATAAACACCGCCCCAGGGCACCTTCAGAAGCTAATTAACATATTGAATAAAAGTGTTTTTCGGAGAAAATCGGCGATGGACAGCAATACTGAAGCATTCTAATATGGGGAATGTAATGGAGATCCTGATGTTAGTGCTCTATAATGGAGATTTTAGGTGAAAAACTCGGGATCCTTGGATCAATGCCCAAATGGTGATACCTTGAATGCATGGGTCTTTCCTTCCTGGTCCTGTGGAGCAGTGAGTGCATGGGGTGTGTGGGGGTTGGGTACATATTGTGTATTGTTAGTGTTATTTTACCAATTTCTTTCTGTTGTGGTATTTGCAGTGATAATGTCCTGCTGTCCCAATACGTTGTCTGTATAGTGTAACTAGTGTGATCTCCTGTGTAATTGTAACCATCGAGCCTTGTGTGCCACTGTTTTAACCAACATGTTATTTTTCTTGAAGGGGAACCCTCTTATCCACAGATCCATGTACTTTCTGGATCCATTTACAACAATGTCTCTTCTGGCAGTTGTGGTAAAATCACACCATACAGCACAACATACTAATAATTAGATTTCCATCCTGCAGACCTGGATGCGCTTCTACAGAACTCCTGCCGCTGGGGGCAGCTATTCCAGTAATGGGATTGTTACTTCAGCAACTCCCTCACATTCACACCTGCTTTTCATTCCTCCTCAGAGATGGACAATATAATGCTTCCATTCTGTATGTTTTTAATAACTGAGCGGTGTGGTGAAAACTAGCGACACCTTCCTTCATTCCCCTTGTAGGAAAAGCTTAGTTGTGCCCACAGTAAAGATGGCGTCCGTCGTTTTCCCTACGTCTTCCACAAGATGGCTGCTCTTACACTGCTTCCCACCCACCACCTGTCAATATGGCTTCTCTTCTTCCAATGTAATATTTCTAAACCGAACATCTAGAAAAAGTCCAACAGCTCCCAAACAACACCTACCTCAGACTCACATGACCTCGTCATGTGACCTAAACCTCTCAGGCGCCCGTACATTCTAGGCTTTACCCTAACATTACAACCAATTGTGTCTGAACTGAAGTGTGTTGTCGCAGCAAACCTGGCGGCTACTGTGATGTCTCCGTCCATTGGCCCGCGCCTTGAAAAGATCCGCCCTCTCAGACCGCTGATTGGTTAGCACTGCAGTTGCCTGAAGCAGATACAGGAGAGCCAGGATTGGCTAAGACTCTTCTAACTGTGAATCTGCGCGGAAGCGTGTGACAGCCGGTGGTTTGTGGCGGCTTGTCGGGAAGGACAGCATCACGTGAGTGACTGCAGGGAATGGCGCCTGTGCCCAGTGTACATAGATGCTGGCGCTGCTGCGGGGCTTTTCTAGCTTATTCTGTGGTCATTATATAATACAGTTCTTTATTATACTCCATTGATGCTGAAGGGGCCAGAACTCAAATAAATAGTAAAATAAATTGGGCTTCACTGCTAGAGCGCAGTATGTCCATAGCAGGGAGGTAATGTGACCGGTATAAAATGTCTATATTTATAGCCTGCCTCTTAAAATATTGTTTACCCCCAAGGTAACATGCCAAGCTCAGTGCCCCACAATACATGCCAGTGACAGGACCTTATCAGAGGTGACAGCGGGCACTGGCGGCAGTCCCTGCGGTGTGTACCTGCGCATGCACACAAGACCTGACACCATAGACACCTGTGCATTCGGCATTTCTGGGGCCCCCAGCAATTTTATGTCTGGGGGCCCCTATTGCACTGCACTCTAAGCTTCACATCCATCACATTGCTGGTCACTTTTGCTCCTTTGAAGGACCCCCACATTCCGCCTGTGCAGACGATTCAGCTGCACAGGCGGTATGTCAGCGCCAAGCATTTACTCGGTGGTAAAGTCCGCCTTTGTACATTGCAGGGACAGACGCAGGTCCCCACCGCCGGCATTGAACCTGGTAGGATAGCCAACTCCTCTAGGAGTCCTGGTGGACTACCCCTTTTTTTGGTAATTTAAAGTGACCCTGGAAAAAAACTAAATGTGGCCCTTATGTTGTAGGTGGGTCCAGATTGACAGAAAGGCAACACAAGTACTCAGGGCCAATGTAGGTAGGTGGTGTCAGCAGTACCACAGTGCAGTACAAAATACCTTCCCAGCAGAACCAAATACACAGTGCGGCACATAATACCCCTGTGGGGGCCGTCAATAGCTGCCACATTGTGTCCTCCTCACTTGTCACTAATCCAGACACGAAGCAGAGATGCGGGCCACAGCGTCAACCAACACTACGTTCAGCATGCTGCCTGGACTTCCCAAAGTAATGACTCCTATTCTCCTAACCCCCTGTCGCGGTCTCCAGTGCAGACCACAGGTCTTTGGCAGTCTGAGACGCCTGTGTCCCTGCGCCATTTCCGCACTGCCTGATATAGTGGCCTGTGCGGGTGAACAGCAGGTAACCATGGGGTGCCATGCCCCTCCACAGTAGGTCTCTTGCTCACCACCGTATTTTCAGTCCACATTTTTTGTGGATGAGATATGGCCCCATTCATTTCAGTGGAGCTGCAAAAGATGTGGACAGCACACCATGTGCTATCTGCATCCGTATGTCCATTCCGCGGTCCCGCAAAAAAAAAAATAGACCCACCCTTTTTTGAAAAAATAAGCCCCTTTGGCTACTTTTTAAAATAATATCTCTATAAAATTTACACTGCTTAAAATATCTCAAGACCATCAAGAGTAATGCTTCTTGTATGTTTTCATCTGTTTGACCTGCTTCTTTGGACTCTGCAGTGCTTAAAAAGGATCTGTCACTTCAAAATTGAACGCAATCTGAAAGCACCATGTTATAGAGCAGGAGAAGCCGAGCAGATTAATATATATTTTTTTGTGAGAAGCTTCGGTAAAACCTGTAATTTTTACATTTATATCTTTGCATTTTCCACCTCCTGTGAACAGCTATTGGTACAGGGAGGAGGGGTTATCAGTGACTGATCAATCACTGATAACTCCTCCCTCCTGTACCAATAGCTGTTCATAAGTGACTGATCAATCACTGATAACTCCTCCCTCCTGTACCAATAGCTGTTCATCAGTGACTGATCAATCACTGATAACTCCTCCCTCCTGTACCAATAGCTGTTCACAGGAGGTGGAAAAATGCAAAGATATAAATGTAAAAATTCCGGGTTTTAGTGAAGCTTTTCACAAAAAAAAAAAAAATAATTATCTGCTCGGCTTCTTCTGCTCTATAACGGGGTGCTTTCAGATTGCGTTCAATTTTGTGGTGACAGGTCCTTTTTATTGTTAGTATCTGAGGGATTTGTCCTCAAAGTGTTATTGGGTGATGAACGCCATTTCAAATAAAACCACATGCTATGTGGAGGAGGGGAATGTCCTTATGGATGGGTTGAAATTGCCTCCTCTGACTATTTGAGGTGTGCCTCTCTTTTAGTATTAGCCACTTACCTCTGATGATGTTTCTTTTCAGTGACTTTTTCATGGACCTCTTTGGAAGAATCTTCAATACTGTGAGTGCTGTGAGCAACCTCTTTACCAATCCTTATCGTGTGCGGGAGGTGCCACTTTTGGACTATGCTGGCTGCCAAAGACTTAAGGAAGATGGGCGAATCTTACTTTACAAGAGCAAGACATCGAAATTGTGGGACTGTCTCCTAGTAAACCCAATGACACCACAAAATGCCTTTCGGTTAGTATCTGCTTGACCTTCTTCAGAGCAGCCAAAGAATGTGTAGAATAAGCCACGGCACTCCAAAGGGATCCAATCGATTTCTTTATTACACCTAGTGCAGCAACGTTTCAACCTAATGGTCTTTATCAAGCTCCCAATACACAGATAACAAAGTGAACTTTAAATACAATCCCATAACCCCGCATTGGTTATTGCTAAGTCCTACCCATTAACCCCCTCATTACTGCCTAAAAACATTCACATATTGCCAACTCCATTATCAATCCCTGATGACATACTTTTATCAGCCTCATCGCCATGCTGTAGGAGACTCCGTCAAGCCCTCATCACTTCAGGTGCATGCCGATGTTCTCCCGCTGTTCCATGAGGCCTCGGCGTCCCTAGATCCAATCTGCGCAGGCGCGACATCACTTCCGCCCTTTCAAGCGCACTTCCGCCAGGCTATGCCCTGCTTTCCGACCACATGACCCTGTCGCTCCAGTGACGCGGTGTCACATGATCATGCATCGCTATCTTCATGTCACTAGGTGCTGGGGCTCAGTTACATTAAGTATTTAAGCAAACCTATAGGCAGAGGCTCCTGATTGGATGATGTGGGCTGCCTGGTGCACACCATAGAAAAGAACTGATATTTTTAACCATTTATCAAGTCATTATAATACATAAGTTACTTCAGTGAAGTAGCTGCAACCATGGGGTCCTTCATTACATCCTTATTTACGGGTGCTTTCATCACAACTCGAGGAGCTACAGAGTGAATAACATGGCGTTTATTCAAAGGCTGTTCATGCAGGTTTTCCATCATTCATCCAGTGGCTGGTATATAGAGCAAGTGTTCCAGGGGTGATAAGCCCTCAGTCCACTAGCCCATCCGGCCCCATACTGACATTCATTCTACAGGGAGGTTGAAATGGGAATATGTGGAGTTACCCTCCATAAAGGAAGGTCTCCATCAACCTCTCACATTCACACAATTTTTATGGTTAATCCCGCTATATCATTATTCAGCTTCAACACCATTTCACTCTATTGTCCTTACAGATCAATAGATTCTCAAGTTATACAGAGTTTTTCTATTTATGCTTCTTCAGAGCAGGTCACTAAACTGTTAAGTTAAGGGGGGTTGTCTGGGACACAGATATTGATGACCCGTCCTGAGGATTGTTCTTCAATATCAGATCGATGTGGGTCCAACACTCAACCGTTTCGGATAGCGGAAACTATGCAGTGTACGGGGCTGGGAGCAGACGGCACCACACAGTGTGTAGTGGCCGTGCGGTGATACTGCAGCTCAGCTCCTATTCGGTTCAAAGGGAGCGAGCTGCAGTATTCTAGCGTCAGAAACTACACATTGTACAGAGTCTTCTGCTTCTGCTCCGTAAACGCTATTGTTTCTGGTGTCACGGCTGCTTGAAGCAGCTGATCATGGGGGCGCTGGTGTCGGACCCTCATCAATCTGATCTAGCTTGATTACAGTTGTATCCAGTCTAGGTAATCCTCTATGAGCTGTATTAATCAGCTGGAGCATAAATCTCTCCTATCCTGCTAGTTCACTATACTAATAATAATCTATAATATATGAATTAATATTATTTTTATTGCCAGGATATTTTGCAGTGCAAATCTAGGGATCGGAACAAATGACCAACCGGTGAGACAAAAGCAGAGAAGTGCCTGACCATGAGAGCTTACAGTCTAAACGATAGCGACACAATTGGTTCATGGTGCATACTTTGTCCAAGCCCCCTTGTATTGGCAGGGGGAACATAAATAAAATTGCACAAACCCATTACCAGCCTGTATTTGGGCCAAGGATAAAGTGCTGACAACGGCAGCTAACTGAGCACATTGGAGATATCTGTGACCAAGTCACATTGTGCACCGGTTATGAACTATGGTCATGGATTTAAGTCTCCTTGAAGAAATAAGTTTGGTAATGAGTGCCAAAGAATGGGCGCAGCATGTGAGAAGTCCTGGAGATGGGAGCGAGAGCATATACTACGGGAAGGGTCATATATCATTGGCTAAGCAAAGGGCAGCAACGAACACACACAATGGAGCAGCACAGCAAGTGTAAAGCTCCATGCAAGCTGAAGTTTATTCACCCAGAATCACAGAAGTAATGTTTCAGGTCCTCTTTGGAGCTTTTTTCAAGCAAAGTGTGACAGTGTCTATGCAATAATTATTATTATTATTATTATTTATTTTAGGCATATGCATTGTTATACTTCCGTTTATACATTGGCCTGATGCGAGGTACCAGTGTAGATAAAAGATCAGCCTGGAGTTCATCACATAGGATTGCTTAAAGAGACCTCCTGGGAGTAAAATATTGATAGACTATCCGTATTTGTAATGCTGCCGGCAGGTTACACTGCATTTGAGGTGGCAGGTTCTCTTTACATATTACTTTACTCTATTAGATCTTGGAAACAAAATTATTTTTCTCGTGCATGGCATTGGGGGACACAGCACCATGGGTATATGTCCAACTACCACTAGGAGGCGACACTAGACATAAAAAGTGTTGGCTCCTCCCCGTTGGGCTATACCCTCTCCACAGACACTAGGCAGCTCAGTTTTGTTCTAGTGTCCATAGGAGGCAGACCTGACCTGCTTTTTTGTGCAGGTCATCCTGCTACTTTTTTATTTTATTTTTTCTTTAATCATTTTTTCTTTCTCTGCAGGTTTCGGCCTGCGGCAGGGGTGGCTCCATCGTGTTCCACTTTAGTTGCCCCCCTGCGGGCGCGTACTCAGGTACCTGGCAGCCACCCAGTCCCCAAATCTGCTTCCGCAGTGGAATTCCGGTAGTCCCACGGTTCCCGTGTTGAGTCCGCCGAGGGGGTGGTTACTGCTGCGCCTGAAGACGTCTGAGGGTGAGTATGTTAGTTTAGGGTCTCCCCTCCCGGGCCTGGGTGCGTTCCCTCCTCTCCCCCTTTCCCCCATATTTGATACAGCTCCATTGCTGTGTGGGAGCCTTGCCTCTGATAAGTGCCTTACCTCTAATACAGCAGGTTGTAGGTTCAGGCCCCAACAGTCACTTTTAACTCTCTGCTGTATCCTGGCCCCAGAAGCCCCCTGGCTTTCCGTTTTTCTCTCTCTGGGGGTCGCTTCTTCTGTTCTCCCCCCCACCTGGCCCCCGTTCGTCGCGGCTTCTCTGGGGCACTATCGCGATCGCGGCCGTTTTTCGGGCCGCGCTCCACTAATTTAGTCCCCGGCTTTTCGGGCCTACTAGGCCGCAACTTCCCGCCCACTTTCTGACCTTCCCGGGCTAACTCTATCACCTCCCCTCCGTGGGGGGAGCCTGGGAGGGGCCTCTCCTGCCTGCCAGTCCAGCCCCAGGTTCCTTCTCTCTCTCTGAGGGACGTTTCTTCCTCCGGCTGTCGGCTCCTGCACTCTCCGGTCGCCATCTTCTGGTCTCCAGCTTGGGGTGCGCTGCACAGTTACTGGGGTCTGGTAGGCAGCCTCTGGCTGAATTTCCCCACAGGCTCTTTTCCTTCCCTCCCCTCTCTTTTGCTGCATTCTCCTGCAGCCCTTCCACTGCTCTATAGCTGCTGCAGCACCTCTTGGGGGACGTGACATCCGGGGTCAGATAGGACAGCCCTGCTGCTCTATGGGGCCTCCTCTCCCAGCCTCCCTATCGGATCGCCACGTATTTACGTGCGTCCGTTGTCTTCAGAGGTTTCCACGTGGTCGCCTTGTCCCCCCTCCCACCCTTTTGTGTGTAGGTCCCCCCTGAGTGGGCTTCCTCCATGTCGTTCCATGGGAACCTTGCCTGACTCGCCCAATCCCTGGCGGAGTCACTGGAGCGCTACCTACAAATTGCGGTCTCCTTCCCCCCCCCCCCTGAGCCACGCTCACGCTCAGATACTGGGTCACACAAGGAGTAGCCCATGGACCAACCTCGGGTGGTCTCAACTAGCTTCCACCCCTCCTCGGCATCCTCGGGCCCCCCAGGACAGGCCGGAGGCTGGTGACGAAGCCTTCTCTGTCAGTTGCCTCTGGGGACACCTCTGCACCGATTCCCTCGGAACAGAGCATCAGGCGGTCTTCCACTGTGCAGAATCCCTCTGCGTGGTCAAGTCAAACGTGCATGGTGGTACCTACCCTACCAGGTTTGGTGCCCCTCTAGTGGACTTTCGGATGGCGCTCTCCTGCCTGCACAGGTAATTATCGCACAGGTAAGGCAGCCGTCACCGTGCTTAGCAACTGGGACACCTACGCGGTGTCTCTGGTATGTACGCCCTCGTAGGCTGTGCACGACAGACCTTCCTGGTTCCCCTATCCAGGGGCTATGTTCTAGGCAAGCTGATAATTCAGGCAAACGCCACTTGTAGGGTTGGCTCCCCTTCTCGGCCTCTATAGGTTCTTTTGTAGTGCCTGTACCAGAGAATACAGGCCGGCTTCTATGCTGTGGCGATTACATCTGTCTGTTTCCAGCTGCCTTGTTACTTTCGCAGGTAGAGTTCCTGCTGACTGGTTAGATGTTCCATGCGGCACTATTTCCCCCTACCGGGCGAAATACACAGGCTGCCTTCAATTGCCATAGCAATTGCACCTGTCTGTTTCCAGCCACCTTGCTCCCTTCATGGGTAGAGTCCCTACACCATCTCCTGATGCTGTATCCAATATCCCTGGCGGGCTCTATTGTGTTCCGTGCGGCACTATTTCTCCCTTCTCGGCGAGATTTAGAGGCCACTCTCAATTGCTGTGCAATTGCCTCTGTTTGGTTCTAGTGGGCACCAGGCTGCCCCCTTGTGCCCTTCATTTTTATTTAACTTCTCTATCTCCAGGAGCTGTTGCCGTTGCTCCTGTCGGGCCTTATGGTGTTCCTTGCGGCACTTTTTCTCCCTTACTGGACGAGATATTGAGGCCACTTTGTAGTGCCGTTGCCACTGCAACCTCATCTAGTGTGCACCAAACAGCCATCTTACTCCCTTCTTAGGTGAGTTCCTGCACCGTCTCTGATGCTGCAGCCGTTACACCTGTCGGGCTCTATGGTGTGACATGCGGCCCTGTTTCCCTCTTTCAGGTGAAATAGAGGGCATTCTTCATTTGCCATTGCACTTACCTAGTTGTGGTGTGCACCTGTCGTTCCTTGTGGTACCGTGCGGCCCTATTTTTCCCGAGCGAAATATAGGTGCCATAGCTAACGTGGCAGCCGTTGCACTTCTCTGGTCCTAGGGTGCTCCATGTGGCCACATCGCTCTAATCTTAGACCTAGTACCTCTGCCATCTCCAGATGCTGTACCCATTGCACCTCGCTGGTCGTATCTCTTCACTACACAGCCTTTTTTCTACCTTACAGGTTGAGGACCTGTACCCTCCAAATGCGGTCGCATTCCTGGATGCTGTGGCTATGTTTCCACCCTCCTTAGTGTGCAACATGCAGCCACTTTACCTCGGTTTTGGGTGTGTATTTTTAGTCCCCACGTGCTGGGCCCTATGGTGCAATCTGTGGCCCATACGGTTTCTGTATTACTGGGTGCTTCCTTCCCCGGGCTCTACTCTGTGCTGCGGATGTTGGTTACTTCCCTTTTCGGCCATCCTGGTTCAGCACGAACATGGTAGCCATATCTGGCAGGGGTGGGCCAGCCCAACCTCCTCCTTGTCGGTCTATTACTGCTTCTGGTGTACCCAGTATATGACTGATCTGTTCTGATCTGGTGGGTGGTCCACATACAACCACGCTCCCTACACTATGGCCTGGTGGTTGTTGGTTTTTGTGCTAGGGTTGCTATTGCCATCCCTATCAAATACTACTTTTGGCTGCACTCCGCGTTCCCCATATTATAAAGGAGCACCGCGTTGTTTTCTATTACAGGGCGGACCATTCCTGGTGGAGTACAGTGATCTCCACTGGATCTTCTCCTTTTTGGGATACGTAGCTTGCTGAGCACCGGCCGCTGCAGCAGTTTTCGGCCATCACTGGATGTCCTCCGCCACACGGAATCCTCCTGGGGTCAGCGACATATCCTCGCTGGACGTCCTCCCTGATGAGTCAGGGACAGAACCACTGAGCGTCACACACCTGCCTGGTAGGTGAATTTTCTGCTGATTGCTCTGACATAGGACAGGGTTCCGTAGTTCCTTCTGGGTCCGGGTGTTCCCTTATATCTATGCTTAGTTGTACTATCTATCAGAGGGCAGTCCATCGGGACCTTGCTATTGTCTGCGCCCATCCGGTACTCTCTCCCCCTGGGAGCCTTCTGTATGTCGGTCGCAGCTGGTTTCTACATTTCGTGTAGTCACTCCCGCTTCTTTTATAGCGACTTCACCATTCCTTATGCATATGGGCGTCTGTTGTTTTAGTGGTACAACCCAAGCCGCTGTATTTGCCCTCCCCGGGACAATGTATGCTGATTGCTAGCCACTATTCTTTGAATGGCTAGTTGTCCATGGCCAATTCCTTCCCATAGGGTGGTTCTTTTCATTTTTTCTTGGATATTCTGGTTTTTGTTGTCCTCTGGTGGTTCGGTTCCTTGTGAGCCCATTGCGGGTACTCCTTTCTGGAGTCCCTGTCCCCGTTCATTTGACCACACAGATTCTGTAGGATAATCGTTGTTTGGGAGGGGCCTGGGTTGATTGTTCCCCTTGCGGGTTCCAATAGCCTTTTGGACCTCATGGGGTTCATGTCTGTCTTTCCATCCTCCCACTTCAAGTACCTGGTATTGAGTGGTTTAGTGCTACGGTTTGCATTTCCACCTTATGGTCTCCTTCGGGAGGGACTTCCTCCTGTTTGAAGAGCCTTCCTCCTTAGACTGTTGGGAGTACTTTCCTTCTCCTTCCATGTGTCTCAGTCCAGTGTGTCCCTGCTGAGATTTCCTGGGCCTGCATCTCCCTGATACTTCATTTGGCCGGAGTTTCTCCGGTCTTGCGCTTCTCAGCGATATTTTGTTTTCAGAGGCTCGTTCCTCATCTCCTGATTTTGGGATGCAGGTCTTCTCTTATTTTTTTCTTTTTACCTGGCCCTTACTTCCTACCTCCTCCCTTTCCAAAGGTTGGCGGTTTCCCTTAGCGCCTTTGGGGGTTTTCACTTTCCAATAGGACGTTTAACTTCATCACCTGCTTTGCAGTGGGGGGAGTCCTGCTCCCTTCATATGTGAGCCTTACTATGGCTTCCCTCACTCCAGTGTGCCCCTGCTGAGATTCCTGGGCTTGCATCTGGTTCCCTTCTTCCCTGATAATTAGTTTCGCCAGAGTTTCTCCGGTCTTGCGCTTCTCAGCGATATTTTGTTTTCAGAGGCTCGTTCCTCGTCTCCTGGTTGGGGATGCAGGTCTTGTCTTTTCTCTTTTCCTGGTTTTTACTTTCAACCCCCTCCCCTTCCAGGGGTTGGCGGTTTCCCTTAGCGCCTTTTAGGATTTTTTCCTTTCAATAGGGCGATTTAATTTTTTCACCTGCTTTGAGGTGAGAGGAGACCCGCTCCACTCACATGTGAGCCTTGCTATAGCTTCACTCTCTCGTTTGGCCTTCAGTGATTCCAATTTCCCTTGCTCCCCTGGCCCTTCAGGGGTTCTCCTCAGGGTGTCTGTGCTTTCGCCTGAGGCAATTGGGATGTTGGGTAGATCCGATACGCGACGCTGTCCTACTTTCCCTCCAGCCTTCGGCTGAGCTGGGTGTTCCTTTGCCTTCTTCTTGCATTTGGGACCTTCTCCCAGGCATTTGTCCTGGGGTGCTGGCAGTCGTCACTGTGGCCTCCGAGTTTCTCCCTTGTTATGAGGCTTCCTGCTTATTCCGTGCTTTTCTCCTGTTGGGTCACATGGTTCTCCCGCACCTGTATGCCCACAGGTGGCATGGTTGTTCTTCCCACCCTCGGGGACTGCTTTGGGACGTCCCATGGTGCTGTGTCCCCCAATGCCATGCACGAGAAAATTGGATTTTTTGTACTCACCGTAAAATCCTTTTCTCGTAGTAGGCATTGGGGGACACAGATCCCTCCCTATGTTGTTTTACTTCAGCTTCTCCGGGCTGGTCTCTTGATCTTTCCCGGTACGGGAGTTGTTGGTTCCTTGCCTTTCTTCTCTCTCCTACTGCTTTTGGTACAAACTGAGCTGCCTAGTGTCTGTGGAGAGGGTATAGCCCAACAGGGAGGAGCCAACACTTTTTATGTCTAGTGTCGCCTCCTAGTGGTAGTTGGACATATACCCATGGTGCTGTGTCCCCCAATGCCTACTACGAGAAAAGGATTTTACGGTGAGTACAAAAAATCCAATTTTTTTAAATTGTCATTGAAAAGAATGCCTCTAGGTCTAGATATTACTGTTAGATAGTTGTTATGGTGCCCCTGGTGTTCTTTTGATCCCTCTCATAATATCCATCCTGGTGGTCACATATGCTCAGTATTTCAATCCCACTGGCCAGCTCTCTTCTGTAGTGTCGTTCATACGTTAAGAATCTGCGCGCTAGAAGCAGCGACCTCCCACCAGCACTGGGCGTAGAAGTGACAATGTATCATAGCAATCATGTGCCATCACTTGTAACAGTGAGAATACCCCTTTAGGAGTGGCTCCCTCTTACAGACCCAGTGCATCGATATGTTATATGGATAACTGTTAATTTGAATAGCCAATATGTAATAAATAGTCTCTGCATCAGCTTCCTCCACAGATAAGGCTTCATTTTAAAGGGCATCTGTCTGCAGATTTGTTGGTTGTCATTATTTTATATATATTATATTTTTTCTGATTTAAAAAAAGATCCAAATCTCCTTTCAGTCTATTTCAGTTGGATTCAGAGGCAGAAGCATTGCATCAGTTCCAAGAATATGCAACCAAAATGCGTCCATTCTATGAGAGCTCCAGACAGGGTCTCCAGCTAACCACTGTCCAGCTACTTACAGACTGTCTGCGTGGGCACCCCAACTGGTCTTTGGCACACGTGGCAGTAGAGATGGGTCTTCGGGACAGTTTTAAACACAACGGTATTCTGAGGTGGGCAGAAGACAATGCACAGTGTGCTCAGTGACTGTGTTCACAAGTCATTTTTAGTATCGCTTATTAGTGAGTGTGTACAGAGATGGCATGAGACCATAGAGCTTTCTACATTGTGTACCTATTTCTTTCTAATTTAAAGAGAATCTGCGAGCTCCGAAGCACCTCCCAAACTAGAGTAAGTGATGCATAGCCTAAGTGACGCAGGTCTGGGTATGTCATTTTTATCCTGATACATTTTGATGCTGTGTCCCTCAAACCAAGAGAAAAATGCATTAAAGGGGGGTTATCTGACCCCTAAAATTCCCCCCCATATGCGCGGGCCCCTCACACACAATGTACTTGCCTAACTCCCCTGCACCCACGTCGCTCCTGGTCCCTGCACGGCTGCAGCTGCTTCTACCCGTGCGCGGATAAAAACATCCAGTGTCGGCGGGGGCAGCCAATGGCAGGCAGTGACTGGGATGGACCCCCTGCCCCCCCCCCCCCCCCCCCCATAGCGTCACCCGTGATGCTAGGGAGGCTCGTCACCGCCTGCCATTGGCTGCCTTACTCCACCCGACACCGGATGATTTCATCGGCACACGTGGAGAAGTGGCTGTGCAGGGACCAGGAGCGACACGGGAGCTAGGTAAGTACATTGTGTGTGAGGGGCTCGGGCATTTCATGGGGTCTGATAACCGCTTTAAGAGGACTCCTGTGCTAATGCACATAATGTAGAGGACTCAAAGAGGAGTCTTTGCAATGCATTTTTCTGTTGGTTTGTTAGAGCACAGTGTCAGAATGCAAGTGAGTATGAAGATAAAAATTACATAATCGGACTCAGCACCACGTACACTATACACTGCTAGTTTTGGAGCTGACAGATTCCCTTTAAAGGGATATGTGAGTAGCATAATATATAACTATTAGACCGGTGGGGATTGAGAGACCACTAATGATCACGAGAACAAGGGCCTCGTACTCCACAGGTCCCAAGAAATGAATAGAATAGCAGGACCAGCATGTGCACTGCCTCTCAGTGCAACCACTCCACTGTTTCCACCATTTCCATAAAGGTGAATGGAGTGACAGTGCTCATGCTCGACCTGCTGCACACCATTCATTTCAGTGATCCCTACATGGCTCCCGGTTTCCTGATTGGTGGGGGTCCCAGAAGTCGTATCCCCACCAGTCTAATAGTTTTCCCCTATCCTGGCGGTGCTTCACATTAGAGGTATCCTCTAACATGGAGTATGGAATAAGCATTTGTCAAATCTTCATTACATTTATTTTATATACTATATAGGGTGGGGAAATTTTAACCCTTTTATGTTTTATGACAATTTTCGTTTTTTTTTTCCTTCTTGCCGTTCAAGAGCCATAACTTTTTTGTTTGTTTAATTTTTGGTCGAGATAGCCGTATTAGGGCTTGCTCCTTGCGAGACTAGTTGTATTTTTTTAATGTTTGTTTTAAAGACCTCCAGAGCCTTGAATGTGATGATACTCACCTGGTCCCTTGTGACCCCCGGACTGGCACTCTCACTATCTTCTGCGCCCATATGAACTTCCGATGATGGGTGGAAACATGACTGTGTCATCCACTCACGAGCTGCGGCCGTGACCTGTCCCCCTTGCATCTCGTGTGACATTACACGTGCCATTGTGTTTTTCGGTTTAGTTTTTGAAAGATTCAGTTTTAGATAGGAGACATGATGTTGGAGGCAGCAGGCAGACAACCACCGTGAGGTAGAGCAGCGGGGGCAGTGATGTCAGACTGGGGAAGGTCCTTGTGGCAGGTAAAGAAGTTGAAGTTAGCAGTAAAAGAAGGTGGACCAGGGTTAGGAGAAAGATCCTGTGCAGCCAATATCAGGAGAGTAGAGAGATTACAGATGGACAACCGGTTTATGAGCCTGACTTTTGTGTTGCACCGTGGGAGGTGATGGTAGTTGAGATCTAGACTTCATGTAATCATACCTGTCTGTTGCCTCATCTAAAAGTCCTTTTACACTGGACAATGATTGTGAACAATCATCCAGAGCAAACACCTTTTATACAGCTGTAAAACTCATTCATTCCCCACACAATTTGCATTAGCTAGGGTAAAATTAAAGGGGTTTTCCGGTAATTTTATATTGAAGACCTATCCTGGGGATAAGCCATCAATATCATATCAGTGGGGGTCCGCCGGTAGAGACAGGTGTTCCGTTAGATATCCCTACCTCGTGAGATTTCCCTACCCTCGTCACTTCCGGCCGCACCAGACATGACGTGAGGAGGTGTGCCGCGATGCGCAGGCGCACAACGACGCGGTGGGGAAATTTCACAGCAGAGTTAGCTGGACACTGGCTGACACTGCGCATGCGCCGGGAGCCTCACCAGCGGTTAGGGTAGGGAAAAAGCACAAGCCTGTAGTTTTTCCCTACCCTAACCGCTGGTGAGGCTCCCGGCGCATGCGCAGTGTCAGCCGGTGTCCAGCTAACTCTGCTGTGAAATTTCCCTACCCCGTCGTTGTGCGCCTGCGCGGCGCGGCACACCTCCTCACGCCATTTCCGGTGCTGCCGGAAATGACGAGGGTAGGGAAATCTAACGGAACAGCAGCGCTCCATGAGCACTGTGGCAACTTCCTAGGCCATGTGACATCACTGTACATCGGTCACATGGCCTATGTGCAGCTCAGCCCCATTCAAATCCATGGGGGTGAGATGTAATATCAAGGATAGCCCCTTCAAACAATCGACTTTTTATGTCATTGATTGAAACTCATTATTATCCTTCATCAGGCTGGGTAAAAGGACCCTGCCATGTGTAACTGCGGTTACACTTCTTCCATACGACACTTAAAGGGGTTGTTTGAAAATGTTATGCTGATGGCCTGTCCCCAGGATACGTCATCAATATCTGGTCAGTGGGGGTCTAACTCCCTGCACCCCCATTGATCAGCTGTTTGAAGAGTTTCACAGCTCACCAAGCACAGCGCCGTGCATTGTATAGCGGCCATGTTTGGTATCACAGTCCAGCCACATTCACTTAAATGGGACTGAGCTGCGCTTGGGTCATGTGACCAATGAAAGTGACATCACTGGCTCAGAAAGAGGCTGCAGTGCTTACAGGAGCTTCTGTTTCTAATCAGCTAATCGGTGGGGGTGCCAGGAGTCGGACCCCTACCGATCAGATATTGATGACCTTTCCTGAAGATAAGCCATCAATATCAAATTGTTTAAAAACCTCTTCAAACTAGTTGACTTCTGCCTTTGTGCCACCCATGACATGAGTCACTATACACTTAAAGGGGTATTCCCATCTCAGACAATGGGGTCATATCGCTAGGATATGCCCCCATTGTCTGATAGGTGCGGGTCCCACCTCTGGGACCAACGCCTACACAGAGAATCGAGTGGGGAAGGTGGTGGCCGGAGGACTCTGGGTTTTCCGGGGTCCGGCCACCGCCAAGCGCTCTTTCCATAGAAGTTAATGGGAGCGCACCGTGTTTGCATGGCCACTGCTCCCATTCATTTCTACGGGGCCGACAGAAATAGCCAAGCCAGCGCTTGGCTATTTTCGGCGACCCCATAGAAATGAATGGAGGGCGGCTGTGCGTGCGTAGTGCGCCCTCCACAACCTTCAGGGATCCGTCCCAGCGATATGCCCCCATTGTCTGAGATGGGAATACCCCTTCAGGGCTGAACTCGGATATAAGCTCCCCTTCGCTCCTTTACAATGTACAAGTGATACCTGCCTCTAAAACTGCCCAGAACACTGCCCATTTGTGCCAATGACGGCACTGGGCTCCCTGCTAGGTGGAAGTCTCCGCCTAGCATAGAGATGTGAAGCCCGGTACATCACTGGTTCACAACAAACAGACCTTGCGTGATGCAGCACATGGAAAGCGGAGCATCTGAGCAAGGAAATGGTCTGATGCTGCACTCGTACATGGTAAAGGAGTGAAGGGGAACTTGTATTCGCATTCAGCCCTGAACACTGACAAGTCAACCCCTTTAATGGGCTTTATTTGCTGAAGCCAAAGGACTCCTTTAATAATTTACATTATGAATGGACAGTAGGTACACAGAAAATGTTGCCTTTCCAAGATTTTAAGTCAAAGGGTTTTGTTGGGAGCTCACTTATATGTAATACAAATATTTCTATGTGTTTTCTAGAAGTGTGAATAGTACAGAATGTGACTTGGGCTGTACCCCACTGCACCTGGCCTGCAAGAAAGGGGACATCGAATGCATTCAGGAGTTGGTAGAAGAGTGCCAGGCTCGGGCGGAAATTTCTGACTTCAATGGAGAGACCGTGTACCACTATGCTGCCCGTCAAAACAACCCTCGTGTTATTGAGGTTATTACTTTTGCACTGTATTGTCTTTCCTTTAGCACACATCATGAGTATATAAATGTGGCTACAGCAAACCTTTTGTAGGGTTCCTCATCATTAAGTTTTGCTCACACAGTGCAGATTTGGTGTGTTATTATAAAGTTTAAAGAAAATTATCAAATTACCCAATAATGGCTTTGGCTGAATCTGCACTGTGTGAACAAGGTTTTACACCTGTAAATGTATTGTAATATCTAATAAACTAATGCCAACCAAGGCAGTGAAAACCTATCTTGGCCCAGGTGTTACTTAAAACTTCACTTTTAATTACTAAATGTACTAAAAAGTATAATGAGTGAATAATTAACTTGCTTATCTTTATTAGTTTTCTAAAACTCAAAAACCTAAAAGTTAAAATTACAGTCTCCACTTCACAGAGAAGAGCTTGATGAGTGACCCAAAAGAGAGACGGGAGAGTGCACTAATAATTCAGTGTCGCCGTCTGCAGGACTGATCGTAGCTCTATACTGCTGATGGTGGCAGTGTAAAGCAGAGGGGACTGTTGCTGCGTCAGCCCTCTATAGGGGAGAACAGTTAGCTCCCATACATACAGCTAGTTGGCTAATTAGTGAACAGCCAAAAAGCGACACAGTTTAGGCAGACACTAATAGGAGTGTATCAGGATTGAATGGTTGGTAACTGTGCTGTTTGCTAGTCCTTTTGGACAACCACAGTTAATACACTATGAAGGAGGAAACCGCTCATTAAAACAAGGTACTGCACGGGGGGCCAAGATAGGTTTTCACTGCCTTGGTTGGCATTAGTTTATTAGATATTACAATACCTTACCCAGGTTTTGTCCTAAATACGTTTATTACACCTGTAAATGTACTGCAATTTACAAAAGAACCCCAATTCCTTCTTCTTGCATGGCCGCAATGAGGGAAATGAAGCGTAATTGGGCATGTGCAGCGGTGCTTCTCTATATAAAAGCTATAGAACAGCCACTCTAGGCCTGTTTCTCCTCACTGCTCGATCGAGGGACTTGGGACTAGCGGTCGGGCCCTCAGCTCCAATGTCAGTTATTAGAAAACTATTTTTTGTATGTATCAGCCTCTGTGTACATCCATGTATCATCATGTCTTACTGATGTACTGGTTTATGTATTTTTACGTGTCCAGATCCTGTGTTCTGTACCTTCTATTGGTATTGACCACCTGAGCAACTCTGGAGAGACTCCATTGCATGTGGCTTGTCGCATGGGCAAAACCGAGGCAGTTCTAGCCTTTTTGCGCTGTCATGCGCGCTGTGATATCCTTGGAAGGGATGGATACCCCATTCACACATGTATGAAATACTCAATGAAAGGGTGAGGCAGTCACAATTTTCTTCATATCGGTATAGAGGGTTGATTGTCCACAGTGTCACAAGCCCCATTCTGTTACATTTAAACTATTCACTGTTTTCATTGGTAAACCGGTCACTGCAAATTGGCCATTTTGGTTGCAAGCTTCTCGCAATATATAGTTGTATAAACCCCAAATTGTCTGTTATTACTATTTTGAGTCCCTTTTCTGAGTTATCTTGGATGCTGGATTTCTAAAAGTGACAACCACTGTTGAAGCTTGTAGACCACATTAGTCTTCATCCAGATAATCATACAGTATGGTATATAAAATAGTTTTACAAATTTTGAAACTGTAAAAATATATTTATCATAGAGCTTTTAAGAGCAGTCATAGCTTTACTGACATCAGACTGGAAGTAAAAAAATAAATAAACAATTTACTTGTTTTTTGCCTAGATGTGCTGAAGCAATACTGGATGTTTCTGCAAACCAGGTACATGTTGAAGATCCTAAATATCAGGCAATCCCTTTGCATTGGGCAAAGACCGCTGAGGTATGACATTATTGAACATTAAGAAATTAAAAAGGTTTTATATTATTTATCACTTTAGACATATCAGGCTAAGCGAAGATTGCATAATTATAGGAAGGGTGTGGAAATAGCTGTCTGCTGACAGCTATGTTGTGTGTATGGCTAGCTTAAAGGAGTTGTCCACTCCTTTTAATATTAATGGCTTAGGGGGCGTGGCCTAAGCAAGGGACTGGGCCGGACGTATGGTGGCAGAGCTCCTGGAGCTCTAAACTTGTTTCAACCCCTATTATCACAAACTGACCCTCAGAATTTCCGTATAGATTGCATACATAGAGCGCTGACTACGTCAAGAAACCCCTCATTGCCTCATGGCGTCATTCTCGAACTGCACTACCCTGAGGCTAGGGACATGCTCCTTGCTGCAGCACGGAATATCTCGCCTTTACCGGGAATTTGTTCAATTGTTTGCCGACCTTGCACCCTCCACGCTAGAGTGCAGGCTACAACTACGACCAGTCACGTTAGGCTACTTTCACACTAGCGGCAGGACGGATCCGACAGGCTGTTCACCCTGTCGGATCCGTCCTGCTGCTATTTCGCCGGACTGCCGCTCCGTCCCCATTGACTATAATGGGGACGGGGGCGGATCTCCGGCACAGCACGGCGAGAGGCCGCCGGGCTAAAATGTCAGACATGCAGTACTTTTAGTCCGGCGACCTCTCGCCGTGCTGCGCCGGAGCTCTGCCCGGTCCCCATTATAGTCAATGGGGACGGAGCGGCGGCACGCAAAATAGCGGTAGGACGGATCCGTCCTGCCGCTAGTGTGAAAGTACCCTTAGCCTTTCAGAAGACACAGATCCAGTATCAATGGGGCTCCCTATTCAGCTGTCATTTCAAGTTGAAGGCAAAGACCACAGTATTCGCTCCCTGGAAGAGGGACAAGAAGCACTGCGGCTAGCAAACATACTGATGGACTCTCATCCACAGTCCAGCTGACGAGCTCCACTTCCTCAACACCCTGCAAGACTCTGGGAGAACAACCGACAACCCCAGAGCCCAGCTTTTGCCAGACCAATGTTGGGGCAATTATGCCTTCCTCTATGATTATCAGGGTCCAAATCCAGTGAGGTTTTTCATGCACATGAGAAAATCCAGATGTTTCTTGTTGCATCAACTGTATACAATCATGAGGATCATTTTCAGCTAAATCAGTTAAAAGGCTACCTGTGCTACCCTCCCCCATTTCTGAATCTGTGATTGGTAACAAAGTAGCAGGATTCAGAATGGTAATTATTTTTTTTAAGAAATATTGTCTGGCATGAGAAGTGCACATTGGAGTCTGAGTTGTCTAGCCATAGAAATATGTTTTGGTTGCACCTGTGTGAGAATGCCTTGTATGTCATGGGTGGGTTTGTACAATCACCGGGTAGTCCAACACTATCTCTGAGGCTATTTCAATCATAGCCTGCACTGCCGCGACTGCTCTAACGCTGGAGGGGGCGCCCCGAGCAACAGGATCCAGTCTGGCTGAAAAGTATACCACTGGGCGTTGATGATCTCCATGTTTCTGAGTAAGCACAGCAGTACTGTGACCCTGCATTTTAAAACAGAACAAGTTAAATTCCTCATCACCCTTTGGAATGCCTAATGCAGGGGCTGACAGGTTACAGAGTTTGAGTGTATGAAAATTGTTCTTCTGTAAGATGGAATGGTTCAGATAACAAGCAATCATACAAAGGTTGAACAGAGAGGGCAATCGGTCACAAAGACCGTTATCGCCGAACAGTGTGCTGTCTTCCTGGCGCTAGAGTTTGACACATCGCGGATCGGGTTGATAGATTACTGGAAGGCGCTGGAGAAGATCCAGCGATCATGGTCCATATTGCAACCAATGACAAAGTTAGAGGTAGGTGGAGAGTCCTTAAAAATGATTTCAGGGATTTAGGTCAAAAGCTTAGGACCTCAAAGGTAGTATTTTCTGAAATACTGCCTGTACCAAGGGCCACACAAGAAAGGCAGCAGGAGATTAGGGAGATTAACAAGTGGCTCAAGAACTGGTGTAGGAAGGAGGGGTTTGGGTTCCTGGAGAACTGGGCCGACTTCTCTATTGGCTACTGGCTCTATCGTGGGGAAGGGGCAGCTGTGTTGTGGAGAAAGATGGCTAGAAGGTTGGACTAGTGTTTAAACTAGGGACTGGGGAGGAGGGAAATTACGTTATAGGATGAGAAGATAGTGCAGATAGAGACCGGGGGCAAGGTAGTGGGACTGGGGGAGGAATGGAAGGAGGGACTAGAACAGTTCATAAGGAAAGGTGTAGGGTAAAAAATATACATAAACCTCTCAAATGTATGTATACTAATGCCAGAAGCCTGACTAATAAAACTGGGGAGCTGGAATTAGTGATGTGTGAGGAGGACTATGACATAGTGGGAATAACTGATACATGGCTGGATGATGGCTATGACTGGGCAGTTAATGTACAAGGTTACAGACTGTTTAGAAAGGATCGTCAAAACCGGAGAGGGGGAGGGGTCTGCCTTTATGTAAAGTCTTGTCTAAAGACCACACTCCGGGAAGATATGTGAGGGACATGAACATGTGGCGTCACTGTGGGTAGAAATACATGGAGGCAAAAACAATAATGAATTACTAATAGGAGTTTACTATAAACCACCTAATATACCAGAGTCCACAGAAAATCTACTACTTAACGAGATAGACTTCAACTACCCAGATATAGACTGGGAAACTGAAACTTGTATATCTCATAAAAGAAACAGGTTCTTGGCAATAACCAAAGACCATTACCTCTCCCAAGTGGTTCAGGACCCAACTAGAGGGACGGCCATAATGGACTTAATATTAACCAATAGGCCTGACAGAACAACAGACGTGCAGGTTGGGGGACACCTGGGAAATAGTGACCATAAAGTAATAACCTTCTAATTATCATTCAAAAGAGCGTTTCTACAGGGAGGAACAAAAATACCAAACTTCAAAAAAGCGAAATTTAGCCATAGGCCTAACTAACTGGGACAAAGTCCTCAAAAATAAAAATACAGCCACAAAATGGGATATCTTTAAAAGCATCCTAAAATCTCATTGTTAGAGGTACATACCGTATGGGAATAAAAGGTTAAGGAACAAAAAGAAACCAATGTGGATAAACAGAACTGTAAAGAAAGCAATAAATGACAAAAAGAAAGCATATAAAACACTAAAACAGGAGGGTAGCACGGAAGCCCTGAAAAACTATAAGGGAAAAAAATAGAACATGTTAAAAACAAATAAAAGCAGGCAAACTAGAGACCGAGAGATTAATTGCCAAAGAGAGTAAAACTAACCCTAAAATGTTCTTCAATTACGGTATATAAATGGTAAGTATAAATCTGAAGGTGTCGGCCCTTTAAAGAGTAATGAGGGGGGAGTCGCAGAGAGCGACGAGGAGAAAGCCAAGCTGTTAGTTTATTTTCCTCAGTGAATACACTGGAGAAAAAAATATTTGTCAGATGACATGCAGAATGTAAAAATAAATTCCCCATTTAAAAGTGTCCTGTCTGAACCCAGGAAGAAGTACAACAGCGACTTAAAAAGATTAAAATAGACAAATCGCCAGGACTGGATGGCATACACCCCCGTATGCTAAGGGAATTAAGTAATGTCATAGCCAGACCCTTATTTCTGATATTTGCAGACTCTATACTGACAGGGAATGTCCCACAGGATTGGCGCATGGGAAATGTGGTGCCAATATTCAAAAAGGATCCAAAAACAGAGCCTGGAAACTATAGGCCGGTAAGTTTAACATCTGTTGTGGGTAAACTGTTTGAAGGTTTTCTAAGAGATGCTATCTTAGAGCATCTTAACGGAAATAAGCAAATAACGCCATATCAGCATGGCTTCATGAGGGATCGGTCATGCAAAACTAATTTAATCAGTTTCTATGAGGAGGTAAGTTCTAGACTTGACAGCGGCGAATCAATGGATGTCGTATATCTGGACTTCTCCAAAGAATTTGACACTGTACCACATAAAAGGTTAGTATATAAAATGAGAATGCTCGGACTGGGAGAAAACGTCTAAGTGGGTAAGTAACTGGCTGAGTGATAGAAAACAGAGGGTGGTTATTAACGGTACACACTCAGATTGGGTCATTGTCACTAGTGGAGTACCTCAGCGGTCAGTATTGGGCCCTATTCTCCAATATATTAATGATCTCGTAGAAGGCTTGCATAGTAAAGTATCAATTTTTGCAGATGACACTAAACTGTGTAAAGTAATTAACACTGAAGAGGACAGTATACTACTACAGAGGGGAGGGCTGGCAGCCTTAGTCCTGGGGGCAAATCCAGTCAAGTGGCCCATTTTAGCCCCACCCATTATTAAAAGCCCCTCCTACATATAATAGGCCACTCCCAACAAACACTGTACAGCTGACATTCTTTAGTTGCGGCCTGTCTCTACACATCATACGGAGAGGGGAGGGTCTGTCCTGGCTGCACTACCTGCTTCACATTATACAATAAACAGCAGCAGGCTACAGCCAGGAAGCTCCTCTGCTCTCCTCCCTCCCCAGATCCTGCTCAAGGCCTGTGGTTCCCCCACCACCATCTGCCACCCGCCCGTGGCCTGCTCCCCCCTTTCGCCGTCCTCACCCAGCTCTGAATCCTCCTTCTGCAAATGGCAGGGGGAGGAGCCGGAGCATCTCCTTTTCTACATAGCACCACATACCTCTTACATCCAGTGATGTCACCTTTGTTGTAGACGTTCTCTTTCTTGATCTTCTCCATTCAGACCAGACCGCCATGATGATTTTTCTGCTATCTCCCGTCTCTGCAGAGATTGAGAAACAGATATTAGTTTCCCACATTTCCATCATCTTCACATCTTCTGAACACCCTTTCCTGCCACCCCCAATACTATACTGCAGAAACAGTCCCTCTGGAAATACTACTACCACACAGATAGTGCCCCCTTAAACAATTATTGGCACACAGTGCTCTAAAAAATAACTGCGCCCAGACACTAATAGTATAAAGATAATGTCCCCCAAAAATAATTGTGCTAAGCTGATACTATGCCAGGGTGCCCCCAAAGTAAGTGCTCCCCAAAATCCACCAATAGAAATAGTTCTCTGCCAGAGCACACTTAGTAGTAATAATGCCCCTATAGTGCCCTAGTAATCATGTTCCTCATAGCCCCCCAGTAGTAGTAAAGCTCCCCATAATACCCCCTAGTAGTAATGATTCTCCCTATAATATGACAGTACATGAAATACCCCTATATAGTGCCCCAGTAAATGCCCCCATAGTGTCCCCCATAATATGCCAGTAAAAAAATGCCCCTTCTTAGTGCCCCCAGCAGATGCCCCTATAGTGCTCCACTCCCCCACAATGTGCCAGAAAAAAATGCCCCTTCTTAGTGCCACCATATGCCCCAATAGTGCTCCACTCCCCCATAGTGCCCCCAAATAATGCCCCATAGTGCCACTCTCCCCTATAGTGCCTCCCATAGTGTGCCAGTAAAAAATGCCCCCATAGTGCCCCCCATAATGTGCCAATAAAAAAGGCCCCTTTAGAGCCCCCACTTCCCCATAGTGCCCCCAAATAATGCCCCTATAGTGACACCAGATGCCCTGCCCCATAGTGCCGCTCTCCCCTATAATCCCCATAATGTGCCAATAATTAAAAAAGCACCTTTAGAGCCCCCAGATACCCCCATAGCGCCAGCTCCCCCCCATAGTGCCAGCTCCCCCCCATAGTGCCAGCTCCCCCATAGCGCCAGATCCCCCATAGCCATAGTGCCAGCTCCCCCCGCAAAGAAAAAAAAAAAACACTACTTACCTCCATCAGCAGCGATGCAGGCCTCTTCCGGCCTGTGTCCCTGCTGTGTGCTGCCCGGCTCAGGTGGCGCGATGGTGCGCTGCCTGAGCCGGCCTCTGATAGGCTGCAGGCATTAGTGCGGCCTATCAGAAGAACAGGGGAGGGACACGCCTCCCCCTCCCCTGCCTCAGCACAGCCATCTGTATCGCTGTCCTGAGGATGGCGATACAGACAAATATGGAGATGAGCGCTTCCACAATGGAAGCGCTCATCTCCTACCGCCCGCTGCAATTACATACAGGGCCGCGCCGCCTGTGGTGATCGGCGGTGCGGCCCTGAGGAATTAAAAAAAATATATATCATTTTTTTTTATTAAAGACGGCCCAGCGGCCGTTTTTTTTAGAGTGGCCTGGGGGGCAATTTCCTCCCGGCCCAGCCCGCCCCTGCTACTACAGAGGGATCTGGATAGATTGGAGGCTTGGGCAGATAAGTGGCAGATGAGGTTTAACACTGACAAATGTAAGGTTATGCACATGGGAAGGAATAATGAAAGTCACCCGTACATTCTAAATGGTAAAACACTTGGTAACACTGACATGGAAAAGGACCTAGGAATTTTAATAAACAGCAAACTAAGCTGCAAAAACCAGTGTCAGGCAGCTGCTGCCAAGGCCAATAAGATAATGGGTTGCATCAAAAGGGGCATAGATGCCAGTGATAAGAACATAGTCCTACCACTTTACAAATCGCTAGTCAGACCACACATGGATACTGTGTACAGTTCTGGGCTCCTGTAAACAAGGCAGACATAGCAGAGCTGGAGAAGGTTTAGAGGAGGGCAACTAAAGTAATAACTGGAATGGGGGAAATACAGTACCCTGAAAGATTATCAAAATTAGGGTTATTCACTTTAGAAAAAAGACGACTGAGGGGAGATCTAATTACTATGGGGTCAGTACAGAGATCTATCCCATCATCTATTTATCCCCAGGACTGTGACTGTGACGAGGGGACATCCTCTGCATCTGGAGGAAAGAAGGTTTGTACACAAACATAGAAAAGGGTTCTTTACGGTAAGAGCAGTGAGACTATGGAACTCTCTGCCTGAGGAGGTGGTGATGGTGAGTACAATAAAAGAGATCATGAGATGCCTGGATGTATTTCTGGACTTGTAATAATATTACAGGCTAGAGCTACTAGAGAGGGGTCGTTGATCCAGGGAATTATTCTGATTGTCGGGAAGGAACTTTTTATTCCCCTAAAGTGGGGAAAATTGGCTTCAACCTCAGTTTTTTTTTTTTTGCCTTCCTCTGGATCAACTTGCAGGATGACAGGCCGAACTGGATGGACAAATGTATTTTTTCCAGCCTTATGTACGATGTTACTATGTTATTAACAGAGGCATGTCTGATCCATGGGCAGCAATATGACACGACCCGAAAAAAGACACGCAACGACTGCTCCCTTGGGTACCTATATCCTTTCTACTGCGTCCTTTCTGGTGTTAAACGCCAGGCACCATGTTAGAGGCAGTGCCCTAAAAAGACAACCTTGTCCTTGGAAAATTGTAGTTTGTCTTTTAAGGCTTTGCAACCATTCTGATAAAGGAAAATCAACAGTGACAGTGAAGCCACCTTACAGATATTTAGATTCTCCGCACATAAGCAGATCATCTACATACTGAAGGAGTACTACCGATCCAGGAGGTGTCCAGTTAGTGAGAACAGATTGCAAAGCCTGCGTATACATGGTAGGGGAATTCTGTGCACCTTGGGGTAAAGCAGTCCAGGTATATTGGTTGCCTTTGAATGCGAATGTGAACAAATACAGGCAGTCGGGATGTAAAGGGACCTGTGACAGCAAAGTGTGTGGATTTGGGACTACAAGTGTCTGCAAGACTGTTACCTTGTTCACCTCTCGGAGGTCATAAACCATTCTGTAGCTAACAGGTTGTCTCTTTACTGGCTTCTTCTTAACTGGGAATAGGGGACTGTTGGCTGGAGACGCGGTTTTACTTAACTCTCCTGCCTGAAGAAATGCATCTATCTGACTAGCCACTGCCATCTCTTGTGCATGACTAAGAGGATACTGTTTAACCCGGGGAGGCTGGCAACCAGGCTTAAGGTGAACTGATACAGGGTCACTGGCATCCTCCCTATATCTGTTTTAGAAGTTGCCCACAGCTCCTGAGGGACTGCTTTGAATGCCTCTAGGTCTGGGGCATCATGCTCTGGAATCTGAGAGTCCTGTAGGAACACAGAAGCTATCAATGGACTTAGGATCTCTTCAGGAGTGTCAAAATCTACCCGAGTAGTACTATCGGTGTAGAAAGGTATGTGGGCCCCCAAGGCTTGAAGGACATCAGTCCCCAGGAGAGGTTCAGGCAAATCCTCTTTCACAAGGAGTTGCATAACCACTGTATTATCTTTAATTTCTAGTTTTACAGGTTCAGATTAACAAATGTTTATGGTTTGCCCGGTGAATCCCACTGCAGGTACATGCCAGGGGGACAATTGGTGAGGTTGAAGGAAAGATTGGTCTACCACTGTCTTGGCTGCCCCCATGTTGACCAAAAAGGGTACTGCTTTCTTATTCCCTACAGACACAGGCACATGTAGTTGAATTCCTACCTCTTTGGTTTTGGTATGCAGTATCGGCACGGGGTTGCCTATCTCCTAGCACGGTCAGTATCTGATTAGGCTGACTATCAGTTTCTCCAGGATTGATATTTTGTTGCCTTCTGGGGGCACGGCAATTTCTTTTTACATGTCCAGATTTACCACAATAATAGCACTTAAATTCCTTTTTATTTGGTCTGTAACTGGACTCCCGGCCAACAAATTTTACAGGGATTTTCTTCATGTCCAGCTTCAGACCCTTTGCAGCAGCTATTAACTGAGGTAATGGTGTGACCCTCCATTAAGGCTTGCATGCTTTTAGCTTAGCCTGGAGGGTGGGTTGCAGGCCTTCCATGAAGGCAGATGTCAACAGTTTCTCCCCCATGGGACCCGCTTGGTCCCAGCCCATATCGGTCCAAATGGTTCTCAGGCCGGCAGCATATGTCTCTACTGTCTCCTGTGGAACCAGAACCACATCCTTCAAACATCTTGCACTCTCATTCTCTTTATTTTGAGCCCAGTCTGTGAACTGATGGCAATATTCAAATCCAGACTGATGGGTCTTCTCCCAGTCATCTACTGCTAGACCATCTACTGTCTGACCACACTGAAGGATATGGCGCTGGTACGTGAAGGCTTGGTGGAATGTCAGCTGTTCTGTGAGTCACGTCAGTTTCGTCAGTCCTTTGTTTCTGCATATACAACAATCTTCCCTTAACAACTTCTCCTCTCCATCCCTCAGTGCAACTTTAATCCAAATATCAACTACTTCTTCACATCCATGATCCTTAATCCAACCACTGTCTTAAATTTCTTCCAGATTCAAGTTACCATGTTTCATACCTGCCTTTTCCAACACCTTATCAACATTCTTCAATCAATCTTTCCCTCCCCTTTCTTCAACCAAAGTCTTTGCCGTCTTGTAACTTTCTGGGACACTAAGGTTGTTCCCCATTGTTACTTTGTCAAAATAATATCAACAACAATGCCAGAAAATTAGTTCAGACTTCTATTTTCCCTTCAGTTTCCCTAGAGTTTCCTTACTATATCTACCTAGTGTACTCTAGACTGAAATGAATTTTATAATCAAAATTCAACACCCTAACATGGGGTTCCAAGGTTCTTGATTACCCTTCCTGACATTAACAGTAATTCTCCATAAGACATAACGAACAAAACAGACATATATCAGTACTCCAAGAGTTAAACCAACAACATTCCAATCGTCATGGACGTCCATTATGTCCTTACCCAATAATAAATATATATATATATATATATATATATATATATATATATAGCTCAAAAAAATAAAGGGAACTCAAAAATAACACATCCTAGATCTGAATTAATTAAATATTCTGTTCTTTACATAGTTGAATGTGCTGACCACAAAATCACACAAAAATAAAAAAATGGAAATCAAATTTTTCAACCCATGGAGGTCTGGATTTGGAGTCACACTGAAAATTAAAGTGGAAAAACACACTACAGGCTGATCCAACTTTGATGTAATGTCCTTAAAACAAGTCAAAATGAGGCTCAGTAGTGTGTGTGGCCTCCACGTGCCTGTATGACCTCCCTACAACGCCTGTGCATGCTCCTGATGAGGTGGCGGACGGTCTCCTGAGGGATCTCCTCCCAGACCTGGACTAAAGCATCTGCCAACTCCTGGACAGTCTGTGGTGCAACGTGACGTTGGTGGATAGAGCGAGACATGATGTCCCAGATGTGCTCAATTGGATTCAGGTCTGGGGAACGGGCGGGCCAGTCCATAGCATCAATGCCTTCGTCTTGCAGGAACTGCTGACACACTCCAGCCACATGAGGTCTAGCATTGTCTTGCATTAGGAGGAACCCAGGGCCAACCGCACCAGCATATAGTCTCACAAAGGGGTCTGAGGATCTCATCTCGGTACCTAATGGCAGTCAGGCTACCTCTGGCGAGCACATGGAGGGCTGTGCGGCCCTCCAAAGAAATGCCACCCCACACCATTAATGACCCAATGCCAAACCGGTCATGCTGGAGGATGTTGCAGGCAGCAGAACATTCTCCACGGCGTCTCCAGACTCTGTCACGTCTGTCACATGTGCTCAGTGTGAACCTGCTTTCATCTGTGAAGAGCACAGGGCGCCAGTGGCGAATTTGCCAATCTTGGTGTTCTCTGGCAAATGCCAAACGTCCTGCACGGTGTTGGGCTGTAAGCACAACCCCCACCTGTGGACGTCAGGCCCTCATATCACCCTCATGGAGTCTGTTTCTGACCGTTTGAGCAGACACATGCACATTTGTGGCCTGCTGGAGGTCATTTTGCAAGGCTCTGGCAGTGCTCCTCCTGTTCCTCCTTGCACAAAGGCGGAGCTAGCGGTCCTGCTGCTGGGTTGTTGGCCTCCTCCACGTCTCCTGATGTACTGGCCTGTCTCCTGATAGCGCCTTCATGCTCTGGACACTACGCTGACAGACACAGCAAACCTTCTTGCCACAGCTCTTGATGTGCCATCCTGGATAAGCTGCACTACCTGAGCCACTTGTGTGAGTTGTAGACTCCGTCTCATGCTACCACTAGAGTGAAAGCACCGCCAACATTCAAAAGTGACCAAAACATCAGCCAGGAAGCATAGGAACTGAGAAGTGGTCTGTGATCACCACCTGCAGAACCATTCCTTTATTGGGGGTGTCTTGCTAATTGCCTATAATTTCCACCTGTTGTCTATCCCATTTGCACAACAGCATGTGAAATTGATTGTCACTCAGTGTTGCTTCCTAAGTGGACAGTTTGATTTCACAGAAGTGTGATTGACTTGGAGTTACATTGTGTTGTTTAAGTGTTCCCTTTATTTTTTTGAGCAGTGTGTGTATATATATATATATATATATATATACAGTACAGACCAAAAGTTTGGACACACCTTCTCATTCAAAGAGTTTTCTCTATTTTCATGACTATGAAAATTGTAGATTCACACTGAAGGCATCAAAACTATGAATTAACACGTGGAATTATATACATAACAAACAAGTGTGAAACAACTGAAAATATGTCATATTCTAGGTTCTTCAAAGTAGCCACCTTTTGCTTTGATTACTGCTTTGTACACTTGGCATTCTCTTGATGAGCTTCAAGAGGTAGTCCCCTGAAATGGTTTTCACTTCACAGGTGTGCCCTGTCAGGTTTAATAAGTGGGATTTCTTGCCTTATAAATGGGGTTGGGACCATCAGTGGCGTTGAGGAGAAGTCAGGTGGATACACAGCTGATATTCCTACTGAATAGACTGTTACAATTTTGTATTATGGCAAGAAAAAAAGCAGCTAAGTAAAGAAAAACGAGTGGCCATCATTACTTTAAGAAATTAAGGTCAGTCAGTCAGCCGAAAAATTGGGAAAACTTTGAAAGTAAGGGCTATTTGACCATGAAGGAGAGTGATGGGGTGCTGCGCCAGATGACCTGGCCTCCACAGTCACCGGACCTGAACCCAATCGAGATGGTTTTGGGTGAGCTGGACTGCAGAGTAAAGGCAAAAGGGCCAACAAGTGCTAAGCATCTCTGGGAACTCCTTCAAGACTGTTGGAAGACCATTTCAGGGGACTACCTCTTGAAGCTCATCAAGAGAATGCCAAGAGTGTGCAAAGCAGTAATCAAAGCAAAAGGTGGCTACTTTGAAGAACCTAGAATATGACCTATTTTCAGTTGTTTCACACTTGTTTGTTATGTAGATAATTCCACATGTGTTAATTCATAGTTTTGATGCCTTCATGGTCATGAAAATAAAGAAAACTCTTTGAATGAGAAGGTGTGTCCAAACTTTTGGTCTGTACTGTGTGTGTGTGTGTATATGTGTGTGTATGTGTGT
The DNA here is from genome assembly GCF_905171765.1 of Bufo bufo. Classification (NCBI taxonomy): domain Eukaryota; kingdom Metazoa; phylum Chordata; class Amphibia; order Anura; family Bufonidae; genus Bufo; species Bufo bufo. The sequence continues at coordinate 161,145,776 of NC_053397.1, forward strand.
GTATATATATATATATATATATATATATATATATATATATATATTATATACACACACACACACACTGTACACACCCCTGTTAAAATGTCAGATTTCTGTGATGTCAAAAAAATGAGACAAAGATAAATCATTTCAGAATGTTTTCCACCTTTAATGTGACCTATAAACTGTACCACTCAATTGAAAAACAAACGAAAATCTTGTAGGTGGAGGGAAGAAAACAAAAAAAACTTATAACTGGGGATGTAGCTGTGTTCAGAATTAAGCAATCACATTCAATATCATGTTAAATTGGAGAGAGCATACACCTGCCATCATTTAAAGTGCCTTTGATTAACCCCAAATAAAGTTCAGCTGCTCTAGTTGGTCTTTCCTGAAATTTTCTTAGTCGCATCCCACAGCAAAAGCCATGGTCCACAGAGAGCTTCCATAGCATCAGAGGGATCTCATTGTTAAAAGGTATCAGTCAGAAGAAGGGTACAAAAGAATTTACGAGGCATTAGATATACCATGGAACACAGTGAAGACAGTCATCATCAAGTGGAGAAAATATGACACAACAGTGACATTACCAAGAACTGGACGTCCCTCCAAAATTGATGAAAAGACGAGGAGAAAACTGGTTTGGGAGGCTACCAAGAGGCCTACAGCAACATTAAAGGAGCTGCAGGAATATCTGGCAAGTACTGGCTGTGTGGTACATGTGACAACAATCTCCCGTATTCTTCATATGTCTGGGCTATGGGGTAGAGTGGCAAGACGAAAGCCTTTTCTTACGAAGAAATGCATCCAAGCCAGGCTACATTTTGCAAAAACACATCTGAAGTCTCCCAAACGCATGTGGGAAAAGGTGTTCTGGTCTGATGAAACCAAGGTTGAACTTTTTGGCCATAATTCAAAAGATATGTTTGGCGCAAAAACAACACTGCACATCACTAAAAGAACACCATGCCCACAGTAAAGCATGGTGGTGGCAGCATCATGCTTTGGGGCTGTTTTTCTTCAACTGGAACTGGGGAAGAGGGCTGTGCACTGGCAATCTGGCAGATTTGGAGTGTTTTTGCAAAGAAGAGTGGGCAAATCTTGCCTAGTCAAAATGTGCCATGCTCATAGACTCGTAACCAAAAAGACTTGAGTGCTGTAATAAAATCAAAAGGTGCTTCAACAAAGTATTAGTTTAAGGGTGTGCACACTTATGCAACCATATTATTATTATTATTATTATATTATTATTTTTATTCTTCCCTCTACCTAAAAGATTTCAGTTTGTTTATCAATTGAGTGGTACAGTTTATAGGTCACATTAAAGGTGGAAGAAAAATTCTAAAATGATTTATCTTTGTCTTATTTTTTTACATCACAGAAACTGACATTTTAACAGGGGTGTGTAGACTTTTTATATCCACTGTGTGTGTGTGTGTGTGACACTGAGTAAGGCACAGAGTGGAAGTAAGATAAAAGCTCTTACTTTGCAGCGCTGTCTTTGAAAGTCTGTACGTCCTCTTAGTGTTTTCCGGGTTTATCGGGACATTGATGAAGGGTCCATTAGTTGAGCCCCACGTTGGGCGCCAAGTTTTGTTGGGGCAATTATCCCTTCCTCTATGATTATCAGGGTCCAAATCCAGTGAGGTTTTATGTGCGCACAGAGAAAACTGACAGTCAAAATGACTGAATCAAGTAGTCTGTTTTATTGTTTCAAAACACACACTTCTTAAAGCTTGTGTACGTTGTCAGCAAAACCAAACTCAAGAAAAGTTATTATACAACGTCGTGAAACTGAAACAAAATGTTATTTTCAGGGAACAGGACACAGATAGTGGGAGCATGTGAGTGTCATGTCAGCATTCTGTATTTTTCCACCAAGACCCTTTGTACTCAGAGACAAAATGGATTCCCATCTCTCACACCAACTATCTGAAATCACTGGTCTGATAAGTATAATTTGCACTAAATGTTCACTAGGGCTGTTTATTTTTCTTGTACTTACACCTATCAAGAAAGGCTGCCTAGTGTAGTCGACGTGGGCGTCTAATGTGTGATTTCCACTCTTCCTTTTCAGAATGTTCTTTCTGCTGACATTCGTCTACACTTACTGTTTTATAATGTTAGAAATTCTGCTAGTTTTATAGGTTGCAACGTAACATACATTATATTAAGTATAACCTGGATGCAACCCTTAAAGGGGTTCTGCAGTTTGTTTTAATTGATGATCTATCCTCTGGATAGATCATCAGCATCTGATCGGCAGGGGTCCGACACTTGGGACCCCGTCGATCAGCTGTTTGAGAAGGCAGTGGCGCTCCAGCACTGCTGCGGCCTACTCACGGTTTACCGCTGGCCCAGTGACGTCACGACTAGTATCAACTGGCCTGGGTGAGGCTAAGCTCCATTCTCTTGAATGGAGCTTAGCCTCGCCCATGCCAGTTGATACTAGTCTTGACGTCACTGGGCCAGCGGTAAACAGTGAGAAGGCCGCGGGACTGCTGGAGCGCCACTGCCTTCTCAAACAGCTGATCGGCGGGAGTCCCAGGTGTCGGACCCCCGCCGGTCAGATGCTGCTGATCTATCCAGATGATAGATCATCAGTTAAAACAAACTGCAGGACCCTGTTAAGGGAGCGCTGCGGAGATTCCAGTCTGATTCAATATCAGGTTTTTAAGCTACATATTGCAGTCACTGTTTACCATGTTGCCTTATCTGGTTATAGATACTAGTTTGGGTATCAGAGGTCTCACTACGTTTTTTGCAGAAGAGTAAAAATAATCCTGACCATTTTTGAGGAGTATATTTTTACCCAAGGAGGAGTACGAACGTTGCGGTAGTTCAAATACATAATGCGGCCTACACTTGTTCAAATCTGCATTGGAGGCTCCGTTTGGAGCCTCGGTTGCAGATTCTGTCGAAAGACCAGACAAAAAAGCCTTTATATGTAGCACTTCTTTGTCCTGTAAAAAGACAGATCCTGAACAGAAACTGAACGGATCCCATCATAGTCGGCGGACTCTGTTCAGCTTCTTTCCTGTGGGGTGACAGGAGGAGGGGGGAGCAGGATCACTAGTGGGTAGACAGGAGGAGGGAGCAGCAAGGTCACTAGTGGGGTGGGGGGGGGGGGGGATACTATTAGATTTTGTGTCTCCCCCTTGTATTTCTGTAAGTCATGTCCTCTTCATAAGGCCTCTTTCCCACGACCGTATGCTCTCCGAGATATTTACGGCCCGTGAGCGTGCCATATGTCCCAGAGAGGCATTGATCGTGCGCACAGGAGTCTGGGACAATAGTCCTGTGGGTGGCTCGATGTCCACAGCATCATTGTAATCTATAATGCTGTGTGCTCCCATGCGCACGATCAATGCCTGTCCGGGTAATATGGCCGCTCACAGACCGTATATCTCGGAGGGCATACGGTCGTGGGCAAGAGGGCCTAACTATTCTGCACACCTAGCACCTAGAGACTACACTCCTCATTATCATGCAGCCGGAGGGGGGTGGTAGTTATTGGGTGATAGCAAGGTGGACAGAACAACAACTCTCCCACCCCCCAGCCCGCTCTACCTGGTGGCTGGAGGAAACACATGCCTGGGGCAGCTGTTCTCTCAGACCGGGGACCAGTCACATGAGTCCGCAGCTTCTTGCCTCTCCAGCGACCCTGTCATGTTTCCCGGGGTCCTCGGGAAGCGAGCCCCGCTCTCCTTACAACAGCCACCCCCGGAGCCGGCCCCTCCTCCTTCCAGCTCCCACCGGCTTCCCCTGCTGCAGGACCTGTATAGCTCCAGCGCACGCCTATACCAACCAATAACAAAGCTCCTTGCTCTAAGGAGCTTTGCTATTGGTTATTTCAAGCACAGGCAACATCGCTGCGCTGCCCGCGGCGTTCACAGTGCTCACTGCATTGATGAAAGTGGGGGAAAAGTCTAAGGCATATTGGTACGCCTTAGACTTTTTTCAGGGAGTAAAATGGCCTGAACAGACGTCTATGACGCTAGTACAGGCCGTTATTGCGACCTCTGTTAGCATATATGTATGTTTGTTTTTTACAATGGAACTCTATGGTGATGGATGCCACAGTATGGCATCTGTCTGAGGCATCCGTTAACATACAGGTTTTTTTTTTTTTTTGCATACATTGAACATTTGACAAAAATCCAACACTTCAATTATTTTCATTGTTCTGCTCATCTAACGGAGCAGAACATCAGCAATAAATAAATAGTGGGCCTGGGGGTGTGAATGGGGCCTAAGAGGTGGGTATGCAGGGAACTATTACTGGTCTAAATAACATGAAGCAATTATGGTGAAGTGAAAGTCCAGTCCAATATGGCGGATCTTCCCTGTACATTATCACTTGGCTATAATAGCCTGCTGTGCATTTACCACACATTGCAACACATACATCACACACCCTGCACTACATACATCAGTGTGATGTATCGCACACTGCACTACATACATTACACATATCGATACATTGCTGCACTTTCACCTTGTGGTGCAGGTCAGACTGGATGTCCGGACTCCCCTGCAGTTGTCCATTCCTCTTCAGCTCCACCCCATGTTTGCCGGCGCAGCGCTACCACTGCTCTCCTCATACATCGAGACTCGCCCCTCCTCCTTTCGACCCCTGTCGGCTTCCCCTGCTGCAGGGCGCTGTATCGCTTCGGCGACTGCCCAAACTAACCAATAGCAAACCTCCTTCTTGTATGGAACTTTGCTATTGGTTATTTCAGGCACAGGCATCATCGCTGCGATGCCTGTGCCGTTCACAGCGCTGCTGAATGTAGGGGAAAAGTCTAAGGCGTATTGGTGAGAGAGTAAAACAGCCTGAACATGTGTCTGACACTTCTACAGGCATTATTGCGACCTCTATTGGTCATAATTCTTGACTATCTATTATCTACAGGTCAGTTATGTTCTATTACTATCAGTTATATTGTTACCTTTTTTTATCATCTCCTTGGGAAAAATAAACCGACTCTTATTATTCCACATATTATGTAGACACTAACACCTATGCTAAATGCTCCTGTTTCTCAACCCTAGCATTTACCATCCTGACATTATTTGTAAGATTATAAGCCACAAATTTAGGGGGTTTAATTCGCCATCTAAAAGGAGGAAAGCCTTCATGGACTACAAGAAACATAAACTAGACATTATTTGTCTCCAAGAAGCTCATTTTACTGACGCTTCTCTCCCAAAATTCTTTAACCCAAGATATAGGGGGAATTACCACTCAGTGTTCCAAACTAAAAGCAGGGGAGTCTCCATATTTATCCGAAATTCCCTCGCATTTCAGGTTACTAAAACTATTACCGACACTCAGGGCCGCTATCTAATCCTACTGGGCAAACTATACAATGATAAGCTCTGTCTTGTCAATATGTATGCTCCCAATGTCAACCCAATAGAGTTTTTCCTAACCGTATGCGATAAATTACTCTCATTGGAATACACAAGACTAATCTAATGTGGTGATTTCAATTTTACATGTAACCCTTATATTGATTCGACATCCGCCCCTTCCCAGACCAGATCTGAAAGGCAGAAGAAAGACCTCTTGGAGGCATTTCAAACCCTCGCACCCTCCGATACATGGAGAGAATTTAACCCTTTAGCGAAGGGTTATACCGATGATTTTTTTTTTTTTTTTTGTGATCGCTATATGGTTTTATCCGAGCTTACCATGGGTCCCAACACTAAAATTCCTTATACATAGAGACTTAAAGGGGTTTTCACATCTCGGACAATGGGGGAATATCGCTAGGATATGCCCTCATTGTCTGATAGGTGCAGGTCCCACCGCTGGGATGCCCACCTACAATGAGAACGGAGCGGGGAAATGAACGGAGGGCGCACTGCCCATGCGCAGCCGCCCTCCATTCATTTCTATCTGCCTAAAATAGCCGAGCGCTGGCTAAGCTATTTCCGTCTGCCCCATAGAAATGAATGGGAGCAGGGGCCGTGCGTGTGCAGTGCGCTCCCATTCACTTCTATGGGAGCAGCGCTTGGTGGTGGACAGACCCCAGGAAATCCACGGTCCTCCAGCCATCCGTTCTCGTTGTAGGTGCGGGTCCCCCCGCTGGAACCCACACCTATCAGACAATGGGGGCATATCCTAGCGATATGCCCCCATTGTCTGAGATAGGAATACCCCTTTAATGAAGCATTACTGACGAATCCTGGGATAACTGCTAAAGCTCAAGAAACCCCAGAGGAATATTTCCAGCTAAACGTCTCCTCTCCCGTTACCCAGGATAACTATTGGCTCGCTCATAAATCGGTCATTAGGGGGGGGTTCTCATCTCGTAGGCCTCCAGGCTGAAGAAAGAGAGGTCCAAAGCACAAGATAATTTAGAATACAAGATATCGAAACTCGAATTGGCATACTACAGATACTTACCCCTCCAGATACTTACAAAAAACTATTAGAAACACCAGGCTTGAACTTGATGTTTTATTGACGCACAAACCGAACGAGCCATGGCGTGGACGCAAGCCACATATTTTTAACTAGCCAACAAACCTGACAAACTATTAGCACGTAAATTAAGGGAATGACAAACATTAAATACAGTCCACAAAATTCTGATCCGACCAGGACTCCCCTCCTCCAATCCTGATAAAATATATTCCTCCTTCCTCAAATATTGTCAAAATTTGTATAAAACCCAAGCAATGCACCTCGACTCCATCTCCCAGTCTTTCTTGGAAAACCTTCACCTACCAACCATATCAAGAGACGCGTACAATCAATTAAATGCTGAAATTACACGGTATGAGAGAGAATGGGCGATTAAACAGCTCAAACAGGGCAAAGCTTCAGGACCAGACGGGTTAAATGCCAAGTATTACAAGAAATTTGCGCACACTCTTCCCCCGCCCTCTCCATCTTCTCAAACTATACAAATACATTATGCAGGGGCATAGGGTCAACCCTGACTTCCTTACAGCCTTAATCACTACCATTCCAAAACCTGGTATGGATGCTACCCTGGTTACAAATTGCCATCCCATATCTCTTTTAAATATAGACTTGAAACGTCTCACCTTTATTCTAGCCTGTAGACTCAACTCCTTCCTTCCCTTGTTTACAGAGACCAAGTTGGTTTTATCCCAGGATGACAGGCCCCTGACAATGTACGTAAAATATTAAACGCTATTCACACAGTGAACAGATCCCATACTCCCCTATAAGTGCTGGTGTTGGACATAGAGAAAGCATTTGATAGCGTATCTTGGACATACCTGCAAGTGATACTCCAATAGATGGGGTTTGGAGGTTCCTTCCTTAAAACAATAGGCATCATATATTCTAACCCCACTGCTTACCTGAAAATCCCTTCTACTACGTTTTTACCTATACACATCAACAGGGGTACGAGACAGGGCTGTCCGCTGTCCCCCACCTTATTTGCTCTTGCTGTGGAACCCTTGGCATTAGCCATCCGGATATCAAAGGCCTTTCCATAGGTCACTCTCCTACCAAACTGAGCCTTTTCGCAGATGACCTGCTATTGACACTAACAAATCCCCTTACTTCTCTCTCTAACCTTATGAAAGTTTTGACTCAATTTGCTAGGATGTCAGGCCTCAGAATTAATGCGTCAATCTGATGTTCTCTTCTGTAACACCCCAGAAAATACCCAGAAACTCATCGCCACTGTATACCTTATCTTGGTATTAACCCCTTCCCGACCAGCGCTGTACTATTATTAATAGTACGGTAACAGAAAAACAAGAGAAATGGAGCTCAGAGTACCAAAGAATAAAAATGTATATTTTATTTGTTACAAAGACATGATTAAAAGTACATGGATATGATGCCATAAACAAAGTAAGAGCAGAGGAAAGAAAAGGGCACCACCCTGGGAAGAACACACAGGTCAATAATGCATCATTACATATAGATCATAGAGAAATACTCGGTACAATGACCAGCCTATGAACAAAGCACAAGCTGAAGTACATGGGTGAATGAATGGTCAGCAAGGGACCTATCACGGCAATGAAACATGGTATGTTAGAACAAATGTAAAGAATGAAAAATAAACAACAAACCACAATTAAATAAGGACCAGGTGTGTAACACCAAAGTCCAGGAACCGTGGAGGTAGTGACAGAGACCAAGGCTCACCTAAAACAGACCATGTGTAGAACAACCCAGGATGGCGCTACCCCAATGCGCGGATCGGCGTGCCTTCGTAATAGTACGGTGCAGCGGGACGTGACTTGCAGCCCAACGCCGTACTATTACGGCCTGGTGATCGAGCGGGTGCAGGTGCTGCGTCCGCCCGATCAGCTGCAGGGGAACGGCTGTTTCCGTTAGCCGGACACCTGCTGTATGTGCTGGCATCAGTGAAAACACAGATGGCGGCTCATTAACACCTTCTATGCCGCGGTCAGCACTGATTGCGACAGAAGGGGTTCAGCCACGCTGCTGTGGCAGGGACCCGATGGGTAAAAAGGCAGCCCGATGCCGTGCAGAGGCTGCCCAATGCCTTGCACGGCATTGGGACCTGCCTTCTACGGGTGCCCAGGAGATCCAGCCTCAGACTTGGTCTCCTAGGCAACCTGTTAGTGTATTACTCGGTGTAATAGACTAACAGGCAATGCATTACAATACAGATGTATTGTAATGCATTGCAGAGGGGATCAGACCCCCAAAAGTTAAAGTCAGAAATAAATAAATAAAAAAAAACTGTTTTTAATAAAAACAAAATAGTTTCAAGTGAAAAAAGAAAAACATTCCTTTTCCCCTGATTTTATAATAAAAAATAGAAAAAAAAAAAAAACATATTGGGTATCGCCGCGTCCGTAACGACCGGCTCTATAAATATATCACATGATCCACCCCTCCCGATAAACACCATAAAAAATAAAAACTGTGTAAAAAAAAAAAGCCATTTTTGTCACCTTGCATCACAAAAAGTGCGACACCAAGCGATCAAAAAGGCGTATGTCCCACAAAATTATACCAATAAAAATGTCACCTCATCCTGCAAAAAAATGAGACCAAAAAGTATACATATTAGGTATTGCCATGTCCGTAGCGATCTGCTCTATAAACATATCACATGACCTAACCCCTCAGGTGAACGCCGTAAAAATAAATAAATAAAAACTGCCAAAATTACACATTTTTTGGGTTACTTTTCCCCATAAAGTGTGATAATGAATGATAAAAAAATTCATATGTACCCAAAAATGGTAGCAATAAAAACGTCAACTCTTGCAAAAAACGAGCCCCTGCACAAGATGATCGGCAGAAAAATAAAGCAAATCTGACGTTCAGAAAATGGAGACACAAAAACATACTTTTTTTTTTTTTTTTTTTTAAATGCTTTATTATGTAAAACTGAAACAAAGAAAGTAGACATATTTGATATCTTGCGTCCGTAACAACTATAAAAATAGCACATGATCTACCCTGTCAGATGAATGTTGTAAAAAATAAAAACGGTGCCAAAACAGCAATTTTTTGATTACCTTGCCTCACAAAAAAATTTATATAGAGCAATTAGAAATCATATGTAACCCATAATATCTCAACCCAAAACTCAATAATGCTTCTTTTAAACTTCTACAACACATCCTCATGGCGATGGCATCCTGTATCTATATAGCACAGCAGTGGAGAAAATCAACCCTCTGCTTCGAAGCAGTCATTAGGCAGATTAATGAAATAATGCTCTATGAAAAACTTACAGCCATTCGTATGGATAGGGTAATGCACTTTGAAAAAATATGGTCTCCCTGGATATCGTACTGTGCCGTTCCAGATTTACACTATTGTTCAGCTGTGGTAAGGGTTGAAATCATACAAAGTCATTGGAATATGTCTTCTTTGTCTGACTATAATGCGATCTGTATATTTGACTAGATATTAGATCATCAGTACTAATCTTTATTGTTTGTTTTATCCTGTTTTTATCTTTTGTGTATATCCCCCCCCACCCTGTGTGGGGTGCATTGGCAGTATGTTGCCGACATTCATTGCTTTAAAATCCAATAAATACATTTTGAAACCTAATATTGATGGCCTAACCTCAGGATAGACCATCAATATGGTGGGAGTCCGACACCCCACACCCGCTTCTGATCAGTTGTTTTGGGGTAGCTCCTGCTCTGGAACTATACAGCTCGGTCCATTGTGTAGTAAACGGAGCTTGTAACTCTAGTGCTGCAGTAATCTGCTCCATCCACTACACAATGGACAGAGCTTTCTAGTTCTGGGGCCAACTTCAGGCACCAGAGCAACTGCAGTACAGCTGATCAACAGTGCGGGGTGAGACCCATGCTGATTAGACATTGATGGCCTATGCTGGTGATAGCCCATCAGTAGTAAAGGAGAGGGCAACCTCTAAGTCTCTAGGTGGGTAAATATACCATTAAAGGGTTATCCAGGTAAAGATAATGATGACCTATCCTCAAGATAGATCATCATTATTACATCGGTGGGGGTCCAAGTCCCGGCATCCCCGACAATCAGCTGTTTTAGGGAGTTGTTGCGCTCACCAGAGCTCTGGTGTGTGCAGCCGTCTCCCAGCAGCTTTCCAAAGACAGCGCCATACATTGTGCAGCAGCTGTGCTTGGTTTTTGCAGCTCATCCACATTCACTTCAATAAGGCTGAGGCTGCAACTTGGCCATATGACCGATTTACAGTGACACATGGCCTAGGAAGAGGCAGTGGCGCTCACGGAGCACCTGGCCTCTTCCAACAGCTGTTTGGCGGGGGTCCCGGGTATCAGACCCCTGCCAATCTGATATTGATGGCCTATTTAGAGGATGACACCCTGGACGTGTAACAAATGACCCCTGGTTTAGTGTGTACATGAGCTTACAAAGCTGCCTTAGGCCCCTTTCACACGGGCAAGTTTTCCGTGAGGTGAACACATTGCACCCGCACTGAATCCGGACCCATTTTTATTTTATTTTTTATGGGGCTGTGCACATGAGCGATGATTTTCACGCATCACTTGTACGTTGCGTGAAAATCGCAGCAAGCTCTATTTTGTGCGTTTTTCACGCAACGCAGGCCCCATAGAAGTTTTTCACGCACGGTTGCTAGGAGACGATCGGGATGGAGACCCGATCATTATTCTTTTCCCTTATAACATGGTTATAAGGGAAAAAATTAGCATTCTTAATACAGAATGCATAGTACAATAGGGCTGAAGGGGTTAAAAAAAAAAACTTAATCCGCTTGATCGCGCAGCCCGGCTTCTCTTCTGTCTTCATCTTTGCTGTGCACAGGAATAGGACCTGTGATGACGTCACTGTGCTCATCACATGGTCCGTCACATGATCTTTTACCATGGTGATGGATCATGTGATGAGTGTAGTGATGTCATCAAAGGTCCTATTTCTGTGCACAGCAAAGATGAAGACAGAAGAGAAGCCGGGCTGCGCGATTAAGGTGAGTTAAATTATTATTATTTTTTTAACCACTCCAACCCTATTGTACTATGCATTCTGTATTCAGAATGCTATTATTTTCCCTTTATAACTATGTTATAAGGGAAAATAATACAATCTACAGAACACCTAACCCAAACCCGAACTTCTGTGAAGTTCGGGTTTGGGTACCAAACATGCCGATTTTTCTCACGCGCATGCAAAACGCATTACAATGTTTTGCACTCACGCAAACTCACCTTCATCTTATCCGGGCAAAAAACATGCCGCCCGTGTGAAAGAGGCCTTATAAACATTGATGTACTGCATCTTTTGTGGGCCCCATTGAAATGAATGGGTCCGCACCCATTCTGCAAAATTGCAGTACGGATGCGGACTGAGAAATACGGTTGTGTGAATGAGCCCTAAGGGTGCCTGTACCACTTACAATAGTGTGCAGCAAAGAAAAAATACAGTAAAACTGCACATGGTTTTGTGGTGACTTTGCATAATTGTACAGGGGTAGTTCTGATAATGCAGCTCACCGCCACCAGGTGTACGGGGAGAAAGAAGTATGACAATAATACATAATCCTTAGGTCCTCCGTTGTATGTACAGTGATTGGTACAGGCTTATAGATTTCTATACTGTTATTAGCAAGCCCAATGATTTATTTTGGATCTCTGTTTTTTTGTCTGTAGATGTCTGTACTTTTGCTGGAGCGCGGTAGTAAAGTGAATGCTTTAAGTAGAACAGCAGAAACTCCTTTACACATTATGGTTAAGAAGGACAGATTTGACTGTGTCATGGTGCTCTTGACCCATGGAGCAAACCCAAACACAAAGGGTGAACATGGAAATTCGGCTTTGCACCTGGCTATGAAGGTAAAAATATTCTGGACACTGTTTTTCAACAAACTTTGCTTAAAGGGCATCTGTCGGCAGATCTGACCTATGAAACTGGCTGACCTGTTAAATGTGCGCTTGGCAGCTGAAGGCATCTGTGTTGGTCCCATGTTCATATGTGCCCGCATTGCTGAGAAAAATTATGTTTTAATACATGCAAATGAGCTTCTACGAGCAAAGAGGGTGTTGCCATTACACCTAGAGGCTCAGCTCTCTCTGCAACTGGCCTGATTGGCTGGGCAGTGAAAACATGATCACGCCTGGCCCTGTCAATCAAAGTGCAGAGGGCGCAGCAGTTGCAGAAAGAGCAGAGCCTCTAGGTGTAATGACAACGCCATTGTTGCTCCTAGAGGCTCATTTGCATATATTCATTTTTCTCAGCAATGCGAACACATATGAACATGGGACCAACACAGATGCCTTCAGTTGCCAAGCGCACATCCAACAGGTCAGCCAGTGTCATAGGTACAAATCTGCTGACAGATGCCCTTTGAATCAATACTACAAGCAAAGAAAAATGTCTTTCCACGCTTTTCAGCCATTTCTTCTGCTCTGCTCTCCCCTCCATCCAACGCTAATTAATCTCTCTCCATTCATTGGTGAAATCTGTCTTGAGAAAGGCAGAGAGTATTTCTTTTCTGCTTCTCCGAGTGATTAGGTTACAGCTGCTGCCCATGCAAGTCTATGGGGAGGAGGAAGTTGTTGAAGTGACTTCTTCCTTTCTTTCTTTCTTTCTTTCTTTTTCATTCGTTCAATTTCTTCTTCTTTTTTTTTTTTTTTTGTGTCATCATATTATGGGTTGATAGCTACTCTGCTTACTTTCTGTATAACACCCTCCATGCTACTTCTGTGTATGTGAAAGATAGAGATGGGCAAGCAGGATCTTCACTCCTCTGTGTGTGCTGTGCATTGGAGACATCATAACAGCCACCTTCCTGGCCCTGAGCTCAGAAAAAACTGACAATTTGAGATGGAGCCTGCAAAGTGGAAAACTGGTGATAAATCCAGGTTACAAGTCCTATAATGGTCAGATAAATTGTTATTCTTCATGTACATGACAGCTTATTCTGAAAAGGTATTATGAGACATTTATTAAGACTGGCATTCCCATACACCAGTCTTGATCCCTCTGCACCGGATTGAGATATTCCTAATTTATTAAGAGGCAGAGTCCTCTTAATAAATTATAGTCACATCTCTGGCAGTCTGTGCGCCAGACTTCAGCTATAAGTTACTCCAGGTTCTGGCGTATGTTAAAGTAAATCCAGCAGGCCATGCTAAGCAGCGCCCCCAGGTTAGCCCCTTCCTCTTTACCGCTACTTCAAAAAAGTGTTGAAAAGCTTGAAAAGTTGCATAATATGTGCAAATATGCTCTAATGATTCACTTTAGGCTAAAGTTAAATATGTCATTTTGTGCATTCGTTACGTAACTTGGAGGACAACTCCCTGAAACTGAAACTGCCTGTCTTGTCATTGTTTCTTGAGTTGTTTCTCAAGTCTATGAGATAGTATTTGGTCCCAGTGAGGCATCATTAGATGTATCCTCAGTGTTCCCCTAAGTGTTTTAGGGAATGTGATTGTAATGTAATGAATATTTTTGGTGGGAGCACGAGAAGGAGATGAGCAGGTTCTGCATTACAATGTGTAACGTTATTAATTCTTTAAAGGGGTTATCCAGGATTTTAAAGGGAACCTGTCACCTCCTAAAAACATCCCAAGCCGGCAGCAGTACCTTTTAGGGTAGCCAGCAGCATGTTTGTAACGATCCTTTTCTTCCTGCAGGTAGTTAAGCAGAAGCTGTAAAAACGATCTTTAACCTCTTAAGGACCGGGCCATTTTTTACCTTAACCCCTTAGGGACATACCGGTACGCCACGTTTGCAGAGTCCTTAAGGACTCAGGACGTACCGGTACGTCCTAAGTTTAAAAGTAGATTGCGGCGCGGCGGGGGTTAATTGTGACAGGATGCCCGCTGAAATCATTCAGCAGGCATCCTGTCACAACGCCGGGGTGGGGTCATGCGACCCCCCCCCCCCCCCCCCCCGTATCGGCAATCGCCGCAAACCGCAGGTCAGTTCAGAACTGCGGTTTGCGGCTTTTACCTGGTGCGGTGGCGGTGGTCGGCGGTGCCATCGGGTCCCCATGCGACTGTGGGGGGGACCCGATGGCATGGAAGGCAGCGCGCTGCCTTCCGGTGACGAGCCTGTGAGATCCAGCCCCCTCGATCTCACAGGCCGGAAGCTGTATAAGTAATACACACAATATTACTCATACAGCCAATGCATTCCAATACAGAAGTATTGGAATGCATTGTAAAGGATTAGATCCCCAAAAGTTCAAGTCCCAAAGTGGGACAAAAAATAAAGTGAAAAAAAAAAGTTGAAAAAAGAAAGTTTCCCCCCCAAAAAAATATGTTTCAAGTAAAAATAAACAAAAATATCATTTTCCCCAAATAAAGTTAAAAAAAATTTGGTAAAAAGTATACATATTAGGTATCGCCGCGTCCGTATCGACCAGCTCTATAAACATATCACATGACCTAACCCCTCAGATGAACACCATAAAAAATAAAAACTGTGCTAAATAAACCATTTTTTTCACCTTACATCACAAAAAGTACAACAGCAAGCGATCAAAAAGGTGTTTGCCCACCAAAATAGTACCAATCTAACCGTCACCTCATCCTGCAAAAAATGAGCCCCTACCTGAGACAATCGCCCAAAAAATAAAAAAAACTATGGCTCAGAATATGGAGACACTATAACATCTTTTTTTTTTGTTTTAAAAAAGCTGTTATTGTGTAAAACTTACATAAATAAAAAAAAAAGTATACATATTAGGTATCGCCGCATCCGTGACAACCTGGTCTATAAAAATATCACATGATCTAACCTGTCAGATGAATGTTGTAAATAACAAAAAAAAAACGGTGCCCAAACAGCTATTTCTTGTTATCTTGCCTCACAAAAAGTGTAATATAGAGCAAACAAAAATCATATGTACCCTAAACTAGTACCAACAATACTGCCACCCTATCCCGTAGTTTCTAAAATGGGGCCACTTTTTTGGAGTTTCTACTCTAGGGGTGCATCAGGGGGGCTTCAAATTGGGACATGGTGTCAAAAAAAAAACAGTCCAGCAAAATCTGCCTTCCAAAAACCGTATGGTATTCCTTTCCTTCTGCGCCCTGCCGTGTGCCTGTACAGTAGTTTACGACCACATATGGGCCATAAATATTGAGTTTGGTTTGGCTGTTAACCCTTGCTTTGTAACTGGAAAAAAATTATTAAAATGCAAAATCTGCCAAAAAAGTGAAATTTTTAAATTGTATCTCTATTTTCCATTAATTCTTGTGGAACACCTATAGGGTTAACAAAGTTTGTCAAATCAGTTTTGAGTACCTTGAGGGGTGTAGTTTCTAGAATGGGGTAATTTTTGGGAGGTTTCTATTATGTAAGCCTCGCAAAGTGACTTCAGACCTGAACTGGTCCCTAAAAATTGGGTTTTTGAAAATTTCAGAAAAAGTTCAAGATTTGCTTCTAAACTTCTAAGCCTTGTAACATCCCCAAAAAATAAAAAATATCATTCCCAAAATGATCCAAACATGAAGTAGACATATGGGGAATGTAAAGTAATAACTATTTTTGGAGGTATTACTATGTATTATAGAAGTAGAGAAATTAAAACTTGGAAATTTTAATTTTTTTACATATTCTTGGTGAATTTGGTATTTTTTTATAAATAAAAATACATTTTTTTGACTTCATTTTACTAGTGTCATGAAGTACAATATGTGATGAAAAAACAATCTCAGAATGGCCTGGATGAGTCAAAGCGTTTTAAAGTTATCAGCACTTAAAGTGACACTGGTCAGATTTGCAAAAAAGTCCTTAAGGTGAAATAGGGCCGAGGGGTTAAGTACCAGACAGATTTTTGCTAATCTGATGTGTCACTTTATGTGGTGATAACTTTAAAACGCTTTTACTTATCCAAGCCATTCTGAGATTGTCACATATTTTACGTCATGACAGTGATAAAATTGAGTAAAAAAATTTAATTTTTATTTATAAAAAATAACCAAATTTACCCAAAATTTTGAAAGATTTGCAACTTTCCAAATTTCAATTTCTCTGCTTTTAAAACAGATAGTGATACCTCATAAAATAGTTATTACTTTACATTCCCCATAGGTCTACTTCATGTTTGGATCATTTTGTGAATGCCATTATATTTTTTTGGGGCTGTTAGAAGGCTTCGAAGTTTAGAAGCAAATCTGGAAATTTTTCAGAAAATTTCCAAAACCCACTTTTTAAGAACTAGTTCAGGTCGGAAGTCACTTTGTGAGGCTTACATAATATAAACCACCCAAAAATGACCCCATTTTAGACACCACACCCCTCAAGGTATTCAAAACTGATTTTACAAACTTTGTTAACCCCTTTAGGTGTTCCACAAGAATTAATGGGAAATGGAGATGAAATTTCAGAATTTCACTTTTTTGGCAGATTTTCCATTTAAATCCATTTTTTCCAGTTACAAAGCAAGGGTTAACAGCCAAACAAAACTCAATATTTATTGCCCTGACTCTGTAGTTTACAGAAACACCCCATATGTGGTCAAAAACTGCTGTACGGGCACACGGCAGGGCGCAGAAGGAAAGGAACGCCAAATGGTTTTTGGAGGGCAGATTTCACTGGAATAATTTTAACTTGCCATGTCACATTTGAAGAACCCCTGATGCACCCCTAGAGTAGAAACTCCAAAAAAGTGACCCCATTTTGGAAACTACATGATAAGGTGGCAGTTTTGTTGGTACTATTTTAGGGTACAGATGATTTTGGTTGCTCTAAATTACACTTTTTGTGAGGCAAGGTAACAAAAAAATTGCTGTTTTGCCACTGTTTTTATTTTTTGTTATTTACAATGTTCATGTAAAAGGTTAGATCATGAGCAATTTTTATAGAGCAGCTTGTTACGGACGCGACAATACTAAATATGACTACTTTTTTTGGTTGGTTGTTTCAGTTTTACATAATAAAGCATTTTTGAAAAAAAAGGATTTTTTAGTGTCTCCATATTCTGAAAGCCATAGTTTTATTTTTTGGGCGAATGTCTTATGTAGGCGCTCATTTTTTTTCAGTATTGGATGACGGTTTCATTGGTACAATTTTGGGGTGCATATGACTTTGATGTAAGGTGACAAAATGGCTTTTTTACACAGTTTTTTTATATAGTTTTTTTTTATGGTGTTCATCTGAGGGGTTAAATCATGTGATATTTTTATAGAGAAGGTTGAGAAGTTTTATACACTAATATCATTTTTGAAACAAACAAAAAAAATCATGTTTTAATGTCACCATAGTCTGAGAGCCAGTGTTTTTTTGGGCGATTCTCTTAGGTAGGGTATAATTTTTTTTTTTTTGCAGGATGAGATGACTGATTGGTACAATTTTGGGGTGCGGATGACTTTTTGATCGCTTGCTATTACTTTTTTTTATTTTTTATTTATTTATTTTTTACGGTGTTCACCTGTGGGGTTAGGTCATGTGGTATTTTTATAGAGCAGGCTTTTATGGATGCGGCGATATCTAATATTTTTTTTAATTTTTTTTTTTACATTGTTTTAAAATTATTTTTATTAGTTTTTAACATAGAATATGAACATAAAGGTCGACAATGTTTCAACCTTTTGGAAGTAAACATATATCCTGAGCGTACATTACTCGAGAAAAATCATGTTTTAGTGTCTCCCCAGGTCCCTAGGGAAGGGGGCGTGGTTACCGTGACTTGAAGCAAGGAGGCCGCTGCCTTCATAACTTCAAGCCTGACTAGAGAAGCGTGACGGGCAGGGGATTAAAGAACGGTTTTACAGCTTCTGCTTAACTACCTGCAGGAAGAAAAGGATCGTTACAAACACGCTGCTGGCTACTCTAAGGTACTGCTGCCGGCTTGGGATGGTTTTTAGGAGGTGACAGGTTCCCTTTTTAACATTGATGACCTATCCTCAGGTCATCAATATCAGATCGACGGGGTCCGACATCCAGCACCCCCACCAATCAGCTGGTTGAAGAACAGGCCATGCTCCGTGCGAGCTCAGCCTTCTCTTCATTGTTTACCTGCTTGCCATCGACCTCACAGTGACGAGCAGGTGTAATTACAAGCTGTCCCATTCACGTCAATGGGACGGCTTTTTCCTAATCACTTGAATAGGAAGTAGCACTCCCATAGAAGTGAATGGGACGGCTTGTAATTACACCTGCTCGTCACTGTGATGTCGATGGCAAGCTTGCAAGCACATGTTTTTGACTTTAAGGCCCCTTTCACACGAGCAAGTTTTCCGCGCGGGTGCAATGAGTGACGTGAACGCATAGCACCCGCACCGAATCCTGACCCATTCATTTCAATGTGTCTGTGTACATGAGCGGTGTTTTTCACGCATCAGTTTTGAGTTGCGTGAAAAACGCAGCATGTTCTATACTCTGCGTTTTTCACGCAGCCCTGGCCCCATAGAAGTGATTGGGGCTTCAGTGAAAAACGCATTGTATACGCAAACAAGTGCGGGTGCGATGCGTTTTTCATTGATGGTTGCTAAGAGATGTTGTTTTTAAACCTTCAGTTTTTTATCATGCGCATGAAAAACGCGTCAAAACGCATTGCACCCGCGCAGTAAAAACTGAACGCAATCGCAGACAAAACTGACTGAACTTGCTTGCAAAATGGTGCGAGTTTCACTGAACGCACCCTGAACGCATCTGGAGCCAATCCGTCACGCTCGTGTGAAAGAGGCCTAAGGCTGGGTTCACACGGGCGAGATTTCCGCACAGGTGCAATGCGTGAGGTGAACGCATTGCACCCGCACTGAATCCAGACCCATTTATTTCTATGGGGCTGTGCACATGAGCGGTAATTTTCACGCAATGCAGGCCCCATAGAAGTGAATAGGGGTGCGTAAAAAATCACAAGCATCCGCAAGCAAGTGCGGATGCGATGCGATTTTCACGCATGGTTGCTGAGATGAAAGTATTCACTGTATTATTTTATAACCATGTTATAAGGGAAAATAATAGCATTCTTTAATACAGAATGCTTAGTAGAAGGTCAATTGAGGGTTAAAAAAAAAGAAACGAAAAAAATGAACTTGCCTCCTCCAATTGATCGCGTAGCTGCTGGTCTCCTGTTCTTTCTTCAGGACCTGTCAAAGGACCTGTGGTGACGTCACTGTGCTCATCACATGATCCATCACCATGGTAATGGACCATGTGATGAGCTCAGTGACGTCACCACAGGTCCTGAAGAAAGAATAGGAAACCGGCAGCTACGCGATCAATTGGAGGAGGTGAGTTCATTTATTTGACCAATTCTCAATTGAGCTCAATTGACCTTCTACTAAGCATTCTGTATTAAAGAATGCTATTATTTTCCCTTATAACCATGTTATAATGGAAAACAATAAAATTTACAGAATACTGAACCCAAACCCGAACTTCTGTGAAGAAGTCCGGGTTTGGGTCTGGGTACCAAACATGCCGATTTTTCTCACAAGCGTGCAAAATGCATTAAAACGCTTTGCACTCGCGGGGAAAAATCGCGCGTGTTCCCACAACGCCTGTGTGAACCCAGGCTAAGGCTTCCATGGGTGTTAAGTAGGGATCAGTGAACTTGTGTTTTCAAGTTCGGCGTACAATGTTTGGGTTATCTAAGAATTCCGTTATGGATTCCGCTACCACAGACCATAAGTTATTGTCCGTGGTAACGGAATCCATAACTGAATTCTTAGATAACCCAAACCTTGTACGCCGAACTTAAAAACACAAGTTCACGCAACACTAGTAATAAGCAATTTATGTTTTAGCAGCAAAAAATATGATTGCTAGATCCTGAAAGAGTCCTACTCTAAGTTTTGATTTATCAAAGGTGAAACTGTCTTGGATTATGATTAACGATATAAGATTTCCAGTATTCTTGGTTACAAACAAATTATATATTCTTGGCAGTTTAGGATCCTTTGATTAAATTTTCTCAATGTCCATGATACATTTGTGATTTTATAAGGCCCCTTTCACACGGGCGAGTTTTCCGCGCGGGTGCAATGCGTGAGGTGAACGCATTGCACCTGCACTGAATCCGGACCCATTCACATGAGCGGTGATTTTCACGAATCACTTGTGAGTTGCGTGAAAATCGCAGCATGCTCTATATTGTGCGTTTTCCACGCAACGCAGGCCCCATAGAAGTGAATGGGGCTGCGTGAAAATCGCAAGCATCCGCAAGCAAGTGCGGATGTGGTGCGATTTTCACGCATGGTTGCTAAGATGACAGTCTATTCACTGTATTATTTTCCCTTATAACATGGTTATAAGGGAAAATGATAGCATTCTTAATACAGAATGCTTAGTAGAAGGTTAATTGAGGGTTAAAAAAAAATAAAAAATTAACTCACCTCCTCCTCTCGATCGCATAGCAGCCGGTCTCTTCTTACTTCTTTAATCATGAGCTGCTGGCTAAAGGACCTGTGGTGATGTCACATCACATGGTCCAATCACCTGGTCCATCACCATCATCAAAATATTTTTAACCCTCAATTGACCTTGTACTAAGCATTCTGTATTAAAGAATGCTATTATTTTCCCTTATAACCATGTTATAATGGAAAATAATTAGATCTACACAACACCGATCCCAAACCCGAACTACAGTGAAGAAGTTCGAGTCTGGGTACCACATTCAGTTTTTTATCACGCGCGTGCAAAACGCATTGCACCGCGTGATAAAAATTGAACAACGGAACACAATCGCAGTCAAAACTGACTGCAATTGCGTACCTACTCGCGCGGGTTTGCCGCAATGCACCGGGATGCATCCGGACCTAATCCGGACACGCTCCTCTGCAAGGGGCCTAAGTGGTTGGTGGCAGCTGATATTCATTTCTTTTTATTTCCTCATTTTTATGTTTGCTCCTATCTACCACTCTATATTTTTGTGTAATATGGCTTTTTGGAATAGATTAGTTGCTGGGATCTGTTGATGGTAAATCATCATATTAGACAACATATATGATACAGGGGGTTTTGTTGTATTGGATTTCCAGGAGAGACATCGTGCTATATGCCAGCAATAACTGAGCAATCCTTGTATTTGTTTGTTTGATATATAACTCTGTATGTATTATTTTTTTATTTCATTGAAAAGCTTCTACAATTAAAATCTATTGAAAATAACCAGGTATACAAAGGATGTTATTAGGAAGGAAGGGATTTAACACAGACACATACAGCCTGGGATCTGATGTACATTTCCACACAAATAACTTTACAAAGAAAGCTGATAATGAAGGCGACATGTTGTGAATATTGCTCATGAACTATAGTTGTGATCGCACTTCTGCCTCTGGTCAGATACTTAAACAGCACCTGCCAACAAAACCTTTAAAATCAAACTAATATCCGCAGAACTTGTATTTCAAATCCACAATAGAAAAATCTCCAACTTGTGAATCTCCCCTATAGCTGACTGCACTGAATAGGAACACAGTTACCACAGAGAAAAGGATTCAGATTTTCTATGACGTATCAGGAAAATGAGTCTTTAAATGGTTGTCCGACTCCAAAACCAATTCTAGTTATGACCAGGAAAGTGTTTAGCATAAAGGATAAAAAGGCAGTTGTCTATTCAGCGACACTCTATTCCAGTGCGGAGTCTCCCATCCCCGCTGGTGTCTGGTGTCCTGGAAAAGAGACCTTCTGTCTATGCTCTTGTGCACTGCTGCAGTCATTCACTTGCCTTAGAGAAGACGTCCCTGGTGGCACATTTATTACACTAGTCTTAGTTATTTTGGTGCATGGTATGCCATCGTATTATTATTATTTTTTTTAAGAGAATTGGCTTCTTAATAATTTTGGCACATTTTTGGGAGGTTTGTGCACCTAAGACTGAAATGCATACCAGCAAGCAGCTGGTGTACATTTCTGGTGTCCGGTGTGCCAGTTATTAGGCTCACAGTAAATATGTCAGGCCCTGGAGATCCCACCTGCGACCTGCCCACTTTTTGTTAAAAAAAAATAAAAAAATTGAATTTTGGTGCAAAACGGGTCCAAAGCTCCTCCTGCTACCTCTGTCAGCTCCACTTTCTCTTTGATTGACAGGTCCAAGTGAGATACCATGCAGAAACCTTTAACATTCAGCTGAGATAGTCCTACAAGGCATTACCCCTGGTTTAACATGACATTTTCTGGTGACAGGTTAACCTTCTGTAGTAGTTACCACACGTTGTCCACTAGGTGGCATTGCTCTTTTACTTTTCTCCTTTAGTTGCTCTTATAACGGTAGTAGATCATTGCTAGGATGATGACCACAGATCTGAGATGAGCAAATGATGGCCATGGCCGGCATCCTAGCTAATAGTCTGACTTTTGAATGTAATTTTTGCTTTTGATTAACTCAACATTCAAGGTCAAACACTGTGCAAAGAATGATCATCCATTTGGTTTTTCAACAGAAAGATCACCTGGAGCTTATTAAAGCCCTTATGGTTTTTGGGGCTGATGTGGAGCAGGCTAATGATTTTGGTGAAACGCCAGGACTCCTTGCAGCCAGATCAAGCAAAGGTAATACATTTTATAACTTTAGCTGTAAGGTAAAAGTGAAAGGTATACAGTATTTGACCTCTAATACATGTTGTCTTCTGACCTAGTGGGCCCTATCTCTTCTCATATTAAAGGCTAGGAGCTGCATATTTAAAGGGCTTTTCCAAGATCTTTTTACTGGTGACCTATCCTCTGGATAAGTCATCAGTATTTGATCGGTGGGGGTCCGACTGCTGTTTGAGAAGGCACCGGTGTTCGCAGTAGTGCCACAGGCTTCTTTCTGTATTTCCTAGGCCATGTGACATCACGTTTGTTCATCGTTCACGTGGCCTAGGCGCAGCTCAGCCCTATAGAAGTGAATGGGGCTGAGCTGCAATACAAAGCACAGGCGGTGCTGTGCTTGGTGAGCAGAGAGAAGGCTGCGGTGCTACTGTGAGCACGGGTGCCTTCTCAAACAGCTGATCACCAGGTCGTCCCAGTTGTCGGACCCCCACCGATCAGATACTGGTGACCTATTCTGGGGATAGGTTATCAATAAAAAGTTTTCGGAAATCCCTTTTTAACGTAATTTTTCAATGATTAAAATAGATTCTTCAGTTATCTGCTCCTGGCAAAGCTGAGTAGCAGTCAATATGGCTGACATTACATCTTCTGTAGGGTTTGTAATACAGATTTTCCAGACCCCTGGATGCCGAAGCTGCCGAGCTATATAGTGATACACAGAAAAATGGCAGTGGAATGTATATGTAAGTACATTTGCCATTGAAAGCTC
Organism: Bufo bufo; assembly: GCF_905171765.1. Classification (NCBI taxonomy): domain Eukaryota; kingdom Metazoa; phylum Chordata; class Amphibia; order Anura; family Bufonidae; genus Bufo; species Bufo bufo. The sequence goes on from NC_053397.1 coordinate 161,169,427, forward strand.
ACTGACATCTGCACAGATAACATTCTCTCTTACGGTTTGTTACCTAGCTTTTGCTAATAAACTGAATAGAAATGTAATGTGACAGCAGAGGATAACTCGGATACCTCAAACTGGAAGCTTCCTCCGTGCATTTTCTTTTAGTACATTTCATACATGCTCATATACACTTTATTACTGAGCTTTAGTGCTAATATCCTTCTCTTTCTTTAGACCGGCTGTTCAGTTTCATTCAGTGCATTACTGTATTATTCATGTTTTATAACATATTTCTTTCCTTTCCACAATCCGCTCCGTTTCGTCTGTGACAGATTGTGTTTTCCGTTACCATTTCAAAAGTTGGATCCATCCATATGATGTTTTTCTTCCCCTCCCCCTTTTAAAGGGTCCAATCGCAAGGTGCTACTCGACATGCTTTGTAACATAGGAGCAGAGCGCTGTTTTCCCCCTGACACCCAGTTTCCACCAGCTGCATCCTCCCCCACCACAGCAGCCCCCGTGGACAGAACTAGCAGCATAGGTAACCTGCCTGTCTCCTGCACAGATCTTCCTATCCTCAACCACACCAGTACTGGCAACTCAGAACTTGCTTCTTCTATTCTTAATTTATGGTATTAACGTGAATCAAAATGTTGAATCGTTCCTGTGCTTCTGAGTTCCCAGTAATGGTGGTTCCGTGACCCTGTCCGGGTGTATCTTCGCCTATTCTGTTTCCTTCCTTTTATAAACCTCTGCTGCTCTTTCCATTTTCCAGGTGCTCTTTCTGTGTTTTTCACCCAGTGATGTTGGAATCCCTTCTCCTTTTTTTGCGTTATTATTGTTTCTTCTTTGCAAGCTTCCTTTTCAAGATCTGTAAATAACAAGTACAATCTCAGTATATATGTTATACACAAAAACCTTATTCTTTCCAATATATAATGTTCCCTGCTGTCTTGTGCACTCCGCTAAATAATTATTTCTGAAGCCATCATAGAATAGATGATTTTCAGTTTGTTTGTTTTTTACCACTTTTCTATCTGCTCTTTCTAATGTTTTCTTATTTATTTGCTTATTTGGTTTCATTTCTGTGGGGTATCCTTCCAGTGTCTAGATTTTTTTTATTTTATTTTTTTATTATTATTTGAATTATATCCCTAATTGTACTTGTTACCTAGGTTTCCAGGACTTGGTGTATGTCTCCACTGCTTTAGGCAGTATGCTGGCCTCACATGACTGTGTGGATTTTACAAGAGATGACCTAAGAACGTGAGTGACATTCCAGATGACGCACAGAACTCTCTTCCATTGCTTGGAGGAGCACCGCATGCCTCTGTTTCCCTTCTGTCATTTTTTTATTTTTTTATTCCTGTGGATAAATTCATAAACTACAGAGGGGTAACCTTAAAACCTAACCTTTAATAAATACTTATTAAGATAGGCCCGTTATATAATCATCACATAATAAAAACATGCATGCGTAAAGTGACCACGCATAGACAGAATGGTGCAAAGTACAGAAAAATATCCAGATATAATAAGAGGGGAAATTTGAGAGAAGTTGGGAGTACAGTTTCAGAGGGAGACAGATACTGGGTCTCTTCCCCTAAGTATCCTTGTATCTAACTCCAAATTCCAACCCTCTCTGAGTAACCCTAGTTGTCCCTCTTATAGTGGCGATGACTGCCCAGCTTCGTCAGGGGACACACAATACAAGGGTACACTCATATCATTTAAAATGCTTGTCCTGACGTGTTTCAATGGTGATTAGCCAAATCATCAGGGGACAGATGTATCCAAAAACAATAGTAGCCAAATACTTAATTACCCTGGTCACCTTTGGGCTTAGAAATCAATAAATAGGAGGTAATGAATTAGCGGTGATCAGACGCTGGGTACATAATACTTAGTATTATGTACCAAGCATCTGATCACCGCTAATTCATTACCTCCTATTTATTGATTTCTAAGCCCAAAGGTGACCAGGGTTATTGAGTATTCATTAATAACTTAGAGCAAATCTAGTTTTTTGTTTTCTATTGAACTAGACACCCTTTCATTTAATTTGTCTAAAAATAAGAACAGGTCATCTCAGAATGTAAACTGAATGAGGCCATGTCATTTCCAGATGTAAGCAAAAAAGCAGCTCAGTCATCGGGATCAACTCTATTAAACCAGACATACTGCCGGATAGGGCTCATCATGCTGATTAAAACAATACCTTTCTTTTGTCTGTATGCTAAACAGCTGCAGAGATATCTGCGTTTTTATTCATATACAAATGAGCAAATAGAGCACCAGGAGGCGGGGCTGAATATTCTGAGCGCTGCTATGCAACACCCCCTGTCCTCTACACACTCCCCCTTCCCCTCAATTGACAGGGCTAGACATGCTGTGTCCTAGCATCTACATATCATACACTCATGTACTATAGCATCACCACATTAAGATCTGCTCAGAAAGCTAATATACATATTACGTCTTTTTTTACAGGCACAATGTATGATTATAACGACACCAGTAATATATGTAAGCTTATAAGCATAGAAAAGGCATGCTTCTCTATGTGGTAATCCTATACCTTAGTGATACGTGGTCTGTCTTGTATGTAGAAATCTTAAAATCAAGTCCCAGGAGAGACTAACATTTCTTTTACTTTTACTTTTTTTCTCTTATTTTATTTTTTTCTCTCTCATTTAACTAATAGAATAGGCTATACTATAATATATAATCATATAACAATAAAAGGCCTTACTATATTGAGAATAGTGTTTTCTTGTTTTAGTTTTTTTGCTTAGAAATGTGAAACTTTTATTACTGGTTTATTCACAGGCACAATAAATGATTATAAACCAACCAGCATTATTTATTAGCTTTTATTAAGCCTAAAAACATTATTCTCAATATAATAAGCATATAGGGAGTCATTTACTAATCTGAAATACTCCTAAATTAGGCGTATTTCAGGAGCAGAAGGTGACGCAATGGGTAGTTGTTCCGCTATCTGTGACTTTTCCCCGCTAATGCCAGAGTCTAAAAAAGTGGGTGTGGAAGGGGACAGTCCGGCAGTCCCGTCTCATTTACCATTTTCTACTTCTGTTTTAGGTGTAGAAAATGGTCTAAATGGAAGACGGCAAGGGAGCTGCCTTACATTTAGAACTGCAACTGGATGCACCAAATTTATGTAGAGTCCGGCTCCTCTTCATAACTTCGGCGGAACCACCACCAGTTTAGGGGTTTATTAAGACTGGCGTCTAAAATGCCCCATAGACTTCTAAATGTGGAAGAAAAAAAATATCTGAAGAAAAAAACCTGGAAGCCTCTCCCAGGATTCAAACCTGGGATCTCCACATGCACTTACCACCAAGCTATAGCACTACCACATAGAGATGCATGTTTTTCTATGCTTATAAGCTAACATGTATTACTGGTGTCTTTATAATCCTATGTTGTTCTTGTAAATAAAGCAGTAATGTGTATATTAGCTTTCTGAGCAGATCTTAGTGGGGTGATGCTATAGTACACATAGTATATGATATGTAGATGCTAGCAGACAGCTCTGCCCTCAGTATGTCTAGCTCTGTCAGTTAGGCCTCTTTCACACGGGCGTCATATTTCTGGCCCGGATAAGAGGCGGGTGCGTTGCGGGAAAATGCGCGATTTTTCCGCGCGAGTGCAAAACATTGAAAAATCGCGCATGTTTGGTACCCAAACCCGAACTTCTTCACAGAAGTTCGGGCTTGGGATCGGTGTTCTGTAGATTGTATTATTTTCTCTTATAACATGGTTATACGGGAAAATAATAGCATTCTGAATACAGAATGCATAGTAAAATAGTGCTGGAGGGGTTAAACTAATAATAATAATAATAATAATTTAACTCGCCTTAATCCACTTGATCGCAGAGCCAGCATCTCCTTCTGTCTTCATCTTAGCTGTGTGGAGCAACAGGACCTGTGGTGACGTCACTCCGGTCATCACATGATCCATCACATGATCTTTTACCATGGTGATGGATCATGTGATGGACCATGTGATGAACGCAGTGATGTCATCAAAGGTCCTATTGCTCACAGCACAGATGAAGACAGAAGAGATGCCGGCTGCGGGAACAAGTGGATTAAGGTGAGTTAAATTTTTATTTTATTTTTTTAACCCCTCCAGCCCTATTTTACTTAGCATTCTGTATTCAGAATGCTATTATTTTCCCTTATAACCATGTTATAAGGGGAAATAATAATGATCGGGTCCCCATCCCGATCGTCACCTAGCAACCGTGCGTGAAAATCGCACCGCATCCGCACTTGCTTGCGGATGCTTGCGATTTTCACGCAACCCCATTCATTTCTATGGGGCCTGCGTTACGTGAAAAACACACAAAGAGGAGCATGCTGCGATTTTCACGCAACGCACAAGTGATGCGTGAAAATCACCGCTCATGTGCACAACCCCATAGAAATGAATGGGTCCGGATTCAGTGCGGGTGCAATGCGTTCACCTCACGCATTGCATCCGCGCAGAATACTCGCCCGTGTGAAAGGGGCCTTAAGGGGGGTATGCAGAGCACAGGGGTATTACAAAGCAGTGCTCAAAGGATTCAGCCCCGCCTCCTGCTGCTCCAATTGATTATTTGTATATGAATAAAAATGCAGATATCTGCAGTTGTTTAGGTATTGTTTTAATCAGCATGATGAGCCCTACCAGTCAGTATGTCTGGTTTAATAGGGTTGAAACTGGTGACAGAGCCACTTTATGCCAGCCATACACATTAGATAATTGTTGCCTGAACCCACCAAATTTTGTAGGACTAGTTGACAGTCTAGTGTGGATGGGATCCTCCCTGCTCTTCCCCAACAGCAGATGTTGGGTGACATGAAAATTGGGGCGTTTGATTTCAACTGCCCGATCCTTTTATTTCTAGGGAAGGAAGACCAGTGCCAGGGGTGCCTGGCAGCAGCTTTCTCACTGTTTAGGACACATGCATGCTTGGCAGAGCTGAACATGCATGTATATGGGGGAGTTGGGACCTCCAAAGCCTCAGCCTAGCTCTTCCCATAGCCACAGACAGGCGATTAAAGGTCAGTGATACCCCCAGGTATGTGTGTCTGTGATGAAAACATTAGATATTTTACACAGATAGGAGGTTAAAATGCATTTGTGCCTGCAGGCAGGATCGCCTTCTGTGCTTGGATGGTGGTGGAATTCGTGGACTGGTTCTTATTCAGCTGCTTATTGCCATAGAGAAAATTGCGGGCCGTCCAATAAAAGAGCTCTTTGACTGGGTTTCTGGCACCAGTACTGGTGGTATTTTAGCATTAGCCGTAGTACACGGTAAGTTGATCCTCATTTTGCCTTTCGTTTTGCAATAAAATAGTATTTTGTATTTGCTAGATTTGAAATTTTAGACTTGTTCTATGTCAATAAACTAGATTACTGTGGAGAGATAGATTGTCAGCCTCCTTGTGCAGTAATGTTCTGTGATATTTCTTTAAAGAGGTATTCCCATTTCAGACAATGGGGGCATATTGCTAGGATATGCCCCCATAGTCTGATAGGTGCAGGTCCCACATAGGATTGATTAGGAGCACGCTGCGCTTGTGCGGCCACCACTCAGCTATTTTCGGTGGCCCCATAGAAATAAATAGAGTGCTGCTCATGCCTCTGGGACCAGCACCTATTAGACAATGGGGGCATATCCTAGCGATATATCCCCATGGTCTGAGATGGGAATACCGCTTTAAGGGTATATTCACACTTGCGGCAGAGGATTCCGGCAGGCAGTTCCGTTCCGGACGCAAACTGATGGCATTTGTCAGACAGATCTGGATGCGGATCTGTCTGACAAATGCATTGCAATATCGGATCCGTCTCTCCGGTGTCGTCTGGAAAAACGGATCCGGTATCAATTTTTTTCGCATTTTTAAAGGTCTGAGCATGCGCAGACCAAAAAGCTGGATCCGTTTTGCTGAAACACCTAATGCCGGATCTGGCAGTCCGGCAAGTGTTCAGTATTTTTGGCCGGAGATAAAACTGCAGCATGCTGCGGTATTTTCTCCGTCCAAAAAACGTATAAGGGACTGAACTGATGCATCCTGAATGGATTGCTCTCCATTCAAAATGCATTATTATAAAACGGATCAGTTTTTTTCCTGTATTGAGCTCCTGTGACTTCAATACCTGAAAACAAAAACGCTAGTGTGAAAGTACCCTTAGTCAAAATGCAGACAAAAATGACTCCTAGGTTCCCTGATGTTCTAATGTCCTCTAGGGGGCAGCGCAAACCTATCAAATTGAGCTATGAAGCCATTCCAGATGCTGATCCTGCTTCTTACTTTGCATTTACATGTACATTTTTTTTAAACTCTGAAGTCGTATGATAAGTCCGAATTTGGAATTATTTTAAAGATATGTCAAACTGTTAGGAACCCTGGTCCAGTTTTTGTGATTTTACTGTTTCTCATTTATTTCTTCATAGAAATATCAATCCTTGTGTTCATTTTCTTCTGTATACTCCTCAGAAAGTACAGATTTGAGAAGTTGTATCTTTATCCATTTTACTTGGCTCTATCATTTTGTGGAATTTGTATTTAACTTTTTAAAAGCAGGATTTTCCCAGCATAGTAAATTATGGCATATTGCTACAATATGGCAGCATAGTCTGGTGAGATTCTGGGACCTTTCCTATGCTTAGAACAAAGAGGCCACAGCCGCATAGGATTTTTCTCCATGCATTGTCACTCCCAGCCATGTGCTGGGCAGAGAACAGAAACCCGGTTGTAAGTAGCGCCTTTGATATAAAAAAAAATCCAAAAAGGCAGCTGCTCTTTACCTCGCTGTGTGACCCCTTCATTTTAGGAATTGGGCTAAAAAAGTTATCTGAACGCCCGTTCATGCATCCAGGATTTGAGGAAGATCTTTGCACAGATTCACGCTGAAATCGACATGGAATCCAATATTCGACATCCAGTTCATAGAAATGAGTTTTTTGTAACTGGAAAACTTCCTGGCATATTTTTGTTCGTATAAGCTAAAATAGTGTATTGGGGGGGCTCTCACCGAGATGTACTGGGTAATGGAGGGTGCACTATCTACTGGGTCACCCAATTCCAGTAAATAAGGAAGTAAACGATAGTGGATATATGATGGGCACTCCTCTTTCTGGATTGTATGTTTAGCCCAATTAGTCCAAATATATACAAATTATCTAAAAAAAAAATTATGGTTATTTTTTGTTTTATTTTCTGATTTAATTATATGTAGCATGATTCAATTAAAAACATTACATAGTATTGGGGCCCCAAATCTATATTGCAGTATAATTTGATATTTTGCCACTGCAGTAATATGATACCTCAATCTAGCATAAATTGGTAGGACGGAACTCTATGCCGGAAAAGAAAAACACTAGTGTGAAAGTAGCCTAAATTGGGCTAAACATACAATTCAAAGCACGCTGTAGACAGGGTATACTATTAAAACATAACTTTTACTGAGACTATTAAAATATTATCAATAAAAAAGCGCTCTCCCAGTTCATTATAACTTGCGGTGGATAGGGGACCCTTCCCCACCCCCGGCACGGACCATTGTCACTAATCGTGCCCACATCCTCTACGCTACAAGGAATCGTCCTTGACTTTATAATCATATTTCCCTTCACTTCATAAAAGTCCCCTGATGAGTCCCATTGCTGGGACGAAATGTGGCATGTAGAGAATCCAAGTGAGGTGATCTGTAGGGAATAGGCCCCAAGTAGGGAAAGGTTCCGTATGGGGTCGCCCCTATCTGGGTGGCTTATTAGGTGCTAATTAGTTCCTTGGCCCTCCGGTAGTCAGGGCTTTACATTCAGAGCTAATTAGGAGACGGATTGCTCACTGCCATTGACACTTTGAGCCCCGGTCACCCGTGTCCTTTTGCCACCGAACACTAGGATATTTGCGTTCACTCACTGCAAATGTTAGTTTTTTATTAATGTTCTAAAAAGGGGATAAGCGAGCACTCACACTATGGCGTCAAAATAGAATTAATTTATTTATAAAAGCAATCGTGAATGTAGATATAAGATGTGGAATTGTATTAAAATAGTAGCAGCGTAGATAATAACAATAGCAGCATTAAATAATAGCAGCAATCTAGTGTCACAATAGTAGCAGCAATGGGAGGTCACATTAATACTCCTGGTAGGTTATAGCAAAATAGAGATTAAATAGGTTAATAGATATAACAAATATAACCAATAAAATAAAACCAGTGATAAAAGAGTAAAAATGGTGGAAAATTGTGAAAAAATTGAATAAAAATAGAAATAAAAGATAAAAAAATCCCACGAAATTCCAAAAATAAGTCTACAGTTTCCTTGGTGATAAATGTCGGCAATAATCCTGGTCACACATGATTAATATAAACAAAACTCAAGAGATATAGTAGGTGTCAGTCCACTTGCAAATATTTAGTGTCCAGTGCATTGATTATTCGTGTTGAGGTATATGGTCTCAAAGATGGTGGTTGCGTCTTAATGTTCCAAATCGCTATATTTAGGTTGCAATATTTAGTCTTTTTTTATAAAAAATTAATCATGTAATTCATTTGAATTCTGAACCAGTAGGTATAGTATGTCTTACCTCCTTCTGTATATTTCAGAATGGGCTGCAATCGAGTTGACCCGGGGGCGAGTGGTGCGGGAGGCGCTGTGGCGTCTTGCTTCGCGTGTCTCCAGCTGGCAACACCCGAGTCTCGCGATGGTTCAGGTGAGACTTTCGCTTTCTCTTTGCTGACGTAATCCCAGTGTTAGTAGGTAGCAAAGGTCTGATCGATTGAATTGGATATTCGTATCCTGCAAACTTAAAATCACTTGGCCGTGCTTTTTCGTTGTTTTAACGGAGGTATTACAAAGATATCCGATATGAATCTACCAGACGCGTTTTGGATGGTTCCACATCCCTTCCTCAGTGGTCATATCTGGATCTTTGAACCTCCTTCTTTTATATCCTCCTGGATCCTCCGTATGATATGGTAACTGGATTGAACTCCAGCTCTAACCTGCATCAGGTGGATGATGCGATTCTCATGCGGTAATGTTGCGGTTTTTCGTCGGTATATGCGTTTTTTGTAACATAGGTATATTTTGTTGCGGTAAGTAACTGTATGTAATAAAAATTCAATATGATATACAGAACTATATTAATTTAGTAACTATTCCCTAAAACAGATATAAAAAACCTTTTATTATATATAAAATATCACAAAAATTGCACTAAAGATTTATTAGATCCTAAAAATTATGTGTGATAATGACAATTGGGATTTATAGGCAGAGATAGATAGTGATATTGATAAATGGGATGTCTGCTAGAGGATATGTTCTTCTCATCCTATTATGAGGTATTCAATGATAGAATAGACAATGCATTTGTAATACGGTATTGTTACAATTGTTGTAAATATATAAGTTTTTTTGTCAAATAGGTATAGTTTGTTGCAATAAGTATCTGAGTCTGATAGAATTCGATATAATGTATAGAATTATCCTATTCTATATCTTTTTCCTATATCTTCTCTTAAAACAAATGCAATCTATTTATATATGTAGAATATCGCTAAAATATTATTCCATACTGAGGGGATAATGGCATTTTGGAATGTGTAGGGAGCAGATGCTACATAGATGGTATGTTCTTCTCATCGTGTGTCGAGGTAGATGAATACTTCTACGATTCATCTACCTCGACACACGATGAGGAAGGGATGTGGAACCATCCCGAAACGCGTCTGGTAGATTCATATCGGATATCTTTGTAATACCTCAGTTAAAACAACGAAAAAGCATGGCCGTGCGATTTTAAGTTTACAGGATCCGAATATCCAATTCAATCGATCAGACCTTTGCTACCTACTAACACTGGGATTACGTCAGCAAAGAGAAAGCGAAAGTCTCACCTGAACCATCGCGAGACTCGGGTGTTGCCAGCTGGAGACACGCGAAGCAAGACGCCACAGCGCCTCCCGCACCACTCGCCCCCGGGTCAACTCGATTGCAGCCCATTCTGAAATATACAGAAGGAGGTAAGACATACTATACCTACTGGTTCAGAATTCAAATGAATTACATGATTAACTTTTTATAAAAAAGACAAAATATTGCAACCTAAATATAGCAATTTGGAACATTAAGACGCAACCACCATCTTTGAGACCATATACCTCAACACGAATAATCAACGCACTGGACACTAAATATTTGCAAGTGGACTGACACCTACTATATCTCTTGAGATTTCTTTATATTAATCACGTGTGACCAGGATTATTGCCGACATTTATCACCAAGAAAACTGTAGACGTATTTTTGGAATTTTGGGGGATTTTTATCTTTTTATTTCTATTTTTATTCCATTTTTTTCACCATTTTCCACCATTTTTACTCTTTTATCACTTGTTTCATTTTATTTGTTATATCTATTAACCAATTTAATCTCTATTTTGCTATAACCTACCAGGAGTATTAATGTGACCTCCCATTGCTGCTACTATTGTGATACTAGATTGCTGCTATTATTTAAATCTGCCATTGTTATTATCTACGCTGCTACTATTTTAATACAATTCCACATCTTATATCTACATTCACGATTGCTTTTATAAATAAATAAATTCTATTTTGACGCCATAGTGTGAGTGCTCGCTTATCCCCTTTTTAGAAATATATACTTGCACTATTGAGGTAGGGTGTCCTCAAGTCTAGCTAGTAGCACCTCACCATAATCTGCTGGAAGTGAGCTACTCCTACAACTATTATTTATTTAGTTTTTTATTAAGAATATTTTAATATACTCAGTAAAAGCTATGTTTTAATAGTATACCCTGTCCACAGCGTGCTTTGATATATATTGGGGTGAGACAATATACCTCAATATACCTCTAGAATATACCTGAAAACAATGAGCATGTTCATTTTTCTTGCGGATGCTGCATGTAAAAAAGCTGAATGGGCATAATCCTTTTTCGGATCCACAGCACATCAACTGCACATCCGTATCGGAGTGTGAGCCTCGGTTTTTTACCATGGATCCTGTTGTACATACATGTCACATTTACCATAGGCAAATCAGGCATGTGTGAAGAAAGCCTTTGTCTATGGCCAGCTTTAGACTCACATGAGAGAATGATCACAACCTTATGTATTTTGCGATCAGCATAATACAGATACCGTCCGTGTTGCATCTGCATTTTTTTTGCAGACTCACAGATAGACTTCAATGGGTCAGTGGTCCACATTATGCGGCCAAGTATAGGTTGTGTCCTACCTTTTTGTGGAACAGACATACGGACGCTGAAAGCACATTCATCAGGGGGGCTCCATTGACATACTGTACAGTGGGGTCTGTTTGGGTTCTGTAGAGTTTTTCTTGGCAAATATAGTACTGTATTCTTGCCACCAAAAGTGTATAGAGCTACACAGAACAGCTCATCCACAGAGGTACGGGGTGTTGGACCCCTGCCGATCGGCTAGTGATGTCCTATCATCAGGATAGACAACAAAAAATGGTGCTAGTGTACAGGGCAACAGCCCTAGGAGTATGAGTGCCAAACTTTTCGGCTCCATTCACACGTCCGCAACGTATTTTGCGGATACACGGAGCCGCAAAACACGGAAAGCGGCAATGTGCGTTTCCGCATTTTGCGGACCGCACATTGCCGGCACTAATAGAATATGCCTGTTCTTGTCCGCAATTGCAGACAAGAATAGGACATGTTCTATTTTTTGGCGGAACGGAAGTGCGGACCCGCAATTCCGTGTCCGGGCTGCACATCATGCTGCCCCATAGGAATGAATGGGTCCCCAATTCGAGGAGTCTGATTTTGGCTTGAAGCCAATCTCCTGCACCACACTTTAAAGGCATAGTGCCATCGAACTTTCCTTTTATTCTATACAGAGGATAGACCATCACTTAAAAAACGCAGACAAGCCCTTTTAAGGCTCTTGGTGCATATATGAAGAGAGCCTTAGAAGATGCACTTTACAAACTGTACATGTGTTCATCTGGGGGATGAACTTCTTTATGGAGTATATGGAAAAAGAGCAACATGTATATGAATTGTATATATTCTGCTCCAAAACACATTTGCATTATATTATGCTTTGGTTAGTTTACAGTCAGTATTTTACATCTGTATGTGTACGCCAACCCATGAATGGCTCCAGAACATGGAGGATGGAAGAAGTATTTCCATTATATTTTTTCTCTATTTATCTTCAGTTTTTTCCCTCACAAACACTTATGTAAAATGCTGATCAAAAAAGTGGCTGTACTGTCTGAGTTCAGTACTGGCCTAGCCTAAGGCGGCATTTGTGAGAGATAAATGAAGACTTGAGGACTTTGTTCAAGGAGCCCAAGGGCTGAAGAAATTGATTATTAACTACAGTATATATGACTTTACATTGAATGTAGTTACAGTTTAAGCATGTCCTCTGAGAAATGATGCTCATCATTACATGGTAGCCATTATGAACGTCATGCAAGTGATCTCTCAAGATACAATGGCCTCAGGATACAATATAGTGGTCTTTGCTGACCCATCGTAACTTGAAAACAGACCTGACATACAATGTCTCAGCCTCAGATCCAACCAATCACTTCTTCAGATCCAACAGATCACTTCTTCAGATCCAACAGGTCACTTCTTATACCTGTATAAGTTGTTAGTTATCCGCTATTCCTGACTGTTATATGTAAAGACGTGTTTTGTCTTTCTTAGTTATCTGCTTATTTTTCTTACATTTTCATTTTCTCTTGTCTTGGATGACATTTTTGGGCGTTTTGAACCAATTACTCAACTAAACAATGGTTTCAACATACAATGGTCGTCCTGTAACCAATTAACATTGTTATTTGAGGGAGCACTGTACTGTGTTCTGATATGTCAGTTCTTGTCTTCTAGAGGGAAATAGGTTACTGCCAGAGGAGCCTGGCAGTGGTTTATTCCCCTCCACAACATACATGCTTTTCTGAGCCTGCATGTATATGGGGGAGTCAGGAGAAATAACTGTCAGTTAGCCGACATCTGTCTAAAGTGCATGCACACCTTTTGTGTTCTTGCTTTCCTTCAGATTCAGAAGCTGACTAATGATACTTTAATAAGGGGGTCGTTTATCTAGAAACACTGACTATTTTTAGTGGATTCACAGGTTGAGACTAATTGTAAACCTGTTAGGAGAAGATCATGTGTGCAAACTTCCCCTCACCCAACAGGACCTGTCGAGGAAAGCATACTTACCTGCTTCCTTCATGTTAGGTTCTAGCTCCATGGTCCACTGCTGTCTTCACTGCGCGTCAATCCTGCTTGCAAACGTCTGGCATGAACGGTGTCACGTGCTGCACTGCAGCAGTGACATGTCCCCAAGCAGCATGTGACGTGCCACTTGGGGACACACTGCTACGGTCAGTCATTTGCTGCAATGCAGCACGTGACACCGTCCATGCAGGAAGTTTGCCTGCAGGACTGAAGCGTGGTGAAGATAGCGGTGGACCTACAGAGTTGGAACCGAGCATCAACTAGCAGGTAAGAATGCTTCCCTCGACAGGTCCTGTTGAGTGAGGGGCTGTTTGAAAAATATATGAAGTATGAAGACCCTTTTTTTTTTTTTCAATCAAATCGTTTTTTATTGTTCAAATAAAATTGGTATATCACAATACATTTTGTATCACAATTTTCTTGGAGTTTTCTCCCCTCCGAATCACAAATATACACAATTATAAAAACATTATCATCTGTCCATATATTTGTTACATCTTCTACAATCATTGTACATAATGAATATACCAAGATATAGACAAATCATTTACAAAGTCATTTGACTGTTATAACCCCAACAGAAATTTGTCTAAAAGCAGAGTATACACCTGTGATATCAAACCTCTCTTTCCTCCAGCTGGGAGAACCAGTTTATGGACCACATCCACTTTTGCAATAGTGCATCCCTTCCTTATCGTGACCTCATATGCGTGTCTCAGTTGCAGATATTGATAGAACCACACTTTGGGAATGTTGAATTCCTGCTGTAGACCTTGAAATGATTTAAATACATTAGTCTCAATCAATTGACCTATCCTCATTACTCCATGGGATTCCCAATTTCGGACTCCTGATAGAGAAATGAATTCTGGCAACAGGTTATTGTTCCACAATGGGGAAAGCTCTCCTACCCCACCAACTCCCCTGATCAATTTCACCTTTGCCCACACTTTTTTCATAAGCTCAATAAGCGTCACTTTCTCTCTTCCCCCATGCATCCCTGCGCCCTCCAGAATACCCATAAGATCCCTACTACCCAACCAGTGTTGCAGTATCTTCCCCGTCACATCTGGTAGCTGAAATTCCATCCAACCCTTAAAGTGTTGACACTGAGAGGCTAAGAAATAAATCCAGGCGTTAGGGACAGCCAAGCCACCTTCAGACTTGGGATATTGCAGCGTCTCCAGCTTAATCCTAGCTTGACCATATTTCCAGATGAGATCTCCAAATATCGAATGTATTTTCCTAAATCTCTCCACTGGGATCCATACAGGTGCATTATTCAATATGTATAGTAACTGAGGCATCATTACCATTTTTAGGAGATTTACTCTACCCACTACTGACAAAAATAGTCTACCCCATGTCCTAGCCTTAAGCCTGAAGGTATTTAGCAAAGGGGTTAAATTAAGCTCTTCAAAATCTAGCAGTCTAGGTGTTATATATAGCCCCAAATATTTAAACTTGCCCACCCAAGGAATCAAACTATCGGCCTGCACACCAGAGAGTGCCTGTCCGTCAACCGGCATCAAGGCGGACTTCTGCCAATTTATCCGGAGCCCAGAGAAGCCACCAAATCTATCTATTAAAGCCATGGCCGCATCCAGAGAGCCCCCAGTGTCACCCAAAAATAACATAGTGTCATCAGCATACATCGCCACTTTGTTTTGCGTCTCACCATATCTAAACCCCACAATATGAGGTGACAGGCGAATAAGGGCCGCAAGTGGTTCAATTGCTAACGCAAACAACAAGGGTGACAATGGGCACCCCTGTCTGGTGCCCCTGGACAAAGAAAAGCTATCTGACAGCCCCCCATTAGCTCTGATCCGTGCTTTTGGGCTTGAATACAACACTTTCACCCACTGAATAAATCGAGTACCAAAGCCCATGACTCTCAATGTTTCCCATAGGTAGTTCCATTCAACACTGTCGAACGCCTTGGCGGCGTCTAACGCAAGTAAGGCCCTATCTCCTCCATTATCTGCTGGAATATTCAGACTAGCATATACTCTACGGATATTTATAGCAGTCGATTTCCCAGGCATAAAGCCAGTTTGATCCGGGTGCACTATAGTAAGTATTACTCTGGACAACCTGTTTGCCAACACCTTTGCCAGGAGCTTCACATCTGCTGTTAATAGCGAAATTGGTCTATAAGAATCAGGAACTTTGGGATCCTTCCCAGGCTTAGGAATAACTACTATGATAGCCTCCTGCATAGAATGTGGTAGCGAACCCGTCTCCAGAGAATATTCAAGAACCTTTAGTAATTCAGGGAGAAGTATCCCTTGCAATTTTTTATATACCTCCACTGGTATACCGTCTGCCCCCGGCGCCTTACCATTCGCCATCCCCCCAAGAGCTGCCTCCAACTCCTCCAGCGTGATCGGCTCTTCCAGTCTCTCTCTATCCTCCTCTGATAACACTGATAGCTGAGCCTCAGCCAGAAAGGCGGACAAGGCCTCCTCCGAGCTAGACGCCTTAGAAGCATAGAGAGAGACATAAAACCCTTTTAGAATATCTAATATCCCTTTTGTATCCTGGCTACTATTTCCGTTACCATCCATTAGCTCTTGTATACAAGAAGAACCCCTCTGTGCCTGAGAAACCACTGAGAGCAAATGCCCAACTTTCTCTCCCTCCTCAAAGGATCTTTGGCGGTAGAAACTACGCTTCCTATCCGCAGCCTGTAGTAGGTGACACCTCAGTTGTTCCTGAGCTACCTCCAGCGCCTCACTATTAAGTTTGGTGGGGATTCTACCAAACTCCCTTTCAGCCTCAGTCACTTGTACATGCGCTTTAACATCCGCCTCTCTGGATTTAGATTTATGCTTACTTATTTCTTTGATCAATACCCCTCTCAGAAACGCTTTCATGGCATCCCATACTCCGTGAATTGAAGCCGTCCCTCCATTAATAGAAAAGTACTCCCTGACCTCCCGAGTAATCTCAGACAGATCCCCCAGTACATTCAGCCAATGCGGGTTACATTTCCACAACCTCGGTCCCTGCCTAAGCACGCCCAGGCACAAATCAACCTGCACCAGGGAATGGTCAGACAACGACCGAGGGTGACAAATAACATCTCTTATCAATGGCAGCATAACATCATTAACCAAAGCCAGATCTATGCGTGATAGTGAATGATGCGTAGCAGATCTACATGAAAACACCCGCTTATCCGGGTTACGCAGCCTCCAAACATCAAGTAAGCCAGTTTCCCTCATAATATTCTTTAGAGCCACACTCCCCGGTGATCCACTGGCACCTTCTACCCGACATCTATCTATGGAGTCATTCAATGTACAATTGTAGTCCCCCACTAGCAGCCACGGCAGTCCAGGGAAGTCCGCCACAAAGGTCATAATATCCCTTATTAAAGGGGAAGCAAAAGGTGGAGGCACATACACTGACACCAACACCACCTGGATCCCATCAATCTTGCACACTACACACACATACCTGCCCTCAGCATCCACACATTGCTTCAGATGTTCATACCTTATACTTTTATGCACAATCATACTTACGCCCCTGGAGTGAGAGGAATGGATTGCATGTACCACATGTCCTACCCAGTTCTTGTTCAGCCACTGCACATTATCATTTGACAAATGCGTTTCCTGTAAGCAGCAGATAGCCGGCTGAAATCGACTCAAATATTGAAATATACATTGTCGTTTTCGTGCATCAGCCATTCCCCTCACATTCCAGCTCAACACTTTAATCACCTGTGTCATGATGAAAGATTACATCATGTTTGAATCTCACACTCCATACTAAAGTCACTCTCGCATAGTTCACGCCCCTCACCCATCTCTGACCCGTCCCCCTCCCCCACCCGTCCCTCCCCCTCCCCAGTGATCAGACTACTTTGAACAGTAACCCCAACCCCTCCCTCCCAAACATCCAACTCTAACTCAGGGCAATCTGCAAGCACCATGCCCAATGCTGAACAAAAATCATTTCTGATTCCAACACTCTCCCTCAGGTAGAGAATCCTCTCCACAACTGGGAAATACATTTCTTATCCCAACCTCCTACTCCTGCATCAGGATCTACCATGTGGTAGCAACACTCAATACACTTTATAACAGGTATAACGTTCAAGTGACATTAGGGTGCAATCCTATGCATATATAAAGTGAACACAAACTGCAAACTGTTTCCTTCAAGTGTCCAGGGCCCCACTTCTCAATTGCCTCTCGTGGACGTCCAGCCACTGTGTCGCTTCATCAGGGTCCTCAAAAAATCTGGTGGATCCCAATGCCACCACTCGCAATCTGGCCGGAAACAACATGGCGTATGGAACTTGTAGCACTCTGAGCCTTTTCTTTATATCTATAAATCTGCTCCTCCTCCGCTGTACCTCATTGGAATAATCCGGATAAATGGACACTCTGACCCCATTCATGACCATCTCATCATTATCCCTTGACTGGCGTAGGATAGTGTCCCGATCTTTAAAGTGTAAAATCTTCGCCAGTATGGGGCGAGGAGGCCTGCCTGGCCGGAGCGGCCGCGACGGGACTCTGTGCGCCCGCTCAACCGCGTACAGGGAGGATAGGCCCTTCTCATGGAATAACTGGTGCAGCCATTTCTCCACAAACTCTGTAGCATTGGCCCCTTCTGTTTTTTCTGGCATTCCAACAATTCTCAAATTATTCCTCCGCGATCTGTTCTCTAAATCATCCGCTTTGGCGTATAAGGCAGCTATATCTTTCCCATTCATTTTTAACGCCATTTGCAGGGGCTGAATAACATCTTCCAGTGAGGACACCCTCTTTTCCAGATCTGAAGTACGCTCAGAAATCTTATGCAGGTCATGCCTGATTATGGACACATCTGATCTCAGGCTGCCAACTTGTACTGCAAGCACTTTGAGGGTACTGTTGCAGCTTGCCACTGCCACCATTATATCTTTCAGTGTGGGCTCCCTTGTAGAATCAGCCCGCAGGCCTGCTGGAACTGTTTCAGGGACCGCAGAATTGGGCACCGGCTGACCGGAGAAAACCGGGTCATCGCCGTCCATGGATCCGTCCTCCTGGTCAGAGGAGGTAGGAATATCAGTCCCTTTATCACTGGCCGAATCGCCCACTCCACCATCCAATCTGGCATATCTACTAAGTTTAGCAGCCGCACTCTGGCTCACCAACTCCTGCCGCGCCGACCCCTCTCCACTTCCGGTGCCATCTTGGATTTTCTCCATGCGGTTTTGTTGCGCCAGTTTGGACGATTTCCTCGGCATTTTCAGGCTCCGATTTTGTCACTGCAGTCACCGGACACCTTCCTCTCCTTAGGTAAGTAGTTTCAGGCAGTTTTGAGTGCGCTTTCACTGTAAATGAGCAGGATCTTGGCAGGAGCAGTGAAACGTGCGTCTTACTCCATGCACTCACAAGCCACGCCCCATGAAGACCCTTTTAAAGGGATTCTGTCATGAGATTTGAGGCCTATAACCTAAACATATGGCCAGGTCCCTACTAATACCCTGAATCCGAAACTGACCTTATTAAATGTGCCTGTGGCTCTATTAGCATATAAAACAGGTTTTTATAACCTGTCACTCACGTACCAAATGTGTCCAAGGGGACGTCTCATCATATAGTAAGAGGTTACAGCCAGCTCACCTTCCGATCCTGTGTGATGGTGCACGGGGCGGACACAAGCCAGTCCAATAGTAGATGCACGATAAAAGAAATGCTCCAGCACCAGAAGGACGTAATGAAAAAATTCCCGGTCTTTATTCAAATCACCAGCATATCGGTGCATACAGCGACAGTGACACAATGACCCACTTGTCCCCACGATCTACGCGTTTCGGACGATGTTGTCCTTAGTCATGATCTATGGCGTCTGGCGTGTGCCGGGCTGAAATAGGTCTCACCTCTGGAGTGTCCGCCCACAGGGAGGGACATTGAAATCCAGGGCAGGTAAAATAATCAGTCCGGATCACGCAAGACACCTGTGCAAACATATTCACCTGTGACATATAAAGAGTTTTGACACCCCACAATACTTTAGAAAAACTCATCATGCAGGGTGCCCAGCTGCAGCCGGCTCTATTGAAAGGGAGGGCAGCGATTTCTAGTCGGAAGGCGGCTGCAGCCGGGCACCCTGCATGATGAGACGTCCCCTTGGACATATTTGGTACGTGAGTGACAGGTTATAAAAACCTGTTTTATATGCTAATAGAGCCACAGGCACATTTAATAAGGTCCGTTTCGGATTCAGGGTATTAGTAGGGACCTGGCCATATGTTTAGGTTATAGGTCTCAAATCTCATGACAGAATCCCTTTAAGATGTTCATAAACTTCAGACACCAGGGGGGCGTGGCGAGCCGTTATGGCTGGACGCATCTAAGAGCAGCTCCGGCTCCCATCATCAATCCTGAGCCATCCTGACCTTTATACTTGCCTAATTTCGACCTGAAAGGTGTCCCTGGGTCTACAAAAGTGCCAGATGAGAATCATGAGCCCCAGCAAAGCTCAGATGGCGGCAGAACGCCTTAAAGAATTCACCAGACAAGACTCCCAACATGGCGCTGCAGCTCCCTCACCAACACGTGCGAACAGCACCAGGAGCCAGGCGGCACAGCAGTCACACTCCGATGCAGAGCCTGAGCCGGAGTTTACCCTGCAAACCTCACACCAACAACTAATGGCGGCCATAACAGGGTGCCAGGTCTCCCTGACAGGGAAGATAGAAGAGGTTAGGGTGGACTTGGGTCTCTTGCGTCAGGATGTGCAACAACTGCGCGAGAGAGTTAAGCTTACCGAGACGCGAGTATCACACCTGGAGGACTTGACCTGGAGCCCCTTACCGGCAAGGCTTGCTGCCGTGGAGGCGTCTGTGGAAATGTACCGCCAAAAATGCGATGAAATCGCGCACGGCGCAACAATATGCGCATCATCGGCATGCCAGAGCGGGCGGAGGGCACAGACCCAGCAGCTTTCCTGGAAGGATGGTTTAAATCGTTGTTCCCTAATGCTGCTTTTTCATCCGCATATACAGTTGAAAGAGCGCACCGTGTTCCAGACAGACCACTTCCTCCTGGCGCCCCTTCTGGCCCGCATGCTAAACTGGCCCGACAGATCTTATTTTGGCGCAAGCTAGGGTCACACAAACCATCTCACTGAGTTCGGCGAACATATCTTTGTATCCAGATTTTTCAGCTGACCTGCAGAAGAAACGAGCCACATTCGTCTCCATTAAACGACGCCTCAGAGAGCTGAATTTCAAGTATTCAATGGCGTATCCGGCTTTTTTACGTGTCGTGGACGGCGACAAGTCACTCTTCTTCTCCAACCCTGCTGAGGCGGAGGACTGGCTATCTGGGAGACCCCGCTGTTCCCCTCCCAAGTGATCGAGCTTGAAGATAAGGCCTCCATGGGCATACAGTACATAAGGGAGATGAAAAGGTTCCTGCAAGGACTGCACTATAACCACTGATTTACGGCTACCTTGGTTCGTGGTTTGGTAACGTATTGCACTATATCTCTGTGTGGACTTGGGGACACCGAGGTTTACTTATTTGCCGTTCAATTTTGAATGTACCCATGAAAATGGCAAGTATCACTGTTATTGGGGGGAGCCAGCTTCTCCACCTGCACTGGAATTCCACCTCTCTACACCGTGCAGGTCCCCCATGCACATGGCCATTTTCTATTTTAGCAGTGTTGATGTTTTAACAGTTAACCCAATGTTTGAGAGTATATCTTATGTTACACGCTATTATTGAAATGTCTTGTAATCAAGTAATGAGTGTTCAAGATAACATGTACCTTCCTTGCCATGGTGAACCCCAGTGGCTGTGTGCCTATCCTTATTACTTTGCCTGGACTCCACTATGGCGGATCTTAGAGTGATGTCCTGGAATGTGAGGGGTTTGAGAGGGCCCAGAAAGCGAATGGCTGTGTTTACACATGTCCGTAGTTAGGCTGGTTTCACATGGGCGTTGCGGATTGGGGCCGGATGTGTTCAGAGTGCGTTCAGTTTTGTTTGCGGTTGCGTTTAGTTCAGTTTTTTCCGCGTGGGTGCAATGCGTTTTGATGCGTTTTTCACGCGCGTGATAAAAAACAGAATGTTTACAAACAACATCTCTTAGCAACCATCAGTGAAAAACGCATCGCACCCGCACTTGCTTGCGGATGCAATGCGTTTTTCACGCAGCTGCATTCACTTCTATGAGGCCAGGGCTGCGTGAAAAACACAGAATATAGAACATGCTGCGATTTTCGCGCAACGCAGAACTGATGCGTGAAAAACAACGCTCATGTACACAGACCCATTGAAATTAATGGGTCAGGATTCAGTGCGGGTGCTATGCGTTCACGTGACGCGCGGAAAACTCGCTCGTGTGAAAGGGACCTTATGCTCCACATATTCTAGTATCCCTGCGCTGATAAAGTCCGGTCACTGCGCGGGCCGCATGACACTGCTTCGCAGGCCGTAGGTTGGGCATCACTGCTCTAATTGATCGGGTACCTGACCAGCTTCATACCTTTCTTGCAATTAACTTAGCTGACAATGACCCGGCCTTACTGTGGGAGACATTGAATGCCTTCCTGCGAGGGTGCCTTAAATCTTCCATTTCTTATATCAAGAAATTCTCCCGTCGTTGGGAGGAGGATTTGGGCACACAGTGCAGGAATGCAGAACTTGCGTACATCACTAATCCTACAGAGGAGAACAGGTTAGACTGGATGCTGAAGGGCAGACATTACATGAACCACTTAAAGGGAACCTGTCACCGGGATTTTGTGTATAGAGCTGAGGACATGGGTTGCTAGATGGCCACTAGCACATCCGCAATACCCAGTCCCTATAGCTCGGTGTGCTTTCATTGTGTCAAAAAAACTATTTTATACATATGCAAATTAACCTGAGATGAGTCCTGTCCCTGACTCATCTCATGTACAGGACTCACTCAGGTTAATTTGCATATGTATCAAATCGTTTTTTTGACACAATAAAAGCACACAGAGCTATGGGGACTGGGTATTGCGGATGTGTTAGATGCTATTCTTGAGGAGATAAGGGAAGAACAGCGTCTGTTCGAAACGCGTTGGAGAAGAGATACCTGGTACCAGTGGTCATTGATGACCGCTGCAAGTGACGTCACTCACAGCTCCGAGCGAGCGCTAATCACTCTTTTGTATACACCTCTACCTGCGGCAGCAGCGCGCCACCGGCCGGGGCGCGAGGCAGCACGCCAAACTACATCATACCTGGACTGATCCTGATTTCCAGCATTAAGAAGGACCAAGTGCAGAAAAAGAAAAAACCTTCATACCAAGTATGGGAACGCGAGCAGAAGCGCACAAATAGAAGTCTTCATTGCAGGTACACTGGTTAAAGCCATCTAAACACCTGTACACTGACATACTTCCGTGTGCCAGATAGAGTATATCTGTAATACCTGTACACTAATATTAACTGTATTATGTCCTAAAGCGCAGTATCATAGTATTTATATAGATGCTATTCTTGCAGCAGCAGACCTTTGAGCAGGGTAGTAGAGTGGGTAGAGTATTGGTGCAGGTAGTATGTAGGAACAATATGGCTCCACCGATATTACGCATTGCGGACAATAGTGGGGTGGTGATATCTGAGCCTGAAGGCATATTAGACCGTTTTGGGGAATTTTATCAGGATTTATATAGCTCTCTGGTTCAGTACTCTACTCATACATTGGAGGAATACCTCCAGGAGGTTTCCTATCCGCAATTGTCTGCACCAGATAGAGAGCTGTTGGATGGAGAGATTACATTGGAGGAGGTAAACGAGGCGATAACGGGATTCAATTTGGGAAAGGCCCCGGGACCGGATGGGATCCCGTTGGAGGTGTATTCCAGATATGTGGACATTCTGGGACCGCAGCTCCTGCACATGTATAAGGCGTCTTTAGCTGGTGGTGCGCTCCCGGAATCACTGTATGAGGCTTCCATTGTAGTTCTGCTAAAGCCCGATAAGGACCCCTTGGAGTGCGGGTCATATCGCCCTATATCACTGTTAAACTTAGACTACAAAATTCTCACCAAATTATTAGCGAACAGAGCTTTGGCGGCGCTAGACACTGCCAAGGCGTTTGACTGGCCTTACTTGATACAGATCCTCAGGCACTTTGGCTTCGGTCCCACGTTCATCAGATGGGTTAATATCCTTTACAGTTCCACATCCGCGAATATTATGATTAATGGATCCCTGTCATCAACATTTAAACTATACAGAGGAACCAGGCAGGGTTGCCCTCTGTCTCCCCTTTTATTCGCTGTAGCTATTGAGCATCTGGCACTAAGGATCCATCAGGATGTTATTTTCAAAGGTATAGCTCTGGTAACTAGGGAGGATCGGTTAGGATTATATGCTGATGACCTCATTTTATACATGGATTCAGTGGAATCTACATTGCCTAGAGCAATAACCCTTATTGAGCAGTTTGGCTCTTTCTCTGGATTATGTATAAATTGGGCAAAATCGGCCATCATGCCTTTGTGGGTCTCGGACTGGCCGTCCGTATATTATATTTGATGGTAGTAGACAGATTTAAGTATTTAGGTGTTATTATTGCGAAAGACCCAGCTATCTCACATAAACTAAACACGATCCCCTCGGTGTCATATTTCGTGGATAAATTTGAATCTTGGAACACCTTACCGTTGTCCACCATGGGTCTGATAAACCTAATCAAAATGATTCTCCAACCTAAAGCTCTGTATCTGCTGGAACATACCTGTGTACCAATCCCACGTACACTTTTTTAAGATTACACTCAATCATGGCGACCTTCATATGGGGCAGGAACAGGCGGAAACTGGCCATTAAATCCCTACAGAGGAGCTAGGATAAAGGGGGGGCGGCCTTGCCAGACTTATTTTTGTATTTCCTCGCTGGTCAACTGCGATATTTGGTGCCATGGGTGACCCGGGATGTGCTTCCCAATTCTGAATATTATTTGCAGGAGTACTTGCGGCTCTCCACTCTATGGCCCGTTCTTGAAGGCCTTGCATCTGTATCAGGTTCGCTTTTACAGATCCATAGACTTGCACACCAGGTGTGGAGAGCTGCAAAGATGCAGCAATACAATGACCTACCGGATGATATTTTGAGACCACATTTCTTTAGATATTTGCAGTTGAGACATGCCCTCCAGGCCCAATTACGAGCTCTCAAGGGGCCGGTCTCGGCATATCCACTCATTGGGGTTTTTAGAACTCAGGGGCCAAGGGTATTGATATCTGCCCTTTATACACACCTGCTCAATCTCAAATTCTCAGCTTCTCCCTTAGGGGCGGAGTGCAAATGGAGGGGCAACATACCTACTTTGTCAGCTGAAGAATGGAGTGAGGCCTTAGAGGCTCCAGTAGTTGTATCACCGTCCCTCACTAATAGACTGACACAACTTTTTATACTACATAGATGTTACCTTACCCCGACTAGACTTCCTAAAATGAGTAGGAGGCCCCATAGGGGATGCCACAGGTGTGCGCAGTTAAATGCAGATTTCTGGCACCTTATATGGGACTGTAGTCACATTCGCCCATACTGGAGGGCTGTAATTGATGTCATATCCACCTTGATCCCAGATACTCTAGAGGTATGCCCCAATTCTTGAAGATGATTTGCGATCTCGCTATACACTCACTTTCATTAGGGAGGCTCTTTTCCTCGCCAGAAAGGCTATTGCTCTCAGATGGATGGCAGACAGACCCCCCACGGTTGGCCAATGGAAAGCCCTAGTCAATAACATAATTCCCTTTGAGAGGATTATCTATTCCCGCAGAGGATGTCCTCAAAAATTCCAAAAGATATGGGGACCGTGGTGTGCCTCTCCGTTGACTGTCACGACGGCCCACTTACACGCTATGGTGTAATAACCTTGTATATCTTCCCACTCAGTATTCCGGAATCTAGGAAGGTACTCATTTAAAGGAACCACAACACAATTTGGGACTGTTAACAAGGATGTTTAATTAAAGTACTGTACTATCGATGTATTTTTGCTCTTACTTGTCACGATGTTGTAGAATTCTGATCTGTATTATGAGATGTGTAACTCACCGCATACTTTTCTGAATGCTCTATAATGTACCTTGCTTGTTATTCTTCAATAAAGCGAGTTTAAAAAAAATAAACTTCAGACACTAAGCGGCCTAATGCTAGTTTGGCTGACAGCTATTCTTTCTGATTCCCCCCCCCCATACACATGCAAATTCAGCTTGGAGTATGTTTTTTTCAATGGGGAGAGGGGAATAGGTTACTGACATAGGGGAATAAACCTCTGACAACAGCTTATCTTCTCCTGGAAAAATGGGTTGGCATGTTGAAATCAAACACTACACCAAAACATCTGCCATTGAGGGAGAGGCGAAATACCCCAATGCACATGAAGTAGTAAACCGGTTCGGCCAACGTTCATCAGATGTGTATATTCACTTTTAGTCCACCTTCATACATTGCGGAATACTTGCGTTTATTCTCCAAGTATTCTCATGCAGAAAAAAACACAGCGTAGTACACTACCAGTAAAGTGTATGAAATTACACAAATCTCATGTACAGTTTGCAGATTGTTTCTGCACAGAAATTGCCCTACAGTGCGGATTTTCAAATCTGCCACATGTCAATTATATTTCTGGTTTTAGGGCTCTTTCACACTTGCGTTGTTTTGTTCCGGCATAGAGTTCCGTCGTCGAGGCTCTATGCTGGAAGAATCCTGATCAGGATTATCCCCATGCATTCTGAATGGAGATAAATCCGTTCAGGATGCATCAGGATGCCTTCAGTTCCGGAACGGAACGTTTTTTGGCCGGAGAAAATACCGCAGCATGCTGCGCTTTTTGCTCCGGCCAAAAATCCTGAACACTTGCCGCAAGGCCGGATCCCGAATTTTTGCCCATTGAAAGGCATTAATCCGGATCCGGCCTTAAGCTAAACGTTGTTTCGGCGCATTACCGGATCCGACGTTTAGCTTTTTCTGAATGGTTACCATGGCTTTCAGGACGCTAAAGTCCTGGTTGCCATGGCAAAGTGTACTGGGGAGCGGGGGAGCAGTATACTTACAGTCCGTGCAGCTTCCGGGGCGCTTCAGAGTGACGTCAGGGCGCCCCACGCTCATGGATGACGTGTCGCATGGATCACGTCATCCATGCGCATGGGGCGCCCTGACGTCATTCTGGAGCGCCCCGGGAGCCGCACGGACTGTAAGTATACTGCTCCCCCGCTCCCCACTACTACTATGGCAGCCAGGACTTTAATAGCGTCCTGGGTGCCATAGTAACACTGAACGCATTTTGAAGACGGATCCGTCTTCAAATGCTTTCAGTTCACTTGCGTTGTTACGGATCCGGCGGGCACCTCCGGCAGATGGAGTGCTCGACGGATCCGGACAACGCAAGTGTGAAAGAGCCCTTAGCTGCATTTTTCACCTTTTTCCAGTGAGAGTGAGATCTGCAGCAAAACCCTATCTAATCCACACCAAAACAAAAAAGATTGTGCGGATATGTTGCAGAAACGCACATAAATCTGCATTGAAATTCGTGTGGATCTTATGTGCGATCACCTGCATCGTGGGCTTCCACAGGACAGGGGTTTTATACTTTTAACCTTTTTAGATGTAATTTTATCTACTGACAAATAATAAACTGTTAAAAATACTGTCTGGAGTTTTGTTTATTAAGATCAGTTTTTTGGGGTTGGTGGAGCGGATTACTTTTGTAAAGCTCTGTGTATGATGTATACATGTTTACGGAATTTATTATGGCAGGAAAGTCCATGGAATACCTCCGCTGTTTGTACTTCCGCATGAAGAATGAGGTTTTTCGCGGCTCACGGCCATATGAGTCTGGGCCATTGGAGGATTTTTTAAAAAGGGAATTTGGGGAACAAACAAAGATGACAGATGTAAAGCACCCCAAGTGAGTTGAAGCCAAATGAAATGTCATAGTTTTATTTTTACTTCTCTTCTTGCTTTCTCACTCTGCCGTCGGTTATGCCAGTTTGTTTCTAATCAGCCTTGTGTGTTGTAGTGTTTTTTTTCTCATCCAGTTCTTAGTTTTACTTAAATTTTTTTATTGTAGTTTTTTTTGTTCCTTTTTCCCTATCTTTTTTTTTTTTAAACCGATTTCTCAGTTTTTCACCCATTGACACCAAATTTATGTTAATGAAAAACAAAGTCAAGTAATAACTTTTTTGAAATTAAAGGGAATCTGTCACCAGTTTAATGCTGGCTTATCTGAGCAGAACCCTGGGTCACTTACTTGAATTGGTGAAATCTGTATTGAGGAGCTCCAGTTCAAGCCAAGCACTCAGGTGTGCACACAACAAAGCGCACACTTGGGAGTCCTCATATACATGATCTCCCGGTTTTTCTCGCCCTCACTGATTGACAGTTGTATTCCTATTGCAGTCATCAATGGAGGTGGGAGAAGGTGAGATCTGGGAGCTTATGTATATGGGTACTACCAAGCTCACTCAGTGTATTGAGCAGACTTCAAGACAATGTATAATACGTTTCCCGCCGCTTAAAGTAAGAGTTCGGCCTCATGCACACGACAATTGTGTGCATCCGTGTCCGTTGTTCCGTTTACCATGATTTTCTGCGGACCCATTGACTTTCAATGGGTCCGTTGAAAACTCTCAAAAATGCACCGTTGTTCATCCGCGGCCGTGATCCGTGTTTCCTGTCCGTCCAAAAAATATGACCTGTCCTATTTTTTGGGCGGACAAACGACTCATTCATGTCAATGGGTCCGTGAAAAAACACGGATGCACACAAGATTGTCATCCGCGTCCGTGATCCGTGTCCGTATGCTACTTTCACACAGTCTGCATAAAAGCTTTTTCAGATCTGAGTTTTCACTTCGTGAAAACTCAGATCCGACAGTATATTCTAACACAGAGGCGTTCCCATAGTGATGGGGATGCTTCAAGTTGGAATATACTAAGAACTGTGTACATGACTCCCCTCTGCTGCCTGGCAGCACCCGATCTCTTACAGGGGGCTGTGATCCGCACAATTAACCCCTTAGGTGCTGCACCTGAGGGGTTAATTGTGCGTATCATAGCCCCTTGTAAGAGATCAGGTGCTGCCAGGCAGGAGGGGGCAGACCCCCCTCCCTCCCCAGTTTTAAATTCATTGGTGGCCAGTGCGGCCCCCCCTTCCTCCCCTGTATTACATTCATTGGTGGCCAGTGCGGCCCCCTTCCTCCCCTGTATTACATTAATTGGTGGCCAGTGCGGCCCCCCTCCCTCCCCTGTATTACATTAATTGGTGGCCAGTGCGGCCCCCCCTCCCTCCCCTGTATTACATTCATTGGTGGCCAGTGCGGCCTCCCTCCCCTGTATTAAATTCATTGGTGGCCACTGCGTCCTCCCTCCCTCCCCTGTATTAAATTCATTGGTGGCCAGTGCGGCCCCCCCTCCCTCCCTCCTAATTAAAATCTCTCCCCCCCCCCCCCCCCCCCCCCCATCATTGGTGGCAGCGGAGAGTTCCAATCGGAGTCCCAGTTTAATTGCTGGGACTCCGATCGGTAACCATGGCAACCAGGATGCTACTGCAGTCCTGGCTGCCATGGTTACTTAGCAATTTTAGAAGCATTATACTTACCTGCGCTGTCTGTGACCGGCCGGGCGCTCCTCCTACTGGTAAGCGACAGGTCTGTGCTATAAGGAATGCGCCGCACAGACCTTTCACTTACCAGTAGGAGGAGCAACCGGCCGGCCACAGACAGCGAAGGTAAGTATAATGCTTCTAAAATTGCTAAGTAACCATGGCAGCCAGGACTGCAGTAGCGTCCTGGTCGCTATGGTTATCGATCGGAGTCCCAGCTATTAAACTGGGACTCCGATCGGAACTCTCCGCTGCCATGGGGGGGGGGGGCCGCACTGGCCACCAATGAATGTAATACAGGGGAGGGAGGGGGGCCGCACTGGCCACCAATGAATTTTAAAACAGGGGAGGGAGGGAGGGGGGCCGCACTGGCCACCAATGAATTTAAAACTGAGGAGGGAGGGGGGTCTGCCTGGCAGCACCTGATCTCTTACAGGGGGTTATGATACGCACAATTAACCCCTCAGGTGCGGCACCTGAGGGGTTAATTGTGCGGATCACAGCCCCCTGTAAGAGATCGGGTGCTGCCAGGCAGCAGGGGGCAGTCATGTACACAGTTCTTAGTATATTCTAACTTGAAGCGTCCCCATCACTATGGGAACGCCTCTGTGTTAGAATATACTGTCTGATCTGAGTTTTCACGATCTAACTCAAATCCGATGGTATATTTTAACATAGAGGCGTTCCCATGGTGATGGGGACGCTTCAAGTTAAAATATACCATCGGATTGGAGAAAAATCCGATCCGATGGTATAATAGGGACTCCTGACTTTACATTGAAAGTCAATGGGGGACGGATCCGTTTGCAATTGCACCTTATTGTGTCAACGTCAAACGGATCCATCCCCATTGACTTGCAGGCCAGGCGGACACCAAAACGACAGTTTTTTTTACTTTCCTTCATGTCCGTGGATCCTCCAAAAATAAAGGAAGACCCACGGAAGAAAAAACGGACACGGAACTACGGAACCCGTTTTTGCGGACCGCAAAAAAAAAAACTGTCGTGTGCATGAGGCCTTACACAGTGATCAGGAGGAATTTTGGATCAGTCATCTAGGCAAATGTGTTTCAGTTCATCAAATTCCTTGCATGCACAGCCTTTCTCAGGTCATGCCAAAGCATCTAGAAGAGAAGGACTGTGACTTGGCCACTCAAAAACTATATTTTAACCATTCTTTTGATTTACTTGTGTGCTTTGGTCATTGTCTTCTTGAATCACTTAGCATCTCTTCAGATCATGACTGCTGCACTTATATTCTTCTGTAAAATATTATGAAACATTGCTCCCTCAACGATCAGAAGGCATCCAGATCCTGAGGCAGCAATGCCGCCCCAAACCACGATACTCCCTCCACCATGCTTCACAGTTTGGATGAGTTTTTTGTGTTTGTGTGCAGGGTACTTTTTCTACAAACATAGCGTTGGGGATTTGTGCATCAAAATTCCAATTTTGTCTTGATTGGCCATAGAAAAATTCTCCAGAAGCATTGTAGTCCCTCAGGCAAACTTTTTAAACTCATTTTATTGTAGGCTAATTGAAAGCAAACCGTATAACGTCCATACATTATGAAACAGCATGTCAGAATGTTAAATTTAGGGAGAGTGAACCAAAAAGCTGCATCCTTCTACATCCACGTTTCAGTAAGAATATTGTAACAGGGCAGCACTAGAGAACGGAGTGAGGGAGGAATCCCACCTTTTTCCCAGGACCCATAGAAATTTTTGAGGGCAACCTCTATTCTTATATACTAATTTCTCCTACGGAACTACATTGTTAAAGTATAACAATTATTTCATTTTTTTAATGTGTAGGGACAGTTGGTGTAAGCGTTTTTGTATTCGGGAAATATTTTTATGTAAAGTCTCCCTTTAGCAGCCCTCTGAGCATTGCTAAGGACAATCCATCTTCAGCCTTCTACTGAATGCTGAAGACGGTGGGTAACATAACTGTAAGACCAGAGACAGGCTCGGGTCCCTGAATGTGTAACAAGGCTTACCAAGACTCTGTCACTCTGCAGTTTATCTGCTTCCAGTGCTAATCACTAGCAGGAGGGATCCCCTCTATCTTCCCATACGTCTCTGGTTAGTGCTGGGAAGATGGGGAAAAGAGCGGGGCTGCAACATTCATAAGGATAGGTCACCAATATCAGATCTGGGATGGGGTCCGACACCACCACAGGTCAACTGTCCAACACTGCACCTGGTCGACATCAAACAGCTGATCGGCAGGGCTGCGATCTAGCCTTATGATAGGCCATCAATATCAAATATCAGCTGAGATTATATTTCTATATCTATTCTTGTGTCCCAATTATTTCTAGAGTAATGGTGACTAGTGCAATGTCAGATAGGCACCCGGCAGAACTTCATCTCTTCCGAAACTATGAACCCCCAAATGCAGGCCGAGAACCAACATTCAAGAGGCTTGCTTCATTCCGGCCAGTAACAAAACCAGAAGGTAAATTAAGAATGCAAATGTGTTTGGGGGGGTAAATATTATGCATTTTAGGTCTGTTTATATACCGTTGTTGAATGACAATAGTATTTACTGGCGTAGTAGGATAGTGACATTGTTTGTAAGTCTTTGGGGAGGTCGAAATTTATCACGCCCTTACCTCCCAGAATTGTGGCTTATGAAAGTTGCAAAATAAGACTTTTGCAACTTTTTGGGCTTATTTGCACAAAAATTGTTACTACTGCAAGTAGCTAGGAAAGTGTTTGTGGTTAGCTATGTTAATTAGTTTCACTCCAGATTTATCACTGGGAATTTTTTTTAAAGTTGCAAACTAACACTAATGGGGGGGTTGGGTTGTATGAAAAAACTGGAGTAGAATTTCTAGACAAAGGGTTGGTTAAATGTTATACATTCATCTAACATTAATTCTGCAATGTCCTGTATCCTTATAATAACATGTATCTGTCTTTCTATTCTGTACTACAATGCTTTCATGTTATTATGACGACAGCCTCATTATGCTGGAAAGACTCTAATGTATGGACTGACGAGATATTTGTTGTTGTATACAAAAATTTTATTGTGTTAATACCTTTATTAAAAATCAATAAAAACGATTTTGATAAAAAAAAAGAATTTCTAGACAAAAGTGTTAGGTTTACAGATTCATAAAATTTAACAAACGACTTGTGACATTTGATAAATTTAGCGCAAAAACACCACCCTAAACTGAAGTAAAACTGATTTCAAATATTGCCCTTTATGATAAATTTCCACCTATCTCACTTTCATTAAAGGGGATGAGCTCCGCGCCCTCTTCCTATGCTATGTGACTTTCACTGTATCAGTCACATAGTCTACTTGCAGCTCAGCCCCATTCAAGTCAATGGGGCTGTGCTGCAATACCAAGCACTGCCACTATAAGATGCACTGTAAAAGCGCCGCAGCTACCCGAAACAGCTGATCGGTGAGGGTGCCGGGACTCGAATCCTTTCTGATGTGATATTGATGACCTATCCTGAGGAATGCTCATCAATGTTATATCTCGGATAACTTCTTAAAAGAAGAGATGAATTGCTGAATGTAAAGAAAGTATCTTGGTTGTCTAGCCGTGGTCCCATCTCTTGGGGACCAAAATATTACACAGTCCATAAACTGGTAGTCCATACGGTACCCTGTTCAGTCTGCTTTACTTGTGTGTGACCCTAATAACTCTGTTAATAAGATGGATTGTTACTTTAGCCATATGTTCCATATCTCTGCTTGCTTACCACTTGTAGGTGAAGAGGAAGAAAGTTTAGAGCTGTCGTGGGAAGGTATGAGCAGTGTCTGCCAGCTACTATCAGCTATTTGCCCCACTCAGACACGCTCTAGCTGCTGATAGTCTGTGAGCAGTAGTATCACGATAGATCTAGGTCATTAAGATGCTTCATTAGCTGTAATTTAATACCCACATTTTAGTTCCTAAAATGTCCTTACAGTATGCTGAAGATCTTATTGGATTTCTGTCTGGTTTTGTTTATTTCTCCTATTCAGTACATTCTTAATCCTTTCTTTGCCTTCTTCTTTTGTGCTTTTGCTGTTTTCTGCTCTCCTGAACACAGATCAGTTGGTGTGGCGTGCCGCCCGCTCCAGTGGTGCTGCTCCCACCTACTTTCGCCCCATGGGCCGTTTCCTGGATGGCGGGCTGCTATCAAATAATCCCACCCTAGATGCCATGACTGAAATACATGATTATAACACCTGTATGAAACGTGAGGTGAGGAAAATTTTCTCCTAGAAAGGTATTAGTCAGACATGTACTATATTTAAAACATGCAGAAGATTAGGCTGCGGCATTGCAGGAGATTGCACTGGTATCAGATGAACCCGATGACTTGGGGCCTCACCTTAAATCAAATACACTACATAGAAAATGATGATTCATTGAGTTGGATTTTTTAACACCTTTTGAAGTTTTCACACTACGGATTTTGACAACAAATCTGCCTACAAAATTCAGCATGGAATCCGTCCATTTTTTTTTTTTTTGCACATCCTTTTGTGGTTTTTCTATGAATTTTTTCTTCTTAACCAGTGGGTGTTTTATTTTTATTTTCAGGTTGTGGTTTTTGCTACAGATTCTCACCAAAAACTGCACAGAAAACGTGCAAAAAGGCATATTTGTTTCACTCTTCCCATTTATTTCAATGGGAAATTCAGCACAGATTCTGTGCCAAGATAGGGCATGCTGTTGCTTTTTTGCATGTGAAAAAGGGCAGGGGCGGACACAGACAACAAGAAGTACAAAGAATGTGCCTGGCGTCCCCCTCCCCCTTTTCCTCAGTGCTTTGTGGCGAAAGGCAGGGGTGTCTCCCACCAGAAGAAAGCGTCAGGCATGTCCAACATGCCTGATCCTTCTTTCGGCTGACATCTGCAGTTGAGGAGAGCTGGGACACCCCCATACACAGTATATGGTACATTATCTACTGTGTGGGAGCACCTTATGTGTTAGTTCCTCACAATTCTACCTGTTGGTATGGAATTGGAAAACTGACTTTATTTTTATTTTTTGGGGGAAGTTTTATAGAAAGTTGCATAACTTTAAGGCCACCTGCACATGGGTGCACGGTTTCAACCAGAATTTAAAGTCTGATTTCTCTACGTTTCAGACCAAATCCACACCAAAATCTACATGGGTTACTTGCGGATTTTGATCGGGATTTGGCCCAATCTCACCCTTTGCATTGCATCCACAATTTTTTTTTGAAATGCTGAATCTTTATAGCAGGTGAATCTCCACATGGAAAAAATATGTAGTCTGTACATGTGATTTGTCATAACTCATTCACTTTGCTGTCATGCCACGACTTTTCCACACGAAAGCCCACTCTGAAAACCACACGTAAGCCGAAATGTCTGCAAGTAGCCTAAATCATACAATGAATATGCTTATTGGCATAAAACTGAAAAACCCCTTGAGTAATATTTTTTATGTCTCTATCTTTTCTATTCAGGGTAAAGGTGGGCAGGTAAAGAAATTAGGTGTGGTAGTATCACTTGGCACCGGGAAGCCTCCACAAATTCAAGTGAGCTCCGTTGATGTGTTTAGGCCATCTAACCCATGGGAGATGATGAAGACTGTGGTTGGAGCAAGAGAACTGGGCAAGATGGTTATAGACTGTGTATGTGTAGATCATCCGGAGCGTAGTACTGTCCAGTTTTTGTATTATTTTCAGTTTGTGTACACAGGTTTACTCTTGTAAGTTGTCTTTTCAGTGCACAGATTCAGATGGTCCAGCTGTAAATAGGGCCCAGGCATGGTGTGAAATGATAGATGTTCCATATTTCAGGTGAGCTATGTCACGTTCGGTATGTAGTCTGACCGGGGCCAGGGACTTGGTGGTATTCATAACTTCCATTTATCTTGCACAGCACTTGCAATTCTCCATTGATGATCACTACTGGCACTGGTGTATTCTCTGATGGACATGTCATGGAAGATAATTTTGAGACAACTCTATTAAACGGGTTCTCCATCTGTACATAGAATAGATAGTCATTATCAGATCGGCAGGGGTCCGGCACCTGCCACCCCCTCAGCTCAGCTGGTCAGAACCAATAATGGCCAGTTCGCAGTGTTCGCCGATGAACACATGCGATCTGCCATCTTCACTCCCAAGTCTGGCGGTGCAGAGGTAAGTCTTCATCGGGCTGTTCTTGGAACTGCCTGCTCCCGGTGACCGCATGTGTTTCAGAGCGGCTCGCGGCGCAGGCACAGGTAAGGACTTACCTCTGCATCGCCGGACTTGGGAGTGAAGATGGCATGTGTTCGTCGGCGGACACTGCGAACTGGCCATCACTGGTCAGGACTAGTTCTGGAAGTGAATAGTAGCAGTGCTGCAGTAAGGAGCTCTGTCCACTGCACATGTATAGTTTTGGCGCCTATTTCCACCACAAGGGCTACTTGTGCACAGCTGATTGGCGGGCTAGCACCTCCGATTTGATATTGATGATCTATCCTTGGGATAGTTTAGTAGTTGTTAAATCCTTTTAAGGAATGGGGGTCCAAAAACTATTCAACTATTCTTGTGTCTATATATGCTTTCCTTTAATCTTTCTGAAATATCACTTGGTTCTGATTGACATGTGGTCTAAAAATTGGCTCGTGTTGTCACTTTATTTCTGGTGATGTTTGGCTTTGCCGTTATTTCCCTTCTTTGATATCTTAACTGTAGGTTAAGCCCACAGCTGCAAACAGATGTCATGCTGGATGAAGTTAGTGACGCAGTGTTGATTAATATGCTTTGGGACACCCAGATCTACATCTACCAGCAGAGGGAGGAACTGCAAAGGTTGGCAAGGCTTCTCTTGACACTATGAAGACTGAATTCTAACAGTAAGTTCTGCGTCCTGTTCTCTACGCCCTGACACCACACTGTATTATGTGACTGGATTCAGGCTTTTATCATATTAGCTGGAAAATGGCCAGCTGCCCATATCCTTCTTTAGAGCTTTAAGCTGTATCCTAGCTGTGCATGTGCATTAAAGGGGTTACCCAACCCCCAAAATGCCTGGGCACCTCATACAGGTTATATTCACCCTGCTCCCTGGCACCCGCGTCGCTCCTGATGCCCACATGGCCGCCGCTGCATCTCCCTATTGCGTGGATTAAAACATCTGGCAACGAGGGGGGTGGTCAGTCAATACCAGGCCGCGACTGGGATGAGCCTCCCTAGCATCACGTCGCCATGTTGGGGAGGCTCATCCCTATCGCAGCCTGCTTTTGGCTAACATCCCCATGGCTGGATGTTTTGATCTGCACGACGGGGAGATGCAGCGGCGGCCTTGCGGGCATCAGGATTGACGTGGGTGTCGGGGAGCAGGTTAAGTATAACCTGTACGAGGTGTCCGGGCATTATATGGGTTGGATAACCCCTTTTATATTCTTCTGTCGTCATAGACGTATAAACCTTATTCTGTGGAGAACTATATCTATCTGCATTGAATTCTTCTCTAATTAATCTGTCAACTCTGTTTTAATAATCTATCCTAATAATACATACATTTAAGTTGAATGCCCTATAAAATGTTTTTGTTTTTTCTTGTCAGGTACAAAAGGTCTGCAGTGAAACGATTGAGGACTTGTATGGAAGCACAAGACATTGAAGAAACATCTCAACTCTAACAGCTTTCATCTAGCATTACTGCCTGTGGTTAATATTCTGTGTGGTTATTCACTATATGTTTACCTACAACGTAATGAACATTGTCTTCCCGATATATCATTTTGCTAAATAGAACTATACAGTGTGGACACTTCAGAGGCCTCTGTCCTGGAGGTTAGGATTGCCGGTGCACCTCCTAGCTGCTAACATAAGGCCTTTATCTTTACAACCTTTATTGACCATTTCTTGTTTGGTGTTTGAAAAGTTGCAGATATCTATAATATCTGGTTATCCTCATTAAATAACACAATTAAAGAGGCTTTCCTATGACCGATATTGATTACCTAGTAA
This sequence comes from Bufo bufo, assembly GCF_905171765.1. Taxonomy (NCBI): domain Eukaryota; kingdom Metazoa; phylum Chordata; class Amphibia; order Anura; family Bufonidae; genus Bufo; species Bufo bufo. The sequence goes on from NC_053397.1 coordinate 161,206,260, forward strand.
TAGGATATGCATCAGTATTAGTATCAGTAGAAATCTGACTGCTGGGACCTCTGCCAGTACCCAGATCAGCAACCTTTGGCACTCCGGCTGCTGTGAACCTACAACTCCCAGCATACACACTTTCTTGGATGTTCTTGTAACTGCCATAGAAGTAAAAGAAAGATTCTGGGAGTTTTAGTTTCAGAGTATCGGAGGTTGCTGATCCGTGACCTAGAATTTAGAGGTTGCAGCACTAGGTAATGTGTCCTCTCCATTAGCTTCCACCTTTGTTGGCACCATGATGGATATGGTAAATTCATTATGATCCATGATCTTTGATTAATGAATCGCATTGAATTGACCTTAAAATAAATTGGAATCTGATGATTCCTGGTTGTGCCTTAATGTAGTGTAAATAGCAGTTTGGATATGTCGTTTAGTAACAAACATGAATATATCAGGGATGCCTAAACAGCAATTAGCTAGCATTAGTATTGGAAATGCAGATAAGGCTTTATTCACATGTCAGGGATTTTCATCAGTTTTTTATATAAGGTCAGAGGGAAAGATCTGTATCTGTTCTGAGTTTAGACCCGCACCTGGTTTTGGCTCCTAATCACTGATGGAAATCACTGACCGAAAACTGTGTGAATAAGGCCTTATTCAGATGTCTGTAATGTGTAATGCTTGGCATCTGTATTACCGGCATAACCTTAGATTGGGAGCCCCATTGGGGACAGCGTGATGTTAATGTCTGTAAAGCGCTGCAGAATATAACAGCGCTACATAAGTAAGTATAATAAATAAAAAAAATGGACATTGCTCTAATGACCTGAATAAACTGTATTTTGGGGCTATGATGCGGTTAGTTCAGACCCGGGGCTTAGAACTGGATTTGCAGCCATCTGTTTGAGGCCTAAGGCCCCTTTCACACGAGCTAGTTTTCCGCGCAGGAGCAATGCGTGACGTTAAAGCATAGCACCTGCACTGAATCCTGACCCATTCATTTCAATAGGTCTGTGTACATGAGCGTTGTTTTTCACGCATCAGTGTTCTATATTCTGCATTTTTCACGCAGCCCTGGCCCCATAGAAGTGAATGGGGCTTCAGTGAAAAAAGCATTGCATATGGAAGCAAGTCCGGATGCAATGCGTTTTTTGCTGATAGTTGCTAAGAGATGTTTGTAAACCTTCCGTTTTTTTATCACATACGTGAAAAACGCCTCAAAACACATTGCACTCGCGCGGAAAAAACAACGCAATCACAAAAAAAACCGACTGAACTTGCTTGCAAAATGGTTTCACTGAATGCACCTGAACGCATCCAAAGCCAACCCGTATCGTTGGTGTGAAAGAGGCCTCATACACACACTCTCCGTAACATTGCAGTGTGCATTTGGCAACAGACTGCAAGCTACTAATCACAGTAGCCAATAGTCTGTCTTTGGACCACAAGCCATGTAAACACTTTGTAGAGGTGTCACTTTGGAGTTTGACACTTACCGCAGTTCTGAGTGTATATTATTGCAGTAAATCAGTTCCTGCCAAGGGCCTGCAATTCTGATACTGATATGATGCCGGAGAAGTGCGATTTTAGGTTATATGTTCATTTGGATTCGTGTACAGGTGAGGCTACTTTCACACTACTGTTCAGAGCAGGTCCGTCTGATGTCTGCCCAGACGGATCCACTCATATAATGCAGACTTGGGATCCGTTCAGAACGGATCCGTCTGCATTATATTGTAGAAAAAATTCTAAGTGTAAAAGTAGCTTCAGACGGATCCGTCCAGACTTTACATTAAAAGTCACAGGGGGACGGATCCGTTTGAAAATTGAGCCATACTGTGTCAACTTCAAATGGATCCGTCCCCATTGACTTACATTGTAAGTCTGGACGGATCCGCTTGCTGAGCGGAGCGGAGGCTGAACGCTGCCAGACTGATGCATTCTGAGCGGATCCGCGTCCACTCAGAATGCATTATGGCTGGACAGATGCGTTCGGGGCCGCTTGTGAGACCCTTCAAACGGAGCTCACAAGCGGACACCCGAATGCTAGTGTGAAAGTAGCCTGACTTTGCACTTGAAAATGATCATGAAGAAATACTGCATTTTTGTCTATAGAAAATTCATAGATAATACATTATAATCTTCACGGATCCGGCAGGCTGTTCCCCCGCCGGAGAAGGCTGCCGCTAGTGTGAAAGTACTGTATTCTAATACAGGATTATTGCTGCTCTTTTTTTCAACATGCACTGAAACATATTCAATGGTTTTGTTTTTTGTCTTATTCAATTGTGTACCAGAGTAAAAATGTATATCAAAAATACACGGACTGCTGTCTTCTGTTCCCATTTTTCATCCCCGAGTGGGAAAGTGATTATTTCCAACTTATATAGGAGTATATTGAAAAAAACTTTCTTTTGCTAAAGTTAAAGGGGTTTTCCAAGATTTTCAAGAGGCTCTGTCAGCATCGCACTCTGTGAAATGCGGATTTAATTTATTTTTATTCCAGGTGGTAAGTCCCTTTACCTTTTCTTAGGAAAGGATCGCTACCTCACTACTTTAGAATATGTTTTATGGGGGAGATTTATCTAACTGGTGTAAAGTAGAACTGGCTTAGTTGCCCATAGCAACCAATCAGATTCCACCTTTCATTTTTCACATCTCCTTTGGAAAATGAAAGATAGAATCTGATTGGTTGCTATGGGTAACTAAGCCAGTTCTACTTTACACCAGTTTCAGAAATCTCCCTCTACGTTCCTATGTATTCCCACACAGACTGTAGCTATTGTTATGGCTTCATTTTCAGTAATAATTTTCGAAAAATCTTCACTTTAACTTAGCAGGAATAATAGCGGAATGACACGACTTAGGCCGAATGCACACGGCCATGTTCCGCGGCCGAGAGCGGTCCATGGTATGCCGGGCTGGATTCCTGTTCAGAGCAGGAGTGCACGCCGTCATTGGTTGCTATGACGCTGCTGCACTACAGTAATACACTCTCAGCCGCGGAACACGGCCGTGTGCATTCGGCCTTAGTCATAAAAGTAAATTTTTCAGAATTGTTAATTCATATGGAATAGACTTATTTAAGTCTCTGCATACTTAATTGGCCTCCCTGTACTTTTAACAACCTATGGAATAAATGTATTTCATCAAGGTCAACATCGTAAAAAATAATGGTGAAATTGCTAAATGCATTTTAAAAAGGCATACATATTAGATGTTTACTCATCCATACCCTTAAGTGATACACAAAAAATTGTGCCAATAATCCCTCAAATTTTTATGTTCTTGCGGATTTTCCTGTCTCAATGATGTTAGCTAGGGATGAGCGAATTGACTTCGGATAAAACATCCCAAGTTGATTTGCATAAAACTAGCTAGCTAGCGCTCCGTACAGTATTAGAATGTATTGGCTCCGATGAGCCAATACACTTGGAACCGAACCCGAGTTCAGGAAATGTTTTTTTTACTGTATAAATAAATTTCTGAAGTTATTATGCGAAGTCTCGCGAGACTTGGCTAAGTAATAACTTTGGCTCATCGGAGCCAATGCATTCTAATACTGTATGGAGTGCTCGCTCCGTACAGTATTGATGCGAATCGACTTCAGGTGTTTCATCCGAAGTCGATTTGCTCATCCCTAATGTTAGCCAGTTTGTGGGGATAACATAAGTGTCCCTGTCTCACCTGTAAGCATAATTTATTTTTGTGTAGTTCCTGGGGAGTGCAGCTTAGCTTCCATTCACGGGAATGGGAACAGAGCTTGCAGTATGCCCCTGCTGGATACTACACCTTGGACAGAGCCTTCCACCCACTGAACTGTTTCTGGCACCAGTGGCTGCCCAAAAAACAGCTGATTGGTGTTGGTGCAGAGTGTCAGACCCTCGCCAATCGGATATTGAAGATCTTCAATATTGTTAACTCAGCAAACCCCTTTAACTGTGTTTTTTATAACTTTATCACCTATTACCCAGCTCCCTAGGTAGAAATATCAGAGCATATGAAGGACTGCCCTTGTCACAGTGATCACTCAACCATGTATTCGGGCAAAAATAAGGCCTGTTGGGGTGGATTCAGGGAAGCAGTACAGCCTTATCAATTCTTATCCATTTTTGACATGAGTCTGCCATATTACGGAATGTTTTTATCGTGTTATGCTCGTCATGTTGTGAATCAACAGATCAACAAATGATTACATTTTAGATCTACCAATAAAGGTTCATTGATAGTTGTCACCGTGGATACACTAGTTCAGTGTCTAAACCAGTGATACTAGCATAATATAAAGATAGATTACATCTATGTGAACAAAATAATATTAATACATTGATGTTGCAATAAGTTATTAAACAACAAAATGACAGATATGCAATTAAATTATATAGAAACCGTAAGCTTTCCTTAGAGGGGTCGTCCCACAAAACAATATTCTACAGTCTTAAAACCAGCTCCTGGATCTGAATACTTTTGTAATTGCATGTAATTAAACATTTAGCATAGCACTGAGTTATTAAATAAAATGTATCTGTATAGCGTCACCTGCTGTTTGTTCTTTTCCTTATTTCTTTGTCCTGCTCACTGAGATGGCCGCACATGCTCAGTTTCATCCTTCATCTGCCTCGTGAGTTGTGATAGGGAGACCATGGACACGCCCCCTGAGCTGCAGCAGAAAGGACACTCCTTTTGAGCTGTCAGTTTGATATAAATCTAGTAGAGCAATGAATGGGGAGATCTCTGGAACCATGTGAGGTACAGGGCTGGATCTAGCTTTGTAAGAAACAGATTGTCATGTCCTAGTATCTGATACTGCCTGACCCTGATCGAAGTGCAGAGAGCAAAGTCTCTAGGTCTAGGCTATATCTATAGGGTTTTTTTCATGTGTTTGTGCTTTATGGGTACCAGCTTGTTTTTTGCAGGATGAGTTGTAGTTTATATTGGTACATATCATTTAATGAATAATTTTTATATGCTTTATAAATAGTACATTACCTTCACTCTGTAGTTTTCTGCAGTGTCTATGTGTATTTTTCTTTTTACTCATTTTAAATTGTATTTATTCATGAAAAATGAAATTCGAAACTTTATTTTCCTTTTGTTTTTTAGTAAGTCCTACTAGGGTATTTGATATAGAAAATCAAATTGCAGCGCTCACCTGCGTATCATATCAGAGGCACGGATGTGGCCAGGACAAAGCCAATATAAACTGTGTAAAAAGTAGAAGAGTCCAGCCTCTGATAAAACGATATCCTTTATTCCATGCGGTAAAATCCATACAAAACAAGACAGATGCAAAATCGACGCGTTTCAGGTCTCAAGTTAACGATCCTTACTCATGATATAAAATGCCACCTGTGACTCTCCCATATAAATACACTTTCTCCAATCAATCACATGATAATCAGGTGTGGGCAAATCACAAAACATGGAATGACAAGTCCAACATGTGCAGGAAAAAAAAAACAACGTTCCAAATTCATTGATACTGTAAAATCAAGTCATGTTTTTTGTTCATACCTGTGGGGAAGCAGCTACCAAGTTTGAACATCCAATATGCCTCTCTACTAAGTAGTTTGCTTCTATGGTCACCCCCCCCCTAACTGGGAGCGTGACCCTCTCCACACCCTGAACTCTAAAACTTTTTGTGTTACCCCTATGTACAATGGCAAAGTGGCAGAAGAAACATTGTGTGTTTGATAGTGAGGTATGTCAGATAAATGTCTCCGTATTCTGGTTTTATTCTGTTTGGTGGTACATCCTATATATTGCATAGAGCATTCAACACATGTAATTAAGTAAACCGCAAACTCAGTTTTGCAGTTAATATATTGTTTTATGTTGTGACTTCTGCAATTCACTGTGGACGTGACTGTCTGACTAACAGACATATGTTCACAGTATGTGCATTTTCGGTGGCCGCATTTATAGCTACCCTGATACGAAAGCCACACTGGTTGACCCAAAGTAGGGGCCCTGCGCGCAGCACATCTGATGCCTGCTGAAATCACTTTACTCCACTCGGCATCATAGTTTACAAGTGTCAGTGTATTTCTCGCTATAACTGGTGGTAAAAGTAACTGATTCAATTTTTTCTTGGGTATTTCTTTTGGTGATAGACTAGTATTTTCTGGAGAACCTATTTCTATCTAATGTGAACACCCATTGTCTGGCTTCCCCAATAGATTGTGCAGTGTATAGCCTGGAGTGTAACCTAGAGCTGATAGCAGCAGCCTCTTCAGCAAATGATTCGTTGGTGGAGCAATTGCGTTGTGCTCTCACCATTTCTCCTTTTGGTATATTTTTCGTTACATGTGTAGGATGACATGAAGTTGCTAGCAATGTGGTGTTCCCCGCGGTTTCTTTTCTGTAAGTAACAGAGGAAACCTTTTGTTTTTGTACCATCTACATATAAACGCAGATCCAAAAATGCAATAGAAAATGGATCATGGTGTTCAATGAAACCAAGTTGCAATTAAGATAATCTCTACAAAGTGGTATGTCCGCCATATCACCTCACCATACAAAGAGCAGGTCATCGATATAACATCCATACCACCTTATGTTATGAAAGAAAGGAATATTAATATCAAACAAAAATTTGCTCTCCCACCATGCCATAAAGATGTTTGCTATGGAGGGCGAATATTTTGCCCCCATAGAAGCACTGGAGAAAATAACTGCAATCAAACATAAAAAAAATTGTGTTTCATTAAAAAATCTACTGAAATACAGATGAAATCTTGCAACTTCACAAAAAACATTTAAGGGCAGTATTTGTCAAATTATGAGGAATGTTCGTATATATATGATGAAGCCACATCAGATGTAATCCATGTAAAAGCATCACATCATGCAAAATTATGAAAGGATTGCAAAACTGTATGAATATCCTTAACCCCTTCCCGACTGCCATACGGCTATATACACTCACCTAAAGAATTATTAGGAACACCATACTAATACGGTGTTGGACCCCCTTTTGCCTTCAGAACTGCCTTAATTCTACGTGGCATTGATTCAACAAGGTGCTGATAGCATTCTTTAGAAATGTTGGCCCATATTGATAGGATAGCATCTTGCAGTTGATAGAGATTTGAGAGATGCACATCCAGGGCACGAAGCTCCCGTTCCACCACATCCCAAAGATGCTCTATTGGGTTGAGATCTGGTGACTGTTGGGGCCATTTTAGTACAGTGAACTCATTGTCATGTTCAAGAAACCAATTTGAAATGATTCGAGCTTTGTGACATGGTGCATTATCCTGCTGGAAGTAGCCATCAAAGGATGGATACATGTTCTCATTCTGTTTACGCCAAATTCGGACTCTACCATTTGAATGTCTCAACAGAAATCGAGACTCATCAGACCAGGCAACATTTTTCCAGTCTTCAACAGTCCAATTTTGGTGAGCTCGTGCAAATTGTAGCCTCTTTTTCCTATTTGTAGTGGAGATGAGTGGTACCCGGTGGGGTCTTCTGCTGTTGTAGCCCATCCGCCTCAAGGTTGTGCGTGTTGTGGCTTCACAAATGCTTTGCTGCATACCTCGGTTGTAACGAGTGGTTATTTCAGTCAACGTTACTCTTCTATCAGCTTAAATCAGTCGGCCCATTCTCCTCTGACCTCTAGCATCCACAAGGCATTTTTGCCCACAGGACTGCCGCATACTGGATGTTTTTCCCTTTTCACACCATTCTTTGTAAATCCTAGAAATGGTTGTGCGTGGAAATCCCAGTAACTGAGCAGATTGTGAAATACTCAGACCGGCCCGTATGGCACCAACAACCATGCCACACTCAAAATTGCTTAAATCACCTTTCTTTCCCATTCTGACATTCAGTTTGGAGTTCAGGAGATTGTCTTGACCAGGAGCACCCCCCTAAATGCATTGAAGCAACTGCCATGTGATTGGTTGACTAGATAATTGCATTAATGAGAAATAGAACAGGTGTTCCTAATAATTCTTTAGAAACATAGAATGTGTCGGCAGATAAGAACCATCTAGTCTGCCCAATATATCTGAATCCTATGAATAGTCCCTGGCCCTATCTTATATGAAGGATAGCCTTATGCCTATCCCATGCATGCTTAAACTCCTTCACTGTATTTGCAGCTACCACTTCTGCAGGAAGGCTATTCCATGCATCCACTACTCTCTCAGTAAAGTAATACTTCCTTATATTACTTTTAAACCTTTGCCCCTCTAATTTAAAACTGTGTCCTCTTGTGGTAGTTTTTCTTTTTTTAAATATGCTCTCCTCCTTTACCGAGTTGATTCCCTTTATGTATTTAAAAGTTTCTATCATATCCCCTCTGTCTCTTCTTTCTTCCAAGCTATACATATTAAGGTCCTTTAACCTTTCCTGGTAAGTTTTATCCTGCAATCCATGTACTAGTTTAGTAGCTCTTCTCTGAACTCTCTCTAGAGTATCTATATCCTTCTGGAGATATGGCCTCCAGTACTGCGCACAATACTCCAAGTGAGGTCTCACCAGTGTTCTGTACAGCGGCATAAGCACTTCACTCTTTCTACTGCTTATACCTCTCCCTATACATCCAAGCATTCTGCTGGCATTTTAGGTGAGTGTATGTGCTATCTGCACATGTCCCGTGCAGCTAGCTGGGATTAAAGCTCCTGTTCCTGCAATCTAGCAGGAGCAGGTCGGGTCCCGGCTGACAGACAAAGCAGGGACCCAAAGGAGAAGAGAGGAGAGGATCATTACCGCTTCTTTCTTCTCCTGTGCCTGCAGGAGAGCGATACCTGAGCACATCGTGGAGGGAGCAGGAAGCAGCAGTGCGGCTTCCTCTGTTAGTCCCGGCAGCTACATGACTGCCGGGGGGGGGGGGTCTGGAGCAGGAGCAGAGTTGCAGGATCAGCTCTGCCTGTGTGTAATGCCCCCTGTGGATGCCCCAGTTACAGTGGAAACAGTGGGAAAAAAAAGTTTGTGTTCTCCAGAGGTCTTTTAATGACCTCCTGGGGACATATTATGTGCCAAAAAGAATTTAAAATATAAGTAAAAATAAATAAATAAAAAAAGTAAAAAAATTTTAAAATGCAGTCGCTAAGGGCTCTTTCACACTTGTGTTGTTGGGTTCCGGCATAGAGTTCCGTCGTCAGGGCTCTATGCCAGAAGAATCCTGATCAGGATTATCCCCATGCATTCTGAATGGAGATAAATCCGTTCAGGATGCATCAGGATGCCTTCAGTTCCGGAACGGAACGTTTTTTGGCCGGAGAAAATACCGCAGCATGCTGCGCTTTTTGCTCCGGCCAAAAATCCTGAACACTTGCCGCAAGGCCGGATCAGGAATTAATGCCCATTGAAAGGCATTAATCCGGATCCGGCCTTAAGCTAAACGTCGTTTCGGCGCATTACCGGATCCGACGTTTAGCTTTTTCTGAATGGTTACCATGGCTTCCAGGACGCTAAAGTCCTGGTTGCCATGGTAAAGTGTAGTGGGGTCCGGGGGAGCAGTATACTTACCGTCCGTGCGGCTCCCGGGGCGCTTCAGAGTGACGTCAGGGCGCCCCACGCGCATGGATGACGTGTCGCATGGATCACGTCATCCATGCGCATGGGGCACTCTGACGTCATTCTGGAGCACCCCGGGAGCCACACAGACTGTAAGTATACTGCTCCCCCGCTCCCCACTACTACTATGGCAGCCAGGACTTTAATAGCGTCCTGGCTGCCATAGTAACACTGAACGCATTTTGATGACGGATCCGTCTTCAAATGCTTTCAGTTCACTTGCGTTGTTACGGATCCGGCGGGCACCTCCGGCAAATGGAGTGCACGCCGGATCCGGACAACGCAAGTGTGAAAGAGTCCTTAGAAACAGTCATTATAGTCGCCCCATTCTCTCCAACCTATACATGTTATATATGAAAACGATCGTCCCAAAATAGGGAACCCATTGCAATAATTAATTTTTGTCAGTTTTATGGACACAGCCATATTTCACCTTAAGGACCAGGCCATTTTTTGCAAATCTGACCAGTGTCACTTTAAGTGGTGATAGCTTTAAAACACTTTGACTTATCCAGGCCATTCTGAGATTGTTTTTTCGTCACATATTGACACTGGTAAAATGAAGTTAAAAAAAATACCAAATTTACCCAAAATTTGTAAAAAATTGCAAATTTCCAAGTTTCAATTTCTCTACTTCTATAATACATAGTAATACCTACAAAAATAGTTATTACTTTACATTCCCCATATGTCTACTTCATGTTTGGATCAATTTGGGAATGATATTTTATTTTTGGGGGATGTTACAAGGCTTAGAAGTTTAGAAGCAAATCTTGAAATTTTTCAGACATTTTTTAAAAAATCCACTTTTTAGGGACCAGTTCAGGTCTGAAGTCACTTTGTGAGGCTTACATAATAGAAACTACCCAAAAATGACCCCATTCTAGAAACTACACCCCTCAAGGTATTCAAAACTGATTTTACAAACGTTGTTAACCCTTTAGGTGTTCCACAAGAGTTAATGGCAAATGGTGATAAAATTTGAGAATTTCAATTTTTGGGCAAATTTTCCATTTTTTAATCCATTTTTTCCAGTAACAAAGCAAGGGTTAACAGCCAAACAAAATGCTATATTTATTGCCCCGATTCAGTCGTTTGCAGAAACACCCCATATGTGGTCGTAAACTACTGTACGGGCACACAGTAGGGCGTAGAGCGAAAGGTGCGCCGTATGTTTTTTGGAAGGCAGATTTTAATGAACAGTTTTTTTTTTACACCATGTCCCATTTGAAGCCCCCTGATGCACCCCTAGAGTAGAAACTCCATAAAAGTGACCCCATCTAAGAAACTACACCCCTCAAGGTATTCAAAACAGATTTTACTAACTTTGTTAACCCTTTAGGTGTTGCACAAGAGTTATTGGCAAATGGAGATGAAATTTGAGAATTTCTATTTTTTGTCAAATTTTCCATTTTAATCCATTTTTTCTAGTAACAAAGCAAGGGTTAACAGCCAAACAAAATGCTATATTTATTGCCCCGAATCTGTAGTTTGCAGAAACACCCCATATGTTGCCGTAAACTACTGTACGGGCACACAGTAGGGCGTAGAGCGAAAGGTGCGCCGTATGTTTTTTTGGAAGGCAGATTTTGCTGGACTGTTTTTTTTTTTCACACCATGTCCCATTTGAAGCCCCCCTGATGCACCCCTAGAGTAGAAACTCCATAAAAGTAACCCCATCTAAGAAACTACACCCCTCAAGGTATTCAAAACTGATTTTACAAACTTTGTTAACCCTTTAGGTGTTCCACAAGATTTAATGGAAACTAGAGATACAATTTCAAAATTTCACTTTTTTGGCAGATTTTCCATTTTAACTATTTTTTCCCAGTTGCAAAGCAAGGGTTAACAGCCAAACAGAACTCAATATTTATGGCTCTGATTCTGTCGTTTACAGAAACACCCCATATGTGGTCGTAAACTACTGTACGGGCACACAGTAGGGCGTAGAGCGAAAGGTGCGCCGTATGTTTTTTGGAAGGCAGATTTTAATGAACAGTTTTTTTTTTTACACCATGTCCCATTTGAAGCCCCCTGATGCACCCCTAGAGTAGAAACTCCATAAAAGTGACCCCATCTAAGAAACTACACCCCTCAAGGTATTCAAAACAGATTTTACTAACTTTGTTAACCCTTTAGGTGTTGCACAAGAGTTATTGGCAAATGGAGATGAAATTTGAGAATTTCTATTTTTTGTCAAATTTTCCATTTTAATCAATTTTTTCTAGTAACAAAGCAAGGGTTAACAGCCAAACAAAATGCTATATTTATTGCCCCGAATCTGTAGTTTGCAGAAACACCCCATATGTTGCCGTAAACTACTGTACGGGCACACAGTAGGGCGTAGAGCGAAAGGTGCGCCATATGTTTTTTTGGAAGGCAGATTTTGCTGGACTGTTTTTTTTTTCACACCATGTCCCATTTGAAGCCCCCCTGATGCACCCCTAGAGTAGAAACTCCATAAAAGTAACCCCATCTAAGAAACTACACCCCTCAAGGTATTCAAAACTGATTTTACAAACTTTGTTAACCCTTTAGGTGTTCCACAAGATTTAATGGAAACTAGAGATACAATTTCAAAATTTCACTTTTTTGGCAGATTTTCCATTTTAACTATTTTTTCCCAGTTGCAAAGCAAGGGTTAACAGCCAAACAGAACTCAATATTTATGGCTCTGATTCTGTCGTTTACAGAAACACCCCATATGTGGTCATAAACCGCTGTACAGGCACATGGTAGGGTGCAGAAGGAAAGGAATGCCATACGGTTTTGGAAGGCAGATTTTGCTGGACCGTTTTTTTTGACACCATGTCCCATTTGAACCCCCCCTGATGCACCCCTAGAGTAGAAACTCCAAAAAAGTGACCCCATTTTAGAAACTACGGGATAGGGTGGCAGTATTGTTGGTGCTAGTTTAGGGTACATATGATTTTTGGTTGCTCTATATTACACTTTTTGTGAGGCAAGGTAACAAGAAATAGCTGTTTTGGCAAAGTTTTTATATTTTGTTCTTTTCAATATTCATCTGACAGGTTAGATCATGTAATATTTTTATAGAGCAAGTTGTCACGGACGCGGAGATACCTAATATGTATACATTTTTTTTATTTATGTAAGTTTTACACAATGATTTCATTTATGAAACAAATAAATTCATGTTTTAGTGTCTCCATAGTCTGAGAGCCATAGTTTTTTCAGTTTTTGGGTGAATATCTTGGGTAGGGTATGATTTTTGCGGGATGAGATGACGGTTTGATTGGCACTATTTTGGGGTGCGTATGACTTTTTGATCGCTTGCTATTACACCGTTTTTTTTACAGTATTCACCTGAGGTATTAGGTCATGTGATATTTTTATAGAGCAGGTTATTATGGACGCGGCGATACTTAATATGTATACTTTTTTTTATTTATGGAAGTTTTACACAATTATTTTATTTTTGAAACAAAAACAAAAAAATCATGTTTTAGTGTCTCCATATTCTGAGAGCCATAGTTTTTTCAGTTTTTGGGCGATTATATTTAGGTAGGGCCCCTTTTTTTCGGGATGAGGTGACTGTTTGATTGGTACTATTTTGGCGTACATACGACTTTTTTGATCACTTTTATTACCTTTTTTGGGAAGTAAGGTGGGCAAAATTTCAATTTCATCATAGTTTTTTATTTTTATGGCGTTCACCGTTTGGGTAAAGTAACATGACCGTTTTATAGATCAGGTCGTTACGGACACGGTGATATCAAACATGTGTAGGGAATTTTTTTTTTTTTTTTTTTTTCCATTTTTAATCCGTGCTAAATGTGTTTTTTGATTTTTACTTTTTTTTTTCACTTTTTTTAGACCCAGACCCACTTGATTCTTGAAGATCCAGTGGGTCTGATGTCTGTATAATACAGTACAGTACACTATATAGTGTACTGTACTGTATTTTCACTTTACAAAGTCTGATTAGACTTCTGCCTTTAGCAGAAGTCTAATCAGCACCATGGACAGCCTCTGATCAGTACCATGGACAGCCGGACGCCTGTGAAGGCGTCCGGTTGCCATGGCAACTATAACTCACTGCCACAGCAGAGCAGTGGGTGATGGGGAGATAGGGGGGCACCCTCCCTCTCCCATCGGGGGCTGAAAAGGCACAGCAGCCTCCAATGGGAGAGGGAGGGAGCTCCCTCCCTTTTAACCTTTTACATACAGCGGTCCCTACGGACCGTGGCATAGAAGGGGTTAAACGCATGTCAGGCGTTTCTAGCAGAGTATCAGCAATGTGCTGACACTCTGCAAACTGCTCGGCTATCCTGAGAGAGGGGGCGGGCGGATGATCGCATGAAAGAGTTAAGGAAGCCTGGTATAAGCTGCACCAAGGGTTGAAGGAGAGTGTCCACCCATTCTGAGAGCCTTTCTGAATATGAGCCTATTCCTGCCACTATTGGTATCATAGGGAGCGGAAACTCTCCTTTATGTACCTTTGGCAGTGAATGGAATATCGATATTATGGGATGTTCCACATAAATATATTCCAATTCTTTCTTAGGCCTCATGCACACGACTGCTGTGTGTTATGCGGTCCGCAAATTGCAGATCTGCAAAACACAGATGGCTTCCATGTGCGTTCGGCACGGACAGCCATTAATATACCGGCCTATTCTTGTCCGCAAAACAGACAAGAATAGGACAGGTTATATTTTTTTGCGGACCAAGGAACGGAGCAACGGATGCGGACAGCACACGGAATGCTGTCCGCATCTTTTGCAGCCCCATTGAAGTGAATGGGTCCGCATCCAAGCTGCAAAAACTGCAGCTCGGATGCGGACCAAAACAACGTTCATGTGCATGAGGCCTTACTCAAAATACCACTTGGGAGGCCCTGTTGCAAGATCTTCATAACTTTCTGCTGAAAAAGGGGGAGGGGGTTACTTCTCAGAGGAGTATAGACTGTTATATCCTCCAACATTTTAAAAACCTGTGATTTATAAGATATACCTATCCAAAATAGCCACTGCTCCTCCTTTGTCAGCTTCTTTAATTATTATATCAGTTTTCCTCTCCAAGTCTCTCAATGCATTGCATTCTTCTGACGTGAGATTGCCTCTTTCACACGAGCAAGTTTTCCGCGCGGGTGCAATGCATGACGTGAATGCATAGCACCCACACTGAATCCTGACCCATTCATTTCAATAGGTCTTTGTACATGAGCATTTTTTTTTCACGCATCAGTTCTGCGTTGCGTGAAAAACGCAGCATGTTCTATATTCTGCGTTTTTCACGCAGCCCTGGCCCCATAGAAGTGAATGGGGCTTCAGTGAAAAACGCATTGTATCCACAAGCAAGTGCGGATGCAGTGCGTTTTTCACTGATGGTTGCTAAGAGATGTTGTTTGTAAACCTTCAATTTTTTATCAGGCACATGAAAAACGCATTGCACCAGCGCGGAAAAAAACTGAACAACTGAACACAATCGCAGACTGAACTTGCTTGCAAAATAGTGCGAGTTTATCACTGCTCGATGTAAATTGTTTCTGCTGATTGAATGGTGAATTAATTTTTATTTTTGTTTTTTCATGGAGTGCACACAGATCCCTTTCAACAAGATCCTGAAAGCGGTCAAGTGCAGGCGACCTAGTGTCATGGTCTCTCCCATGACAGGGGTCAGAAGATCTAAGAGACTGGCTGCACGTGATGTGATCTGGCAGCCTCTTTGGTTTTACTTGTTTCTGTGTTGTTGCTGGTTTTCACCACACCTCTTGTCTCAGGTGTAGCTTAAGTGGTCATTCCAACTCCTCTATTTAGTCTGGTCTCACCCATCATGCTATGCGGTTGATAGCTCCTTTCTGGTTGTGGAAGTGCTGGTGTTTGGTTCTCCTCTGAGTTCCTGCTCGTCCGCGTACTTCGGAGTTAAGTGTCTTTTCCCTATTTCTTGTTTGTTGTATTCCCCTATCTTTTTGTATTAGGCCTGAGGAAGTCTCCTCTTCCATCAGCTGGGAAGGAACAGGTCATCTTTAGTCCTGACACTATTTCCAGGGCCCTTTAGGGTCAGATAGGGCTCTAGGTTTCTGCGTATGAACATTCCTACCATCGAGGTCTGTTCATATTGATAGTAGTCAGGGCTCAATTTAGGGATTCACTAGGTGGTGACCTTTCCCTAGTTTCCAGGCCTAGTACCTTTTACCTTCCCTTTTGTGTTCGGTGTGGAGTTTACTAACCACACCACGCCGTGACACCTAGATTGTATGGAGTAAAAGTCTTTATTATGTGTTTTAAATGTGGCAGAAGAATTACATAATTCTACCACTTCCCGTTCTGATCGCATGTCCTGTAGAAGGAAAATGTGTGCTAACTCCTGAAAATCAAAATGACACAATGGGGCATTCAGGACCTTCATATCATCACCATGTGCTGTAATATGCGGGGAGCCCCCCCTCAAAAATGTCTTTTTAAAAAAGGCTTGCGAGCTAACCTATTCACATCTATAATCGTGTGATATAAATCAAAATGGCATGAAGGTGGGAAAGAGTCCCTTTTTCAATAAGTCCATCAGTGCCTGTGATAGAATAATAGAGGACAGATTGGTGACTGCCACTGCGTCGATTTTGCATCTGTCTTGTTTTGTATGTATTTTACCGCATTGAATAAAGGATATCGTTTTATCAGAAGCTGGACCATCCTGCTTTTTACTAGGGAACTTGCAGCTGTAATAATTTGCTACTATACTTAATGATTTGGCATACTTAACCCTTTCATGACCAAGGGTCATTGATGCCCCAGTGTCCAGGTCAAAATTTACAAATCTGACATGCCTCACTTTATGTGGTAATTGCTTTGGAACACTTTTATTTATCCAAGCCATTCTGAGATTGTTTTCTCGTGACATATTGTACTTCATGATAGTCATAAATTTGAGTCAATATATTTCACCTTTATTTATGAAAAAATCCAAAATTTACCAAAAATGTTGAAAAATTCACAATTTCTAAATTCCACTTTTTTGGCAGATTTTCCATTTTATAAAAAAAATTTCTTTAACACATTGAGGGTTAACAGCCAAACAAAACTCAATATTTATTACCCTGATTCTTCGGTTTACAGAAACACCCCACATGTGGTCGTAAACTGATGTAAGGGCGCACGGCAGGGCGCAGAAGGAAAGGAACGCCGTATGGTTTTTGGAAGGCAGATTTTGCTGGACTGGTTTTAAATGCCATGTCCCATTTAAAGCCCCCCTGATGCACCCATACAGTAGAAACTCCCAAAAAGTGACCCTATTTTGGAAACTAGGGGATTAGGTGCCAGTTTTATTGGTACTATTTTGGGGTATATATGATTTTTAATTGCTCTATATTAAGTTTTTTGTGAGGCAAGGGATTTTTTTTTATTTTTTTTTTACAAGATTCATCTGACAGGGTAGATCATGTGCTGTTTTTATAGAGCAGGTTGTTACGGACGCAATGATATCAAATATGTCTACTTTCTTTGTTTGTTTGTTTGTTTCAGTTTTACATAATAAAGCATTTTTGAAAAAGAAATTATGTTTTTGTGTGTCCATTTTCTGAACGCCATATGTTTTTTATTTTTCTGCCGATCGTCTTGTGCAGGGGCTCGTTTTTTGCAGAAAGAGTTGAGGTTTTTATTGGTACCATTTTTGGGTACATAGGATTTTTTAATCATTCATTATTACACTTTATGGGGCATGGTGACCAAAAAATTGGCTGTTTTGGAACAGTTTTTATTTATTTATTTTTACAGCGTTTATCTGAGGGGTTAGGTCATGTGACAGTTTTATAGAGCAGATAGTTACGGACGTGGCAATACCTAATATGTATACTTTTTCTTATTTTTTTAAGTTTTACACAATAGTAGCATTTCTGAAACCAAAAAAATGATGTTTTAGTGTCTCCATAGTCTGAGAGCCATAGCTTTTTTATTTTTTGGGCGATTGTCTTAATCAGGGTATCATTTTTTGCGCGATGAGGTGACGGTTTGATTGTTACTATTTTGGGGGTCATAGGCCTTTTTGATCGCTTGCTGTTGCACTTTTTGTGATGTAAGGTGACAAAACAATTTGGCTTTTTTGGCACTGTTTTTTTTTTTTTTTTTACTGTGTTCACCTGAGGGGTTAGGTCATGTGATATTTTTATAGAGCAGGTTATTACGGATGCGGCGATACCTAATATGTACACTTTTTTTTATTTATTTCACTTTAACACAATAATAGCATATTTGAAATAAAAAAAATATGTTTTAGTGTCTCAATGTTCTAAGAACTATATATTTTTTTTATTTTTTGAGCGATTTTCTTATGCACTGTCTCATTTTTTGCGGGATGAGGTGACGATTTTATTGGTACCATTTTGTTTGATATACACCTTTTTGATCGCTTGGTGTTGCACTTTTTGTGATGTAAGGTGACAAAAATGGCTTTTTTTACAGTTTTTATTTAATTTTTTTATGGTGTTTATCGGACGGGGTCTATCATGTGATATATTTATAGAGACGGTCGTTACGGACGCGGTGATACCTAATATGTGTATTTTTTTTCATTTTTTATAGGAAAAGGCAATTTAGTTTTTTAATTTTTATTTATTTATTTATTTATTTTTACTTTATAATTTTCATTTTTTTTTTATAAAGTCCCTCTTGGATCTTGAAGATCCAGTGGGGCTGATGGCTGTACTATACTTTTTGCTCTTGCATTGCAAAGTATAATACTATCAGATGCCCTGTAGGTGGCAACACTGGACACTTTTGCAAAGGCAGGGGGCAGCGCCGGGAAGGCGGGGGGGGGGGGGGGTACGGCCAGCATTGAGGGAGGCAGCACAAATGGGGGCAGGAGGAATGTATGGGGCGGGGAGGGGGCGGACCGCATCAGGGCAGGCTGCATGAATATGGAGTTGAGCGGGGGAAACTGCATCAGAGGCAGGCGGAGACAAGGGGGGGCTTGGAGGCGCACAGGAAGGGGGCACAGATCGGGGGGCATGAGGACACTACCTGATTTCCGGCTCTGATCTGCATTGCGCAGATCAGAGCCTGAAACCGGCATTTTTTCACTGCCGCGATCCGATTGCTTAGTCTGCATAGACTAACCAATCGGATCGATTGCCGGCAAGGGGCCACTCTGATTGGTCCCTTGCCGGCATTACTGAACTGTATGCTGTCCGTGACAGCAGCAGGACAGGGGCAGAAGCTTTAATCCAAGCGCTTTGTAGCGCTTGGATTAAAGAGTTGGCTTGACGTTTATACACGTGGTAGCTGCACGGGGCATGTGCAAATTTCACGTATATAAACGGATTGCAGTCGGGAAGGGGTTAACATTAAAAATGATTATAATATGTCAGTGTAAGGCCTCTTTCACACGAACGTATTTTATTTCCGTTCCGTTTTTGCGGTTTCCGTTTGCGGTCCATATGCGGAACCATTCATTTCAATGGTTCCGCAAAAAAAACGGAATGTACTCCGTGTGCATTCCGGTTGCCTATTTCCGTATATCCGTTCCGCTAAAAGATAGAACTTGTCCTATTATTGTCCGCATAACAGACAAGGAAAGGACTGTTCTATTAGGGGCCATCCGTAATTTTTGTTCTATTAGGGGCCATCCGTAATACATACGGTCGTGTGCAAGAGGTCTAAGGCCTCGTCCACATTTCTGTTTTTCACGTATGTGTGCTGTCCGCATTTTCAGCACATGTACCTGTTGATTTGAATGTGTCTATTCACACATCAGTAATTTTTTTTTACTGAGCATGGGTCAGTAAAAAAAAATCACAGAGACATGCACGTTTTTGTTCAGTGATGCAGACCAAACATGACCATTGAAGTCTATGGGTCTGTGATAATCATGGACATAACACAGATGGTATCCGTGTTGCGTCTGTTTTTCACTGAAGACTGATCCAGGATACGTGAATTATGGATGACACATGGAGAGTAAAAATGGACACATGGACCACTCACAGATCCTTCAAGAACATCTTCACAGATTAAACACAGACACTTTTTTTCACAGACTCCAAAATGACATGGAAATGTGGATGAGGCCTAATACTAACAGGCAACCAATTCTGCCACACCTCTGGCATGGCCTCATAGGCTGATGCCTATGGCAGATCTGGAGGCCGTTGTGAGGCCTTCGTTTGCCATGGTAATGCATCATCATTGGGGACTCCTTGCTCTATCAAGCTTCATACTGTAGATGCTGTGATTGCAGTTGACAGTGGCTTCAAAGGGGTTAAAAGGTCAGGATGGGAGATTTCTTGGATCATGGCCATTACAACACGTGTCTTGAAGGGGTTATTCGCTTTATTTATATTGATAAACTATCCTCAGAATAAGTCATCAATATCAGATTGGTGGGGGTCCAGCACCCGACACCCTCAACGATCAGCTGTTTGAAGAAAAGGCTGCGCTCGTACGAGTGCTGCCTTCTCTTCACTGTTTACCTGCTCGACATCGCAGGGGTGAGCAGGTGTAATTACAGATAAGCCATCCCATTTACTTCAGTGGGACAGTTCTGTAGTATTCAAGTGTATAGGAACGAGCTGTACCATAGAAGTCAATGGGACGGCTTGTAATTACACCTGCTCGTCACTGTGATGTCGACAGTGAGCAGGTAAACAATGAAGAGAAGGCCGTGCTCGTGCGAGTGCGGCCTTCTCCTTCAAACAGTGGATCAGTGGTAGTGCTGGGTGTCCTGAGGATAGGTAATCAATATAAATAAAGCGGACAACCCCTTTAATGTATGGAAATCCATGGCATACTATCAAAAAATTAGTGACAGAAGTCAACAAAATAAAAAAAAATATGCTTTATTAATTCATACAAAAAATAAAAAAAGATAAAAATAAGTCACACATGCAAAAGTGGAAACACCAAGGCATACGGTATATTAAAAGTGCTGAATCTCTACCCATACAGTTGTGTCTGGGATCCCGGGTGACATCATGGTCATTATGGAGTGTTAAGGGGTTAAAATTATGTATATGTCTATGAAAGTGGTTTAGTGACTCCTATGTTTCCCCCTCTGCTGTCAGTAGAGGTGCTGGGACCGGAGCTGGTTTCACGTCACCTACAGAGGGAGGAACAGACTCTGTGTCTCTGCCGGCTGCTCCTAGATTATCAAGTAGTGCACTCCTTACCAGAGCGCTTATTAAACTCTCAGGTGTTCTGTTACCTGCATGATCAGGTGTCATTGTACCTGGTGAATTATTAAACCATCCTCTATTCCCCTCTACCTATGGTCAACGTCCAAACTCCGCTGGCAAAAGTACCCTTCTTCTTCTATTTGCTGGCTCCAGGAGAGCAGCCATGACTCAAGAAATGGATTCGATTTATACCTCCACAATTGCATCATATAAGGTGAGATCACGGACCTCCTTTGATACTTTATAGACACACTCTTCTGCTTTATATCTTCATTCAAAATGATCATATTTAAGTGGGGGAAAAGAATTCTATGAACTTTTCCCGTTCTGTAATCAGAAGATGGATTCATAGGCGTTTTGCTAAACTAAAAAGCGGTGCAATTCACACCAATATCTATTTGTTATCGGTCCCACTCCCATCACAAGTGGGGACGATCTGATAATTGATCAGGAAAGTTACTGAGAAATCCCTGTCATCCTGACACATCATGTTTAATGAAAGCTGGAATCTACAGCTTCATAGACTTCATATTAGTCATAAATTATCCAGAACCAACAGGGAATTTGAACTCTCGGCATCCTGGACTTTATATGATGAGGGATATCAGTGGGATATCAGTAGGGAGAGAAAGCCGGAGTACCCAGAGGAAGCCCATACAAACACAGGGAGAACATACAAACTCCATGCTGACTTTGTCCTTGGTCAGGTTGTAATCCGGAACCCCTGCAAGGCAACAGTGAGCCCCCGTGGAGATGCACTGCTGCTCATGCAATTTCCTGATATAAGAGCATTGTCAATGACTAAATAGGCGCTACTTGTAAAGTTTTAAAACAACTTTCTGTTTTATGATGAGAAAGGACGTTACAGGATGAAGTCAATTACTTTTAGACCAAGGTGTGATGTATATGTTTTATTTGTAGCACAGTTTTATTGTTAGTTGCAATATATGAGATAGTTGTCATCCCGTTCAGCTATCTCTGCAAATCCTCCCATGCATATGCATGCTCATCTCAGCTAAGCATTCATAGGTAGATGGGAAGAGGAGAGAAAGCTCCTGAAAACAAAAGGATTGGGCAGTTAAAATCCAATGTGCCCAATCCTTATTTCAACCATGGGAGGGGAGTTGGGAGGCCACCATGCACATTGTCTGGCTGCACAGTTCTAATATGTATGGCTGCTGTAGTCTAGTATTCACTGGCAAGTAAAGAAACTACATGCTACAAGAATCACAGAATCTAGAGAAATTATATCAGTGTCATCTTTTTTTTTTTGCAGAAAATTTTAGGTCAATTCAACCCAGCTCTGGAAAACCTTGTATACCTAGGTAATAACTACCTCCGAGCATTGAATGGTGAGTATCTCTATTACTGTCTAATTGATGGAAAGATGTCCAGGCATAAGCTGCATATTTGATATTCTTGGATTGTAACCGGAGTAAACATTCATCTAGCATTCTTCTGGTTGCCTGTAGACTTGGTATTATAGTCTAGGGGTCCTGCTAGCCATGTATTGGATAGGTTGGTAGACAATGCCAGTGTCTGGCACTGTTATGGGGAAATCTTATGGCTGGCAGTGTTGTGTGGAGGCACTGTAGCTGTGACTGTTATGGGAGATCCATTAAAGCTGAGCATATCAACTGTATGAACCATGTCTGACAGGTCCTGTGTGTGTTACAGAAGACGATGTAGATCCACTGTGTCTACTAAACTGATTTGGCTTAGTGCAGCCCCTCATCTTCACCATTTAACCCCACTACAAGGATCTAGACTCTGCTGCAGCGGAACAAGCAGGCTGCTACCTCCTTAAGTAGTCTCTGTTCAGGGGCTGCTGAGCTGACCCATGAAGGTCAAGAGAACCCGGTGCCAAGCACCAAGGGGTCAGGCAAAATTATAGTCAGGGGCAAGTTAAGATCATGGCAGGCAGAGTTTGTGCATTCCAAAATCAGTCCAAGGGTCAGTGCACGAAACAGGCAGAGGTCAGGTCAGCCAACAACAGGTAAAATCCAAAGACAGGCAAGTCTCCAAATCTGCTGCAAAGCCATGTAATCGCATGATAAAATTCTATAGCTACCACTGAAACTTGCATACAATTTATACATTGAACACAATAAACCCTGTTCATTGTAGCATCAGGATAAGGGCTCTTTCACACTTGCGTTCTTTTCTTCCGGCATAGAGTTCCGTCGTCGGGGCTCTATGCCGGAAGAATCCTGATCAGTTTTATCCTAATGCATTCTGAATGGAGAGAAATCCGTTCAGGATGCATCAGGATGTCTTCAGTTCCGGACCGGAACGTTTTTTGGCCGGAGAAAATACCGCAGCATGCTGCGCTTTTTGCTCCAGCCAAAAATCCTGAACACTTGCCGCAAGGCCGGAATTAATGCCCATTTCGGTGACATCATCGGCGCAGGCGCACTGAGGGAGGGCTGAGGAGGCGAGCGTCCTTCTCTCAGAGCGCCTGCGCCGAATGAAGACAGGCACGGGATTTGAAATGCTGACAGGGCCAGCCAGAGGAGGAGAGCACTTGCTGGCCCTGTCAATAAAACAGGAGAAGGGGGCGTTTTTTTGCGGCAGCTACCAGCAAGTAGACGCCCTACTTGCTGGTAGTGAAGTCATTTGCATATTTTAAAAAATCGATTTTTAATGAAACGAAGCCACAGAACAAGGTAAGAGCCCTATATAGGGAATAGTCGTTCAATAAGGATTTTAACAAGCCCAAAAATGAAAAATGTGTTTTGGGGGTGACAGAAGCCCTTTAAATCTCATCTTTTTCTGGGCTTAGAAGTCCAATGGACAGTCCTGTCAGTGATTGACAGTAGGCTTGAGCGAATCGAGCTTCGGATCATAGATCTTCATTGGTAATGCTGTTGCCATACAGTATTAAAATGTGTGGGCTCTGTGTAGCCAAACTTTGTTTCGGCCGAAGTTGTGTGAGTCTTTGGAATTACTATGGTATTCCTATCTGCGTATTTAAACACATTTTAAAATAGCAATCCAAAGTGGGCTTTGGTAGTGGCTGGTACCATGGTACCAAACCTGACTTCGGATTGCTATTTTAGAATGTTTTTAAATCCGCAGATAGGAATACAGTGGTAATTCACTGAAGTCTCGCGCAACTTTGGCCGAGACGAAGTTTGGATACACAGAGCCAATACATTTTAATGCTGTACGGAAACAGCATTAACAACAACGTTTTTGAAAAATTAGACTCTGGATCTATGATCCGAAACGCGATTTGAAGAAGCATAATTGACAGCTATCTCTATATGCATGCTCATCTAGGAAGCCTGTTAATCTTTGAGTGAGACCACTGAATAAATGACAAATGGTCAATCAGCTCAGCTCCTCCTGCTCTATAATGTGATACCAGTACATTGCATTTTCATAATGGCAGGTTGTCTTGATGCAGAGATTAGGCAAGGCCAATAAGTTACAGTAGTTATCACTCGAAAGAATGAGTGATGAACTTTATTGGCCCACAAAGCTGAATGACTCAGTTCTGTGGACCATGTTTCAGCGTTTAGTCAAGTCGCTAAATGCTACATCAGTGAATAACTAGAGTTGTGCTGCTGTGCATATATATACATTATAAAATAAGGCAGCGATCACACAGCAGGACAGTATTTGCTGTATGTATCACTTAATGGGAATGTCCACTGGCCTAAAAAAATCCAAGTTCTGTATAGCCTTTCCAGAAATAATAGTAATGAGGGTAAAACTGAAGTCATGAAAGGGATCAGAGATATAGTGATTGCTGCCACGGGCCACATGTTGTGTTTTATGTGAGGAGACGTCACTTTCTATTCCTCTATAGAAATAAACCACAGTAACTTCAAACATAGCCAAATGCAAACATGAACAGTGATCATCATATGACATAGAACCTGGAACTATGCTGGGCTATAAACACCTCCTGTAATACACAGAAACAGTTGTAACTGGCAGACATCGACATGCAATGTCAAGCACTGGGAGAGGGAAATTTAAAGGATTATTCCTGTCTCAGCCTTTCATGGCTGAGATTGGAAAAACCCTCATAAGCAGTGGCCAGGGGTGGCTGGAGTTCTGGAAAGCCAAGCTGTGCTACGCTGGCCCCGTAGCCCCCATAGATGTGAAAAGGAGTGCGCCAATGCAGTGGTGATCCATTGCACTCCAATATGCAAATTCACTGTGTAGTTTTTATGTAACCATAAAATGGCGGATTTAGACGAGCAAATAATCGCTACAATTTGAGCACTAACATT
Organism: Bufo bufo; assembly: GCF_905171765.1. NCBI lineage: Eukaryota > Metazoa > Chordata > Amphibia > Anura > Bufonidae > Bufo > Bufo bufo. The sequence goes on from NC_053397.1 coordinate 161,231,145, forward strand.
GGACGATAATTGTGTATGAATGTATGTAGCGACTGAACGACTGTACTGAAAACGCTTGTAAAATCATTTATGATTTGTCGATATTGAATTGTAATGTAAAAGTACATTGTGTGATCTTTCAATGATGTGAGCGATGTAAGATGAGGCGTGTAAATAATTTCTGTCTAAATACAGTGAATGATCCGTGATTAAGAGAGTAAACGATCACATGCAAATTAATTTTCACACGATAATCTTTGCATGAAACTGCTGATCTTTCTTTGGCTTTAAATCTCTAAATGTGATCATCTTGTTAATCGCCTAAACGAATATCCACTTATCTAAATTCGCCATCAATACAAAAATGAGGAAAAATAGAAGTCTTCCCTTTAGGATCCACTCCTGGCTTTGGTAAAGAAAAGCAGATCGAAAATCTTCACCAAACTGTTCTGTGGGGTCAATTTTCATTAATTTATCATTTCTATCAATCCGGGAACAATCAACAAGCAGGATTAGCTGTGGCTGACAGATATACAATGGCAATGTCGGACTGACCCACCAGACTACCAGAGGATCCTCCGGGGGGCCCAGGCTCTGATACCATAGTGGACCCCAAAGGTCCAGGGGAAAAAAACATTTGAGCTGCCTTTGGAGCTAATAGCTTGCTACTATGGCCTATTTCTTTGAATTATACTAGTAAACAAACACAGTCAGCAGCCCTACATACCCTCCCATGGGGCAAACTTCCAATTCTTTCGGTACCAAAATCAATGGTCCAAATGTAGTGCTCGCAGATTGGGGTCCAGGCCAAGGGTCCCTTGATGCAATAGTAGTTTACAGAGATCCACAGCACTCTTTATGTGTCAAGCAGCATACAATTAAAGCAACGTTTCGACTTAAACAAGTCTTTATCAAGCAATGAAAAGGTGAAAAACATCATCCTTAAATAACCATAAGTGTAGTGTAATAGGTGCCTCCCCCAATCGGGGGGGGGGGGGGGGGGGTGCTTCCATAATTAATCCAAAATTAAAGACACCCTTGCTCTACATAAATCGTAATCATAGTAAACTCACATCAGGTGGCCATCCGTGTGCCCCCCAGGCATCCCCATCCTAGGCCAGAGATCCGCCATGTACGGTAGGCATCTGGTATGGCTGCGCCGACATCCTCACCTGGCGTCCCTCTGGTCTAGGATGGTGATCCCTGGGGAGCACACGGATGGCCACCTGGTGTAAGTTTACTATGATTACGATTTATGTGGAGCATGGGTGTTTTTAATTTTGGATTAATTATGGAAGCACACCCCCGATTGGGGGAGGCACCTATTACACTACACTTATGGTTATTTAAGGATGATGATGTTCACCTTTTCATTGCTTGATAAAGACTTTAATAGTATGCTGCTTGACACATAAAGAGTGCTGTGGATCTCTCTAAACTACTTTTGAATTATACTAGACATTATTGATGATGAGAGAGTTGGGTCTGAGAATAATTTCCTCTGGTGGTCCCAAGAAACCCCAGTCCGACACTGTAGAATGGTTATTTATATAGTTTGATTAACAAATTAACACTTAAAGGGGTTGTCCAGAAAGTCACATTGATGGCATATCCTTGTTTTTTCAAACTTAGTTTATTGGGTCCGTGCACTCAGCGCCTTTGTCTGGTACTGCAGCCCATCTCAATTTACTTGAATGGAGCTGAGCGGCAGATATAAAGGTGTTAATGAAACCCGCAGCCCTTTCACAGCAGTGCACTATTGTGTATTGCTAGAGATACATAGTAAGAATGTGCCCCTGAATAACAGCTTGCTGATGCTCTAAGGGCCCTTTCACATGGTGGAATTTGCCAACAGAATTTTGGCGCAACCAATTTCCAGCAGCAGCCACGTGGTGTCTGCCGCCCATTGTTTTCAGCGAGAGGCAGCTCTGCAGTTCACAGGCTAACAGTTTAAAGACCCGACCACTGAAAGAAGGGACATCTCTGCTTTATTATATTGACTTCCAGCACCCCTGCTAATCAGCTGTTTGAAGCAGGGGTGGACACAGACAGCAGAGGGCCCCATGTGCGAAGAATGTGCCTGGGCCCCCTCCGCTCCAAGCCAAGTTCTCAACATAACCAATTCCGTCCTAACATTACTTATAGCAATACAAAACATACAGGTTTAGGCCTCTTTCACACTACCGTATGGCTATTTCAGTGTTTTGTGGTCCGTTTTTCACGGATCCGTTGTTTCGTATTTTTGTTTCCGTTGTTTTTCCGTTCCGTTTTTCCGTATGGCATATACAGTATACAGTAATTACATAGAAAAAATTGGGCTGGGCATAACATTTTCAATAGATGGTTCAGAAAAAAACGGAACGGATACGGAAGACATACGGATGCATTTCCGTATGTGTTCAGTTTTTTTTGCGGACCCATTGACTTGAATGAAGCCACGGAACGTGATTTGCGGGCAATAATAGGACATGTTCTATCTTTCAACGGAATGAAAAAACGGAAATACGGAAACGGAATGCATACGGAGTACATTCCGTTTTTTTTGCGGACCCATTGAAATGAATGGTTCCGTATACGGACTGTATACGGAACGCAAAAAACGGCCAGTAAACGGGGAAAAAAAACGGTAGTGTGAAAGAGGCCTAAGGCTACTTTCACACCTGCAGCACTACGCTCCGGACACCTGATCCGGCAAAGAATGTAAGGAATTGGCCGGACACAAACTCAGGCATGCAGCGGTTTGTGTCCCGCTGATTCTCTGCATTTTTGCCAGATTGTGGCAGGATCTCTGCCAGACACCATTATAGTTAATGGGGCCGGCGGACATTCTGTCTGCATTCAGCATGTCTGCAGCATACCGGCAGGCTGTTCTCTGCTGGGAGAGCCTGCCAGAATCACTAACTTAGATGTGAAAGTAGCCTAATACAGGTCCACATACCTCTTACATCCAGTGACGTCTTCTTTGATGTAGATGTTCTCTGTCCTCTTCTTCTCCTTTCAGCCCACACCGCCATGATGATTTCTTTCAGTCATCTCTTCTCTCTGCAGGGTTTGACAGACAGACATCTTAGTTTCCTTGTTTTCCGTCATCCTCCCACCTAATCAACACCCCTCTAATATTGTGCCTGCTGTGCTCCCTATACTAGTTACACACAGATAGTTCCCCTTCGATAATTATTGGCACACAGTGTCCTAAAAAATAACTGCGCCCAGAAAACAGTGTCCCTGACACTAATAGTGTAAACAAAATGTTCCCCAAAAATAATTGTGCTAAGCTGATTCCGTGCCAGGGTACCCACCAAAGTAACAGTGCTCCCCAAAATCCCACTAATAAAAATAATTATCTACCAGACAACATGTAGTAGTAATAGTGCCCCTACAGTAATAATGTCCCCACTTTTCCCCAGAAGTAATAATGCTCCTATAGTGCTAATACTAGTATTTAAGTTCCTCATAGTCCCTCAACTGTAATAGAGCACACCATAATGACCCGGTAGTAATAATTCTCTTTATAACTCTTTGTGTAACAGTAGAAAAATGCCCCTTATAATGTGCGCCAGTACATAAAAGTGCCCTGTTGTGTGGCAGTATAAAAAATACCTCCTGTTAGTTTCCCTGTAGAGCCAATGTCCCCATAGTACCCTCATAATGTGTGCCAATGCCCCCTACTGTGTCCCCAAAACTCTTAGTGCCCCCAGTTGAGCCAAAGTATAAAATACTACTACCAAAAGTGCACCTCCCTTGTCCCTATGGTGACTGACAATGTGCCAGTATAAAATGCCAGTATAATGCCCCTATATAATGACCCCAATAGTGCTCCTTTTCCCCCATTCTCCATAGTGGTCCCCATGTGTGCCAGTACATGAAAGATAGGGTCCCCATAGTGTTCCTTCCCCTCCATAGTGAGCCCCATGTCTGCCAGTATATAAGATAGGGCTCCCCATAGTGTTCTTTCCACTATGTAGTGCCCCCATGTGTGCCAGTATATAAGATAGAGCACCCATATTGCTCCTCCCCCTCCATAGTGCCCCCCATAGTGCCCCCCATGTGTGCCAGTAAATAAGATAGGGCCCCCCCATAGTGCTCCTCCCCCTTCATAGTGCTCCCCATGTGTGCCAGTATATAAAATAGAGCCACAATAGTACTACCCCCTCCATGATGCCCCCCATGTGTGTCAATATTTAAAATAGGGCCCCCATAGTGCTCCTCCTCCTCCATAGTACCCCCCATGTGTGCCAGTACATAAGATAAGGCCCCAGTAGATGCCCCCATGAGTGCCAGATAGGGCCCCTAGAAAAGTGTAAATAAAATAAAAATAAACACATATACTTATTACTTACCTCCTTCCTGCTTTCAGCGATGCAGGCCTCTTCCAGCATGTGTCCCGCGCTGTACGGCTCAGACAGCACGATGATGTCATTGCTCCGCCTGTGCCGGCCTCTAATAGGCTATAGGCACTAGGCCTGCAACCTATGAGAGGACTGGGGAAGGGAGACACCTCTCTCTCCCCTGCCCCGCCACAGTATCCATCTTACCGCCGGTAAGAAGGGGCCCCCTCCTGCTCTGGGCCCCTGTGCAACGAACCAGCTGCACATGCGGTATGTCCGCCCCTGGTTTGAAGAGAACACAGCGCTCGTAGGAGTGCTGCCTTCTCTTCACTGTATAACTGATCGCTGTTGCAATGGCAGCGGTGAGCAGTGTAATTACATATCAGCCATCCCATTCACTTATGTGGGACGGCTCCTTCCTATTCAAGTGAACAGAGAAGGCAGCACTCGTACAAGCGCTGCATTCTCTTTAAACAGCTTATCGGTGGGGATGCCGGGTGCCATCTGATATTGATGGCCTATCCTGAGAAATGGTCATCAATATAAAAAATCCCAATTTATATTTTAGCTAAAATCACAGAGAGACACTTGGAAAACGAAAATGAGCACTATAGCTCTGAATGACTAATGAGCGCATTATTAGTATTCTGACAAAAGAAAAAAGCATAGCATGTGGCTGTAGGAGCCATACTTTTTTCCTTTTTGTCAGAATATTGCATTGCTACTTTATTTTTATTTTTTTCATTGTGTCCGCACTCCTTTCATTCGGCCCAGTTGTCGTTGACTAGCAGGAGACTGCATAAGGGCTAATTCTGAGGCCACATGGAGAGATCAGTTTTTGAAATCTGTTCACATGGGGCACCGCTGCATGGTGGCTATTGTTTCTGTGGTGCTGTGCCTGTGGGTTGGTGTGGCCCAGTGCCATGGGAGGCTATGACTGAGAGCAGTGGTGTTGTTAGGCTGCTGGCTTGTGGCGGCAGTGGTCGCCATGTGGCACGGTTTTAATTTAGAATATGGACCTGCTCATAAGAGGTCAACCTGATGTGATGAGTAGGCTTATGCATTTTGATCCAGAAATATAAAAAGTATCTGATGTACAGATTATAATTTATGCTGAGAAGCAATAGATGCATGTCATGTGGATGTACAAGCCATACTTTTTTCTTTTACGTTAGATCTAGGGATGAGCAACGCAAGCTTTGGATCCTAGATCCGAAGTTGCTTCACTCAAATCTTCGGTTTAATGCTGTACGGAGATCCGACGAGACAAAGTGAGTTATAACCGAAGTCTCGCTAGACTTTGGTAAATAACTTCGGTATTTGATTTTAAAGTGACAAACCATTTTGGATCTGAACTTTGCTTCGGTTCCAACTGGTACCCCGGAACCAAAGCCGAGTTTGGATCTAAGTTTAAAAATCAAATATCGAAGATATTCACCAAAGTCTTGCGAGACCTTGGGAATAACTCATTTCGCCTCGTCAGAGGCCATACATTCTAATGCTGTGCGGCGACGGATCTCTGTACAGCATTAAACCGAAGTTTTGAGTGAAGCGACTTCGGATCTGGGATCTGGAGCTCATTAGTGGTGTTCGTTCTGAACTATAGAATGATGATTATTACAATCACAATACGCGGTGCAAGCTCCAAATCCAAGAAGACATAAGTCTGTGGGGCCCATTACATCGGTTTTCTGGCAGCAGAGGAGTCACTGTTTATGGTGCAAACACCACATTCACAATTTTCTGGGGGTTGCACTGTGCTCATGAGGTGAGTCCTAGGCAGCCCCGAATATGTATTACATTTTAAGCCAGAAAACTGATGTAAATTATAGCTGAGAATAGATTTCAGTTCTTGCACACTGACGGCTTGTTAAGAAACATGCTAGGAGACCCCAGGTATATCTTTATGGACTGCACATGAATGTACAAATGGGTAGCAGTGTTGAAAACAGGAGAAAAAGGAAATATTGTGGAGATTTACTAATATTCAACAACCAATATTTAACAAAGGTGAAGCCTCATGTTAAGGGTCCATTCACACGTCCGTTGTTTCTTTCCTGATCTGTTCCGTTTTTTGCGGAACAGATCTGGACCAGTTCTGGACCCATTCATTTTCAATGGGTCCTGAAAAAAATCGGACAGCTCAATGTCAGATTTTTTTTCAGGACCCATTGAAAATGAATGGGTACAGAACTGGTCCAGATCTGTTCCGCAAAAAACGGAACAGATCAGGAAAGAAACAACGGACGTGTGAATGGACCCTAAGGTGACATCAAGTTTATTGTACATGAAACAAGCAATGTATATGTTCCTGCTATGTAATATACCCTGTGTGCTGGGGCTTCATGGGCTGGGCTGCTTATGGACACTTTACTGTACACGGACTGAATTTTTGGAGGCGTATATAAGCAGAACTGCCCATTTATCCACAGCCCATCATATTTCCATACATTGACCAAATCAATGCATGGCTTATTATTTACAATTGTTATATGGAGGTGCAGTAAATAACATGGATTTATTGTGAACATTAAATATACATATGGTAGGTGCTTTATATGGTTTTTTTCTATCCACAGCTCTTTCTGAAGTTGCTGAGTCTTATTATAATGCGATTAAGAAGATAGGTGAACAAGCGTTCCAGAACTCTGCATGTTATGGACTGGGTAAGCATGAAGCAATATAGCAGTAGAGGAGGCCTCTCCTGCACTTAGTTCTGTGCTACTCTGCAGGCAGGGGCGTAACTACCATACCGCTGCTATGGGGCCCAGGGCAAGAGGGGGCCCAGTCTTTGTTGGGAGTATCTCCTCTTCTATTGGAGGTGAAAACTTGGTCAGGACTCTAGAGTGGAAAAATGGCTCATGTGTCATTGAAAAGGGTTTAGGCAGAAACCCTTCTGTCCTGTGTGGGGGCCTGTTTGATCCTTGCTATGGGGCCCATACTTCTGTATGTACTCCACTGTCTGCAGGTACTATGGGGGGGCACTCTCCTGTGCTACTCCAACTGCCCACTTTTAATTGAGTCACTCTGATGGTGTTCTTAATGGAAGTGCTTTGGCTGTCATGGAAGTTTGAGGTATTTTAGATGAGTTTACTACATCATCCCGAGAAATTATTCCTAAAAGTAGGCAAGCATGGTTGACCAGCATTTCTAGGACCCCAGATTTTAAAAAGACATACAATAAAACATGAGCTGAACTGTTAAATGTAGAGGATTTACTAAAAAATAATCATAAAATGATCTAAATAATACTGTCTGTAGGGCTACGTGCACACGGCAGTGTTTTTTTGCGGCCTCCTTTCCGTTTTCTTTGCGGATCAGATGGTTTCCTATTCATTTCTATGGATCCGTTAAAAATGCGGTGGACTCATCCATTTCTTGTCCTCGTCTACTATCCATGTTTCCCATCCGCAAAAAAAGTATTGCATGTCCTATTCTTGTCCGCAATAAACGTTTTGCGGACCCATTGAAGTCAATGGGTCCGCAAAAAAAATGCGGATGACCAACGGAAGCCATCCGTATGTCATCCGCATCCGTTTTTTTTGCAGATGGTTGCTGGGAAACCTGTATATATAAAATTTCAAGAATTACAGCCTTCAAGTTTTTTTTGCGGACCGCAAAAAAAACCTGAAGACACACGGAAACACAACCTACAAAATTTGCGGACAAATGGAACGGATGTGGATGTAAAAAAAACAGGAACACGGATCCGCTATTTGCGGACCGCAAAAAACAACTGTTGTGTGCATGTAGCCTAAAAGGGATGATGTCACCATATATGACGGCATTTGACATCATTGGTCGGCACAATCCTAACTTTTGCATTTCAATTGTTTGAATTGAATTATGAAGTATAAGTGATGCTTGGGGGATACTGCAACAATAAATGAGAAAAAGTCCCTTTTTCTCATTTATACGAGGCCGTGAGCTGAACGTTTTCTGGGTGTGCTTCACAGGGACGGGCGTTTCTAGACTAGAGAATTCAACATACCAGGTATAGACCACCTAGCCTGAAATATGATGTTTAATACAGGCTGATAGATCTCAGGTTTATACATCTACAGTATATGTTCTAATTATGAAGAAAGAGACAAGGATAATTTGAGAAAAGAGAATGTGTCTAAGTATCAAAGCAGCAGTGAATATCGGCGCTCTAACACTAACACAATTACATAACTGAAATTAATCATGTCAGCATGATCAACCCTATTAAACCAGGCATATTGTCTGGTATGGTTGTTCATGATAAGTAAAATGGTACCTGTCTTTTGTCTCTAGAGCAAACTGCTGCCAAGATGTCTTCTTTTTACATTTCTATGCAAATTAGGGTCTTGCTGTAGCTCTTGGAGCACCGCTAAGGCTACGACACCGTGTTTTGCACACTCCCCCCTTCCCCTTTCATTGACATGGCTGAATCTGCGCTTCAGATTCAGAGTGCGCATGCGCCAACAATGTGGAGGATCATGAGGTGAGTATGCTCCCTTGTACAGAGCCTCTGCTGCTGCCAATAAGTCCTGCGACCCAGATCTTCACCACAGCACATTAGCAGAATCATGCACTCCCAGTGAAATGCATCCTTGTGCATTGACACCAATGACTGGGTATGCAATAGTAATAATTACACAATGCTGGACCACCAATGACTATTACATTAGTGAGCCACAGTGCAGGCACGAGAACACAGAGCTAGATGAGAGGTGTAGCCCTGACAGTCACAGGTGAAGGGAGAGTGTGCAGAGCCATAGTGGTGCTCCAAGTTCTACAGCCAGCTCCTTGGTGCTCGAAATTGCTAATTAGCATAAAAATAAAAAAACGTTATGTAGGCATAAGTTTACTTTAAGACAAAAGACAGGTATCATTTTTCTCAGCACGATTAATCTGATCAGGCAATGTGCCTGATTTAATAGGGCTAATCATGCCGAAAGATTTTCTTTAAATGACTTCCAATTGCTCAGATTTCAATCATTTGAGATTTCAGCGATAACCTTACAATAAATTGCAGTACATTGCTAACTTCTTTCCTCCATTACATATCCTCTTTATCTCATGAACATTGTACAGATTGGGATATGGGCTAAAAGGCAACTGCCACAAACAGCCAACCAACAAAGATAGTGTAAAAATGTATATACATCACACCCTCGGTAGTCCTATAGCTGCTGTATAGAATAGTGTAGTTGACTGCCAGGCGGTATACATTTTTGAACACTGCAGCCTATGCACAACATACGTCACAGTTTGTCTATATGTTAGAGCCTTCCATCAAAGGTATACAAAAGGATCAAATGCAATTTCAGCAGATTATTTATAATTAGGTAGTAGTGAATAAATAAACCACTGCAATGGGGTTAATACAATTTCGGTCAGAACCACTTGTCAAATCCCATGCAGATGAAGGAAGGATATAACTCCACTTTTTGGCTTTTTGATGAGACGATGGCCACATACACATCCTCTCTGTGTCTGCATCCATTGCCATACCACATTACCCAATAAAATATTTTCAGGTAAGTAAAAAATCTTTATTAGAAATAAAATATGGCTCATCATAAAAAGAGAAACAATTACACACAGATTTTATAGAATTGCCCAGGGAAAAGAATATTATGTAACTCAGTCCATAAGTAGGCAAATACAAAAATGAGTTAACATTGATAAGGACAGGTTGCCCAAGAGTAAGCCCAAATATTAGTCTCAAAATCAGTACGCCATAAAAAAGTTATTAATAACAACATCATCAACATCATATGCAGTTTTCATAATTCCTAAACAAATAATCAAATCAACACAAGATAAAAAGTTTAACTGCATAACAAATGCCTAAGACAATAAATTATACAAATGTTTACCTATTAACATTACCTTTATTCAATTTGAATGTGACTGTACTTGAATCACACAAGTAACAATTTGTAGTTTGTTTTCCTTAAACACAGATTTAAAAACAGACACAGACATATACAGGGAGTGCAGAATTATTAGGCAAATGAGTATTTTGATCACATCATCCTCTTTATGCATGTTGTCTTACTCCAAGCTGTATAGGCTCGAAAGCCTACTACCAATTAAGCATATTAGGTGATGTGCATCTCTGTAATGAGAAGGGGTGTGGTCTAATGACATCAACACCCTATATTAGGTGTGCATAATTATTAGGCAACTTCCTTTCCTTTGGCAAAATGGGTCAAAAGAAGGACTTGACAGGCTCAGAAAAGTCAAAAATAGTGAGATATCTTACAGAGGGATGCAGCACTCTTAAAATTGCAAAGCTTCTGAAGCGTGATCATCGAACAATCAAGCGTTTCATTCAAAATAGTCAACAGGGTCGCAAGAAGCATGTGGAAAAACCAAGGCGCAAAATAACTGCCCATGAACTGAGAAAAGTCAAGCGTGCAGCTGCCAAGATGCCACTTGCCACCAGTTTGGCCATATTTCAGAGCTGCAACATCACTGGAGTGCCCAAAAGCACAAGGTGTGCAATACTCAGAGACATGGCCAAGGTAAGAAAGGCTGAAAGACGACCACCACTGAACAAGACACACAAGCTGAAACGTCAAGACTGGGCCAAGAAATATCTCAAGACTGATTTTTCTAAGGTTTTATGGACTGATGAAATGAGAGTGAGTCTTGATGGGCCAGATGGATGGGCCCGTGGCTGGATTGGTAAAGGGCAGAGAGCTCCAGTCCGACTCAGACGCCAGCAAGGTGGAGGTGGAGTACTGGTTTGGGCTGGTATCATCAAAGATGAGCTTGTGGGGCCTTTTCGGGTTGAGGATGGAGTCAAGCTCAACTCCCAGTCCTACTGCCAGTTTCTGGAAGACACCTTCTTCAAGCAGTGGTACAGGAAGAAGTCTGCATTCTTCAAGAAAAACATGATTTTCATGCAGGACAATGCTCCATCACATGCGTCCAAGTACTCCACAGCGTGGCTGGCAAGAAAGGGTATAAAAGAAGAAAATCTAATGACATGGCCTCCTTGTTCACCTGATCTGAACCCCATTGAGAACCCCATTGAGGTCCATCATCAAATGTGAGATTTACAAGGAGGGAAAACAGTACACCTCTCTGAACAGTGTCTGGGAGGCTGTGGTTGCTGCTGCACGCAATGTTGATGGTGAACAGATCAAAACACTGACAGAATCCATGGATGGCAGGCTTTTGAGTGTCCTTGCAAAGAAAGGTGGCTATATTGGTCACTGATTTGTTTTTGTTTTGTTTTTGAATGTCAGAAATGTATATTTGTGAATGTTGAGATGTTATATTGGTTTCACTGGTAAAAATAAATAATTGAAATGGGCATATATTTGTTTTTTGTTAAGTTGCCTAATAATTATGCACAGTAATAGTCACCTGCACACACAGATATCCCCCTAAAATAGCTAAAACTAAAAACAAACTAAAAACTACTTCCAAAAATATTCAGCTTTGATATTAATAAGTTTTTTGGGTTCATTGAGAACATGGTTGTTGTTCAATAATAAAATTAATCCTCAAAAATACAACTTGCCTAATAATTCTGCACTCCCTGTATATACATATACAGTCAAGTCACATTATTATGACCACCATCTAATATCCAGAGTAACCACCATGTGCAGCACGGACAGCAGTCACTATACTTCCATGTAGGATGTCACAGGTATCTGGAGCCATGCTGACTGCAGAGCATCCTACAGCTGCTGGAGAGTCCGTGGTGCAGGATCTATAGAGCAAACACGATATTGAGGTGGTCCCACAAATGCTTAATTGGGTTCAAGTCTGTGGAATTAAGGGGCCAAGGTAGTCTTGGTCATGCTCTTCCAACAAATATTAGACATTTCTAGCCATGTGACATGTCGTATTGTCTTGCTGGAAGATCACATCCACCTCAGGGAAGACAATCAGCAGGTATGGGTGTACGTGATCGGTAAGGATGGATTTATATCCAAATTGGTTGACAGTGCCCTCCTCATGGATGAGTGGGCCACCACCAGCTTGTGTTCTTCCAGCAATGGTTGCAGGATGTTTGTTCTCTGATGTTTCTCGCCTGACACGCCAATGTCCGTCCATTCGATGAAACAGAAAACGTAATTCATCGGAGAAGGCAACCATTTGCCAATCAGCGGATGTCCAATTCTGATACTGCTGTGAAAATTGAAGCCTTTTATGCCGATGCAACTAAGTTAGCAGAGGAGCAGTGATCATCTGTCAGACCCCCATATACAGTAGAGTTCCTTGAACTGTTGTTTTTGACACACGTCTGGTAGTCCACTGGTTCACTGTAGAGTGTTGGTCTGCCCTTGCACATATTTGTAGCTGACGTTCACCTCTCACATCAATGGCACGTGGGGCTCCGCAGTTTCCAAATTGCTTATTCGCAATGCTTCTATTTGTCCACTCACGATACATTTTCGCCACAGCAGCACGAGAACAGTTCACGCATTACACAGTTTCATCAGAAATACTTTCACCCTTTGCCTTAAAGCTAATATTCATCCGGTTTTTACAACTGTAAAAAATTACCTTTTTAACCATGGCAGCAACAAGGCATACAGTTGCAAGAAAAAGTATGTGAACCCTTTGGAATGATATGGATTTCTGCACAAATTGGTCATAAAATGTGATCTGATCTTCATCTAAGTTACAACAATAGACAATCACAGTCTGCTTAAACTAATAACACACAAAGAATTAAATGTTACCATGTTTTTATTGAACACACCATGTAAACATTCACAGTGCAGGTGGAAAAAGTATGTGAACCCTTGGATTTAATAACTAGTTGAACCTCCTTTGGCAGAAATAACTTCAACCAAACGTTTCCTGTAGTTGCAGATCAGACGTGCACAACGGTCAGGAGTAATTCTTGACCATTCCTCTTTAAAGAACTGTTTCAGTTCAGCAATATTCTTGGGATGTCTGGTGTGAATCGCTTTCTTGAGGTCATGCCACAGCATCGCAATCCATGTCAGGACTCTGACTGGGCCACTCCAGAAGTCGTATTTTCTTCTGTTTAAGCCATTCTATTGTTGATTTACTTCTATGCTTTGGGTCGTTGTCCTGTTGCAACACCCATCTTCTGTTGAGCTTCAGCTGGTGGACAGATGGCCTTAAGTTCTCCTGCAAAATGTCTTGATAAACTTGGGAATTCATTTTTCCTTCGATGATAGCAATCCGTCCAGGCCCTGACACAGCAAAGCAGCCCCAAACCATGATGCCCCACACCTCACTCCAATTAGCTCTTGGAGATGTCATTAGTCTAGGGGTTCACATACTTTTTCCACCTGCACTGTGAATGTTTACATGGTGTGGTCAATAAAAACATGGTAACATTTAATTCTTTGTGTGTTATTAGTTTAAGCAGACTGTGATTGTCTATTATTGTGACTTAGATGAAGATCAGATCAAATCCATATCATTCCAAAGGGTTCACATACTTTTTCTTGCAACTGTATGTGTGCAGACAGCCTTTCACACACCTTATATACCAACCATGCCAGCTCACCACACGTGTTGTCCTTCATGAGCTATGTCCTGCCAATGTGAAAAGAAGGAAATGGTCATAATAATGTCACTTGACCGTGTATGCTATATATATTAGAAAATTTCTTGTGGCTGGACTATCAAATAACAATCAAGGGCATAGCTACCTTTGAGGCAACCCTGGCATCTATAAAGGAACTGGTCAAAGAGAGCTCCATCTCAGCCCACCTTCCCATTTTGATCGTGAACCTCTGGAGCCTGCCCTTTCTGAGTAGACACATTTGCAAATTAAGGAGAGTGACCTGAAGGTAATGCTGTCCTCCCCTCTCCAAAAATGTAGGGTAGGATCTCAACAGACATCAAGAAGGAGTTGTTTTTTTTCTCACCGCACTTGTCTTCTATAGACAAATTATAATTTGGCACAGTTGTAATGGTGATATGTTATCTGTGGTTTTGCCCCATATTTAAGATACCCAGTAACCTTTTTATATTCAGGTAGAACTAAGAATTGCTGGTGTGGATGTGGTATCCAAATAAATGTCCAGCAATCACATTATGGAGCATGGCATTCGGGAGGGATGGCTGAAAGGTGTCAGTGACGACTCAAAATGCGTGTCTCGTGGGAGTGTTTGTACTTTGAGCTCATTAACTAAATGATCAGTCGTATCCAGCATTCTTTATGTTACACAGTGTTAAAGGGGTTGTCTCACTTCAGCAAATGAAATTTATTATTTACACAAAGTTAATACAAGGCACTTACTAATGTATTGTGATTGTTCATATTGCCTCCTTTGCAGGCTGGATTCATTTTTCCATCACATTATACACTGCTCGTTTCTATGGTTACGACCAACTTTCAATCCACCAGCAGTGGTCATGCTTGCATAATATAGGAAAAGAAGCTGGCCTATGCTCACTCCTGCGGTCCCAGCCACCAGAGAGGCGAAACACATGTAATGCATGCAGTTTTGTTCCGTATTTTTGTTGCGATTTTTCTGCTGAATTTTCCAACCCTTATGACCCCAGCCTAAACCTCCTCCATAGTAGACATACTAGACTGAATGTGAAAGGGTGTGAAGGACTGAAGCTAATGTCAGGGTGAGCAGTTTGACATCTGTTTCAAGCGTATTCAAATTAATGGGTTCACTGCCGAACCCGAACTAGCAGTTGCTGCTTCGTTTTATGTGATGAACCTTATTTCCACCCACATTATATGTTACGCTGATGAGCCTTTCAAGAGCTAATGTTTTAAAGGGTTAAACTGAACTAGAGACACGTAGTGGAAAAATTCACAGAGGATTTCACAGCCGGCATCAAATTTTGAAATCTATGGTATATCTTCGGCAAAATTGACACTGTGGATTTGCTGTGAATTTTTCTGCAGATTTTACTGTTAACTATGTCCTTATTGCATGCACCACTGTTTAATGACGGTGACTTTAAAGAGAACCTGTCACCTGCATTTTGGGTACAGAGCTGAGGACATGGGTTGCTAGATGGCCGCTAGCGCATCCGCAATACTTAGTCCCCATAGCTCTGTGTGCTTTTATTGTGTAAAACAACTGATTTGATACATATGCAAATTAACATGAAAGAGTCATATCTTACTTGTGTGACCAGAGAAGAGTCATATTTTCAAGCTCTGACTCATCTCAGGTTAATTTGCATATGTATCAAATCGTTTTTTATACACAATAAAAGCACACAGAGCTATGGGGACTGGATATTGCGGATGTGCTAGCGGCCATCCAGCAACCCACGTCCTCAGCTCTATACACAAAATCCCGGTGACAGGTTCCCTTTAAGGCAGGCATGCTCAACCTGCGGCCCTCCAGCTGTTGTAAAACTAAAACTCCCATCATGCCCTGCTGTAGGCTGATAGCTGTAAGCTGTTCGGGCATGCTGGGAGATGTAGTTCTGCAACAGCTGGAGGGCCGCAGGTTGAGCATGCCTGCCTTAAAGGAGTGGAGATTGAAGATAGCCAGATGAGTTCTACATTGAACCTGACTGATTCAGAGCTATTTATCAGTGGACGACAAAGTGTTGGACACTCTGACTACGATAACCATGACTGTACAGATATCAGCTCTGTGAGTGATTGAACTGGGTGTGTATATGTAAGTAATTGATCTTTGCCAGTACAAGGTTCAACCATTTTATATGGTCCTGATGAAGTCGCAGAATGTAAAATGTCAACTTCACAATATTAGCAGAATATATATATATATATATATATATATATTTACGTTTTGGCAGCACTTGTTAAATATCTTACTCTATCTTGTGACTGGATAGTGCGAGTGTCCACGGTTGCACCAATGGATCCACTGATGTGCACCAATGGATCCACTGATGAGCTCAAGCTCTGACACAATAATAGGCCTCTAATGCAACATGGCTTCAAATCTCCAGAAGACAACCTTTTTGGAGCCAATCATCTTCTACTAGGGTCTACAGATAGAGCAATTGTAAACCTAAGCATGATATTACATCACAGTGCATTATCATGTCACAAAAGACATTCGGTGCCATTGGAGAACTCAATTAAAAGTCTCCATTGTTTACTTGTTGAAGGCCCCAGAATGCTGC
Source organism: Bufo bufo (assembly GCF_905171765.1). Lineage (NCBI taxonomy): Eukaryota > Metazoa > Chordata > Amphibia > Anura > Bufonidae > Bufo > Bufo bufo. The sequence goes on from NC_053397.1 coordinate 161,247,503, forward strand.
TCAATTGAACAGACTATTGTCGGGAAGGAAGCGTTCCTTCCCGACAATCGCCCACTCATCAGTGGAGCGATCTCCTCCACAGTATGGGGAGCAGCGATCTCCAATGCCATTATTCGTCCCCATACAGAATCATTGTTTGACGGCAGCAGAGGCTCTTTAGACTGCACGATCTGCTGCCGGCAAAGAATGATTTAGATGACCGCACAAACGATCCTATTACCCGATGAACAAGCGTTTTGCTCGTTTATCAGGTAATCAGCAGCACCTTTACACTGGCAGATTATCAGTAATGAGGGTTCCTAGGAATGCTTGCTAGCAATGATCTGCCCGATGTTCGGACAGTGTAAAGGCCCCTTAAGAATCAAGATGACTATTTCTACATGTGTATTTCGTATGGGTTGATTGGCGAATTCCCAGTTAGACCTGCAGTGATAAAGTTTAGAGTACAATTACAAAAAGGCCATGTTCTTGTTCTATATGGATTCATTTTCATTCAGTGGTTAGACCAGCTCCGTCTTAGTGGAGCCAGCTCAAGATGTTGGGTTCTGCCAGTAGGAATCTAATGTTTTACGAATAATTCAAATGTACCAGTTTCCCATTTTGTGGTAAATATGAATGGCAAATATGTTGTAGCTATATAGGCAATAGGAAATAAATGATAAACTCATCCAACCAAATTGTATCTTCTTATTTATCACCTCTTACCTACAACCCAAATTTTAACATATCTGACTATTTTTGACTACTGGAGGTGACAGAGAATAAAAAAATAGAAAAATCAAGCGGCCTTGACAGTATTTTACATTAATAGAGAGTTCTGCCTCACTGGTGTAAAACAAATCTGTTCCAGGAAGAAACTATTGTAATCTTGTAAGTGCTTATCTTTTCTCTCTGAAGTGATTCACTCAAATGACAAAGGACTTTGATACTGGGAAAAAAAATAAAAAATGTCATAGTGGCCTTTTTCACACCCTATGACATCTTAAAGGCAGCCCCTGTCACCCGGAAATTCACGGATAAACCAGGCACAGTGTCTTGTAGGGCTGGCTCAGCTGAACCTTTCAAAGTGATCCATTGCTTCATTCTGGACAAAAAGTACTTTTAATCCATGTGCAAATGAGCAGTTAAGTGCACTGAAGGCAGGTTTGGCCATCCAGTCACCGCCTTGCTTCACCCGAGTCCTGGCCGGGGCCCTCAACATTGCCGCCATGTACACAATTGCATCTGCACTTCGATCCCCCACCCCACCCCCCGCCAGGACACAGATGCAATCTTTTTTTGTGATAGAGGGTGACAACAGTGACAACATTCTACAGGTGCAGGCCAGGCCAGAGAAGAGGCCAGGGCTGCATTGCTGGATGACAGCATGGGATCGGGGAGAGCATTTTTACATTATGGAGCACACAGCATGTTGGACTTAAAGCGTGTTGCACTATTTATAGGGGGCACAGAAAGTGGCACAATATGCAGGCAGCACAGAATGTGACACTATACAGGGGGCACAGAGCATGTGGCACTATATGCAGGGGGCACAGAGCATGTGACAGTATACAGTATTGCCCACACATTCACATTAGAAACCATTCCAGGAACAAATTCTAGAACAAGAATATTAGCTAGGAAATAAAAACCAGAATATGGGGAGCTGCCAGACCATCAAGAGGACAACATTTATTGCATACAAAAAGTAAAAAAAAAAAACATAAAATGTGTAACGTGTTTCCCCAATGGGCTGTTGGCTTCTTCAGACATGATAGTACAAAACTGGTAGTGGCCAGATATTTATACCCGACACAACCGGAAATTCAATGTGAATTTGGCACCAAAAATGTCAAATACATTATATTGATGTTTATTTTATGCACTTATATATTCCGCAGAGCTTTACAGACATTAACAGTTTATTAGAAAGTTGCAGAACTTGTAATCATACATTAAATAAGCTTGAATTGCATAAACTGGAAAGCCACATTAATTTGCATATAATACCGGTAACTCATTTGAAGTAGCAACATTTTTACTTATCTAGTATTTCTAGAACAAAGGGGGTGAACTTATGATCAGGGTAATATCTGAAGTCAGTTTCATTTATCAAATGGCGTACTTTGTTAAATTTGGTGCATCTTTACACCTGGCTCACGAGAAGGGATGCTTTAAAATGAAAACAAAAAATCTTTATTGAATTTCACAATTAAAAGTGGGGGAAAATACCTCAAAATGAACAGTGTAAAGAAAACAAAAGACAAAAAAAACACATTGACTGGATCCGCCTATGTGTCTCCACTAAATAGTGTAACCCCCGTAGAGAAGGAGCGGGGAACTCAGAGCCTGCGGTAGCTGAACAGTCAATTCTTGGAGACACCTCTATTTCTGTAACGTTCGAAACAGAGGATAAAACGTTTCGTTTGTCTCAAGTTGTAACTGGTAGATGGTAGGGAACTAGAGTTTGTTACATTGTGTGCTACCAACACTATGTGGCAAGCTACTTTCTCTCTTGCCTATATTGTTAAGATAGCAGTAAGGGTCCATTCACACATCCGCAATTTTGTTCTGCATTTTGTGGAACGGAATTGCGGACCCATTGATTTCTATGGGGCAGCACTATGTGCTGCCCGGACACGGAATTGCGGACCCGCACTTCCGGGTCTGCAATTCTGTTCCCGGAAAAAATAGAACATGTCCTATTGTCCGCAATTGCGGACAAGAATAGGCATATTCTATTAGTGCCGGCAATGTGCGGTCCACAAAATGCGGAACGCACATTGCCGCTGTCCGTGTTTTGCAGATCAGTAAAACACGTTGCGGACGTGTGAATGGACCCTAAAACTCTCGCTACGACCCTTCTACCTAGGATGAGTAATCTCAGCAACCAAAATGTGCCCCCTGAGAATAAATAATTCATATCATCATCATGTGGCCATATTTCCCACATGGACTCAATTGGCTAACAGTTGTGGCGCAACATGTTTCAGAACAAATTTAGTGCTTCATCAGGAGCGCTAAATTAGTATTTTAAGTCCTCAGCAGACAAGCAACATAGAGCGTGCCTGCGACCTCACAACATGTAGCAGCGCTCCGGCACTGTTGCGGCCGCCAATTCAAAGAATTTAAGCACTGAGGCTCCACCCACCTGACGGGCAGCAACCAATCATGCAGCGGAGGGACCGGAGGCAGGAGAAGCGAGAACACGCGAACTCCCTGGCTTCAATGCTGCAAGCTCCTTACAGGTACTACCCGTGACGGGGGGGGGGGGGCGATAGATGCGCTAGCCCCCCCCAAAAAGTTTATTAGGGACTACTAAGGCGGATTAAAATTATCATGGTGATTAAGTGGCTTGTAAGAAAATTAGCTCAAAAGTCCAGGCAGACACAGTGCAAGCAAATGATAAAGCTAAATTGATTGCAGGAACGTGGCACACATCTTTGGCCACACAATGACCTCGTATTACAATTGTTGAGGTTCATTCTGGACCACAACACGTTCCTGTTTAACCATAAGATTTACCACCAGATAAAGGGTGTTGCTATGGGAAGCCCCTGTGCCCCGACATATGCAAACATTTACCTGGGAGGCTGGGAACATGTTATTGTTTTTGGGGATCACATGGCTTAGGTTTATCGACGATGTCCTGATTCTATGGAAAGGGGACCCGGAATTGTTTACCGCATTTGTGCAATGTTTGAACATTAACAATTGGGGACTGTTCTTCTCTTCAGAGATTCACTCTTCATCAATCACATTTTTGGACCTGACCATCTACAAAGGAGCCAACAACATGATAGGTACTCACCTATTTAGGAAGAAGACTGCCACCAATAGTCTGCTAGAATGGGACAGTTACCATCCGGCAGTACTAAAACGGGGCATTCCTAAGGGCCAGTACCTTAGAGTGCGCCGCAATTGCTCCACCATGTGTGATTTTCACCATGCCTCTGATGATCTATGACAACGGTTTTGACAGAGGGGATATCCCACTGTTGTTCTTAATCAGGCATATCAGCATGCTTTGGAACAGCTGATCAGTGGGGGTGCCGGGATGTCAGACCCTCAACGTTTGCATATTAATCAATATCAGGAGCCTGAAAATCCCCTTTAAGTGGGGTGATGCAAGATGCACCAAAATTATTCTGAGGCACATACCACTTAATAATTCTGGCACAACTTGGCTGGTCCATGTGCCAGATATGAGAGCTATGCCAACTAGGAGCGAGGCCGCACCCTCTTTTAACAAACATGCCGAACATGGAGGAGAAGGAGCAAAAGTCACAAAAATTTCAGGTGCTGGGGGGGATAAATCTCCCTCCATAGTTTCTTATCTTGTAGGGTCCATTTACACGACCATGTCTATTTTGCTAATCCACAAAACATGGACACCAACTATGTGCAAACCACATTGTGTTGTGGACCCATTGACTTCAATGGGTCCGCAATCCGAAAGAAACTGCAAAAAATAGGACATGTCATTTGCGGTGCTGCAGCATGGACCCGGATGCACTTGGAAGGGCTTCAGTGTGTATATGGGCCCATGTAGCCATGCTGCAAAAGATAAGATATGTCCTATTCTATGCCAGAACTTGTGGATCCCGGATCCATTGCAGTTTATGGATCCACACCGCGATGCGGCGTGCACATGGCCGGTGTCCATGACAGGGTTGTGTGAATACACACTTAGTAAGTTGCTGTGCATCTGAAAAGTACCTATATTTAGCTAGGTACAACAAGAAGTGTGTATGGGGAGAGAAGTCAGGAGGATATGTCTGTAAATGGCTACCAGAAAAAAGGCATAACAGACACCGGCATAGTCCATTACATAACTGTGTTCTCCCTTTTAACATCACAGGTCAACTACTTATCCAGATGGCTGACAGCTGTAAGAATGCAAGCGCTGGGCTCAATTCATTGGTAAGGAAATGTTGATATATATGTATATACTTTTAGAGAAATATTGTTTTCTACTTCTCTATTACCAGTTGTACTATTTAAAGTGAATTTCCAGCTAAAACATAAAGCTTGCTATATATTAATAAAATAAAACTTAGAACTTTAGTCAAAGTTTGGTAACTATTTTTGTTTTACTTACAGATATTTCTATCTATCTAGCCATTTTTAGATACATGGCAATATAAAGTGCAGTTATATTGCTCTGTAAGGGGATGGTAGCTCCCACCTTACAGCTTAATATTGCTGTCAGTACTGCGTGTGCCATGTTTTAATGTTTGGCTGTATTTTATATTTTTCTTCCCTTTTTAGGATGGACAGTCTGATTTGGAAAGGGTTAATTTGATCAGCAAATCATTTATTTTATGATGGCAGTCCTGTCGGCGGCTGAAGCATATTAGCTTACTAATATATTATCTTTTTCACAATTTTTCTAAATGTCTACTTAAAGGGGTTGTCCGGGTTCAGAGCTGAACCCGGACATACCTCCATTTTCCCCCCCGGCAGCCCCCCTGACTTGAGCATCGGAGCAGTTCATGCTCCGATGCTCTCCTTTGCCCTGCGCTAAATCGCGCAGGGCAAAGACATTTTTTGGAAATCTGGTGATTTACCGGGTATCTCCATGGGGCTGCCAGGAAGCCCGGTGACGTCACCGGCGCTGATGGGCAGGATTTAGTGCTGCCCTAGCCAGTAAAACGGCTAGGACAGCGCTAAAGCCCGCCCATCAGAGCCGGTGACGTCACCGAAACTTCCGCCCAGCAGTGTGTTATTGAAAACAAAAGAGACCTAGCCTTGTGCGATTTAGCGCAGGGCAAGGGAGCGCATCAGAGCATGAGATGCTCCGATGCTAGCCTCAGGGCGGCTGCCTGGGTGAAAATAAGGATATGTCCGGGTTCAGCTCTGAACCCGGACAACCCCTTTGAAGTCTTCATCTTTTATAATTATAAGTCCAACTTGTGGCTAAAAATGTGCTGAACTTAGAAGAAGCCTTAAAGGGGTTGTCCAAGTTATATTTATTGATGACCTATCCTCAGGATAGGTCATCAATATCAGATCGGCTGGGGTTCGGCACCCGGCACCCTCGCCGATCAGCTGTTTGAAGAGAAGGCAGGCGCCGTGCCAGCGCTGTCTCCTCCTCACTGTTTACCTTCTAGCATCTGCAGCGGTGAGCAGGTGTAATTACACCCAAGCCGTCCCATTCATTTCTATGGGACGGCTCGTTCCTATACACTTGTATAGGAGCGATCCGTACCATTGAAATGAATGGGACGGTTAGGTGTAATTACACCTGCACACCGCTGCAGATGCAACGGCTAGAAGGTAAACAATAAAGAGGAGGCAGCGCTGGCACGGCGCCTGCCTTCTCTTCAAACAGTTGATCGGCGGGGGTGCCGGGTCCCGGACCCCAACCGATCTGATATTGATGACCTATCCTGAGGATAGGTAATCAATAAATATAACTTGGACAACCCCTTTAATGAAATCTACCTTTCATCTAGACTGGCAGGACACTGAGATACAATATCTAAAAGGGTTTTCTGAAATTCTTACACTGGTAATCCATCCTCCGGCTAGGTCATCAGTATCTGATCAGTGGGGGTCTGACACACGGGACCCTGGCCAAGATTCTGTGAGGCCTTCTCACAGCTTACCAAGCACATCTCTGTACATTGTATAGCGGCTGTGCTTGGTAATACCAGCCCAGCTACATTCACTTCTGTGGGGCTGAGATGCGCCTAGGCCATGTGATAGAGAAACGTGTCGTCACTGACCTGATTGGCGGGGATCCTGGATGTTGGACCCCCACCGATCAGATACTGATGACCTATCCTGACTTATCCATTTCTGAAGTGTAATAATATTACAGCTATATAGATATTAGATTTCTGGTGAAGGGTCGTTGATCCAGGGCATTATTCAGATCCAGGAGTTTTTTCCCCTAAAATTAGGAAAATTGGCTTCTACCTCACATTTTTTTTTTACCCTCCTCTGGATCAACTTGCAGGATAACAGGCTGAACTTGATGGACAGTTGTATTTTTTCAGCCTTACAAACTATGTTTACTATGTTACTATATACTAGTATCTACAGATGCACCTCGCTTTATACATACCATATACCACTATATTTTATTGGTGTTTTTTAATAGCATAAATGCAGAAGTATAGTTTTATAGGGTTTTTTGTAATTGTGAAAAAATGGTAATGGAAAAAAAAAATTCTGTATAGAAGGAGAACAATTAAAATAATGGAACACCAATTCATAGACCGCGCTGACTATAAAATGAACACCACCTGGCGGACAACACTGACTATAAAATAAATGCCTCCTGACAGACCACACTGACTATAAAATGAATGCCTCCTGACGGACCACACTGATTAGATTATACAGAGATCAGCGGTGCTGCATGTGTACCACTTATCCCTCTGGACATCTCGGCTGCTTTGGCTATGTTGTAGTTATATATGAGATCAATGTAGGGTAAGCAGCACTACAGGCCCAATTTGGGAGAAATATACCAATATTAAGAATAGTGATGATGGTGCTCGCAGATGGAGACCCTGGCTAGGGGTCCCTTCAAAGAGCAAATATGTAGAAATCCACAGCACTCACCAGTTGAATGAACAAAATCTGGTTACTTTATTTGTACCAGCTCTCTGTATGCTGCTGGTACAAATAAAGTAACCAGATTTTGTTCATTCAACTGGTGAGTGCTGTGGATTTCTACATATTTGTTATATATGAGGTGCATGATTTGCTTGAATGTGACTGCACCATGAATCTTGTAGTCTGCAGCCATGTGACAGCCTTTTATTATTTGGGGAATTTTTTTTAAATACTTGTACAAGCATCCTGTGTGCACCTATGTCAATGTCTGTTCAGCTTTACTGTTACTGTATAATCAACACGTTTGGAGATATAGAAATGCTGACAAATCGGCCTAGCTATGGCACTATTTAGGTGTGAAAACTAGGATTTATCTTGCTAGGTTTTTATATTCTGTAGTCTATTGCTGTTCCACATGGTTGTAACTTAGCTTTCCCAGGATCCTGAAAAGCCAGTCTGTCTAAGGTATGACAATATTTAGAATTGGGGAGTAGAATTTATTATGGTAGATTTAGCAGTCTGTATTAGAGCTCCACATGCTTTCCCAGGGCCCTGAAAGGCAAATCTGACTACCTATGGCACTGTTTAGGAACGGGCAGGGGGATTTATCTTGGTAGATTTAGTATTCTGCAATCTATTACAATACCACACTGTGGCATTCCAGCTTTCCCAGTACCCTGCCTAGCTATGGCACTATTTTGGAGTGAGGAGGGGGATCTGTCATGGTAGATTTAGCTTTCTGCAGTATATTACAGCTCAACATAATGTGTTACCCAGCTTTCCCAGGGCCCTGAATGACAAATCTGTTTAACTATGCTACAGTATGGAAGATTTGCCGCAAGGATTCTTACTCTAAAATCTAGCCAGGTATTCTGCAAAACCTAAATCCAGATGCCTCCTCCTAAATTTCCTGGCTAACATACACTGCAGAGGGATAGAGGAAGGAGGAGAAGAAATGGCTGCAGCCTGATAGGACATTGCACTGATTGTCTATTTTATTTTCTATGGTGTGCCACTGTGATATCTCATGAAACAAGAGCAAATAACAAAGACACATAAGGATTTGTTGGTTGTTATTTTTTTTGTATTTTAGTGGCCCTTTTCAGCGAACCTTTCATGTTATTTATGCAGCCCTATCTGCTGCTGCTCTCCTGATTACCCCACCCTCATATAGTGATAAACAGCTCTTCCTGTACCAGTATGTAGACAGAAGGTTTTCTATCAGTGTGTGTGGGCGGAGTAATCAGGACTCACCTAGGAGTCCTGTCAGGATTTACTCTGCTTTTTACTCAGAAAACCTGCTCCAAATTATATAAACCTATACATTACAGAGCAGAGCTTCTCTCCCTCTGTAATATTCTGCTCTCAGATAGGGCAGCAGAAGTTACTTGACAAGTTCTCTTTAAGAACCTCTACAGTGTTAGGGCTCATTCACTCTACCGTATCCGTTTTTGCAGACCACAAATTGTGGATCTCCCAAACACGGATATAGGCCGTGTGCGTTCCGCATTTTGTGGGTCGGAATGTCATTCTACATAATAAAAATGCCTATTCTTGTCTGCAAATATGGACAAGAATAGGACATGTTCTATCTTTTTTATCGGGGCCACGGTAATGAAGTGTGCTGACCGTAGACAGTGTGCTGTCCACATCTTTTGTGGCCCCATTGAAATTAAGGTCCGCATCCTATCCGCAAATTTGCAGAATGGATGTGGACAGAAAAATGCAGTCGTGTGGAGTATTATTTGCAGCTGGCAGGAGTCTCTGTGGGGGCGAACATCACGGTAGGTAAGATAAGGGAAGGAAACAGAACACGACAAGGCAAACAAAACAACTGACTAGGCCCCAAATGCTAGGGTCACCTCCTAGCAATTCCTAAAACACTTTCCCTAAGCTGCTATGCCCATGTGCATATCTCCATGGTAGATATGCACATGCCCACGTACCTAAGACTGTAACATACTGAACCAAACTCTCAGCTGTAGGGAAAAGGGAAAGAGACACCCAGTTCCTTCAACAACCGAAGGAGCTAGCGTCACCCTAGAGGCCTAGTAAAAACAGACACAGAAGAAAAAAGGGAAAAGGACTTATATAGAGATGTGTTGGAGCAGACGATCTACCAAACTTCCAGAGCTCACACAAGGCAGAACTATAACCCGCAAAGGCTATAGGGAGAGGGAGGAATAAATACCCTCACTAATTACCTAAAGAACAACACCTGGAAGGAGGTGGTATTCAGTTCAAACCCACAACAAAACAAGCTGTCAGATCGAGTCACGTGCAGCAACTCTGACAGATCTCCTCAGAACACCCACAGGGCAGGGCGAGACAGCGACATTTTCGTCTTCCCTAGCTAATATTTTAATGGCTTGGTGGGAAACACAGTTTTTATTTATGGAAGCTAATGCTTTTTTAGACAATATCAAGTGTATGGATGCTACATAGACGATCTGTTGATTATATGGGTCGGCGATGTGGCGGACATTCCAGCTTTAGCTGAATGCTTCAATGAGGAGAAAGATACAATCAAATTTAGCATTGAGGTATATTGGATGTTTGAATTAGGAAGTTGCTTTCCCACAGGTCTGAACAGAAAACACGTTCTGATTTTACAATATCGTTAAACAACTATTTTAATAGTTTTTCAGTATATACATGCTGTCTTTTCTTTTTGATGCATTGAGTGTTGGTTTTTGGTGCATTTGAGCATGTGATGCCGAAGTCTTGATTACCTGGTGCACCACATGTTAAAAGAGAGGTGAACATTCACTTTTGTGTATGTCATGAGTAAGGACCGAGATTGTGGAGTCTGAAACCCGTAGACATGGTGGATCTTGTATGTGATTCATGTTTGGATAACAGTTTTTTATTGTTATTGATAAAGCTGCAAGTTTTTATGGGAAGCTGGACCACAAAAGTTTTTTCTTTCCATTTTGTAGAACAGAACGCCCGGCCCATAATAGAACAGTCCTATCCTTGTTCGTAATGCGGACTAGAATAAGACATGTTTTATTTTGCACATACCACAGAACAGACATATGGATGCGGACAGCACACAGTGTATTTTTTGTGGCCCCATTGAGGTGAATGGGTCCGCATTCGACCCGCAAAAAATGCAGAACTGATTCTGACAAAAATTACGTTCGTGTGCATGAGCCCTTAGGCTGTTTTCACATGGCTGTGTCTGGTCTGAGAAACATGTGTGTGTGATGGCCATATTTTCCAGAATGACTGTGACTCATGCTAGATGAACTCACTATATCGTAGTGATCTATGATGCTTTGAGTTCCAGCCTCCCAACGGGTATACTGTCCTATACTCACAGTATCATTTCAGTACTGGACATTGGACCATCAGATTAGCTGGAACTCAGAGCATCATAGATCATTGTACTGTGGGTTTAGCTGACTTGAGCCACAGAAGATATGGCCATGACACGGAATGCATTTCACAGACCACACGGCCAAGTGAAAGCCTCCTAAGGAGCCAGGAGACAAAACTGGGTTAAATTTATCAAACTGGTGTAAAGTAGAACTGGCTTAGTTGCCCATAGAAACCAATCAGATTCCACCTTTCATTTTCCAAAGGAGCTGTGAAAAATGAAAGGTGGAATTTGATTGGTTGCTATGGGCAACTAAGCGAGTTCTACTTTACACCAGTTTGATAAATCAAATATTTTTTGCTCTGCAAGTTCACTCAACTGACTGAAAAACTGTAGACAAGTTAGTCATTTGTTTTTTAAACCATCATCCATTAATATCAATGATACAAGATTCCTTGTTGATATGAGCCAGAATAACAATGTCTGTTTTCTAGTTTCAGACATTACATGTTGAGATTATACAACAAATGGACAAGAACACAAAGCTGGACATGCAGTTTATACGAGTGAGTCTCATTTACAATACATATCCTGTTCTACACATCTGGTACATGTTCCCCTCTGATTCATCTTCTAATGTTGCTAAAGGTACAGTCGTGGCCAAAAGCTTTGAGAATGACACAAATATTAGTTTTCACAAAGTTTGCTGCTAAACTGCTTTTAGATCTTTGTTTCAGTTGTTTCTGTGATGTAGTGAAATATAATTACATGCACTTCATACGTTTCAAAGGCTTTTATCGACAATTACATGACATTTATGCAAAGAGTCAGTATTTGCAGTGTTGGCCCTTCTTTTTCAGGACTTCTGCAATTCGACTGGGCATGCTCTCAATCAACTTCTGGGCCAATTCCCGACAGATAGCAACCCATTCTTTCATAATCACTTCTTGGAGTTTGTCAAAATTAGTGGGTTTTTGTTTGTCCATCCGCCTCTTGAGGATTGACCACAATTTCTCAATGGGATTAAGATCTGGGGAGTTTCCAGGCCATGGACCCAAAATGTCAACGTTTTGGTCCCCGAGCCACTTTTGCCTTATGGTACGGTGCTCCATCGTGCTGGAAAATGCATTGTTCTTCACCAAACTGTTGTTGGATTGTTGGAAGAAGTTGCTGTTGGAGGGTGTTTTGGTACCATTCTTTATTCATGGCTGTGTTTTTGGGCAAAATTGTGAGTGAGCCCACTCCCTTGGATGAGAAGCAACCCCACACATGAATGGTCTCAGGATGCTTTACTGTTGGCATGGCACAGGACTGATGGTAGCGCTGACCTTTTCTTCTCTGGACAAGCCTTTTTCCAGATGCCCCAAACAATCGGAAAGAGGCTTCATCGGAGAATATGACTTTGCCCCAGTCCTCAGCAGTCCATTCACCATACTTTCTGCAGAAGACCAATCTGTCCCTGATGTTTTTTTTGGAGAGAAGTGGCTTCTTTGCTGCCCTTCTTGACACCAGGCCATCTTCCAAAAGTCTTTGCCTCACTGTGCGTGCAGATGCGCTCACACCTGCCTGCTGCCATTCCTGAGCAAGCTCTGCACTGGTGGCACTCTGATCCCGCAGCTGAATCCTCTTTAGGAGACGATCCTGGCGCTTGCTGGACTTTCTTGGACGCCCTGAAGCCTTCTTAACAAGAATTGAACCTCTTTCCTTGAAGTTCTTGATGATCCTATAAATTGTTGATTGAGGTGCAATCTTAGTAGCCGCAATATCCTTGCCTGTGAAGCCATTTTTATGCAACGCATTGATGGCTGCACGCGTTTCTTTGCAGGTCACCATGGTTAACAATGGAAGAACAATGATTTCAAGCATCACCCTCCTTTTAACATGTCAAGTCTGCCATTTTAACCCAATCAGACTGACATAATGATCTCCAGCCTTGTGCTCGTCAACATTCTCACCTGAGTTAACAAGACGATTACTGAAATGATCTCAGCAGGTCCTTTAATGACAGCAATGAAATGCAGTGGAAAGGTTTTTTGGGGATTAAGTTAATTTTCATGGCAAAGAAGGACTATGCAATTCATCTGATCACTCTTCATAACATTCTGGAGTATATGCAAATTGCTATTATAAAAACTTAAGCAGCAACTTTTCCAATTTCCAATATTTATGTCATTCTCAAAACTTTTGGCCATGACTGTACACTCTAGAAAGTAACAGGCAATTAACTAAATGAATAAAAAAATGCCTAAGATGGCGAACTATTTGGGCAGATGTGTGGTATAAAGACACTGGGGTAGATTTATAAAACTGTATTTGTTGCCCATAGCAACCAATCACAGCTCGGCTTTCATTTTTCAAAAGAAGAATACAAAATGAAAGTTGTGCTGTGATTGGTAGAGTTTTTATTTTAGTCAGTTTTATGACTCTTGTTCAAAGTGTTCTTAAGACTGCCACATTGCTACATTTTAAGGTGTTCTCCACTTGCTATAAAGGTCCCTTGACAAGACGCAGTTCACTATATCTTCTTGGTAGATCCCCAGAGATCCTCTGTAATCTGTGGGCAAACCTGGCAGTAAGAGTTAAACCCCTTAACAGTAATCACGTTGATGTAGGTCATAAGCGTTAAGGGGTTGTATGGAGGGGGCTTACACATGAGTTTGTTCCAAACATGGCGGATGCCGGCTGTATAATACAGATAACACTGGCCGGTTGTGAACGGGATAGGCAATGGTGCCGATCACGGTCATTTGACCACACAGATGCCGCTGTCCCTAGCGACTGCAGCATCTGTGGAGGTTAGAGAAGGGGAGGGGGTCTATCCTAGCAGACTGCCTGAAAAGTTTAAAACAAGTAAGGCTACTTTCACACTACCGTTCAGAGCGGGTCTGTCTGATGTCTGCACAGACGGATCCGCTCCTATAATGCAGACGTTTGGATCCGTTCAGAATGGATCCGTCTGCATTATAGTTTAAAAAAAATTCTAAGTGTGAAAGTAGCCTGAACGGATCCGTCCAGACTTTACATTGAAAGTTAATGGGGGACGGATCCGTTTGAAGATTGAGCCATATTGTGTCAACTTCAAACGGATCCGTCCCCATTGACGTACATTGTAAGTCTGGACGGATCCGCTTGCCTCCGCACGGCCAGGCGGATACCCGAACGCTGCAAGCAGCGTTCAGGTGTCCGCTTGCAGAGCGGAGCGGAGGCTGAACGCTGCCAGACTGACGCATTCTGAGCGGATCCGCATCCACTCAGAATGCATTAGGGCAGTACGGATGCATTCGGGGCCGCTTGTGAGCCCCTTCAAACGGAGCTCACAAGCGGACACCCGAACGCTAGTGTAAAAGTAGCCTAAAAAAACAAAAAAGTATAAAAAATTCAAATCACACTCTTTCCCAATTTTACATATGAAAATGAATAAACAATTAAAACATAAACATAACAGGTATTGCCACTGTAAAAATTAAGAAATGTTTTTCCTGCATGGTGAATGCCATTTTTCGGTCACATTGCATCCCCCACCCCATAAAAAGTTGAATAAAAACTGGTCAAAATGTTTATGTACCCCAATATGGTACCAATAAAAACTACAGTTTGCCCCACAAAAAACAAGCCCTCACACAGCTCTGTAGATGGAAATATAAGAGTTCTAGGTATCAGAAAATGGCAATGCTAAGAAAACACATTTTTTCAAAAGTTTGTATTTTTAAAAAATAGAAAAACTTGTCTCACTTCAGCAACTGGCATTTATCATGTAGAGAAAGTTAATACACTGCTCAAAAAAATAAAGGGAACACTTAAACAACACAATGTAACTCCAAGTCAATCACACTTCTGTGAAATCAAACTGTCCACTTAGGAAGCAACACTGAGTGACAATCAATTTCACATGCTGATGTGCAAATGGGATAGACAACAGGTGGAAATTATAGGCAATTAGCAAGACACCCCCAATAAAGGAGTGGTTCTGCAGGTGGTGAACACAGACCACTTCTCAGTTCCTATGCTTCCTGGCTGATGTTTTGGTCACTTTTGAATGCTGGCGGTGCTTTCACTCTAGTGGTAGCATGAGACGGAGTCTACAACTCACACAAGTGGCTCCGGTAGTGCTGCTTATCCAGGATGGCTCATCAATGCGAGCTGTGGCAAGAAGGTTTGCTGTGTCTGTCAGCGTAGTGTCCAGAGCATGGAGGCGCTACCAGGAGACAGGCCAGTACATCAGGAGACGTGGAGGAGGCCATAGGAGGGCAACAACCCACCAACAGGACCGCCATCTCCTCCTTTGTGCAAGGAGGAACAGGAGGAGCACTGCCAGAGCCCTGCAAAATGACCTCCAGCAGGCCACAAATGTGCATGTGTATGCTTAAACGGTCAGAAACAGACTCTATGAGGGTGATATGAGGGCCCGACGTCCACAGGTGGGGGTTGTGCTTACAGCCCAACACCGTGCAGGACGTTTGGCATTTGCCAGAGAACACCAAGATTGGCAAATTCGCCACTGGCGCCCTGTGCTCTTCACAGATGAAAGCAGGTTCACACTGACCACATGTGACAGACGTGACAGTCTTGAGACGCCGTGGAGAACGTTCTGCTACCTGCAACATCCTCCAGCATGACCGGTTTGGCATTGGGTCAGTAATGGTGTGGGGTGGCATTTCTTTGGAGGGCCGCACAGCCCTCCATGTGCTCGCCAGAGGTAGCCTGACTGCCATTAGGTACCGAGATGAGATCCTCAGACCCCTTGTGAGACCATATGCTGATGTGGTTGGCCCTGGGTTCCTCCTAATGCAAGACAATGCTAGACCTCATGTGGCTGGAGTGTGTCAGCAGTTCCTGCAATACGAAGGCATTGATGCTATGGACTGGCCCGCCCGTTCCCCAGGCCTGAATCCAATTGAGCACATCTGGGACATCATGTCTCGCTCTATCCACCAACGTCACGTTGCACCACAGACTGTCCAGGAGTTGGCAGATGCTTTAGTCCAGGTCTGGGAGGAGATCCCTCAGGAGTCCGTCCGCCACCTCATCAGGAGCATGCACAGGCGTTGTAGGGAGGTCATACAGGCACGTGGAGGCCACACACACTACTGAGCCTCATTTTGACTTGTTTTAAGGACATTACATCAAAGTTGGATCAGCCTGTAGTGTGTTTTTCCACTTTAATTTTGAGTGTGACTCCAAATCCAGACCTCCATGGGTTGAAAAATTTGATTTCCATTATTTTTTTGGTGTGATTTTGTTGTCAGCACATTCAACTATGTAAAGAACAAAGTATTTTAGAAGAATATTTAATTAATTCTGATCTAGGATGTGTTATTTTTGTGTTCCCTTTATTTTTTTGAGCAGTGTATAAGGCACTTACTAATGGATTGATATTGTCCTTGTTGCTTCCTTTGCTGGCCCGATTCATTTTTCGATTGCATTATACAATCCAGCAGTGGTTGCTGTGCTTGCATATTATAGCAAAAAGCGACAACCTCTCTGGTGGCTGGGGCACAAATACGAGGTGGCCGTAATCCCTGGATATGAGCCGTGTATAATGCAGTGGAAAAATAAATCAAGCCAGCAAAGGAGGCAATATGGACAATCACAATACATTAGTAAGTGTCTTGTATTAACTTTCTCTACCTGATCAATGCCACTTTCTGAAGTGAGACAACCCCTTTATTAAAAACTATACAAATTTGGTAACGCTGTAATTGTACTGACCCACTGATGAATGAGTGAATGCAGTAATAATAAAAAAAAATTAAAACATTGTGGAATTTCAGTTTTTCCCGTTTTCCAGTACAGGATATGGTAAATGGTGCCATTTAAAAATACAACTTGTCCCACAAAAAAAAGGCCCTCATATTGCTATGTGAATGAAAATGTGAAGAAAGGAAAAAATGAAAAGGCAAAAACTACAATTGTCCAGGTCCATTAAAATCAATGGGATGTCTGTGTAATGTAGGACAGGACAGGTCCTCCTGAACGAGAGGCACTCTTACATCGGCTCTCATTATGGCCAAGAGAAGAGGATTCTAAACATGGGATAGCCCTTTATTAAAGGGATTCTCTGGGCTTTACAGAAAAACCTGAAGTGTTCTGACCAGGTGGAGGAAAGATAGATTTGTCAGTACTTACCCCTCCATCGAGCTGCCACTGCTGCCATCTCCATAGGCTCAGACCAGCTAAGGGCTCTTGACCAGATGTGTTCCCGAGTCTTCCTGTTCGGCTACATATCCAGTATATATTGGGACCGGAGCAGTCTGAGTGCAGTTGAGACTACGTCATCTGCTGCCAGACGGAGGGGTAAGTAGAGCTTAAATTATCTTTCTTCCACAAGAAACAGAACACTCCAGGTTTTTCCCCAAAGTCTGGAGAATGACCTTAGCCCAGAAATCCTTAATGGGGTATATGAAAATGGGTTTTAAAAACTGGACAACCACTTTAAAGGGAAACATATACCGGTACTTGCATTATTTGCATTTTTTAAATATACTCCACTTACTCATTTTTCTTGATTTCTAACAATTGCGATATAGGAAAACATCTAATCCCTTGTACTTCCCCGGGTAGTTTCAGGTGTTTATGGGACTTATATGCTGTGTAAGTAGATAAAGAGATGGCAGAGGGACAATAACAATATTCTAATAGAGATCAACATCCATGATGTGCTAACAGTTTGGCAGTTTTGCTCCTACGTGTAAAGGGATAACCTTGTACAACATATTTATATAGCTTTATTGCTCACGTTGAACTTGGTTTTATTATTTTATCTTCTGCTATGACATAGGACAGCCAAAACCGTTATGAAATGGAATATCGCCAGAGAACAACTACCCTTGATAAGTGCAAGGCAGACGCCTGGAAAATGGAGAGACAAAGGGACCGTAACCTGCAAAGTATGAAAGTAAGAATGACATGCAAGCATTTATTCAAACACGGCCGTCACTGCAGAATGGGCACTGCTGTCTGTTCACTAATACTTGTCTGACTATGTCGAATGTTATGGAACTATCATGTAGAAGAAACCTGTTAGCACATTGATGTGGTCATTAATCTGTAGTATCAGCTCTGTGTGGTTATTGCATAGTCACCATTGCTCAGTGGGTACATTGACGTTATGTTTTGTCTGGAGCTAAACTCTTGATAGGTGGTATGTGAGAGTATAAAGAGATTTTTTTGTATTTATGTTGTATGTGCATGCAGGTATACTTGGTGCTATTTCACCCCCACTTTTTCTGGAAAGTCAGTCCACTAGATTTTGGACTATGGCTGAGGGGATTCCCATTCAATCAGCCACAGTCAGGTTTGGGAGCCGTATGTCAAGAGATAAAGCCTAATTTACAATCACCTGTCCTATTCATACCACATTTCATGACATAGAAGTCACGTAGATGGCCAGTCAACCCTCTACCATAGGGCCCTTTTCACAGGCCGATAAATGGCAACAGAATTCCATAGGAGCATACACCAAAAAAATCCTTAGTTACTATTAATACGACATAATGTTGTTTAAAATATTTTATTATTAAATATATAGATTACAGATAACAATATGATTTAATTACACAATGATCCAATAATTGAAAATGTATTAAAAATATATAGGTCCGTCAGTATTATTAAAATATCATGATTATGGTATCCTCATATTAATCTCTGCAAAATACCAAGATCTATAACTGTCCTATAGCTATTATATATGCAAATCAACTCTAAAGATTATATCAATATAAGCAAATGTGTAACAGTATAAAGTGCAAAAAAGTGAAAAAATGAAAGTGTCATTGCAGTCATCAACTAAGTACATACAGTGACTTGCAAAAAGTATTCACCCCCCTTGACTTTTTTCGTATTTTGTTACATTAAAGCATTAAGTTCAATGTTTTGTTAATCTGAATTTTATGTGATGAATCAGAACACAATAGTCTCAGTTGGTGAAGTGAAATGAGAAAAATATATAAATAAAACTATTGTTTAGAAATAGAAAACAGAAAATTGGCATGTGCGTATGTATTCACCCCCTTTGTTAGGAAGCCCATAAAAAGCTCTGGTGCAACCAATTACCCTGATGATGTCCACCTGTGTGTAATCTAAGTGTCACATGATCTGTCATTACATATACAAACCTTTTTTGAAAGGCCCCAGAGGCTGTAACACCTAAGCAAGAGGCATCACTAACCAAACACTGCCATGAAGACCAAGGAACTCTCCAAACAAGTAAGGGGAAATGTTGTTAAGAAGTAAAAGTCAGGGTTAGGTTATAAACTTTGATGATCCCCAGGAGCACCATCAAATCTATCATAACCAAATTGAAAGAACATGGCGCAACAGCAAACCTGCCAAGACACGGCTGCCCACCAAAACTCACAGACCGGGCAAGTAGGGCATTAATTAGAGAGGCAGCCCAGAGACTTAAGGTAACCCTGGAGGAGCTGCAGAGTTCCACAGCAGAGACTGGAGTATCTGTACATAGGACAACAATAAGCCGTACGCTTCATAGAGTTGGGCTTTATGGCAGAGTTGCCAGAAGAAAGACATTACTTTCAGCTAAAAACAAAAAGGCACGTTGTGAGTTTGGAAAAAGGCCTGTGGGAGACTCCCAAAATGTACTTTTCGGCCATCAAAGAAAACGCTATGCCTGGCGCTAACCCATCACATCACCCAAAGAACGCCATCCCCACAGTGAAACATGGTGGTGGCAGCATCATGCTGGGGGGATGTTTTTCAGCAGCCGGGACTGGGAAACTGGTCAGAGTTGAGGGAAAGATGGATGGTGCTAAATACAGGGATATTCTTGAGCAAAACCTGTACCACTCTGTGCGTGATTTGAGGATAGGACGGAGGTTCACCTTCCAGCAGGACAATGACCCCAAACACACTGCTAACGCAACACTTGAGTGATTTAAGGGGAAACATGTAAATGTGATGGAATGGCCTAGTCAAAGCCCAGATCTCAATCCAAAAGAAAATCTATGGTCAGACTTAAAGATTGCTGTTCACAAGCGCAAACCATCCAACCTGAAGGAGCTGGAGCAGTTTTGCAAGCAGGAATGGGCAAAAATCCCAGTAGTAAGATGTGGCAACTGCTCATAGAGACTTATCCAAAGCGACTTGGAGCTGTGATTGCCGCAAAAGGTGGCTCTACAAAGTATTGACTTTAGGGGGGTGAATAGTTATGCACATTGACTTTTTCTGTTATTTTATCCCATTTGTTGTTTGCTTCACAATAAAAAAAAAACATCTTCAGAGTTGTGGGCATGTTCTGTAAATTAAATTATGCAAATTCTCAAACAATCCATGTTAATTCTAGGGTGTGAGGCACCAAAACACGAAAAAAGTCAAGGGGGGTGAATACTTTTGCAAGGCACTGTAGGTGCAAATTAACAACTGGTGAGCAAAAGCTATACTGTTTCAGCTCTATGTAAAGTATGCTATAAGGCAGTTAATAATACCAACCAGGTTGAAACATATTCAGTATAATATGGAACTTTGGCCATAGGAACATTGTTTCAGCTGAAAATCAACCTGTCTTAAACCCCCCCCTTGATCAGCCGACTTGCTTGTTGACTGATTGGATTTTTATTGCAGCTTCAAAAATCATTGTTTTTCAGCAGCATGTCTCTCTGTGTCAACAGGATATCCTACAAACAAAATGCAAACTACTCTAAAGGCGCATTTATAGTCACTGATTGAGTAGGCAATTATCAGAAGAAATGTTATTTCCCAGTAATTGACTGCTTGTCGGTAGAGATGATGATCACCTCTACTGTATGGGGATGAGTGATGGTTATTGCTATTGCTCATCCTCATACAGATTCATTGTTTCTGGACAGCAGATCTCTGTTTATACAGCACGATCTGCTTCCCAGACACAATGACTTAACATGCTGCATAAACGATGAAAATGACCCGACGAACAGGCTGATCTGCGGCACATGGACCAATAATCAGCCCGATAATATTACAGTGTAAATGTGCCTTATTTCTACAAAACCATTTTATTTGTCCTGCTAAAATGCCTGGGGACAAAAACAAGAGACGCCACAGAGATGAGATCCGAAAAATCTTTTGTCCGTGCTTTGTATGCTGTAAAGCAGGGGTGCACAACCTTTTCTGGTCCGATGGCCTCACTGTCAGCTTAAACCAATCCCATGGGCAGCAGTAAAACATAAAGGGTTATAACCATCTGAGACATTTATGGCATATGGAAAGAAAATATGTCATAAGTGTCAAACACATGTAGTTAATGGTTCCACTTCCAAAACTTTAACCTAGCTAGAGAATATGGGGTACCCTTTCCCCTGTTTGCACTTTAGAAAGGAAGAGAACATGCATGCTCTTCTACAAAAGAGTAGACGAGGTGGAGAGGTGACTATGCATGTGTGCGGCTATCTACATTGTAGTTTGAGTTTCTAGAACAGCCGAGTGTTTCACTATTCCCATAAACTGACCTGAAGAAGACCACATGTATGCATGGCCTGGCCACCTCAATATGTCATCTAATTTAAGAGATGATCACACAGTGAACTATTAATACTTGCATACCCCTCTTATCTCTGACATGTGAGCAGCCACCAGACACAGACAAGTATGCAAGCATATGTATTACCAGATGGTTATGGGCTGCACATAATGGCATTACGGGCAGCAGGTTGTGCACCTCCATGAAAAATAGCTTCATACATTTCCCTCTCTCCTCCTCCATACTCTACAGGACTGTACATTCACTTATGAAGCATTTTTCCTAAGACCTCTTAAACCCAGGTTTGTCCTTCAGACTTTCAGATGATGAATCACAATGAATCAATCCAGGGGGGTAAGATCTCACTGACGCAGAGTCCAATGGCATTGTGCATGGCCTTGTGAAACTGTTCATCCAAGGAAACCCAAACTATGAAGTTTCTGATGAACAGTTGTAGAGCTGACCTTGCTCCCAGAAGCAGTTTACAACTGACTATTATAGCTGCAACCATAGACGCTCTACTTGTATTCCTTATATGCTCCTGGCCTAGCACATGAGTAGAAAATAGTTTTAAAGTCACTAGTGGATGTATCACTCTTGCTAATATAAATCTGCATTTCTGAGTTAACATTGTTGTGTATCTGTGTGACAGGATAGAGGCACAATACTTTCCAAATTCAAACACACACTACATGTGTACACTAGTAATCCTGGATTAGGCTTTGCTCCATCACAACCACCTTGAGGAGCAAGAGAGTTCAGGCCATGGAAGCATATGATTCATTTGGTGTCTGCTGACTCCACCTTACTTCTGTGGACTCCATAGTAGCTGCTGTGCCTGCTTCCCTAATAGTTACCCCCATGGTTATTTGTTCTTCCGTCTTCTGCAGGAAAAAGTGAACATGTTGCATTCAGACATGCTTTCATTTGTCAGAGATAGTCAGCGAGCAGCAGAGCTGGAGGAGAGGCGCAGATACCGATTTCTGGCAGAACGGCATTGGCTACTGTGCAGCTCCTTAGTGCAATACCACAACCGGGTAAGACGCTTCTCCATCCTCATAGCGCTGCCACAAAAATCCAAGATTGCTGAGTGTCAAGTTTAGAGAACTGCAGTGGGACAGGAATGTGATCTATCAGGCCACCTGCACTCGGATGCCCGTGATCCACACGAATTTCCATGCGGATTTATGTGCTTTTCTGCAGCATATCTGCACCAAAATCTGAAATTTCCAACAGCGTTTTTTGGTGCGGATTTGATGCCGTCTTACCGCAGACCTCATCCTTCCATTAAAAAGGGTGAAATCCGCAGCTGATACCACAAACATAATAGACGTGCTGCAGATTTTGAAATCAGCATGGCAGGTCAATTTGTGCACAGAAAAAATCTGCAAAGTGTACATGAGATTTGTGTAATCTCGTACACTTTGCTGGTACTGTAATACTCTGCGGTTTTTCTGCAAGGGAAATTTGCACAGAAAAAAATGCACAGATTCCGCAATGTGTGCAGGTGGCTTTATACTTTGAATGCATAAGTGTCAGAAAGCATAGGCTGAGGATTTGGTCAAACAGGCCAGGACAAACTGGCTTAGGGCTCATGCACATGAACGTTTGCCTCCCATTCCGTGCATTGGGGACATCAAATTGTGGTCCCCAATGTACGGGCACCTTCCTACTTGAATAGGTCCGTGATCCATCCGCACTGCAACAAAATAGAACAAGCGAATGGGTCCGCATCCGTGATATGGGCACCGACCAACAACTGTCATGTGCATGAGCCCTTAGCGTGAGTTCACATCACCCCATGTTATCTTTATTGTTCTGTTCCATACTTCAGTTATTTGATCAGTTATTTCCATCAGTTATTGTGAGCCAAAACCAGTAGTGAAGCATCCACAGAGACAGGGTATAATGGAAAGATCTGCACCTGTTCTGTGTTTTTATGTTTCAATTATTTGTATTGGATTTTTTAACATATTAATGGACAATGAAATGAACAGTGTGCCGTCCTGAAGCCACAGGTTATGCAGTTGAGTATTACAGTGTTTTCATGAAGGGTGTGTTATCCAAAGTTGCCATATTTTATCCACCTTGGTGTTATGAAATACACTATAAAAGAGTAGTTTTCATAAGTGTATGTGGTATTAAGTGTCTCCACCACCTCCCGTTAGTCCAGGGATTTAGGCTCTTTCCACTGCGAACCACCACCAATTTCGCAATCACTAAAACATGGTCCACTATAGTTCAGGCTGATACAGGAAAAGAGTCTATATCCCAATAAAAGGAGAGCTAATCCCAGAGAAGGTTCCACTCTGTAATGCATCAGATAGTAAAGAGAATACCACATTCAAGTAGGGAAGGAGGACGGGGCATGACCACAGGGTGTGGTATAGCGTTTCACTCTGACCACAGAGTCTCCAGCAATAAGGTAAGGAGTTTAGAAAGATAGTGTTTAGCCTTTTGGGCGTATAGTATCAGACCAAAAGAGTTTTCATAGCTGTCTCATAGTGGGTTGTACACCTAAATGTTCTGGAGGAAAAGAGAGTGGCTTTACTCCAGGTTTCAGCTGTAAACTCCTGACCCATCTCCTTTTCCCTAGTCATGATAGGAGCAGTTTTTACAAATGTTGTGGCCTGCATTAGAATATCATATATCGGTCTCAATATTTTAGCCCTAGTAGAGGTGATTTAAAAAAAAGCTATGATATCGGTATTGAAATGGGGGAGGAGTTTTATTTAAAGATGTGAGCAGATGTCTCATCCCCAAATACAGTTGCAAGAAAAAGTATGTGAACTGTCTGGAATGATATGGATTTCTGCATAAATTGGTCATAAAATGTGATCTGATCTTCTTCTAAGTCACAACAATAGACAATCACAGTCTGCTTATACTAATAACATACAAAGAATTAAATGTTACCATGTTTTTATTGAACACACCATGTAAACATTCACAGTGCAGGTGGAAAAAGTATGTGAACCCCTAGACTAATGACATTTCCAAGAGCTAATTGGAGTGAGGTGTCAGCCAACTGGAGTCCAATCAATGAGATGAGATTGGAGGTATTGGTTACAGCTGCCCTGCCCTATAAAAAACACACCAGTTCTGGGTTTGCTTTTCACAAGAAGCATTGCCTGATGTGAATGATGCATCGCACAAAAGAGATCAGAAGACCTACGATTAATAATTGTTGACCTGCATAAAGCTGGAAAGGGTTATAAAAGTATCTCCAAAAGCCTTGCTGTTCATCAGTCAACGGTAAGACAAATTGTCTATAAATGGAGAAAGTAAAGCACTGCTGCTACTCTCCCTAGGAGTGGCCATCCTGTAAAGATGACTGCAAGAGCACAGCGCAGACTGCTCAATGAGGTGAAGAAGAATCCTAGAGCGTCAGCTAAAGACTTACAAAAGTCTGTGACATATGCTAACATCCCTGTTAGTGAATCTACGATATGTAAAACACTAAACAAGAATGGATTTCATGGGAGGATACCAAAGAGGAAGCCACTGCTGTAAAAAAATAAATAATAATATTGCTGCACGTCTACAGTTTGCAAGAGAACACCTGGATGTTCCACAGCAGTACTGGCAAAATATTCTGTGGACAGATGAAACCAAAGTTGAGTTGTTTGGAAGAAACACACAACACTATGTGTGGAGAAAAAGAGGCACAGCACACCAACATCAAAACCTCATCCCAACTGTGAAGTATGGTGGTTGGGGCATCATGGTTTGGGGCTGCTTTGCTGCGTCAGGGCCTGGACGGATTTCTATCATCAAAGAAAAGAGGAATTCCCAAGTTTATCAAGCCATTTTGTAGGAGAACTTAAGGCCATCTGTCCACCAGCTGAAGCTCCACAGAAGATGGGTGTTGCAACAGGACAACGACCCAAAGCATAGAAGTAAATCAACAACAGATTGGCTTAAACAGAAGAAAATACGCCTTCTGGAGTGGCCTGACCTCAACCCAATTGAGATGCTGTGGCATGACCTCAAGAAAGTGATTCACACCAGATATCCCAAGAATATTGCTTAACTGAAACAGTTCTGTAAAGAGAAATGGTCAAGAATTACTCCTGACGGTTGTGCACATCTGATCTGCAACTACAGGAAACGTTTGGTTGAAGTTATTGCTGCCAAAGGAGGTTCAACCAGTTATTAAATCCAAGGGTTCACATACTTTTTCCACCTGCACTGTGAATGTTTACATGGTGTGTTCAATAAAAACATGGTAACATTTAATTATGTGTGTGTTATTAGTTTAAGCAGACTGTGATTGTCTATTGTTGTGACTTAGATGAAAATCAGATCACATTTTATGACCAATTTGTGCAGAAATCCATATCATTCCAAAGGATTCACATACTTTTTCTTGCAACTGTATTTGTAAAAGTCCCTGTGTGGAATTCCATAAGTCTCGTGCATATCCATAAAGGACCGCAGTGTACATTGAGAGTACAATTGCTGGACCAGACGTCTACCCCTCTGAGTGTCCAGTAGGATAAAGATTTGTTGTCCATTAATAGTTCCAAGGATTCCAAAGGGGCTACGGATATGCATTCCCAAGATGGTTTACTCACAGAAGAGTGGAATTTATGCCATAGGTCTATAGAAAGCTGTACTATGTGTGACCTACCATGGTTCATGTTTGGATCCAAGACAGAGCTAATCAGTAAGACTCTAAGATCTTGGGCTGGAGTTACGCTTTGTTCTATGTGAACCCAATGTTTATCTGTAGTTCTTGCCCACCAATCCCTCAAAATGGAGAGGTTGGTAGCTATATAGTAATGGCGGAGGGACAGTAGTCCCAGCCCTCCCCTTCCTCTCTTCCGGGTCATCAGGGTGTATGAGATTCTAGGTTTCTTGTTCCCCCAAATAAATTTATTGATAAGCTGTCTAGCTTTCTAAAAAAAAAAATGGTGGGTAGGAGCAAGGGAAGGGTACGGAAAATGTACAGCACTTTAGGCAAGGTAAACATTTGGAAGGTAGCTATTATGCCTGCCCAGGATATTTCATGTTTTGCAAAGGTGGATAAGTCTTGTTCAATTGTTTTCAGGAGTGGTTCGTAATTGTGGGAATATAGCATTGATCGGGTTTTAGTGAGTGCCTAGATATTGTATCTCAGTGTCCTGCCAGTCTAGATGAAAGGTAGATTTCATTAAAGGGGTTTTCCAAGTTATTTTTATTGATGACCTATCCTCAGGATAGGTCATCAATATCAGATCGGCGGGGGTCCAACACACAGCACCCCCGCCGATCAGCTGTTTGAAGAGAAGGCACACGCCGTGTCAGTGCTGCCTCCTCTTCATTGTTTACTTTCTCGCTGTCGCATCCACTGTAGTGAGCAGGTGTAATTACACCCAAGCCATCCCATTCATTTCAATGGGATGGATCTCTCCTATAGAAGTGTATAGGAACGAGCCATCCCATTGTAATGAATGGGACGGCTTGGGTGTAATTACACATGCTCACCACTGCGGATGCGACGGCGAGCAGGTAAACAATGAAGAGGAGGCAGTGCTGGCACAGCACGCGCCTTCTCTTTAATCAGCTGATCTTGAGGATAGGTCATCAATATGAATAGGCTGGACAACCCCTTTAAGTGAAAGGTCTCTTGAGGGATATTTAGGGGTAGTATCTGAGATTTGGATACATTGATCTTAGAATTTGATAGAGAACCATATTGAGAAATAACTTCTAAGGCACACTGTAGCGAGGTAGTTGGTTCAGTTAAAGTAAGGATGATATTGTCCGCGTACAATGAAATAAGGTGTTGTCTGCCCCCTATGTTGATGCCCTTGATGGTATCATCTAGACGCAGGTGTTGGGCCAGAGGTTCTATGATCAAAACAAAAATCAACGGGGATAAGGGGCACCCTTGCGCGTCCCATTACGAATCGGAAAAGGCTCCATTGGAGAAAACTCTGGCTGATAGACTGCTATATACATTTTGAATGGCAGAGAGTATTGTTCCCTTAAATCCCATGTGTTGTAATACCGGGAAGGTGAAGGACCAATTAATACGGTCAAACGCCTTCTCAGCGTCAAACATAACTGCCACCATCGGGACCCCAGCTTTCTCTGCATAATCCAGGACTTCCAGAACATGTCTGATGTTGTCAAAGGCCTGCCGTCCTGTGACAAATCCGATTTGATCAGGCTTTACCAAGAAAGGTATGATAGATGACAATATGAGGGCCAATAACTTAGCATATAGCTTGATATCGACGTTTAGAAGGAATATGGGCCTAAAGTTTTGGGGAGCATCCACCGGTTTCCCCAGCTTAGGCAGCGTGACTATTAGTGCAGATAGTATTTCGGGTGGGACGGTAGCACCTTGCATAGCCTGCTGGAACACTGATTCTAAACAAGGGGATATCAATGTAAAGAATTTTTTATAAAACTCACTTGAGATACCATCTGGGCCTGGGGATTTCCCAGAGGGCAGCAGTTTTATAGTGTTAAGAATCTCGGCTGTAGTGATAGGGGCACAAAGAGAAGCCAAATGGTCATCAGTCAGAACTGGTAGCTGTGCAGTAGCTAAAAAGTCTTGTATGGAGGCAGCAAGATTATCCAATGGGGGTTGTTGGTCCCCAATATTGTAAAGTGCATAGTAATATTCTTTAAACTGGGTTGCTATGTCTCTGGGGTCTGTTAGCTTAGCCCCAGTAGCAGAATTCTAGAGCGGGTATGCTTTGACTTTAGTTTGGAGGCTAAAAGTTTGCCGGCTTTATTACTCTGGGCATAGTATTTGGCTTTTGTTTTAAACTGATAGCTCTCACAATCATGTAAAAGAAAGGTTTGAAGTTGATTACGAATATTCAGTATGGATTGAGAGGTAGTAGGAGTGGTGTTTTGCTTATTCGTTCTCTCCATTTTGTTTAATTCGGACAACAGTGTACTTTGTTTTTGTTCCCTGGCTTTCCTGTCTCTATGACTAATCTTCATCAATGGGCCCCATATAAATGCTTGCCATTCAGAATATACGCTAGAAGCTGTTCCAGTGTTAAATCTGAAGAATTCTGTAGTGGCGTTTTCTATCTCTTTCCCATATATGGAGTGACCCAAGAGAAAGGTATTTTTCCTTCATATTGTCACGGCTGTATGTGAGCAACAAGAGCATGCACAGAAAATAGAGCTACTGACCGGACCCAAACTAGGGAGGATAAAGGGTGACCCCTGTCAGACCCTCAAAAGCTCTCCCTATGCTGCTAAGCCCCTGCCCGGATCCAAATGGTGGAAGGAGGCATGCCCGCGTACCTAAGACTGATGACCACTGTAACCCCTACAATAGTGGAAGGGGCACGGCCACCGGTGCCCTGCTCAGTATATGGAGGGAACCGTGGTCGCCTCGGATCCAGTCAGAAAACACACAGATACACAGCAATGTCTGCACACTTAGCTGAAGGGCTGCAGCCGCAGTGAAGACGGATCCAAAGACAGGCTGGCAATATCCGGAGTACTTGCTGCAGCAGAACACAGGTCCAGTGAAAGGATAGCATACAAGGGAAGATACTCAAGCAAGAGCTACAACCCAAATGAGAAATATAATCCACAACTACAATAGGAGGAGGGGGAATATAAAGGCAGGGAAATCAAACGGAGGAGGAACAGCTGGGAGGAAGGAAACAGAAAACTCCTCCCAGCTCTAGTAGTGACATCATCACAGGGGTGGAGAAACAGAGCTGTGAGAACGTCCCAAAGCTCTGGTAGTGACAGTACCCCCCCCTCTACGGGTGGACTCCGGACACCCAGGACCCACCTTCTCAGGATGAGCCCTATGAAATGCCCTGATGAGGCGAGTGGCTTTAATGTCCGACACCGGAACCCACATCCTCTCCTCAGGACCATAACCCTTCCAATGAACGAGGTACTGGAGAGAACTGCGGACAATGCGAGAGTCCACAATTCTGGAAACCTCAAACTCCAGATTGCCATCAACCAAAATCGGAGGAGGAGGCAAAGAGGAGGGTACCGTGGGCTGGACATATGGTTTTAAGAGAGATCTGTGAAATACATTATGTATCTTCCAAACCCGTGGAAGATCAAGACGGAAGGCAACAGGATTGATGACTGACAAGATTTTTTAAGGCCCAATAAACTTGGGACCCAATTTCCAGGAGGGAACCTTCAGTTTAATATTTCTTGTAGACAACCACACCAGATCACCCACACTCAGGTCCGGACCAGGCACACGTCTCTTATCAGCCACACGCTTATACTTCTCACTCATCTTTCTAAGATTACTCTGAATCTTTTGCCAAATGGTAGACAAAGACGAGGAAAATCTCTCCTCCTCAGGCAAACCAGAAAGAGCCCCTCCCGAGAATGTCCCAAACTGCGGATGGAACCCATATGCACCAAAGAATGGCGACTTATCAGAAGATTCCTGACGGCGGTTGTTCAGAGCAAACTCAGCAAGAGAAATGAACACCAATCCTCCTGGTTCTCTGCCACGAAACAGCGCAAATATGTCTCCAGATTCTGATTGAGGCGCTCAGTCTGACCATTCGACTGCGGGTGAAAAGCAGAAGAGAAGGACAGCCGAACCCCCAGGCGAGAACAGAAAGCCTTCCAGAACCTGGACACAAACTACGTGCCTCTATCGGAAACAATATCAGAGGGAATGCCATGCAATTTAACAATATGGTCGACAAAAGCTTGCGCCAACGTTTTAGCATTGGGTAAACCAGGGAAAGGTACGAAATGAGCCATCTTGCTAAAACGGTCCACCACCACCAGGATCACCGACTTCCCTGAGTAACGAGGAAGATCCGTGATAAAGTCCATGGACAGGTGTGTCCAAGGACGGGAAGGTATGGGTAACGGGAGAAGGGAACCTGAAGGCCGTGAACGAGGGACCTTAGCGCGAGCGCACGTCTCACAAGCAGCCACAAAACCCTCCACCGACTTACGAAGAGCCAGCCACCAAAATCTCCGAGCAATGAGATCTACCGTGGCTCTATTCCCGGGGTGACCAGCAAGAACAGTATCATGATGCTCCTTGAAGAGTTTGTGACGTAGTTCAGGAGGCACAAACAACTTCCCAGAAGGACAACGGGCAGGTGCCTCAGTCTGGGCAGCCTGGACCTCGGCCTCCAAATCCGAATATAGAGCAGAAACAACTACCCCCTCCGCCAAAATGGGACCCGGGTCCTCGGAGTTTCCTCCTCCCGGAAAACAGCGAGAGAGAGCATCAGCCTTCACATTTTTGATCCCAGGGCGGAATGTGACGACAAAATTGAATCTGGAGAAGAACAGAGACCATCTGGCCTGTCTCGAATTCATACGCCTGGCCGACTCCAAGTATGCCAGATTCTTATGGTCGGTAAAAACGGTGATAGGGTGCCTGGCCACCTCCAACCAATGGCGCCATTCCTCGAAAGCCAACTTGATGGCCAACAACTCCCTATCTCCCACATCATAGTTTTTCTCTGCCGGGGAGAGTTTTTTAGAGAAAAAGGCACAGGGTCGCCATTTGGCAGGAGAAGGGCCCTGGGACAAAACCGCACCCACACCCACCTCGGAAGCATCCACCTCAACAATAAAAGGTAAGGAAACATCGGGATGCACCAAGACGGGAGCAGATGCAAAACTCTCTTTAATCTTAGAAAAAGCTGCAAGCGCCTCCTCCGACCAAGAGAAAAAATACGCCCCCTTTTTTGTCATGTCAGTGAGGGGTTTGACCACAGAGGAATAATTCAAAATGAACTTTCTGTAATAGTTCGCAAAACCCAAAAAGCGCATCAATGCCTTCTGATTCTCAGGAAGCTCCCACTCAAGTACAGCACGGACCTTCTCCGGATCCATGCGAAAACCAGAAGCAGAGAGGAGAAAACCCAGAAATTGAATCTCCGATACCATAAAAACACATTTCTCCAGCTTGGCGTACAATTTATTTTCCCGCAGAATCTGCAGAACCTGAAAAAGATGATCCTGATGGGTCTGAACATCAGGGGAAAAAATCAAAATATCATCAAGATACACCAATACAAATTTCCCCATTAAATGGTAGAAAATACTGTTAACAAAATGCTGAAAGGCGGCCGGAGCATTCATCAGGCCGAAAGGCATAACGAGATTCTCGAAATGCCCGTTAGGGATCGCGAATCGTGATACGGTTCAGCTCCCTAAAATCTAGGCAAGGTCTCAGAGAGCCATCTTTTTTTTTAACAAAAAAAAACCCAGCGGCAACAGGTGATTTTGAGGGACGAATATGCCCCTTATCGAGACTCTCGGAGATATAGGTTTGCATTGCGATTCTTTCCTGTTGTGAGAGATTGCAGAGGCGAGCTTTTGGCAGCTTGGCGCCGGGAATGAGGTTAATGGGACAGTCAAACTCCCGGTGAGGAGGTAGCTCCTGAACACCGCTCTCGGAAAACACGTCCGAGAAATCACAGAGAAATGATGGCACAGTTTTTGTAGACACCTCTGCAAAAGTCGCTGTAAGACAATTCTCTCTACAAAAGTCACTCCACTCATTTATTTGCCTTCCTTGCCAATCAATAGTGGGGTTATGTCTAGTGAGCCAGGGTAACCCCAAAACTAGAGGAGAAGGCAATCCGTTAAGGACAAAACAAGATATATCCTCCACATGAGTGTCACCTACAGCTAACCGGATATTGTGAACAATGCCCTTCAGAGATCTCTGTGAGAGTGGAGCAGAGTCAATAGCAAAAACAGGTATATCCTTTTCTAATGTGCAAACCTGAAAACCATGCATGGCTACAAATTGAGTGTCAATAAGATTGACGGCCGCTCCACTATCAACAAAAATCTCACAAGAAATGACTTTGCTCTCTAGCGCCACCCTGGCAGACAGGAGAAAACGGGAACTGCAGGTCAGAGGAAAAGCATCAATTCCTACATCAACTTTGCCCAAAGTAGCAGATGAAGCAGAGTTTGATGATTTACCTTTTGAGGTTTTTCTCTTATTATCGCTCTTAGTACAGTTCAAGAATCTCCTAGACGGACAAACATTTGCCAAATGACCTATGCCCCCACAACAAAAACACACCATACTCTGAGGACTAAATCCTCTTTTATCAGGGGCAAGTCGACCTAGCTGCATGGGCTCCTCCTCAGAGGGGAGCGAGACAGGATGAGGCCCCTGCACACTGAATGAGTCCGCACCACTGCCCCTAGACTGACAATGGCTGGACAGAGAGGTCTCGTTTCTTTCTCTTAGATGCCTGTCAAGGCGTACCGCCAATGACATGGCAGACTCTAAGGACGTTGGTCTCTCATGGAAAGCAAACGCATCTTTCAATCTCTCTGAGAGACCATGACAGAACTGACTCCGGAGTGCAGCATCATTCCAACCTGAATCAGCTGCCCATCTCCGAAATTCAGAACAATAAAGCTCCGCAGACAGTTTGCTCTGGCATAAAAAACGTAAGTTAGATTCGGCCAGAGCAACACGATCCGGGTCATCATATATCTGCCCCAGGGCCACAAAAAATCCTTCCACGGATCGAAGGGAAGGATCCCCTGATGGCAGCGAAAAAGCCCAAGTCTGAGCATTACCCCTGAGCAGGGAGATGACAATCCTCACCCTCTGCTCCTGATTACCAGAGGAATGTGGACACAAGCAAAAATGGAGTTTGCATGCCTCTCTGAAGCGAACAAAACTCTCACTGCCCCCGGAGAACGATTCCGGAAGTGAGACCTTTGGCTCGCAACAGACTCCATGGGCCGGAGCAGAGCCCAATGCTTGAAGCTGAGTCATAGATTGACGGAGATCCGCTACCTCCAAAGAAAGACCCTGCATGCGGTCAACCAGGCCAGAAAGCGGATCCATGTCAAAAAAGACGGTTTTGGTGGATTATAATGTCACGGCTGTATGTGAGCAACAAGAGCATGCACAGAAAATAGAGCTACTGACCGGACCCAAACTAGGGAGGATAAAGGGTGACCCCTCTCAGACCCTCAAAAGCTCTCCCTATGCTGCTAAGCCCATGCCCGGATCCAAATGGTGGAAGGAGGCATGCCCGCGTACCTAAGACTGATGACCACTGTAACCCCTACAATAGTGGAAGGGGCACGGCCACCGGTGCCCTGCTCAGTATATGGAGGGAACCGTGGTCGCCTCGGATCCAGTCAGAAAACACACAGATACACAGCAATGTCTGCACACTTAGCTGAAGGGCTGCAGCCGCAGTGAAGACGGATCCAAAGACAGGCTGGCAATATCCGGAGTACTTGCTGCAGCAGAACACAGGTCCAGTGAAAGGATAGCATACAAGGGAAGATACTCAAGCAAGAGCTACAACCCAAATGAGAAATATAATCCACACCTACAATAGGAGGAGGGGGAATATAAAGGCAGTGAAATCAAACGGAGGAGGAACAGCTGGGAGGAAGGAAACAGAAAACTCCTCCCAGCTCTAGTAGTGACATCATCACAGGGGTGGAGAAACAGAGCTGTGAGAACGTCCCAAAGCTCTGGTAGTGACACATATTCTGTCTGGGTTATTATCAACACCCTCTTGAATAGCAAGCGTTATTGCTGCATGGTATAACCATTTAATTAAGTCAATACCAGATGCACAACTTCTGTACAGTAGTGCGCGATCTACTAGGAATAAGTCAATGCGGGAGTATGTCCCATGACGTTCTGAAAAGGTAAAATCCTTCTCTGTGCTGTGCCCTCCATACATATCGAACAGCTCCTCTGAATGTACAAGAGATGATAAGCCATTGTTGACTTGCCTAGTAGGATTGCTGGTGTCCATCGAGGAGTCTAGACTGCTATTAAAGTCGCTGCACAGTAGAAAGTGACCCTGCTTGACTTTGTTGACCTTTTTCAGTAGCTTATACAGAAATGAAATTTGTCTACGATTGGGTGCATACAAATTAACAATAGTATAAATTATATTATTCAGGGAACACACTGAAGTCACATAGCGACCTCGGATGTCAGTTATCTGCAAAACCTGTGTAAAAGCAACCGTGTTTCTAATGGCAATCAAAACACCCCTTGTCTTCCTTTCTGAGTATGATTGGAGAATGATCAGGAATAAATGGTGCTTCAATCTATGCGCATCTTTCTCAATAATGTGCGATTCTTGTGCATACAAGACATCAGCTTGATGTGATATCGCCTCCCTCCATAAATATGCTCTTTTCTGTGGACAATTAAGACCCTTCACATTAAGTGAAAATAAAGTGAAGCACCATTAGACTGGTGTGTAAATGCAGAACACCTCTGCTCAGGACGGCAAATGTAAAAGCAAATAAACATAAGGAACAGTATAAACAGTATAGTAAAAGGAATTATCATGTTAGAGAGTCCCAAAATGTAAAAAGAAAAAGGATACGAAGCACAGCTGTAGGCTGTTATTAGCAGTGTGGGGGTAGAGTCCTGGTGTAGTGCCAAAAGGAGGGTATACAACTTTCCTCTGCACTCGATGGTCCAAGTAGTGTAGTAGTGAAAAATCAGCCCAATGGATAGGGTGTAGCTGAGTTCCTCCGCTGTTCCACATCACTCCGAGGCAATTTCCGAGGCGGGGCCGACTCTATTGATGCTAGAGTCAAGTTCCATGAGAACAATAACTCTCTGCCCTCTTCCAGTGTTTTAATCGTATATGCAATGCCATCTTTGGTTATCAAGATCTTCACTGGGTACCCCCAGCGATACGGAATGTTGTTTTGTCTCAATGTGGTAGTAACAGGAGCCAACATTTTCCTTTGGCGGAGAGTTGTAGCAAAGAGATCAGTATAAAGCTTGACGGTTTGGAAAGGGTCTGGCAGGACTGGCATCTTCCGGGCAGCCGACAGTATGGCTTTTTCAACATGAAAGAAGTGCACTATAGCTAGCGTGTCTCTAGGCACTGTTTCCGCCAGATGCGTGGGTCTGGGAACCCGATGAGCTTGATCTATAATCACATCTTGAGCTCACAAATCAGGAAGCAGAGACCGAAACAGTTTTTGTATGTAGGAGGTGAAGCCAGATGGGGGGACTGTTTCTGGGATTCCCCATAGCTTAATATTGTTGCGCCGCGAGCGGTCCTCCAAGTCAGCAAGTTGAGATTTAATCCGCTCCAGCTCATCCGCCATATCATTATAGGAATCAATTATGGTATTTGGGACTCTGCATACTCACCCATTTTCGGTTCAATATGTATCACCCTAGCATCCAGAGCTTGTACAGATGCAGATATGGGCGTCAATAGTGTAGTAATGTCCTCATGGAGGGAGGATTTAAAAGCTAGTAGCATACGCTTGAGTGCTTGTTCAGACACTGGAGAGTGGGAGGCAGTAGTGCTGTTAAGGCATCTAGTATATCGCCAGTTGCCCCTTCGTCTGGAGAGAAGGTGTCCTCTGTGCTGATTGAGCCCTGAGGGCTCCCAGAGTGTCCCATGCCCTGTCCCGAGCTGTGGAGGTCAAGCTTAGATGATAGTGGCACGCCAGGCCCAGTATCATGGTGTGCCTCCTGCTCCAGTTCATTAGCTGTGGGGTCTGCACCTACTGATGATATGGAGGGAGTTGGTGTGACCCGGTGTACAAAAACATCGGTGGCTGCTCTCACCGGCGATGGCTGTGTGGGAGGCAAGGGGAAGTGCACCGGGTCCAGTGGAGTTGGAAAGGAGCGGAGTGAGGAGCATGCGGCGCCGCCATCTTTGCTGCGCTTTGGTTCAAAGAACTGCTTCAGGTCAGAGTCCGGCTTGTGCAGTGTCCTGTGAGTTTTCCCCATCTCAGCGGGATGCAGGTAGGCAGAGGGCTAAAGTGCTGCGTCTGTGTGCCCTAATCAAGGGTGTAAGCGCTGGGCTGGTGGCTTAAATCGTTGCTGGGTACAGTAGCGCTGAAATCATGCAGCCATCTTCCTCCCGTGCCTGGCCGTGCCCCCCCCCCGTTCTGTGTTTTTGACCCGCACCTTGTTTTGGCTCACAATAACTGATGGAAATAACTGATCAAATAACTGAAGTGTGAACTCAACCTAAGAGGAGCAGAACAACAGAAATAATCGCATGCCTGCAGGACTTTTTTGCCTGGTCCTTTTTTTTATATTTTATAGTTTTTATTAAAGTTTTTCAATTGTCCAGTCTTTTTGATGGAATCTGCATCAGAGGCCTTTAATGCAGATGTGAACACCAGTTCATTCAAGTTGCACTTATGTGTAAATAAGGATAGGTACAATGGTATTAAAGGAATATTCCAGTTGCAGCAAATAAAGGGTATTTTTTGTTTAGCAAAAGTTCTAAACTCTTCCACTATACTTTCTGCATCTGGTTTCAAGATCTCTGCCGTCATTCAGTAGGAGCCTTTCTTGTTTTCTTCCAGTGGATAAAATTCTGTCCTGGTCATATGATGGGCACACAAGTGTATGGCTCATAACACGATTAGTTCTGTTCATCTGAATGGGGTTGTTTTGACGTCAAGCACATGGATTCAGGTGAATAGAACTGATTTTCAGTCGTAGAAATTTTCTGCAACAAAATCTGCCAAGTGTGAAGGCTCTGTACTGTATCTGTAATGTACCAAGCACTTGTGTGTCCATAACAATCAGGACAGATTGTTAGCCAGGGGGTGTAAATGAGGAAATTGGCAGCAAGCAGAGATCTTGACAAATGTGAAAAACGACCCTTGATGCTCAGCTATGTTCTATTGGAAGCAGCATGCTCCTCCTAGAACAATCCGTCACATGCTTCGGTCCATCATGGAGACAATGCTATCGGTTGACACCCAATCCAATAATAAGTTTACCTTCTGTTTTGTGTTAGGCTCATGGTGTGCTCAATGTACGACTGTCCAGTTGGAAAGAACAGATTGATGCAAGCAGAGCTCAGACAACTCCATCTTCTCAAAATTATACATCTGGACGGCCGACAACTAGCCCAAGAGACTCAATGAATATGGTAATTGCTATTTTAACAATGGGCATTTATAATGTCCTATACTTGGTTATCTCTGAGAATCTAAATATCTGGTCTTCTGGTCTACTGCTCTTACTATCCATCTATGGTTGTAAAGCGTTGAGTAGGTGACTTCAGGGTCTCTGACCTTTCTTACTCCACTTTAAAGGGAACCTGTCACCGGGATTTGATGTATATAGCTGAGGACATGGGTTGCTAGATGGCCGCTAGCACATCTGCAATACCCAGTCCCCATAGCTCTGTGTGCTTTTATTGTGTAAAAAAAACTATTTGATCCATATGCAGATTAACCTGAGATGTGTCCTGTACGTGAGATGAGTCCAGCGTGAAGGAGCCCAGCACCGCCCCGCATCCTCAGAATCTCCTCCTTGCTCCCTGATGTCAGAAAGCCAGAGCGCCGTAATCTCTCGATGCGCGAGCTAGCGGATGCGCAGTGTCATCATAGTGTTCCTTCCCTGTGCTGGCATCAGTCTCAGGGAAGGAACTGCGCATGCGCTAGCTCGCGCATCGCGAGATTACGGCGCTCTGGCTTTCTGATGTCGGGGAGCAAGGAGGAGATTCTGAGAATTCGGGGCGATGCTGAGGTCCTTCACGCTGGACTCATCTCACGTACAGGACACATCTCAGGTTAATTTGCATATGGATCAAAACTTTTTTTTACACAATAAAAGCACACAGAGCTATGGGGACTGGGTATTGCAGATGTGCTAGCGACCATCTAGCAACCCATGTCCTCAGCTCTATACATCAAATCCCGGTGACAGGTTCCCTTTAAACAAAGATAAAACACTGTAGCATGCACAATGACATACATCATTAGTCAAATGGGTTCTTCAGGTGCCTTTTTTTGTTTTTCTGCTCCTATGACAGAACAAACATATAGGAATCTTCATGGAACTGTGAACAGAGCCTAAACTGGTATCCATCCCAAATAACATTAAGTGACAATTTCATGAATTAATAATTGACAGGACGGAGTAGAAATGTATTAAAGTACAGTATACACAGAACGAGCACTTTATTGGAGACACCTGCCCTTTCATGATTGGAGCTTGCCTGTGCGGAAATGTGACCCCTGACTGCAGCATAACATCAAGTGAGGGAGTTTTCCATGGATCAGTTCAGTGTCAATCTACATTAGAAAATGGAGAGATTTGGAACAAGGCATGGTAATGCTAGGCTAGCAAGGACCAGTATTTCAAAAACTGACAATCTTAAGAGATTTTCTCAAACATTGGTATCAAGAATATACCGAGAATGGTGTGATCGAGGAAAAGCATCTAGCTAAAGGGGGTATTGTGGACGTAAACAGCTCATCGATGTAAGGGGTTAGTGGAGGATTTCAAGAGTCGCACCACAGGCAATATACAGTCAAGCATATTGCAGCCGAATACAATGCATGTGCTCCAACTAACATGTCTGAGTGCACAGCTCATAGTTCCCTAGCACAGATCGGCTATAACATCAGATAACCAATTCCAGTACTACTGCTGTCTAAGGGAAACAGATAGGCGATACTTCAGTGGGCAAAATAGCACATACATTGGATTACTGAGCAGTGAAAAAACATTGCCTGGTCAGATGAATCCAAATTTTACTTGAACCATGCTGATGGGGCAGGGGTCAGAATTTAGCACAAGCATTTGAATCGTTAAGCCCTTCCTATCAGAAATTAACAGTTCTGGTTGGTGGAGGTGGAGTAATGGTGTGGAAAATGTTTTCTTGGCCCACCACGAGTCCTTTGATACATGTGGATGGACATTTGAGCAATAGGACTAATCTATGCATTGTGTCTGACCAAGTTGTTTACCCTGACCGTTGTTTACCCTGTAGCAGAAGGACACCTTCAGCTGGATAGTGCACCATGCTACAAGGGGTGCAGGCATGAATCGGATTCAGGAACATGCCAGTGAGCTTTCTTTGCTTGCCCGGCCTTCACAGTACCCTGATGTTAATCCTCTAGTGCTGTGATGGCTAACCTCCGGCACTCCAGCTGTGGTTAAACTACAACCCCCAAGATGCACACTTGCTTGGCTGTTCTCAGAACTCCACAAAAATGAATGGAGCATGCTGGGAGTCGTAGTTTCACCACAGCTGGAGTTCCAGAGGTTAGCCATCACTGTTCTAGAGCATCTGTGGAACAAGTTAGAATGGACTGTTCAGAGCTTGTCAGTGCTTCCATCTGCTTTGCGGCAACTTTGAGATGCTATCCTGTCTGCATGAGACAGTATTCCTGCAGAACGATTTCAACACCTAATGGAATCTGTGCAACGATAAATCACTGTGGTTCTTGAGGCCAAAAGAGGTTGTCTGGAATAAAATGGCCACTCAGTTGTATGTTTACTTGTGTGCACTTTATAAATATTAAAGGAAAATTGCTCGCATTTACTAATGCGATTCCACCTAGAATGTGGTGCAAATGCATCAAACTTTGGCACAAAATGTTGCATCAACGTTGCATCAAGACATACTTATGATGCAAATGCAGCAAAAGACTTACCCATTGCACCTTGTTCGACGAGTGGGCATGGCTTACCAAAAATTAACATGGCCTAAGAAACAAAATGTTGGCACAACAAATTTTGGCAAAGTAAGCCAGCCACTAAGTGGCACAAAGTTAGACAGGTTTTTTAAAAATACACCAAATTTATCATCCATCATGAGCCATTTAGACCTTTTTGGACTGCATTTTAGATAGGATTAGTAAATCTTCCCCAATATTCCTGAAGCAATGCCTATCTTCATGTATCATTTAGACACCAAGATCTGTGGCAGATGTTTTATCCATGGTAAATCGTCAAGAACAGAATAATGTGAGGGCTCCAATTCAAAATACGACAAGAGTTTTGCAAAAGACACCATCTAATGGTGAGTCAAACACTGTGATTTCTGACAGCATTGTTCTTGGCCTCATTTGAATATATTTAAGCAGATTTTTATTACCTCTCTTACAGCAACCTTAGCCAATGTTCGCTCTCGTTCTAATTCCTTTGGTGAAGTTGCAGTGGCTGCAGTCGCAGCAGCAGTAAATGTTGGAAACAGGAAGGTCCAGGCCATTGTAGACCACAAACCAGGAGGAAACCCTACCATGCTGCAATTTTCAAAAGGCAGTGTGATCACTGTTCTGGTGCCAGAAGCACGGAATGGTTGGCTATATGGAAGACTCGATGCTCTTAACATGTAAGTTAGGTTCAGACAACAATATGCATTAGTCAGTTTAATACCTCAGTATAATGAGTATTTTTATTATAACAGATAGTGGTATTTTATACTTACCTTATACTTTGTACTGCTTGGTAAAGTGGTAACTGTAGGTAGTTTTCGACACTGATTTTTTGAAGATGTGAATTGGTGGTCATGGAATTGGATGTTCAAAGCAGTTGTCAGGTTTTCTAAGCAACCATGCAGTTGAGGAGATACTGCTGTTGGTGGACAAGCTAGCACTTAATGCCTCTGGAAGCATTCGCATGAAGCGGACACTCTGCAGGTTTTCTTCCAAATGTTGCAGACAGAAAAAACCTAACATATTACAGTAGCAAGCAAATCTCATCCTCATTTGGTGGAAAAAAGAATCTGCCTGGAGATTTTAAATCCGCAGCATGTGAATTCATTCTGTGGATTTCAGCCTTTGCAAAGCATAGTGTCAAATCTACAGTATAGTTAGCAAAAACGCCGCATTTGACTCAAGCAGAATTTTCGGTGGAATTCTTACGAATTTTGCCATGCCTCATGTGGACGTACTAGCTCTTTTTCCAAGTGAAATCAATCATTTGGGGTCTTCTAGAGTGAGAGCTGTTTGGGTCCTAAGCCCCCTCAATTTCTTGAGAATTCCCTAATAAAGGGTTATGTCTGATGCCAAAACTAGTGTCTGGTTTATCCATTAGACATTTTTTTGAGATGCTGCTTCTCCCAGTGATTAAAACAATAGGCCTAATGGCTAACATAACATTAA
The DNA here is from genome assembly GCF_905171765.1 of Bufo bufo. Lineage (NCBI taxonomy): Eukaryota > Metazoa > Chordata > Amphibia > Anura > Bufonidae > Bufo > Bufo bufo. The sequence continues at coordinate 161,288,650 of NC_053397.1, forward strand.
AGCTGGCCATACACAACTAGCAGCTCTCGAGTCAGTTGTCCCCTTTACACGGGACAATTGACCAGACGATTCTCAGGAAGGAAGCGTTCCCAAACTCCACCAGGCATAAAAAAATATTACAATGGGAAGAGAGGAATAAGCTGCTGGCAAAATCCCTCTGGCAGTGACTTAATGCATCTCCTAAGAGAACAAAAAAACAGGTATGTTAACATCTAATATGCCAAATTCTCTCCCCAGACATCTGCAGTAAGGTGTTTGGTGACTCCCCCGTATAGATTAGATTGTTGTTCAATTGTGCAGAATTTGGCAATTTAGACAATGTTTATCTACGGTGTATAGCCAGCTTAAAGGGAATTATTTTTTAATTCCCCCTTCCACCCTACAGTACCAGTAAAGAAAGCTTTACCTATCTGCTCCCCACCACTCAGTTCATGCTTCTTAGCTTCCCGGCTGTCTTCACTTGACTTCCGGTTCCAGTCTATCAATTTCTGTACGGACAAGGTTATGTGCACCACTGCAGCCAATGACTGGCCTCAGAGGTGACATAACCTCAAGTGGCATGTGACCCAGCAGTGATGTGTCGTATAGGGGCATGCTGAGGCCAGTCATTGGCTGCAGAGGTGCACATGACCATGCAGACATTGACAGATAGAGACTGGAAGTCCAGTGAAGGGAGCCCGGGAGGTACTTAGCTAGAAGACAGTGGTGGAGAGCAGGGAAGTTTAGCTTTTTTCACAGGTACCGCTGGGGAAGGTGTGTGTACGGCTACCACACCTAAGCAAGGCAGCATGCGCACAAATTACCTATTAGGTATAATTAGGTGAGGGCCTGCAGGTGAGCTGACCCTGTGAAAGATTTTAGGTGCGGGCCTGCAGGTGAGTTGACCCTATAAAAGATTTTAGGTGCGGGCCTGCTGGTGAGCTAACCTTCTAAAAAATTATATGCGAGGGCCTGCTGGTGAGCTGAGCCTGTAAAACATTGTAGGTGAGTGCCTGCTGGTGAGCTGACCCTCTAAAAAAATTATATGCGTGGGCCTTCAGGTGAACTGACCCTGTAAAAGATTGTAGGTGAAGGCCTGCTGGTGAGCTGACCCTGTAAAACATTATATGCGAGGGCCAGCTGGTGAGCTGACCCTGTAGAAGATTTGAGGTGCAGGCCTGCTGGTGAGCTGACCCTGTAAAAAATTATATGCGAGGGCCTGCTGGTGAGTTGATGCTCTAAAAGATTGTAGGTGACGGCCTGCAGTTGAGCTGACCCTCTAAAACATTATATGCGAGGGCCTTCAAGTGAGCTGACCCTGTAAAAGATTGTAGGTGAAGGCCTGCTGGTGAGCTGACCCTGTAAAACATTATATGCGAGGGCCAGCTGGTGAGCTGACCCTGTAGAAGATTTGAGGTGCAGGCCTGCTTGTGAGCTGACCCTCTAAAAAATTATATGCGAGGGCCTGCTGGTGAGCTGACCCTGTATAACATTGCAGGTGAGGGCATGCAGGTGAGCTGACCCTCAAAAAAATTATATACGAGGGCCTGCAGCTGATCTGACCCTGTAAAACATTATATGCGAAGAGCATACTGTATATGCAAGGGCATTATATGCGACGAATAAGCATGTTGATATGATGGAAGAGGAGAAGGAGGATGAGAAAAGGATGTTTCAACCATATACCCTTGTTTGTGGTGGAAGGGGTGCATGGGATTACAGTGTATTCAGTACATTATAAACAACACATTTAAAGTGCCTTTATGTTCATCAGCTTTCCTCTGGTGGAGTCGAGAAGTCATGGTCAATCTAGTCCTTGTTCATTTTTATAAGGGCTAATTCAGACGGCCGTATGCTGTCCGCAAAAATGCGGATCCATTTTTTGCGGACAGTTCAGCATGTCTGCAAAAAACGATTGCATTCAGTTTTTTTGCTGATCCATAGACTTCAATAGGGCCATGTCCTGATTTTCACACAAGTATAGGACATGTTTAATTTTTTTGCTGAGCAATGGAAGAAAAGGCCCCATAGAAGTGAATGGGACAGCATCTAATCCGCAAAAAAACGGATCCGCATTTTGGCGGACAGCATACGGCCTTCCGAATGAGCCCTAAGAATTAACCTGTCAGCATTTTCAGTTGACAGGCGGATACGCTTATCTGTTATAATGCCACCAGCAGCACTAAATACCCACTCAGACAAAACGCTGGTGGCAGGTCAGGCCAGCACCTCCAAGGCGTAGAGCGCCAGTTCGTGCCACGTGTCCAGCTTGGACACCAGTAGTTGTAAGGCACTGAGGGATCATTGAGGACGCTGACACGGTCTGCTATGTACTCCTTCACCATCTTCCAAAAATGTTCCCTCCTTGTGACACTAGGTCGCGCATCAGGGTGAGGGTGCTGGCGGAGTGTCATTAAACTGTCCCAGGCTTTGGAGAGTGTTGCCCTGCCTTTGTTGGAACTGCTGTGTGTTCCCCTTGTCTCCCCTCCTCGGTTGGCCAAGAAACTACGGACTCTGCCGCCAGCGTTGTCAGATGAAAATTTTTTGAGCAATTTTTCAACAAGTATCTTCTGGTATTGCACCGTTTTGCTCGTCCTCTCCACCACAGGAATGAGAGATAAGTTCTCTTTGTAGCGGGGGTCGAGAAGGGTCAACAACCAGTAATCCGTGTTGTCTAAAATGCGTATAACGTGCGGGAAAGGCAGTCCAACATGAAGTCAGCCATGTGTGCCAGACTACCAACAGGCAAGACTTCGCTGTCGTCATCAGGAGGATCACTCTTAATCTCCTCATCCTCTTCTGCCCACCCACGCTGAACAGATGGAATTAAACTTCCATGGGTACTACCCTCTGTAGCGGAGGCAACCGTCTCCTTCTCCTCCTCCTCCTCATCATCATCCAATTTGCGCTGAGAGAACGAACTGAGGGTGGTCTGGCCATCACCCTGTGTAATGTCTTCCCCCATTTCCACCTCTTCCACATGCAAAGCGTCATCCTTAATTGTGAGCAGCGAGCGTTTGAGTAGACAGAGAAGTGGGATGGTTACGCTGATAATAGCGTTATCGCCGCTCACCATCTGTGTTTATGGTGTTGACAGACCGGATGAAGCTGTCGATGACTTGCGGAAATGTGCACACACGCGGCGCACCTTCACCAGTAGCTCAGGCAAATTGGGGAAGGTTTTGAGAAACCGCTGAACCACTAAGTTTAAGACGTGGGCTAGGCATGGGATGTGTCTGAGCTTGCCGAGCTCCAAAGCCGCCACCAAGTTGCGGCCATTATCAGACACAACTATGCCTGGTTCTAGGTTGAGTGGCGAGAGTCTGGTCTCTTATCCCCTGCCATAGCTCTGCGGTGGTGTGCTGTTTGTCCCCAAACATATCAGCTTCAGCACAGCCTGTTGCCGCTTCCCCACTGCAGTGCTACATTGCTATCAGCTACCGACTGATGATTGACTGGTGCTGCAAGGGGATAATACGGAGGTGGAAGTTGAGGAGGAGGCGGAGGAGAATTTGGGATTGAAGCCAATAACGTAGGTCTTGGCGGAAACCCCGATCGACGCAGGGTCTGCAATCTTGGCATCGGTAGCACCTGTGCCATCCCAGGGTACGACTCGCTCCCGGCCTCCACAACATGCACACAGTGTGCCGTCAGGGAAATGTAGTTTCCCTGGCCGAATGCACTTGTCCATGTGTCCATGGTTAAGTGGAACTTCCCAGTAACTTTCCAACGGGTCAGGGCACGTGTGATGTTACGGGACACATGTTTGTGTAGAGCGGGCACGGCACACCTTCAAAAATAGTGGCGGCTGGGGACTGCGTAAAGTGGGACGGCCGCTGGCATGAGGCTGCGGAAGGCCTCAGTGTCTACAAGCCTAAATGGCAACATTTCCAGGGCGGTAATTTGGAAAGCTGCGCATTTAGTGCTATGGCCTGTGGTTGGGTGGCTGTGTATTTGCGCTTGCGCTCAAATGCCTGGGGTAAGGACATTTGTACGCTGCACTGGGACACGGAAGTGGATGTGGTCACTGATGGTGCTTGCGAAGGTCCAGGTGCAGGGTGGGAGGCATCCGGGCCTGCGCCTTTGACAGGGGATTGGCCAGCACGTAACACAGGGGAAGAGGAGGCAGTGGTGTGACCCGCAGACACAGATTGTGGACCCAGGCGTTCGGCCCACCTATTACGGTGCTTTGATGTCATGTGGCGGATCATGCTGGTGGTGGTGAGGTTGCTAGTGTTCACGCCCCTGCTCATTTTTGTATGGCACAGTTTGCAAATTACCATTCTTTTGTCGTCTGCACTTTCCTCAAAAAAGCGCCAGACTGCGGAACACCTACCCCTTGGCAAGGGAGATTTCCGCAAGGGGGTGCTCCAGGGAACTGCCTTGTTTGGTGTGGCCTGCCTTCTCCCTTTTGCCACCCCACTGCCTCTTCCAGCCTGTTGCATTGCAGCAAATCTCTTCCCCTCTGTACTGCTGTCCTCGCTCGGCTTTCCACCTTCCCAGGTTGGGTCAGTGACTTCATCGTTCACCACTTCCTTACTCTGCTCATCCTCCTGACTTATTGACCTAACCACTACCTCAGTGATTGACAACTGTGTCTCATCCTCTTCATCAACCTCTTGAGACAGTAATTGCCGTTAAGTTATGGGCAACTGTGTCTCATCATCATCCACCTCATTAAACAGTAATTGCCATTCCCCACCGTCATCTTCTTGTGATTGTGGATGCTCAGGGCACAAGATCACTCTTCAAGCGTGCTTGGCGAGAGGAACAAATAAAAGAATGGTGTTGCCCACTTGTTTGCCCAGACTCTCCCTGGTGGGAGGAAGGAAGATCAGGGTGAGGATTGGGTTGAGCAGACTCTTGGCTACTGAGACTGGACTTGGTGGAAAACAGGGTGGTGCTTAAGTGACTGGAAGCATTATCTGTTGCAATCCAACCGACCACCTGGTCGCACTTGTCCGACTTCAAGAGTGGTGTCCTGCGCCGCCCTGCAAACTGGTACATGAAGCTAGGTATCGTGGATGATTGTTTTTCTTGTGCTTTGGTACAGGCACAGTTTCACCATGCCCAGGGCCACGGTCTCTGTGTGCACCATCAGCATCACGGCCACTGCCCTATCCCTTACTGCTCCCCTTCTTCATATTAAATGTTAGAAAACAAAAATAAAAATATTCCACGGCACTCCAAAGAAGTAAAATAATTGTGACTTTAATTCACCAACGCAACGTTTCGGTCCACACACTGGAACCTTCCTCAAGCAGTGACAAACATAGTGGGTATAGCAGCATATATATAAGATGATAAATTTACAACATAGTGACAGTGACAAACATTAGTGTAATTAAGTAAAAGCATAAAGAATAAAACTTTTAATTTAACATAATATCCATAAGTGTATCAAAGATTACAGTCATTTGTACAAATCAATCCAATTTCAACAAAGAAATGTGAATAAATACATAAAATACATAAAAATTCAATTCATACTTAGGTGAAAATATCCAATACATAATTAGTGCACAGGTGAATAATAACGTGATAATTAAAAACACATAGTTTATCGGGACCAGTAGTGATTACCTTAGTCAACATGAGGATCTCGGCATGGGCTCTGTGTATCTGCGCATGCGCGATGTGTGTTTCCAACTCAACTTGGAACGCACCGCTGGAACGCACACATCACTTCCTCCTCGGGACGTCATCTGACTCCCACGAAGTCAAGTCGCGTATGTGAATCGGCATATTCAGAGTCACATGCATGACATACAGTACAGACCAAAAGTTTGGACACACCTTCTCATTCAAAAGAGTTTTCTTTATTTTCATGACTATGAAGGCATCAAAACTATGAATTAACACATGTGGAATTATATACATAACAAACAAGTGCGAAACAACTGAAAATATGTCATATTCTAGGTTCTTCAAAGTAGCCACCTTTTGCTTTGATTACTGCTTTGCACACTCTTGGCATTCTCTTGATGAGCTTCAAGAGGTAGTCATCTGAAATGGTCTTCCAACAGTCTTGAAGGAGTTCCCAGAGATGCTTAGCACTTGTTGGCCCTTTTGCCTTCACTCTGCGGTCCAGCTCACCCCAAACCATCTCGATTGGGTTCAGGTCCGGTGACTGTGGAGGCCAGGTCATCTGGCGCAGCACCCCATCACTCTCCTTCATGGTCAAATAGCCCTTACTTTCAAAGTTTTCCCAATTTTTCGGCTGACTGACCTTAATTTCTTAAAGTAATGATGGCCACTCGTTTTTCTTTACTTAGCTGCTTTTTTCTTGCCATAATACAAATTCTAACAGTCGATTCAGTAGGACTATCAGCTGTGTATCCACCTGACTTCTCCTCAACGCAACTGATGGTCCCAACCCCATTTATAAGGCAAGAAATCCCACTTATTAAACCTGACAGGGCACACCTGTGAAGTGAAAACCATTTCAGGGGACTACCTGTTGAAGCTCATCAAGAGAATGCCAAGAGTGTGCAAAGCAATAATCAAAGCAAAAGGTGGCTACTTTGAAGAACCTAGAATATGACATATTTTCAGTTGTTTAACACTTGTTTGTTATGTATATAATTCCACATGTGTTAATTCATAGTTTTGATGCCTTCAGAGTGAATCTACAATTTTCATAGTCATGAAAATAAAGAAAACTCTTTGAATGAGAAGGTGTGTCCAAACTTTTGGTCTGTACTGTAAGTCATGTGACTGGAACCCATGTGATCCAACTCCTGGTGATCACCTGACTGCTTTCAGGCGATACAACTCAGGAACTAAAAACAAGGTCCAGCCACATGATCAGGTCAATGTAATCATATAAATGAATAACGGGTCCCAAGAACTTTTGTCTCTAATAGATACCCAATCTAACTGGACTATTATGATAATAAAAAACAGTGTCTAAATTATATATACAGTATAGTGAACGTGTAGAACGTTAAATCACAAACCAAAAATGTTCGGTACAATTTAGATTCTTATATATGAGAGTAGAGCCACCAGCGTTCAATCATATAATCAATGTGAGAGAACAGCCGGTGATGACAGTAATGGTTGCCCGACATCTGGTCTAGGAACAGGATCCACCACCATCCGTCAAACCACTGTCAAATATATATATATATCTCAGGACAATAAGGTGAGTATATAAAAAAATCCACTCATGTCAACAGAGTTATTGATATCAGGTCCCACTGCCAATGAGACCCAGATATCTCTGGGGGTGGCTCTGGTTGTCCAATATCTATGAATAGACAATGAACTCACCAATTGCCACCACACTCCATATCTGTATGGATGTATTAGATACAAGTAAATCGCCATTTATTACTAGATCTCCAAAAAAGGATCAAGAATAAGATTCCACAAAATCCCACATAGTTACCAGAAACAAAGCACAATAATGCATAATATGACTAAATACAGTCCTTATGGTAGAGGAGGCTAAATAGAAACAAAAAGGATATATAGGACTCAAAATATCTCATTTATTCAAAATAGTTCAATATTCAATGTATATCCTCATGTTTATCAAAGGTCACCACTTGTCTTCATTATTCTTCTGTTATTACAACAATATAAAATCTGCAGGAGATAATAAAAAACATGTTACAAAAGTTGCACCCACATACATCCACAAGATGATGATATATGACAGTTTCAAATGTCCCCAGAGAAGAATCCATACCTCCAATTACATACAGTCCTGATCAAAAGTTTAAGACCACTTGAAAAATGGCAAAAAATCTTATTTTACATTGTTGGATCTTACAAGGTTCCAAGTAGAGCTTCAACATGCAACAAGAAGAAATGAAAGTGAGACCAAAAAAATGTTGAGCATTCAATTAATTGAAAATAACGATTAAACTGAAACAGGCTGTTTTTCAGCTGATCCAAATTTTAGGACCACATGCCTTTAAAAGGCCAAATCTGTGCAAAGATGTGGATTCATTGTCATCTTCTGTCAGGTAGTCACACGTTGTGATGGCAAAGGCAAAAAAACTCTCCCTCTTTGAACGTGGTCGGGTTCTAGAACTGCATAAGAAGGGTCTCTCACAGCGCGCCATCGCTGCTGAGGTGGGACGCAGTAAGACAGTCATTTGGAATTTCTTAAATGATCCTGAGGGTTATGGAACAAAAAAGTCAAGTGGAAGACCCAAAAAAATTTCGTCAGCAGGATCCAATTGGCAGTGATGGCCAGTTCGCAGTGTTCGCCAACGAACACATGCGATCTGCCATCTTTATCCCCAAGCCCAGCGATGCAGAGGTAAGTCCTTATCTGTGCCTGCACCGCGAGCCGCTCTGAAACACATTCGGTCACCAGGAGCAGGCAGTTCCGAGAACAGCCCGTTGCTATCCTCCGAATCTCCTCCTTTCATCAACGATAGATTGCCGGAATTCTCGCGATGCGCGAGCTCTCGCGCATGCGCAGTTCTTTCCCTGAGGCTGATGCCAGCACAGTGAAGGAACACTATACCGGCACTGCGCATGCGCGAGCTCGCGCATCGCGAGATTACGGCAATCTATCGTTGATGAAAGGAGGAGATTCGGAGGACATAGGCGGTGCTGGGCTCCTTCACAGGCTGGCGTGGCTGGGCTCCAGGAAGGTTAGTACAGCCCCTTGGACACATACAAGACTAATTTACATATCTCTAAAATCCTTTTTTAAAGAAAATAAAAGCACACAGCCCTATAGGACAGGTGTATTGCGGACATGCTAGCGGCGATCTAGCCGTGCATGTCCACAGCTCTATAGCCCAAAACTTGGTGACAGAATCCCTTTAACCACCTCAGCCCCCAGTGCTTAAACACCCTGAAAGACCAGGCCACTTTTTACACTTCTGACCTACACTACTTTCACCATTTATTGCTCGGTCATGCAACTTACCACCCAAATGAATTTTACCTCCTTTTCTTCTCACTAATAGAGCTTTCATTTGGTGGTATTTCATTGCTGCTGACATTTTTACTTTTTTTGTTATTAATCGAAATTTAACGATTTTTTTTGCAAAAAAATGACATTTTTCACTTTCAGTTGTAAAATTTTGCAAAAAAAATGACATCCATATATAAATTTTGCTCTAAATTTATTGTTCTACATGTCTTTGATAAAAAAAAAAATGTTTGGGTAAAAAAAAAAATGGTTTGGGTAAAAGTTATAGCGTTTACAAACTATGGTACAAAAATGTGAATTTCCGCTTTTTGAAGCAGCTCTGACTTTCTGAGCACCTGTCATGTTTCCTGAGGTTCTACAATGCCCAGACAGTACAAACACCCCACAAATGACCCCATTTCGGAAAGTACGCACCCTAAGGTATTCGCTGATGGGGATAGTGAGTTCATAGAACTTTTTATTTTTTGTCACAAGTTAGCGGAAAATGATGATTTTTTTTTTTTTTTTTTTTTTCTTACAAAGTCTCATATTCCACTAACTTGTGACAAAAAATAAAAACTTCCATGAACTCACTATGCCCATCACGAAATACCTTGGGGTCTCTTCTTTCCAAAATGGGGTCACTTGTGGGGTAGTTATACTGCCCTGGCATTCTAGGGGCCCAAATGTGTGGTAAGGAGTTTGAAATCAAATTCTGTAAAAACTGACCAGTGAAATCCGAAAGGTGCTCTTTGGAATATGGGCCCCTTTGCCCACCTAGGCTGCAAAAAAGTGTCACACATCTGGTATCTCCGTATTCAGTAGAAGTTGGGGAATGTGTTTTGGGGTGTCATTTTACATATACCCATGCTGGGTGAGATAAATATCTTGGTCAAATGCCAACTTTGTATAAAAAAATGGGAAAAGTTGTCTTTTGCCAAGATATTTCTCTCACCCAGCATGGGTATATGTAAAAAGACACCCCAAAACACATTCCCCAACTTCTCCTGAATACGGAGATACCAGATGTGTGACACTTTTTTGCAGCCTAGGTGGGCAAAGGGGCCCATATTCCAAAGAGCACCTTTCGGATTTCACTCGTCATTTTTTACAGAATTTGATTTCAAACTCCTTACCACACATTTGGGCCCCTAGAATGCCAGGGCAGTATAACTACCCCACAAGTGACCCCATTTTGGAAAGAAGAGACCCCAAGGTATTCGCTGATGGGCATAGTGAGTTCATGGAAGTTTTTATTTTTTTGTCACAAGTTAGTGGAATATGAGACTTTGTATGAAAAAAAAAATATATAAAAAAAATCATCATTTTCCACTAACTTGTGACAAAAAATAAAAAATTCTAGGAACTCGCCATGCCCCTCACGGAATACCTTGGGGTGTCTTCTTTCCAAAATGGGGTCACTTGTGGGGTAGTTATACTGCCCTGGCATTTTCCAGGGGCCCTAATGTGTGGTAAGTAGGTAAATGACCAGTGAAATCCAAAAGGTGCTCTTTGGAATATGGGCCCCTTTGCCCACCTAGGCTGCAAAAAAGTGCCACACATGTGGTATCTCCGTACTCAGGAGAAGTTGGGGAATGTGTTTTGGGGTGTCTTTTTACATATACCCATGCTGGGTGAGAGAAATATCTTGGCAAAAGACAACTTTTCCCATTTTTTTATACAAAGTTGGCATTTGACCAAGATATTTATCTCACCCAGCATGGGTATATGTAAAATGACACCCCAAAACACATTCCCCACCTTCTCCTGAGTACGGAGATACCAGATGTGTGACACTTTTTTGCAGCCTAGGTGGGCAAAGGGGCCCATATTCCAAAGAGCACCTTTCGGATTTCACTGGTCATTTTTTACAGAATTTGATTTCAAACTCCTTACCACACATTTGGGCCCCTAAAATACCAGGGCATTATACCTACCCCACAAGTGACCCCATTTTGGAAAGAATAGACCCCAAGGTATTCGCTGATGGGCATAGTAAGTTCATGGAAGTTTTTATTTTTTGTCACAAGTTAGTGGAATATGAGACTTTGTATGAAAAAAAAAAAAAAAAAAAATCATCATTTTCCACTAACTTGTGACAAAAAATAAAAAATTCTAGGAACTCGCCATGCCCCTCACGGAATACCTTGGGGTGTCTTCTTTCCAAAATGGGGTCACTTGTGGGGTAGTTATACTGCCCTGGCATTTTCCAGGGGCCCTAATGTGTGGTAAGTAGGTAAATGACCAGTGAAATCCGAAAGGTGCTCTTTGGAATATGGGCCCCTTTGCCCACCTAGGCTGCAAAAAAGTGTCACACATCTGGTATCTCCGTACTCGGGAGAAGTTGGGGAATGTGTTTTGGGGTGTCTTTTTACATATACCCATGCTGGGTGAGAGAAATATCTTGGCAAAAGACAACTTTTCCCATTTTTTTATACAAAGTTGGCATTTGACCAAGATATTTATCTCACCCAGCATGGGTATATGTAAAAAGACACCCCAAAACACATTCCCCAACTTCTCCTGAGTACGGCGATACCAGATGTGTGACACTTTTTTGCAGCCTAGATGCGCAAAGGGGCCCAAATTCCTTTTAGGAGGGCATTTTTAGACATTTGGATACCAGACTTCTTCTCACGCTTTGGGGCCCCTAGAATGCCAGGGCAGTATAAATACCCCACATGTGACCCCATTTTGGAAAGAAGACACCCCAAGGTATTCAATGAGGGGCATGGCGAGTTCATAGAAATTTTTTTTTTTTGGCACAAGTTAGCGGAAATTTATATTTTTTATTTTTTTCTCACAAAGTCTCCCGTTCCGCTAACTTGGGACAAAAATTTCAATCTTTCATGGACTCAATATGCCCCTCACGGAATACCTGGGGGTGTCTTCTTTCCGAAATGGGGTCACATGTGGGGTATTTATACTGCCCTGGCATTCTAGGGGCCCTAAAGCGTGAGAAGAAGTCTGGAATATAAATGTCTAAAAAATTTTACGCATTTGGATTCCGTGAGGGGTATGGTGAGTTCATGTGAGATTTTATTTTTTGTCACAAGTTAGTGGAATATGAGACTTTGTAAGAAAAAAAAATAATAATTCCGCTAACTTGGGCCAAAAAAATGTCTGAATGGAGCCTTACAGGGGGGTGATCAATGACAGGGGGGTGATCAATGACAGGGGGGTTGATCAATGACAGGGGGTTGATCAATAACAGGGGGGTGATCAATGACAGGGGGGTGATCAATGACAGGGGGGTGATCAATGACAGGGGGGGTGATCAATGACAGGGGGGTGATCAATGACAGGGGGGTGATCAATGACAGGGGGGTGATCAATGACAGGGGGGTGATCAATGACAGGGGGGTGATCAATGACAGGGGTGGTGATCAATGACAGGGGTGGTGATCAATGACAGGGGTGGTGATCAATGACAGGGGGGTGATCAGGGAGTCTATATGGGGTGATCACCACAGTCATTGATCATGCCCCTGTAAGGCTTCATTCAGACGTCCGGATGCGTTTTGCGGATCCGATCCATCCATCAGTGGATCCGTAAAAATCATGCGGACGTCTGAATGGAGCTTTACAGGGGAGTGATCAATGACAGGGGGGTAATCAATGACAGGGGGGTGATCAGGGAGTCTATATGGGGTGATCACCACAGTCATTGATCATGCCCCTGTAAGGCTTCATTCAGACGTCCGGATGCGTTTTGCGGATCCGATCCATCTATCAGTGGATCCGTAAAAATCATGCGGACGTCTGAATGGAGCTTTACAGGGGGGTAATCAATGACAGGGGGGTGATCAGGGAGTCTATATGGGGTGATAACCACAGTCATTGATCATGCCCCTGTAAGGCTTCATTCAGACGTCCGGATGCGTTTTGCGGATCCGATCCATCTATCAGTGGATCCGTAAAAATCATGCGGACATCTGAATGGAGCTTTACAGGGGGGTGATCAGGGAGTCTATATGGGGTGATCACCACAGTCATTGATCATGCCCCTGTAAGGCTTCATTCAGACGTCCGGATGCGTTTTGCGGATCCGATCCATCTATCAGTGGATCCGTAAAAATCATGCGGACGTCTGAATGGAGCTTTACAGGGGGGTAATCAATGACAGGGGGGTGATCAATGACAGGGGGGTGATCAGGGAGTCTATATGGGGTGATAACCACAGTCATTGATCATGCCCCTGTAAGGCTTCATTCAGACGTCCGGATGCGTTTTGCGGATCCGATCCATCTATCAGTGGATCCGTAAAAATCATGCGGACATCTGAATGGAGCTTTACAGGGGGTTGATCAATGACAGGGGGGTAATCAATGACAGGGGGGTAATCAGGGAGTCTATATGGGGTGATCAGGGGTGATTAGGGGTGATCAGGGGCTAATAAGGGGTTAATAAGTGACGGGGGGGGGTGTAGTGTAGTGTAGTGGTGCTTGGTGGGACTTTACTGAGCTACCTGTGTCCTCTGGTGGTCGATCCAAACAAATGGGACCACCAGAGGACCAGGTAGCAGGTATATTAGACGCTGTTATCAAAACAGCGTCTAATATACCTGTTAGGGGTTAAAAAAAACACATCTCCAGCCTGCCAGCGAACGATCGCCGCTGGCAGGCTGGAGATCAACTCTCTTACCTTCCGTTCCTGTGAGCGCGCGCGACTGTGTGCGCGCGTTCACAGGAAATCTCGCGTCTCGCGAGAGGACGCGCCGGCGCGTCCAGGAGGAATGAATCAACCACCTCCAGGACGCGTCTGTGCGTACAGCGGTCCGGAGGTGGTTAAGATCCAGCCATGCTAAATATGATTTTTTGCCATTTTTCAAGTGATCTTAAACTTTTGATCAGGACTGTATCAGGACTGTAAATATCTGTATTTAAGCACAAATCCATGGTTTGAATTCTACGTTCAATCTATTTGGTTTTAATGTATTTAGTCTTACAATCCACTCTATTTCTCGTTTTTTAAGCGCCAAGATCCTATTTCCTCCTCTACGGGAGGTTGGAATATGATCAATAATCATACACTTGATATCTTTCTCACAGTGACCCGCTTCTGTGAAGTGTTGAGAGACTGGTAGGTCCATTTGTTTCTTACGGATTGTGTATCTATGTTGATTAAAGCATGTTTTTAGATCTAATGTGGTTTCCTCTACGCATAATAATTGGCATGGGCACCATAAAACATAGATAATGTATGTAGTATCACAGGTCAAGAACGAGTTGATTTTATATTCTCTTCTGGTCATCGGATGTGTAAAAGTAGTTCCTTTACATACATATTTGCAATTTATACAGTTCAAACATGGGCAACAGCCCATTTTTGGGGTTCTCAGAAAAGTCTGTCCTGTTTTCTTTTGAGGCCCTATATCTGCACGTACCAATTTATCGTTTAGGTTTGTAGGACATCTATAGGACATAAGAGGTACGTTTTTAAATCCTTCTACTTTATCTAAACCTTATTTTAAAATAGACCAATGTTTGTGCATAATATTATGGCTGTTATGTGTATAAGTAGTGATCAGTGAGATTCTGTTTATTATTTTTTTTATTATTTTGAAGTGTTATTCTGTATGAGTAGATCTTCCCTATTGTATTTATCTATCCTCTTCCTATGTATTTTCAAAATGGGTTTTGGGTACCCTCTCTCTTCAAAAGAATCCTGCATCCTATTTAGGGCATATTCAAGTTGTTCATGGCAGCAAACAATTAGTTTTGCTCTTACAAAATTGACTGAAGGGCAGAGATTTGATCATTAGTCTGGGATGAGCGCTCCCAAAATGTAATAATGTGTTTATATCTGTTGGCTTGACGTAAATATTTGTTTCCACCTTTCTCTCGCTCACTATCACTTTTGCATCCAAAAATTGGATTTCCTGTTTAGAGGATTGTATGGTAAACTTGATGTTCTCCTCTATATTGTTCAGAAAGGAGAAAAACAGCTCCAAGTCAATGTCAGTACCCGTCCATATGAAGAAGATGTCATCTATGTACACTGCGTGCAGAATTATTAGGCAAATGAGTATTTTGACCACATCATCCTCTTTATGCATGTTGTCTTACTCCAAGCTGTATAGGCTCGAAAGCCTACTACCAATTAAGCATATTAGGTGATGTGCATCTCTGTAATGAGAAGGGGTGTGGTCTAATGACATCAACACCCTGTATTAGGTGTGCATAATTATTAGGCAACTTCCTTTCCTTTGGCAAAATGGGTCAAAAGAAGGACTTGACAGGCTCAGAAAAGTCAAAAATAGTGAGATATCTTGCAGAGGGATGCAGCACTCTTAAAATTGCAAAGCTTCTGAAGCGTGATCATCGAACAATCAAGCGTTTCATTCAAAATAGTCAACAGGGTCGCAAGAAGCGTGTGGAAAAACCAAGGCGCAAAATAACTGCCCATGAACTGAGAAAAGTCAAGCGTGCAGCTGCCAAGATGCCACTTGCCACCAGTTTGGCCATATTTCAGAGCTGCAACATCACTGGAGTGCCCAAAAGCACAAGGTGTGCAATACTCAGAGACATGGCCAAGGTAAGAAAGGCTGAAAGACGACCACCACTGAACAAGACACACAAGCTGAAATGTCAAGACTGGGCCAAGAAATATCTCAAGACTGATTTTTCTAAGGTTTTATGGACTGATGAAATGAGAGTGAGTCTTGATGGGCCAGATGGATGGGCCCGTGGCTGGATTGGTAAAGGGCAGAGAGCTCCAGTCCGACTCAGACGCCAGCAAGGTGGAGGTGGAGTACTGGTTTGGGCTGGTATCATCAAAGATGAGCTTGTGGGGCCTTTTCGGGTTGAGGATGGAGTCAAGCTCAACTCCCAGTCCTACTGCCAGTTTCTGGAAGACACCTTCTTCAAGCAGTGGTACAGGAAGAAGTCTGCATCCTTCAAGAAAAACATGATTTTCATGCAGGACAATGCTCCATCACACGCGTCCAAGTACTCCACAGCGTGGCTGGCAAGAAAGGGTATAAAAGAAGAAAATCTAATGACATGGCCTCCTTGTTCACCTGATCTGAACCCCATTGAGAACCTGTGGTCCATCATCAAATGTGAGATTTACAAGGAGGGAAAACAGTACACCTCTCTGAACAGTGTCTGGGAGGCTGTGGTTGCTGCTGCACGCAATGTTGATGGGGAACAGATCAAAACACTGACAGAATCCATGGATGGCAGGCTTTTGAGTGTCCTTGCAAAGAAAGGTGGCTATATTGGTCACTGATTTGTTTTTGTTTTGTTTTTGAATGTCAGAAATGTATATTTGTGAATGTTGAGATGTTATATTGGTTTCACTGGTAAAAATAAATAATTGAAATCGATATTTGTTTTTTGTTAAGTTGCCTAATAATTATGCACAGTAATAGTCACCTGCACACACAGATATCCCCCTAAAATAGCTAAAACTAAAAACAAACTAAAAACTACTTCCAAAAATATTCAGCTTTGATATTAATGAGTTTTTTGGGTTCATTGAGAACATGGTTGTTGTTCAATAATAAAATTAATCCTCAAAAATACAACTTGCCTAATAATTCTGCACTCCCTGTATCTCCACCACTTCAGTACATGACCAAAGTGGTGGGACACATAGATGCACATCTCCTCCAGGAAGGCAACCGTCAAATTGACATATGTTGGTGCCACATTCAACCCCATTGCTGTTCCTCTCATTTGCATAAACAAATTGTCACCAAACAAAAAGTAATTGTTTGTAAGAACTGCATGTAGCAAACTAAGTAAAAAATCCTGACATTCTGGAGTGTATTCTGACTTCTGAAGAAAATATCCAACTGATTTAAGGCCAAGTTCATGTCTAATCAAGGTGTACAAACTCGTTATATCCAAAGACACTAAAGCCGCACCCTTAGGTATTTCGGTATCCCTAACCTTCAACAGAAAGTCAGAGGTATCTTTAATATATGATTTAGCTTTAACATATTAAATGTTATATATGATTGAAAGTCTGTCACACATACAGTAGTGTAGGATTTGGAAGAGTATGCGTTTAAAAAGGTATTTGGGATGTGGAAACGTCACACAGGAGATATCCCGCAGATAATGTCAATGCTGTCACCAGCGGCTAATGAAAAATTACAGGGAATGTCACAGGTATTTGGGATAGGGAAACGTTATACAGGAGAGGTACCACCGGTAATGTCACTGCCCGCAGCCTCTGCGCAAAAAAGTACACTGTATATCATAGATACATTTTTGAATGTGGCCCTGGTAATGTCACTGTCAGAAGCGGACACCGTCTATTGAAAAAGTACACTGTATGTCACAGATATTTTTGGGATGTGCACACTTTACACAGGAGATGTGGTGCAGCTAATTTAACTGTCCACAGCGGACACCGTCTACGGAAAAAGTACACTGGATGTCAGATATTTTTGGGATGCGCACACTTTACACTGGAGATGTGGCACAGCTAATGTCACTGTCCACAGCGGACATCGTCTATGGAAAAAGGACACTGTATGTCACAGATACATTTTTTTCAGCGCACACTTTACACGGGAGATGTGGACCTGGTATTGTCACTGTCAGAAGCGGACACCGTCTATTGAAAAAGTACACTGTATGTCACAGATACATTTTTTAAAGACACACTTTACACTGCAGATGTGGCACTGGTAATGTCACTGTCCGCAGCAGACACCGTTTACTGGAAAAAGTACACTGTATGTCACAGATACATTTTTTCAGCGCACATGTTATACTGCAGATGTGGCACTGGTTATGTCAGAAGCAGACACCGTCTATTGAAAAAGTACACTGTATGTCCCAGATATTTTTGGGATGCGCACACTTTACACAGGAGATGTGGCGCAGCTAATGTCACTGCCCCCAGTGGACACCGTCTATTGAAAAATTACACTGTATGTCACAGATATTTTTGGGATGCGCACACTTTACACAGGAGATGTGGCGCAGCTAATTTCACTGTGTGCAGCGGACACCGTCTATTGAAAAAGTACACTGGATGTCACAGATATTTTTTGGATGCGCAAACTTTACACTGGAGATGTGGTGCAGCTAATGTCGCTATCTGCAGAGGCCTAACTATTGTACGATTTTTAGCGCAGGATGCACTAAAAATAGATATTGCTGCCACACACAATAGTCCTTAGAAGGGCTTTTGGGTCTCGGAAAAGTTTTAGTGGTAATAATATTGTTAAATCACTCCGTACACTGTCTGTCCCTTCCTCAGCACAGCTCTGCCTGACTAAGAATGAGCCGAACATGCGTCATCGGGTGCTTTATAGCACCCGATGACGCGCTCCGGCCAGCCAATCACTGTAATGCCAGCAGCCAACATGGCTACGGCATTACAGTGAGGGCAGTACTTGCCTGCACTTTTATTGGCTGCGTAGAAATGTGCGGGGCGGAGACTAATACTGCTATGAGCATCGAGATACTCAAGCCGAACCACATGATATTATAGACATGCTGTGTAGAGATGTCCCGAATAGTTCGCCGGCGAATAGTTCCCGGCGAACATAGCTTGTTCGCGTTCGCCACGGCGGGCGATCATATGCGATGTTCGGTCCACCCCCTATACATCATCATTGAGTAAACTTTGACCCTGTACCTCACAGTCAGCAGACACATTCCAGCATTCTTTTTTTTTTATTTTTCTATTTATATATATATTGCAGTTGCCTGCCCATGTTATGTGAGAGGCTGCAGGCTCAGTCACAGACAGTACTGTGTGCACACCATTCATACAGGGTGTGACAGAAAATACCTTGCAGATAAAAAAAAATCAATTTATTATTTCTCTGTGATATAATAGCAGTTGCAAGCCAGTGAGTGACTGTCTGGCCTACAGACAGTACTGTGTGCACACCATTCATACAGGGTGTCACTCACACATACCTTTTAGATAAAAAAAAATCTATTTAATATTTTTCTGTGATATAATCCCAGTTGCAAGCCAGTGTGTGTCTAGCCCATAGACTGTACTGTGGCCACTGGCTAGCCCACCACTCATACCGTTACAGGGTGTCACTCACACACAAATACCTTTTAGATAAAAAATAATTCAATTTTATATTTTTCTGTGATATAATCCCAGTTGCAAGCCAGTGTGTGTCTGGCCCACAGACTGTACTGTGGCCACTGGCTACCCCACCACTCATACCGTTACAGGGTGTCACTCACAAATACCTTGCAGATAAAAAAAATTAAATTTAATATTTTTCTGTGATATAATCTCAGTTGCAAGCCAGTGT
The DNA here is from genome assembly GCF_905171765.1 of Bufo bufo. NCBI lineage: Eukaryota > Metazoa > Chordata > Amphibia > Anura > Bufonidae > Bufo > Bufo bufo. Next base: position 161,307,756 of record NC_053397.1, read on the forward strand.
GTGTCTGGCCCACACAGACTGTACTGTGGCCACTGGCTAGGCCTCCACTCATACCGTTCCAGGGTGTCACTCATTCAAATACCTTTCAGATAAAAAAAATTATATTTAATATTTTTCTGTGATATAATCCTAGTTGCAAGCCAGTGTGTGTCTGGCCCACAGACTGTACTGTGGCCACTGGCTAGCCCACCACTCATACCATTACAGGGTGTCACTCACTCACAAATACCTTGCAGATAAAAAAGTCTATTTAATAATTTTCTGTGATATAATCCCAGTTGCAAGCCAGTGTGTGTCTGGCCCACAGACTGTACTGTGGCCACTGGCTAGCCCACCACTCATACCGTTACACGGTGTCACTCACTCACAAATATCTTGCAGATAAAAAAAAATCAATTTAATATTTTTCTGTGATATAATCCCAGTTGCAAGCCAGTGTGTGTCTGGCCCACAGACTGTACTGTGGCCACTGGCTAGCCCACCACTCATACCGTTACAGGGTGCCACTCACTCACAAATACCTTGCAGATAAAAAAATAATATTAATATTTTTCTGTGATATAATCCCAGTTGCAAGCCAGTGTGTGTCTGGCCCACACAGACTGTACTGTGCCCACTGCCCACCACTTATATAGGGTGGCACAGTACCTTGCACGCATAGTACCACTTATCTAAAAAAAAAATGACAGGCAGAGGCAGACCACCCCGCAGGGGCCGTCGTAGTCGTGGTGCTGTGATTTCCACTAGCCCTGGAATAATGCCCAGTGTTCAGAGGCCACGTACCCTGAACCCAAAAAATTCGGAGAAAATAGTTGACTGGCTTACACAGGACACCCAATCTTCAACAGCTTCCGCTAAGAACCTTGACGCACCATCCTCCTCCAGCTCAGCTTTGGTCACCTGCTTTTAAGTTACCACTCTCCCGGCCGCCGCCACCACCACCACCACCACCACCACTACCACCACAGCCACCACAGCCGCTTCAATGGATCCCTCAGAGGAGTTATTTACACATCAGTTGGATGAAATTAGTGATGCGCAACCATTATTGCCAGAGGATGTAGATAACAGGGATATGTCTCAGTCAGGCAGCATTACACACATGGACGTACAGTGTGATGATGATGATGTTGTACCCGCTGCTGCTTCCTTTGCTTAGGTGTCAGATACAAGTGAAGTGGTTGATGATGACGATGTGTCCGTGGATGCCACGTGGGTGCCTGCTCGAAGAGAAGAAGAAGAGGGGGAAAGTTCAGAAGGGGAGACAGAGAGAAGGAGGAGACTAGTTGGAAGCAGGTGGAGGTCGTCGCAAGGAGCTAGTGGCACAGTCAGACAGCATGTATCGGCACCCGGGGTCAGCCAGACAGCACGCCAATCAACGCATGCTTTGCTGTTGCCACCACCAGAATGCCGTCATTGCAAAGCTCAGCAGTGTGGCATTTTTTTTGTGTGTCTGCCTCTGATAACAGCAATGCCATTTGCAACCTGTGCCAAAAGAAACTGAGTCGTGGGAAGTCCAACACCCACCTCGGTACAACTGCTTTGCGAAGGCACATGATCGCACATCACAAACGCCTATGGGATCAACACATGAGTACAAGCAGCACACAAACTCAAAGCCACCATCCTCCTCCTGGTCCAGCATCTTCAGCCACGTCAACCACTGCTGTCCTCCTTACCCCCTCTCAACCACCCGCCACTTTTCAAAAAAGGCAATCCCAAACCTCTACTCAGTGATTGAAAAGGAAGTCATGGCATCTCTGGCATACAGTGTTGGGGCAAGGGTCCATCTGACCACTGATACCTGGTCTGCAAAGCACGGTCAGGGCAGGTATATCACGTACACTGCGCATTGGGTCAACCTGCTGATGGCTGCCAAGCATGGAATGCGTGGCTCTGCAGCGGAGTTGGTGACACCGCCACGACTTGCAGGCAGGCCTACTGCCACCTCCTCTACTCCTCCTACTCCATCCTCTTTGATAACCTCCTCGGCTGAGTCCTCTTCTGCTGCGGCGTCTGGCTGCACATCAACTGAATCCCCCCAGCTCCCCAGGGGCTATTCCACATCCCGGATACGACAGTGTCACGCTGTCTTGGGGTTGACTTGCCTGAAAGCAGAGAGCCACACCGGACCAGCACTCCTGTCCGCCCTGAACGCACAGGTGGATCAGTGGCTGACCCCGCACCAACTAGAGATCGGCAAAGTGGTGTGTGACAATGGAAGCAATTTGTTGGCGGCATTGAATTTGGGCAAGTTGTCACATGTGTCGTGCATGGCACATGTGTTGAATCTCATCGTACAACGCTTTGTGTCTAAGTACCCAGGCTTACAGGACGTCCTCAAGCAGGACAGGAAGGTGTGTAGCCATTTCAGGCGTTCCTACATGGCCATGGCGCACTTTTCAGACATTCAGCGCCGAAACAACATGCCAGTGAGGCGCTTGATTTGCGACAGCCCGACACGTTGGAATTCAACACTCCTAATGTTCGACCGCCTGCTCCAACAAGAAAAATCCGTCAACGAGTATTTGTATGACCGGGGTGCTAGGACAGCCTCTGCGGAGCTGGGAATTTTTTTGGCACGTTACTGGACGCTCATGCGCAATGCCTGTAGGCTCATGCGTCCTTTTGAGGAGGTGACAAACCTAGTCAGTCGCACCGAAGGCACCATCAGCGACCTCATCCCATTTGTTTTCTTCCTGGAGCGTGCCCTGCGAAGAGTGCTGGATCAGGCTGTAGATGAGCGTGAAGAGGAAGAGTTCTGGTCACCATCACCACCAGAAACAGCCTTGTCATCATTGCTTGCCGGACCTGCGGCAATGCTGCAAGAGGAGTATGAGGAAGAGGAGTCAGAGGAGGAATGTGGCTTTGAGGAGGAGGAAGACCAACTACAGCAAGCCTCCCAGGATGCTCGTTGTTGTCACCTATCTGGGACCCGTGGTGTTGTATGTGGCTGGGGGGAAGAACAGACCGTCAATGACATCAGTGAGGACGAGGAACGGGAAATAAGTAGCTCGGCATCCAACATTGTGCAAATGGGGTCTTTCATGCTGTCATGTCTGTTGAGGGACCCTCGTATAAAAAGGATGAAGGAGAACGACCTGTACTGGGTGGCCACGCTACTAGACCCCCGGTATAAGCAGAAAGTGGCGGAAATGTTACCAAATTACCGAGAATCAGAAAGGATGCAGCAGTTCAAAACCAAACTAAAAAATATGCTTTACACAGATTATAAGGGGGATGTCACAGCACAACGGGAATCTAACTGGGGAAGAGGTGAAAGTAATCCTCCTCCTACCACGACCATGGCGGCAAGGACAGGACGCTTTACAGATGTGTTGTTGATGGAGGACATGCAGAGCTTTTTCAGTCCTACACATTGCCACAGCCCTTCGGGATCCAGCCTTAGAGAACGACTCGACCGACAGGTAGCAGACTACCTCGCCTTAACTGCAGATATCGACACTCTGAGGAGCGATGAACCCCTTGATTACTGGCTGTGCAGACTTGACCTGTGGCCTGAGCTATCCCAGTTTGCGATAGAACTTCTGGCCTGCCCCGCTTCAAGTGTCCTGTCAGAAAGGACCTTCAGTGCAGCAGGAGGCATTGTCACTGACAAAAGAAGTCGCCTCGGTCAAAAAAGTGTTGATTACCTCACCTTCATTAAGATGAATGAGGCATGGATCCCGAAGGGACTGACAGTGGGGGATACGTTTGACTAACAAAAGGCCTGATGACATGCCTTGGCCTCAAAATGGTCCCCACGCTGCTGTATTTAATGTCTGCATACCGGATGACTTTAGTGAATTCTCCGCCACCAACTACGGTTCAAGCCACAATGTTTTAGTCACCTTTCTGCCTTGAAAACATAAATTTTTCTGGCCGCTGCTACAACAGCGGCTGCAACAATACCATTATTTTTCAGGCATGTGTACATGCCTAATTTTTCTGACCTCTGGTGCTGCACTGTGGCTGCAAAAAAAAAAGGCACATACAAGTTTCAATTCCCCTTCGTGATCGTTACCTTGTTGTGGTGAAGGGGCTTGCGTATCACAATGAAGTGATCATCACCTCTATGAGTGTGTTGGCAATGTTGCCACACCCCAGATGATAAGGCCGTTGCTTCATTAAAAACATAAAAAAAATTTTTTTTTAAGTTGTATGGGTTTTTAATACATAAAATAAAAAAATCATAATAAAGTCTCTTAATAGTTTATTAGAAATAATTCAGACAATTAAAAAAATCCCCATCAATTCCAATACAAAGCAAGTACAAAGCTCAGAACTAAATTATTGCAGGATGTCTTAATGGTTCGTTAATTCGACAATGGTTAATCAATTCTACACACGTCCCCGGATAGGGGACGTAACAGGGATTAAACTGATAGGAATAGTACTAGTTAAGACACCACTCATATAGGGTGTCACAGCACATTGCTCCGTGCACGCGCAGCGCCCCCAACTTGGGAGTAAGAGGACCGACCAAGCTGCTTTTTCCATCTCCCGGTTCCTAAAATCTATTCATTTTGGTGTATCAGAGTTTGGTCTGTCACTGTGAAGGCAGTCGAATGTACCTGGCCTAAATTTTTTTTCACAAAAGGCAATCCCTGATATGGGACGTAACAGGGATTAAACTGATGAGAATAGTACTACAGAAAATACCACTCATATCGGATGTGAGAGTAAATTGCACATCGCAGACGCAGTGACCGTGGCATGGATTCAAACAAAGGGGAGGGAGCCAGCGTTTTTTTAACCATCTCCCCGTTCAAAAAAATCTATTTAATAAATGGACCCCAGATTGGGGACGTAACAGGGATTAAACTGATGAGAAGAGAGAACTACAGAAAATACCACTCATATCGGGTGTGAGAGTAAATTGCACGGTGCAGACGCAGTGACCGTGGCGTGGATTCAAACAAAGGGGAGGGAGCCAGCGTTTTTTTAACCATCTCCCCGTTCAAAAAAATCTATTTAATAAATGGACCCCAGATTGGGGACGTAACAGGGATTAAACTGATGAGAAGAGAGAACTACAGAAAATACCACTCATATCGTGTGTGAGAGTAAATTGCACGGCGCAGACGCAGTGACCGTGGCGTGGATTCAAACAAAGGGGAGGGAGCCAGCGTTTTTTTAACCATCTCCCCGTTCGAAAAATCAATTTAATAAATGGACCCCTGATTGGGGATGTAACAGGGATTAAACTGATGAGAAGAGAGAACTACAGAAAATACCACTCATATCGGGTGTGAGAGTAAATTGCACGGCGCAGACGCAGTGACCGTGGATTCAAACAAAGGGGAGGGAGCCAGCGTTTTTTTAACCATCTCTCCGTTCGAAAAATCTTCACCTTTCAGGGACCCTTGGTGTTGTACGTGGCTGGGTGGAGGAAGAAACCTTCAATGACATCAACGGGACATGGCTAGCTTGGTATCCAACCTTGTGCAAATGGGGAGTTTGTGGTTGGGCAAATGGACTGTTTGCAGTTGTTTGCGGTGCATTAAAAGGGGAGTTTGGTCTGTCAATGTCTGTGAAGCGGGCGTAACCCTTACACTACCTGATCGATACAGCATCATACCTGATCGTATACACACAATGGATGTTTTAAACCACGTTGTTCAAAAAAAAATTGGATTGTTAGGTGATTTATGCCTTTTATGGATTAAAACCCAACTCTGGATCAACTATGTAATTTTCCATGGGAGTTTTGCCATGGATCCCCCTCCGGCATGCCACAGTCCAGGTGTTAGTCCCCTTGAAACAACTTTTCCATCACTACTGTGGCTAGAAAGAGTCCCTGTGGGTTTTAAAATTTGCCTGCCTATTGAAGTCTATGGCGGTTCGCCCGTTCGCGAACATTTGCAGAAAATCGCGTTCGCCGTTCGCGAACGGAAAATTTTATGTTTGCGACATCTCTAATGCTGTGTATGAACATATTATATAGAGGAATATCTGCTTTTATATACCGCAACATATGAATGTGGTTCCAAAAATTGTGTGAGCTCCACAATTGGAATTAAAAGAGGGATCGTGACTATAATTAGTTACAAATACTAATATACCACTACAGATATATGTTTTTATTCTTGTTTTATATGAAATTAATTTTTTTTATATTATATAATTGGTGTCTGGATTTCCATATAATTTGTTCTTTAAAATAAATGTTATATGAATTACTTAAAGCCGGCCATTGGTTGAACGGAATAAAATCTTTTAGTTCCCGTCATAGTTGGGCCCCTTCTGAATTTGGACCCCAAAGCAGCCGCTACCCCTGCTTCCCCAATAGCTACGGCCCTGAAAGTGAAGATTATGCCGCAGTGTGATATAACTAGAGATAGTAAAGAGGTTTTCTTTACCGCCACTCTGACATAGTCCTGAAAAGAGTACTAGAAGCAATAGATAATAGATGTAATAGGAAATATGATGCCTAATTGTCCTCCCCTTTGTCTGGTTTATTGCTTTCATTCAGAGAAACAAAATAAGATCTTACAGACATAATACCTTTTAATGGCTAAATAAAATAGAAGCAATGATGTTACATAGCAAGCTTTCGGGACAAGTCAGGTCTCTTCTTCATAATACCTGCTACCATGGCTAAGGAAGAGGCCTGAGTTGTCTCGAAAGCTTGCTATTTAACATCATTGCTTAAATTTTTTTTGCCATTAAAAGGTATTATACCTGTAAGATCTTATTTAGTTTCTCTTAATGAAAGCAATAAACCAGTTATATACTGGATAACACGGTACCAGACTTTTTTCTTTTTCCCTTTTGTCTTCACAGGACTGGCTGGTTTCCTGAGGCATATGTAAAATCTATGGATACAGATCCCAGGCAAGACATTATTCATAGTTTTTATGGATGGGTGGAATTTTTATTTATAGAGTGATCTGGATCCTATCACACTGCAGGAAGTATGGTTTTGTATACATGCTATGCACTTCTAGAATTACAGTATTGATCTGTCCATGCAGGTCCTCTGGGATGCGTAGTGCGCACAGTGCCAGTGATCTCCTGGATGTTTTAGACATGCCACAGCCGGACTACAAGCAGAGTACCGCAGATCAGAGGCCTATCACCAAAGCTTCCAATCCAGCTCCTCCACCACCTCCTATGAACAACAGCTTTAAAGTAAGAGCACCAGTCTGCACCTGCTTCACAACATGAACTCAAAGCATGTTTGTTATAAACGATGATTAGAGTGCGTCCACTAGCCATACTTTGCAATGAAGTGGGACACATACTCTACAGTACTATATGGATCATGGACCCAAAACTGCATCAAGTAGGAGAGAATGGCCATCTTCCCTGACAATAATTCTCTCAATGTAGAGACTGAGGAATATAGTCTAAGGAAAGAAAGTCAACTTAAAATCACCACTATTGGGCTATATGACGTATTCATAAATTGGAACATAGCACACAATAATCTCAGCAATCTACTTAAAAATGTCTGGAACTTGTAAGGCCACAGGGTATAGGGGCCCCCATTCTTGTTATTAGTGGGGGTCCTATTGCTGGGCCCCGTACTCTGTGGAGCCCCCCTGAAATGGACGGAATGGCTGGTTGCAAATGTGCGCTGCCACTCCATTCATTTCTATGGGAGCGCTGGAGGTAGCCAAGTGCTGTACTCTGGCGCTCCCATAGACACTAATGTAGTAGCATGGCGCTTTTCCAACCAGCCGCTCTATGCATTTCAGGGGCGCTGCACAGGGTACAGGGCTCCTTTTATCGTGACCGTGGGGGTCCCAAGGCTAGGACCCCCACTGATCTGATAGTTATCCCCTATCCTGTGGTCTTTTACGAAGGAACATGTATGATTTTGCTCCCTGTTAGAAGGCTTTGGTCAGTAGTAGTACTGTACATTATACACTGCACAGTATAGAACTGCATGTTTCTACAAATTAAATAGTAATAAATGGTCGATATGCACATATACTGTCAGTAAGTTTCCCCTCCTCTGGTATGTGACCAATAATTTTTTTTCTCCCCACACTTTAAAACCTCAGAGGGCGCATAGACTGAACCTCGTCTCTCTTCCCAGCAGGGTCCCTTTAGCTCCATCCTCACATCCATGACCCCTGAGCCACACTTCTGGTGGATACAGGATGACAGCTCTGACTGTTAAACGTATGATCGTTGTTGGCACTGCCAACCTTGCATGGTAGATTCCCACACTGTGCTAGAAGGGGGGAGTAGATGTATGCATATATAGGGGGCTACAGTGTGGGAGAAAGTCACTATAGGGTGTGGGGTGAGGTTGTGTGCTTGGCAGCTCTTTAGCTCAGTGATGTGAAGTAACTTGTCCTACTGTATGATTAGGACAGGTTTTGTGTGCACTAACAGGATGGCAGCCATCTTGTTTCCCCTGATGTTTGCTCCCTAGGCAAAACGAGACATTGTAACTAATGAAAAGTATTTGGGAATATATTTATAATAAAGTAATATTTAAGTATTTTCATTTTCTTAATTCCCGGAGAACGCCTTTAATTCCAAATATGTTTCATAGAGCTTCCCCAATCACAAGACACATAGTTATGTGATAAATATACCGTATTTCGTTGTCCCATCAATGCATGCAACCATCCCTCTTGTAAAGTCCATGCCATAGAGCCTGACTAGACAATGTTTTGCAGTGGCTATATTTTTGCACTTAGTTTTCACCATACGTATGTTCATCTGCATGTGCTTGTTATTAGTGTTGAGCGAACTTGTGTTTTAAGTTCGGCGTCTAAAGTTCGGGTTCGGGTTATCGAAGAATCGCATTATGGATTCCGCTACCACGAACCATAAGTTATGGTCCGTGGTAGCGGAATCCATAACGCGATTCTTCGATAACCCGAACTTTAGACGCCGAACTTAAAACACAAGTTCGCTCAACACTACTTGTTATGTATATGTCTATCTGTCTTTAACTGTGCTGTTTTTGATCACAGAAGTCTGGAGGAGGAGGTCGTGGAGATCTGTTTCCTAGGTAAGTCCACATAAACTGATGGGTCACAATAGTAATGGGAGGTCATAAGTTAATGCATGTTTGTCTTCACCCTATTTCTTTTGAGAACATTAACACAATCCGGTAATAAGAGATTTTAAAGCCATATACTTGTATCAAGTGTCTGGTTTGTGATATCAGAAGTGGAACATCTTCTCAGGAACAGATTTAGCTGAACTTCATTCAGCATTGACGTATTTCATATGGTTTGCTGGACTCTTTTTTTCCCCTCACATGTCCCCCGGTGTTCATTGTACTTTCTAGTGTGTTCATTTTAGAAATATTTTAATGGTGTCACATAACGATGCCATGAGGGTTAAGCTAGGGCTACTTAGTGATGTGACGCTTTCAGCTACCGCAGGGTCTCAAGCAGCCAGAGTGGGGAAGTCTCCTGAAAAAAGTTAGCGGATCTGCGCAATCTAGACAAGTGGTAAAGGTGAAACTGTGATATTTTATGTGATTTGATTAAGACAACGTTGTAAGTACAATAAAGTGCGACTATTTTTATCTATACGCAGTGAGCACTATGTATGCATCTTTTCTTAAGGCTGCAGCACTGGAATAATGGGCAGAAACGAGCATTGCGGTACCTGCATTCAGCACTGAAGTATATCGCCATAACAAGAGAAGTGTGAACACCCATGGTCTAAGAGACAGCACACAGACTTTGTTAGTTGTGTTGAGCATATACTGACAGACTGCACTTTTGATTTTCACCTTTACCGCTTGTCTAGTTTGCGCAGATCCGCTACCTTTTTTCTTTTGCTTTCTATATGGAGGACTGGGATAACTCTATATAGGATCTTGCAGCATACAATACACATGTGTATTAAGAAATCACCAATAATAATCTTTGTTTGGTCTTGTCTTTACCTGTCCGGCCACTATAAATCATGGGAAGTAAAGCAAGGCTACAGGGTCCTCATGTCTTGCAGTCTTCTTTCTAATCCCCTGTTTACAGGTGGATGTGATGTAGTAAATTGGCTGTGACTGTATCTCATGATGCGTAGTGATGGCATCTGTGTGGTCATCTAACACTAACTTCTGTCAAGGAGTTTTATGAATAAAGTATATATAACTAAGGGGTAAATGCTAGCCTGAGTTATTGAATTCTTTGCATTGTCTGGATACGGATAAATGACAAGTGGCAAACATTTCAGTTGTCAATGTGAATGCCTTACATTCCAAGTTATGGTTCCCCCATAACAAGGCCAATGCTACCTCCAATTTTCCCCCAGAGGAGGTCTAGCCTCTGTGTCCCTATAACAGAGCTGACCACTGTACCCTCACAACAGAGCCAGCCACAGTGGCCTTAAAGGGGTTGTCCAGGCTTTTACTATGGATGACCTATCCTTAGGATAGGTCCTCAATATCAGATCGGTGGGGGTCTGACACCTGGCACCCCTGACGATCAGCTGAATGAGGAGACGTCGCGCGCAGTGCGCATGTGCTGTCTCTCTCCCTGTCTGCTGCTGCTGTCTATGACAAAGACCAACAGGATAGAAAGAGAGAAGGGAGACAGCACCTGCGCACGCCATCAACTCATACAGCTGATCGGAGGGGGTGCCGGGTGTCAGACCCCCATCAATCTGATATTGATGACCTATCCTGAGAATAGGTCATTAATAGTAAAAGCCTAGACAACCCCTTTAAGGGTTGACCAGCGCGGAAGCAGTCTAGGATTGGCAGTCAGGCACGCTTGACACAAATGAAGGGGTGGTATGCTGGAAAGAGTAACTTTATTCTACTTGAAAAGCACAATTTACTTCAGCATTGCGCAAAGGGGTATAAGCTGCTGAGGAGCACCTTGTATATAATAAATTCGCTTGCCAATATATACATTTATCTAACGTGTATGACCATCTTTAGGGTCCATTCACATGACCATATTTTTCTGTCTGTGCGGATAGGATGCAGACCCATTCATTTCAATGGGGCAACAAAAGATGCAGACAGCACACCGTATGTCCGTTCTGTGACCCTGCAAAAAAGATAGAGCATGTCCTAATCTTGTCCGTATTTGTGGACAAGAATAGGCATTTCTGTCATGAAGAAGGATGTTCCGTTCCACAAAATACGGAAGGCACATGGCCGGTATCCGTGTTTTGCAGATCTGCAATTTTCGGTCCACCAAAACAGATATGGTCATGTGAATGAGCCCTAAGTCTGGTAGTCTGAGGTAGAACATCCCAAAGTACAGATGCAGCACAGGAGATGTCCTAAAGAAGTAGCTCATAAGGCTTATGTAGCAAAGTACATACAGGTGCTTTTGTAATATTCTCTACTTTCCAAAACGGAACGAAAATAATGCAGACTGAACATCCCAAACTTGTCCTCTGGAAATATTTGAACTCTTTTTCATTTCTACCAGGGGAACAAATCCATTTGCAACGGTGAAGCTTCGCCCTACTGTAACCAATGATCGATCTGCTCCTCTTATTCGGTGAGACAAGATCAAGAGACAGTGAATCATGCCACCCTTTATCGGACTCCAGGGGGTACAGCAATGAACGAAGCTCCTTGTAATCAGTCGTGGGCATCGGGATTCTGCTGTCACTGAAATATAGGCCGACTATAGTATTATATTGGTTGGAAACAGATCTTGCACATTCTGGACATTTTGCTCCAGTGATTGTATACAGAGTTTAACATGAATTTTTCTTGTGAATGATGTCATCTTTTTACCTCTGTAAAAATATCCATTTTGTGGTGTTTGCAGAAATTACATAGATTTGGTGACTTATAAACTTTGTAAATATATATTGGGAAGTGATCATGTCAAACAGTGTAAATAAACTAGATTAGAACATGAAAAACCTTTGTGCGACTTCTGAATTCTGTCCCTAATACCCAGAATTTTATTGCTGCTGTTTTCATACTTGAAATAAACCCATAATTGCGTTCAATAATGTGAGCACATAGGGGGTCACATTTTCCAAAGCATACTATATGTTAAAATATTTTATTACTGCTGCCAGTGGCTGTGGTAGAAGACCAGGAGAGAGACGAAGGTGAGACTGTAAAGATTTTGTTATACTGCCATCTAGTGAGCAATTAAGTTACTGTAGTTTAGTCAACACAGAAAGATATTCCTAAACATTTTTCCCAATTTACACATATATCACTAGGAGGTCTAGTCACCCTTTTCAGTGTTCTCAGTAATCCACTTCTTTAGATGCCATTATAGTCCATTTCTTCCATATGTTGGGCCTTATAGTCCATCATACAGTCGCTTTCACTGAAAACTGGAAATGTTTTTTTTTTGTTCATCTCGCGTGACCAAAAAGTTATATATATATATATATATATATATATATATCCATATCCATATCCATATCCATATCCATATGGAAAATCTGGCAGCACTCCCTGCAGCAGTATCACAGGGTGCAAGCGGTGGTCCCTCGATTCAGGACGGAAGATAAGAAAGAAGATCCGCAGCACTCCTTAAAAGATAAAATGTGCTCTTTATTCACACATATCAAATATTGACAACGTTTCGGTTCTCTCACAGAACCTTTCTCAAGTCAGGTGAAACATAAAGTGCAGTAGTGCCTGTATAAATACATCATCAGGTTGTTACCAATTAACTCATCAACCAATACAAATAAAGTGCACTCCCCTTTAATAGACATGTTACAATTCATTACTTGACGACATTTGTTCACATAAACATCAATGTGTCCACTGTTGTATCTATATACTGTGTATTTATAACCTCAATATCGCTTATAGTTTTCAGCAGTGATACATTAAAGTGCATATAACAAAGTGCATAGCGCTCTAAAAACATCTGATACCTTGCTGGAGGTTTTATGGAGTAGAAGGAGATGGCGTGTTGGCTTCTGTGAAAGCACGCCGTTCCTCCGCGTCTACTCTTGGTCAGTGCGCATGTGTCAGTCTCTTGCCCCTCCTGTTAGGTGGTACATAACCATTTTACGTCACTAGCTGGCGGAGACCATGCGTCATGACGTCCGGTTTACTGCGATCCGGCACGCAACACGCACATCACATGCCTGCACGCCCGAGATCCTAGTCACTGGCCCTTATATTATTTTATGGTATCTTCACCTCTCAAATGAAATTGGATAAAAGGTGATCAAAATGTCATACCTACCCCAAAATGGTATAAAGAAAACTATTGCTCTCTTCACAAAAATAGAGCCTCCGGCTGCGTAGACGGAAATTAAAAAGTTATCGTGTCAGAATATGGTGATGCAAAGTTTTTTTTTAAATTATTAAAACATAACAACAATTATAAATTTGGTATTGCTATAATTGTCCCGACCCACAGAATAAAAATGTGTCATGTTTACCGCACAGTGAATGGTGTAAAAAAGGAAACTGATAAAACAATTATACCCCAATAATTTTATAAATTCCACCTTCCCAATGCATCATATAGAATATTAAATAGTGGCATTACAAAGTCCAGCTTTGACCTACATGATAAATACTTTTATGTAGTTCTGACATTTTTGGAAGCAGTGATTATTTTTTGGCTCACTTGTATAGCACTGACATATTCCACAGCGCTTTACAGATATTAGCATCACAATGTCTCCAATGGGGCTCACACTCTAAGAGCAAAACAAGTCCTCGTATATCTATGTGAACAGGAAAAATAAAAAAAGTAACGGCTTTTGGAAGGCAGGAAAACTAAAATGCAAAAATTTAAAATGGCAGCGGCATGAAGCAGTTAAAAACTTGCAAGCACAGTGCAATTTCAATCCATAAAAACTGGAGTAATTGTTACACAAATGCGTTTTTCATAAAGATGCTACAAATGTATCAATTTTCCTGCAAATGGCTGCCTTTAAACAGTGAGAAGACCATGGGCCAGATTTATCAGTAGCTCAGGTCAGAATAATGGAGTGAAAAAGTCCCAAAAAAGTCCCAAACGCTAAAACTGCGCACAAATTTGCGACTTTTTTCTGCTCTGCACTATGCTCGCCAGTTTTCTGAAAGTGGGCGTGTTTTCTTATGTAAATGAATCTCTAGACAGATTTACTATTGGGACTATTTAAAAAGTCGCAAAAAAGTCGCAATTTCACTCCAGTGAGGACCATGCTTATCTTATGAGACTTTTTAATAGAACATGCGACTTTTTCATAAAAACGTGCGACTTTTTCATAAAAACGTGCGACTTTTTCATAAAAACGTGCGACTTTTGTAAAGCTGCTTACTGACGGATAAACTGCTACCGTCAAACCACATTTATTACAGTCTTAAAGGGCCGATCATAAATCTGACTTGGCTAAAACTGACTTTAGCCATATGTTAAAGTGGAGTGAGCTGTCAGAGTAATGATAAATCTGGCCCCTAGAGTCTGGAGAGAAATAGACTGCACAGGCAGTGTAGTGAGAAAGAACCTGAGACAGAGTCTACAGGAGGAGGGGGAGAGAGATCACGCAGGCAGGCCGTGTAGAGAGATATAACATAATTGTATAGGAGCCCAGGCTGCCGTCATTCTACTCCAGCCTCGATGCATTACTTTACATTTATCAATATTACGTTTCATCTTCTGTTTATTAGTCACTAAAACTGACGGATTATTTTTTAATTGTATTAAGATTATAAATAAAGATGAAAAATAATTGGCCCTTATAAAGAACCTTTTGTTACTAAGTGTATAATAGTTCCAATTACTCTTCATCAATATTGTACCCATGTGTATATGTTGTCCCCTGGGATCTGTAGCTTCAGTACAAGGTTCTTGTGTAGCATTGTATAATGTGAAGCATACTGTGCAGAGTTTACAGCATCATTTAGAAGAGCTGTCACATAGCTCAGACCACTGGATAGTATACAGTAGATCTTGGCTATGCATGGGTTCCTCTGGGATCAGGCTTTAACCCCTTAAGGACCCTCGCCGTACATGTACAGCACTGGTGGACGTGACGCCCAATCTGTGGCACGAACCCTGCAGTCACTGACAGCCGGGCCCCTGCTGCATACGCGGCATCGGTGAAAACACAGATGCCGGCGTGTTAACCCCTTGTATGCCACGGTCAAAGCTGACCACGACATGCAGAGGGTTTGCGGAGGGTACGGGTGCCCTCCGCTTCCCCATCGGGTCCCTGCGTTGCAGTGGTGGGGACCCGGTGGCAGAGAAGACAAGCCTGATGCCCTCCATAGGCATCCATTGGCAGGCTGTCAGCATACAAGCATACAGGTTGTATTGTAATGCATTGCAGAGGGGATCAGACCCCAGAAGTTGAAGTCCCAGAGTGGGACAAAATTAAAAAGTAAACAAAAATTGTTTTTCATAATAAAAAAAAAGTTTCAAGTAAAAATAATAATAACATAAATATAAATACATAAAAAATTCCCAAAATAAAACACATAAAATTGTAAAAAAAAAAAAAGGAAAAGAAAACCGGACATATTGGGTATTGCTGCATCTGTAACGACTGGCTCTACAAAAATATCACCTGATCCAAACCCTGACCTGAGTTCCATAGAAAAAATAAAATAAAAACTGTGCTTAAACAATCTTTTTTTTGTCATCTTACATCACAAAAAGTGCAACACCAAGCGATCAAAAAGGCGTATGCCCCCCAAAATAGTACCAATCAAACCGTCACCTCCTCCCGATAAAAATTAGCCCCTACATAAAACAATCGGGCGAAAAATAAAAAATAAATATGGCTCTCAGAATATGGAGACACTAAAACATGATTTTTTTGTGTTTCAAAAATGCTGTTATTGTGTAAAACTTAAATAAATAAAAAAAAGTATACATATTAGGTATCGCCGCGTCTGTAAGAACCTTCTGTATAAAAATATCACATGAACTAACCCCTCAGAGGAACATCGTAAAAAAAAAAAACGGTTTAAAAAAAAATACATTTTTTGTCACTTTACATCACAAAAAGTGTAATACCAAGCGATCAAAAAGCCATACACACCCCATGTATTGTGTAAATTTTAAATAAATAAAAAAAGTATACATACTAGGTATTGCCGCATCCGTAACAACCTGCTGTATAAAAATATCACATGACCTAACCCCTCAGGTGAACATCATAAGAAAAAAAAAAAAAAACTGTGTCAAAAAAGCCATTTTTTGTCACCTTACATCACAAAATGTGTAATACCAAGCGATCAAAAAGTCATATGCACCCTAAAATAGTACCAATCAAACAGTCATCTCATACTGAAAAAAATGAGCACCTACATGAGACAGTCACCCCAAAAAAAAAAACTATGGCTTTCAGAATATGGAGACACTATTTGGTATTGTCGTGTCCGTAACAACCTGCTCTATAAAAATATCTCATGATCTAACCTGTCAGATAAACATTGTAAAAAACAAAAATAAAAACAGTGCCAAAACAGCAATTTTTTGTTACCTTGCCTGACAAAAAGTGTAATATAGAGCAACCAAAAATCATATGTACCCTAAAATAGTACCAACCAAACTGCCACTTTATCCTGTAGTTTCCAAAATGGGGTCACTTTTTTGGAGTTTCTACTCTAGGGGTGCATCAGGGGGTCTTCAAATGTGACATGGCAATTTAAAATTATCCCAGTGAAATTTGCCTTCCAAAAACCATATGGCATTCCTTTCCTTCTGTGCCCTGCAGTGTGCCCGTACAGCAGTTTACGACCACATATGGGGTTTTTCTGTAAACTAGAGAATCAGGGTAATAAATATTGAGTCTTGTTTGGCTGTTATGCCCCTTTCACACGGGTGAAAGAGGCCTTAACCCTTGCTTTGTTACTGGGAAAAAATTATTAAAATGGGAAATCTGCCGAAAACTGAAATTCTGAGATTTCATTTACATGT
Organism: Bufo bufo; assembly: GCF_905171765.1. Lineage (NCBI taxonomy): Eukaryota > Metazoa > Chordata > Amphibia > Anura > Bufonidae > Bufo > Bufo bufo. The sequence continues at coordinate 161,324,543 of NC_053397.1, forward strand.
AAAATCAATTTTGAATACCTTGAGGGGTGTAGTTTCTAAAATAGGGCCATTTATGGGTGGTTTGTATTATTTAAGTGCCACAAAGTGACTTTAGACCTGAACTGGTCCTTATGTCATTGATTACACCCCTGTCATTGATCACCCCCCTGTAAAGCTCCATTCAGATGTCCGCATGATTTTTACGGATGCACTGATAGATGGATCGGATCCGCAAAACGCATCCGGACGTCTGAATGAAGCCTTACAGGGGCATGATCAATGACTGTGGTGATCACCCCATATAGACTCCCTGATCACCCCCCTGTCATTGATTACACCCCTGTCATTGATCACCCCCCTGTAAAGCTCCATTCAGATGTTCGCATGATTTTTACGGATGCACTGATAGATGGATCGGATCCGCAAAACGCATCCGGACGTCTGAATGAAGCCTTACAGGGGCATGATCAATGACTGTGGTGATCACCCCATATAGACTCCCTGATCACCCCCCTGTAAAGCTCCATTCAGATGTCCGCATGATTTTTACGGATGCACTGATAGATGGATCGGATCCGCAAAACGCATCCGGACGTCTGAATGAAGCCTTACAGGGGCGTGATCAATGACTGTGGTGATCACCCCATATAGACTCCCTGATCACCCCCCTGTCATTGATTACCCCCCTGTCATTGATTACCCCCCTGTAAAGCTCCATTCAGCCGTCCGCATGATTTTTACGGATCCACTGATAGATGGATCGGATCCGCAAAACGCATCCGGACGTCTGAATGAAGCCTTACAGGGGCATGATCAATGACTGTGGTTATCACCCCATATAGACTCCCTGATCACCCCCCTGTCATTGATTACCCCCCTGTAAAGCTCCATTCAGATGTCCGCATGATTTTTACGGATGCACTGATAGATGGATCGGATCCGCAAAACGCATCCGGACGTCTGAATGAAGCCTTACAGGGGCATGATCAATGACTGTGGTTATCACCCCATATAGACTCCCTGATCACCCCCCTGTCATTGATTACCCCCCTGTAAAGCTCCATTCAGATGTCCGCATGATTTTTACGGATGCACTGATAGATGGATCGGATCCGCAAAACGCATACGGACGTCTGAATGAAGCCTTACAGGGGCATGATCAATGACTGTGGTGATCACCCCATATAGACTCCCTGATCACCCCCCTGTAAAGCTCCATTCAGATGTCCGCATGATTTTTACGGATGCACTGATAGATGGATCGGATCCGCAAAACGCATATGGACGTCTGAATGAAGCCTTACACGGGCGTGATCAATGACTGTGGTTATCACCCCATATAGACTCCCTGATCATCCCCCTGTCATTGATTACCCCCCTGTAAAGCTCCATTCAGATGTCCGCATGATTTTTACGGATGCACTGATAGATGGATCGGATCCGCAAAACGCATACGGACGTCTGAATGAAGCCTTACACGGGCGTGATCAATGACTGTGGTTATCACCCCATATAGACTCCCTGATCACCCCCCTGTCATTGATTACCCCCCTGTCATTGATCACCCCCCTGTCATTGATCACCCCCCTGTCATTGATCACCACCCCTGTCATTGATCACCCCCCTGTCATTGATCACCCCTCTGTAAGGCTCCATTCAGACATTTTTTTGGCCCAAGTTAGCGGAATTATTTTTTTTTTCCTTACAAAGTCTCATATTCCACTAACTTGTGTCAAAAAATAAAATCTCACATGAACTCACCATACCCCTCACGGAATCCAAATGCGTAAAATTTTTTAGACATTTATATTCCAGATTCTTCTCACGCTTTAGGGCCCCTAGAATGCCAGGGCAGTATAAATACCCCACATGTGACCCCATTTCGGAAAGAAGACACCCCCAGGTATTCCGTGAGGGGCATATTGAGTCCATGAAAGATTGAAATTTTTGTCCCAAGTTAGCGGAACGGGAGACTTTGTGAGAAAAAAATTAAAAATATCAATTTCCGCTAACTTGTGCCAAAAAAAAAAAATTTCTATGAACTCGCCATGCCCCTCATTGAATACCTTGGGGTGTCTTCTTTCCAAAATGGGGTCACATGTGGGGTATTTATACTGCCCTGGCATTCTAGGGGCCCCAAAGCGTGAGAAGAAGTCTGGTATCCAAATGTCTAAAAATGCCCTCCTAAAAGGAATTTGGGCACCTTTGCGCATCTAGGCTGCAAAAAAGTGTCACACATCTGGTATCGCCGTACTCAGGAGAAGTTGGGGAATGTGTTTTGGGGTGTCATTTTACATATACCCATGCTGGGTGAGAGAAATATCTTGGTCAAATGCCAACTTTGTATAAAAAAATGGGAAAAGTTGTCTTTTGCCAAGATATTTCTCTCACCCAGCAAGGGTATATGTAAAATGACACCCCAAAACACATTCCCCAACTTCTCCTGAATACGGCGATACCACATGTGTGACACTTTTTTGCAGCCTAGGTGGGCAAAGGGGCCCATATTCCAAAGAGCACCTTTAGGATTTCACAGGTCATTTACCTACTTACCACACATTAGGGCCCCTGGAAAATGCCAGGGCAGTATAACTACCCCACAAGTGACCCCATTTTGGAAAGAAGACACCCCAAGGTATTCCGTGAGGGGCATGGCGAGTTCCTAGAATTTTTTATTTTTTGTCACAAGTTAGTGGAAAATGCTGATTTTTATTATTTTTTTTCCATACAAAGTCTCATATTCCACTAACTTGTGACAAAAAATAAAAACTTCCATGAACTCACTATGCCCATCAGCGAATACCTTGGGGTCTCTTCTTTCCAAAATGGGGTCACTTGTGGGGTAGTTATACTGCCGTGGCATTCTAGGGGCCCAAATGTGTGGTAAGGAGTTTGAAATCAAATTCTGTAAAAAATGACCTGTGAAATCCGAAAGGTGCTCTTTGGAATATGGGCCCCTTTGCCCACCTAGGCTGCAAAAAAGTGTCACACATCTGGTATCTCCGTACTCAGGAGAAGTTGGGGAATGTGTTTTGGGGTGTCATTTTACATATACCCATGCTGGGTGAGAGAAATATCTTGGCAAAAGACAACTTTTCCCATTTTTTTTATACAAAGTTGGCATTTGACCAAGATATTTATCTCACCCAGCATGGGTATATGTAAAAAGACACCCCAAAACACATTCCTCAACTTCTCCTGAATACAGAGATACCAGATGTGTGACACTTTTTTGCAGCCTAGGTGGGCAAAGGGGCCCATATTCCAAAGAGCACCTTTCGGATTTCACAGGTCATTTTTTACAGAATTTGATTTCAAACTCCTTACCACACATTTGGGCCCCTAGAATGCCAGGGCAGTATAACTACCCCACAAGTGACCCCATTTTGGAAAGAAGAGACCCCAAGGTATTCGCTGATGGGCATAGTGAGTTCATGGAAGTTTTTATTTTTTGTCACAAGTTAGTGGAATATGAGACTTTGTATGAAAAAAATAAAAATAAAAAAAATCATCATTTTCCACTAACTTGTGACAAAAAATAAAAAATTCTAGGAACTTGCCATGCCCTCACGGAATACCTTGGGGTGTCTTCTTTCCAAAATGGGGTCACTTGTGGGGTAGTTATACTGCCCTGGCATTCTAGGGGCCCAAATGTGTGGTAAGGAGTTTGAAATCAAATTCTGTAAAAAATGACCAGTGAAATCCGAAAGGTGCTCTTTGGAATATGGGCCCCTTTGCCCACCTAGGTTGCAAAAGTGTCACACATCTGGTATCTCCGTACTCAGGAGAAGTTGGGGAATGTGTTTTGGGGTGTCATTTTACATTTTCCCATGCTGGGTGAGAGAAATATCTTGGCAAAAGACAACTTTTCCCATTTTTTTTATACAAAGTTGGCATTTGACCAAGATATTTATCTCACCCAGCATGGGTATATGTAAAAAGACACCCCAAAACACATTCCTCAACTTCTCCTGAATACAGAGATACCAGATGTGTGACACTTTTTTGCAGCCTAGGTGGGCAAAGGGGCCCATATTCCAAAGAGCACCTTTCGGATTTCACAGGTCATTTTTTACAGAATTTGATTTCAAACTCCTTACCACACATTTGGGCCCCTAGAATGCCAGGGCAGTATAACCACCCCACAAGTGACCCCATTTTGGAAAGAAGAGACCCCAAGGTATTTCGTGATGGGCATAGTGAGTTCATAGAAGAAGTTTTTATTTTTTGTCACAAGTTAGTGGAATATGAGACTTTGTAAGAAAAGAAAAAAAAAAAAAAAATCATCATTTTCCGCTAACTTGTGACAAAAAATAAAAAGTTCTATGAACTCACTATGCCCATCAGCGAATACCTTAGGGTGTGTACTTTCCGAAATGGGGTCATTTGTGGGGTGTTTGTACTGTCTGGGCATTGTAGAACCTCAGGAAACATGACAGGTGCTCAGAAAGTCAGAGCTGCTTCAAAAAGCGGAAATTCACATTTTTGTACCATAGTTTGTAAACGCTATAACTTTTACCCAAACCATTTTTTTTTTACCCAAACATTTTTTTTTATCAAAGACATGTAGAACAATAAATTTAGAGCAAAATTTCTATATGGATGTCGTTTTTTTTGCAAAATTTTACAACTGAAAGTGAAAAATGTCATTTTTTTGCAAAAAAATCGTTAAATTTTGATTAATAACAAAAAAAGTAAAAATGTCAGCAGCAATGAAATACCACCAAATGAAAGCTCTATTAGTGAGAAGAAAAGGAGGTAAAATTCATTTGGGTGGTAAGTTGCATGACCGAGCAATAAACGGTGAAAGTAGTGTAGGTCAGAAGTGTAAAAAGTGGCCTGGTCTTTCAGGGTGTTTAAGCACTGGGGGCTGAGGTGGTTAAAAATGTAGGGTTTTTGAAATTTTCTTAAAGATTTGCTTCTAAACTTCTAAGCCTTCTAACGTCCCAAAACAAAAAAATGTAATTTACAAAATGATCCAAACATGAAGTAGATGTCACGGTGGGGAGTAAGGGGAAACTCCGCACCGTACAATGTAGGTTGGCAGGATATGCCACTAGGCCTGGAAACAGGAATAAATGGAGCAGGTCACCCTCTAAAACATCCCTAAATAATAGCCCTGACCTCCTAACTGTATGAGCGAACCTTAAGGGTTCATTCACACTGTCCATACACCCGGCCGGCAATTGCAGCCAAGAATAGGACATGTTTTATTTTTTGCGGAGCCGAGGCCCAGAAGTTCGGGGCCGCAGCACGGAAATGCAGATGTGGACAGCACACGGTCCCCATAGAGAATGAATGGGTCTGCACCTGTTCCGCAAAATTGCGGAACGGATGCGGACCCATTTGCGGACGTGCGAATGGAGCCTAATGGTGGAAGGGCTCATACCCTGAACCTCGGGCCCTACCAACCCTAGAGATCCCTGGTAATAATGTCAGGGCTAGGAGACAACCTGTTCATCTATGACACGGATGAACCGGAGTCTCCAGCAGGCCTAGCAATAAGGAAAGGGACAGACAGTAGCATACACCACACCCTGAACATAAACCCTCACCAAACATCAACACAGGTATAGTAGGGAAAATGGACGATACATAAGGGATGACAATCTATGTCCAACAAGGTGACCCTCAAACTGGACAGATGGTAAAGTCCAGATGGCAGCATAACTCTAGGTCCACAAGAATCTGAAGTTCCACCAATCTCAGGCTCCAAGCCCAAGTACTATAAGAGCCCACACCCAGCTCCACCTTGCTCACACTTTAACCCCATACCCACCAGAATGGGAAAGGACAACAACCTTAAAGGGGAAGTGTGTAAACATGCTAAAGACGACACGTTGCCACCGGCAACAAGCATGCACGTCTAAAGTGTCACGGTCCACTACCACCAGACCATAACACAGCCGTGACAGTAGACATATGGGAAATGTAAAGTAATAAGTATTTTAGGAGGTATCACTATCTGTTTTAAAGGCAGATAAATAGAAATTTAGAAAATTGCGAATTTTTCAAAATATTTGGTAAATTTGGTATTTTTTTTATAAATAAAAATGAAATATTTTGACTCAAATTTACCATTGTCATGAAGTACAATATGTGACAAGAAAACAATGTCAGAATGGGCTGGATAAGTAAAAGCGTTTTGAAGTTATCACCACATAAAGTGACACATGTCAGATTTGCAAAAAATAGCCTGGTCCTTAAGGTGAAAATGGCAGGGTCCTGAAGGGGTTAAACCTGCAAGTGTCTGTGGGCAGGGGACATTTGACCACAAGGTCCTTAGTTTATGAAGAAGAAGGAGTTTGCAAAGCATGCAAGATTGGTTCTGCCGATTAAAGGAAGCAATGCTTTGTAAATGATTGCTATCACTGTGCACCTTTGCCCTCTGTTATGTATTGGCATTTTATGAGAGACGTCATACTTCTTCATGCGTCATTGGTACAGAGAGGTTAGGGGTAGGATTTTCAACATGCTGAGATGACCCTGCGACCTTATTGCACTGCCTGAGGGTTTTGGGTGATAAAAAGGCAGGGGATGAAAGGGAGCACAGGCCCCCTACATCCCCCGGTTACTGCCTGTGTGCTCCTATTGTTCATGTCCTACAGATGCCCAATTGTTCTAGCCAAGCAGTGCCAGCCAATCAGTGGTATGCAAACCCGTCCCTTCACTTCACTTATACCAGATAAAATCTAGTCCCTGCTCTAATTAGACTTCTTTATTCCTTTATGCTGTCTTAATGTCTTACCATTCTAACTGGTCATTAGTATTAATTTATACATTGCACTGTGTCCCATATCCATCCTAGTGTTTATAATTGCATTGTAATGACAGTTTAGTTTCTTATCTCTGTGAGACTGGGTGCATATCTCCGACTGCTTCCTTATACTTTTTTCCATAAAGCACAAGGTTTTATTCTTTATTTTCCCTTTTATGTATCATTTAGTTTATGTTTTATATTTATAGGAAAGATTGCTATTATCCCTATAGCAGATACATTGATGCCACAATACTCCAAATGTTACTTTTAGGGGCTGTTCACATGGCAGGTTTTACTGAAGAATTTTGGTGCTGACAGCTGTGGCGAAATTCCCCCCAAAACCCGCCAGCGACCGTGTCCTTTCTGCCTCCCATACATCTCAATGGGAGGTAGCACTGAGAATTATGCAAAGCTGTGGCTTATAGCCACGGCTGATTCAAGAAGGGACATGTGCGTTCTTGGCATGGCCGCTTCTTTAACCCACCACTCTGCAATCCTCAGCGCTGCTTCCCACTGGAATAAATGGGAGGCAGAAGGGACACGGGCAGGTTTTTGGCAAAATTTTGACGTGCCAAGGTGATGCTGTAAAACCCGCTGTGTGAACAGGCCCTCAGAGTGGCAGATTACACACGTTTATTTCTGCTTGGATTTCATGTGAGAAAAAACGCAGCATAAGGCCACCTGCGCACGTTACAGAATATGTGTAGTTTTTCTGTGCAGATTCCAGTGCAGGCAGATTGGCCTCAAAAAACCTTGTCCAAAAGACTCTGTGTGGCCATACTCTAATACAGTACCAGCAAAGTGAATGGGATTTGACAAATCTCATGTACACTTTGCTTTTTTCATAGGTGCAGAAATTGACCTGCTGTGTGGATTTTAAAATCTGCAGCATGTCAACTGTGTGATTCCATGCCTTCTGTAGAGTGGTTTTCCCCATAAATGTCAATGGAGGTGTTACAGAAAATCACTGAAAATAGTGCACTACAATGGTAAATGCAATTGACAATATATGGCTTAACCATCACGCTGATATTAAAATGAGACTTTCGCCAATATATTCTTATATCGAGAACATACTGGAGCCCGCGCACCCCGTCAAGGTCTCTCAAAATGGCACGGGACCTAACGCTAACCTATCTATGCCGTATGGACAATTTATGATAGGTGCATAAAGTCTGACACACGGCCAGCAAATTCCAGTTACCATCAGCATGAAATCACACATACAATGGGAGGAGGGAGGAGGCTGTGAGTCCCACTTATAACTAGGGTTTTGAGCATTTTCTGCTTTTAAGAACTGTGTAGGATGTTTTTTGTGGTACATGTGGTCCGCTGCCGGCATCCTCCATTGTACGTATTTTTGCAGGGGATTGCTGTTAGCAACGGATCATATGGGCAGGATTTGCTCCCCCGGGTAGAAATGTTCAACAGCATTTGGGGTCTTGAGCATCTTTTGCCTTTTAGACCACTTTATTGTGTAAATTTCAATGGAGGTGTTAACATAAACAGAAAATCCACAATAAAAAACGCACAAAAAATGTACCAAAATCGTGATAAATAGTACGGATTTATGTGTGTTTTTTTGTGCGGTTTTGGTGCAGATTTCAGGCAGAATTTCTGCAAATAAATCTGCACAGTGTGAAGGTACCCTAAAAGGGGGGTTCACCCTCACAAACATGGAATGTTGGCTTCCCCATTGATCCTGAGTATGTTGGTACCTGGTACTGCTTTTACATTAGTAATGGGCCCCTTATACCTTGGTTATTTTCCTTTGTTGTCTATTGACAATGCTGAGAGACCCTCAGTGATCAGATATTGACAGCATATCCAACTTATATTAGATTATGGTCTATAGTGGATAAAACTCTTAAAGGGCTTTTGCCATAACATACAATGGGGACATATCGCTAGGATATGCCCCCATTGTTTGATAGGTGCGGGTCCCACCTACAACGAGAACGGAGCGGGGAAATTAATGGAGTGTGCACTGCGCATGCACAGCCATGCTCTATTCATTTCAATGGGGCCGCCGAAAATAGCTGAGCGCTGGCTCGGCTATTTCCGTCTGCCCCATAGAAATTAATGGGAGCAGGGGCCGCGCATGCGGTGTGCTCCCATTCACTGGTATGGGAGCAGCGCTTGGTGGTGGACAGACCCCGGGAAACCCGGGGTCCTCCAGCCACAGTTCTCCCAGCTCCGTTCTCCTTGTAGGTGCGGGTCCCAGAGGTGGGACCCGCACCTATCAGACGATGGATCATATCCTAGCGATATGCCCCCATTGTATGTGATGGGAATACCCCTTTAAAGAGAATTGTCCAGCAGGAAAAACTATATTTTCAGCAAAGGGATATAATTAGCTACAGATTATGCAGCTTGCATGGTCAGATATTCTATACAGTGATTCCATAGAAATGACATTTGTACAAAGGCACAGGGACAAGGTCCATGATGCAAAATAACCCCCTCCCTACTTTCAACTATGATTATAATGTTCTCCTCTTGGTGCCCTCAGACACCAGTATAACTGCAGCCTCTGCACACACCCCTCCACCATAACTATACCTCTGTGTATGTACACATCTTATTTATAGGATCAATATGTGGATGGACTTGTTTAACTAAGTCTCCTCCAATTCAGGAATCACATTGGCATGATCATTTCAAAGTTTATGCCATTTTTGTTCTGAAGTTAAAGGGGCATTCCCATCTCAGACATTGCTGCCATTTCACTAGAATATGCGCTCAATGTCAGATAGGTGTGAGTCCCACCTCTGGTATCCACTCCTATCTCCAGAACAGAGTGAAGGAGATTGCACCACGCAAGCACAACCACCCTCCATTCACCACTATGGGAGTTCCAAAAATAGCCAAGCTTATTTCCGGCAGTACCATAGCGGTGAATGGAAAGGTGACTGTGCATGCGCAGTGCACTCTCCATGCACTGCTATGGGACTTCCGAAAATATCCCAGCATGCTCGCTCTGCTATTTCCGGCGTTCCCATTAGCAGTGATTGGAGAGGTGGCCATGTATGCATGGTTTTCTCTTTTTTACTTCAGGGAGTCCATTCTTGAGATAGTAGCAGGTCCTAAGAATATGCCATCAATGTCTGAGATGGGTGTTACCCTTTAAATATGTTTTACTCCTTTAAAAACCCCTTTAGGAAAATAAGTTGTGGTTTTTATACCCACATATCACAGGTTCTTTATAGTTAGTCAAGCTATGGAAGGCCAAATCTCAAGAAAGTGTAGTAACAGATACCAAAAGGGGTTTACAAGGCAATATATTGACACATGGCATTGAGGGATATAATTAAAGAGGTTCTCTGGGATTTAAATATTGATGACCTACGTTAAGGACAGTGACTTGAATGAGGTTGAGCTATGACTAGGCCATGTGACCAATGAACATGACATCACATGGCCTAGGAAGAGGTCTAAGTGCTCACAGAGTGCTACAGCCTCTTCGTGCAGCTGATTGTGGGGGTTCAACTTTAGGTACTCCCATCAGTACAGAATATTTACATGTCCCTTATAATTACACAGTAACATCAGGTAACCCAAATCAAGTACCAAACCTTGTACAGAGGAGACCCCTCTACTGTCAATTTCAGAAAAGGGTTGTCCAAATTGGATCTTCTGGGCCAGTTATTATGTAAGGTCTTGGACCCACAGGAAGATCATCAAAGTTCTCTGCGGGGCCTTCTAACTTTTTTTCAGTGTACTTGTCCTCTGTCTCAGGTAACTTTTGGTATTATGTTATTATATTCAGTTTGCATTTTTTGTATATAGGTATTTTTCTATTTTTGTTTTTTATTAACATATGAGCCATCAAGGAACATGTATTCAAAGCCTGTGTAGAAATTGCTGTAACATTCATTGCCAGTCCTGCTTTAGTCCCTAATTATAGCACAGCAGTAATTAGTTAATTAGTTCTGTCTAGTGTAGAACAATGGTGAGCCTACACCACTGACACTGTAGGGATTACATCAAAAATGGTAATTAGCCATAAAACCTCTAAAGGTCAGAGGCCACAAGAGACCTAACAGATCTGAGAGAGTATGATGGACCATGAACCATTATCCATCTTGCTACAAATACACTACACTGGCAAATTTCATGACATGATGCTTTCCACTGAGCTTTGCATCCTATCATGGAATGCATCGCTTACAATGGACTAAGAAATACATGGTTGTAACTAAGCTGAAACTGCAAATTCCTCATCCGTCAAAATGTAGTTGCCAAAAAAGAGATCTGTAAAGAAATAACATTTCAAATCTCAGTCCCCACCATAGGTTTGGACCACACAAAGGTTCTGAGTGCCTTACCTTCTTTACCAGGACCTTTATTCTATACTAGTTGATATACGAGCATTTAAAATGTATTAATATTAAAAAGTATGCACCCTTTATAGTTCTTTGAAAGGTTAGCGACTCTTTGAGTGTCAAGGATTACAGTCTCTAGAAGAGACAGCTTGGTGGCATCTTTGACACATGGTGGGCACAGTCTCTTTAACAGCTGCAGATGACTTCTAAATATCTTAACCCCTTAAGGACTCAGCCCTATTTCACCTTAAGGGCTGATAACTTTAAAACGCTTTGACTTATCCAGGCTATTCTGAGATTGTTTTTTCGTCGCATATTGTACTTCATGACACTGGTAAAATGAAGTAAAAAAATAATAATTTTTATTTATAAAAAAATACCAAATTTACCAAAAATTTGTAAAAAATAGCAAATTTCCAAGTTTCAATTTCTCTACTTCTATAATACATAGTAATACCTCCAAAAATAGTTATTACTTTACATTCCCCATATGTATACTTCATGTTTGGATCATTTTGGGAATGATAATTTCTTTTTTGGGGATGTTACAAGGCTTAGAAGTTTAGAAGCAAATCTTTAAATTTTTCAGAAATTTTCAAAAACCCAATTTTTAGGGACCAGTTCAGGTCTGAAGTCACTTTGCGAGGCTTACATAATAGAAACCACCCAAAAATGACCCCATTCTATAAACTACACCCCTCAAGGTATTCAAAACTGATTTTACAAACGTCATTAACCCTTTAGGTGTTCCACAAGAATTAATAGAAAATAGAGATACAATTTCAAAATTTCACTTTTTTGGCAGATTTTCCATTTTAATAACTTTTTTCCAGTTAAAAAGCAAGGGTTAACAGCCAAACCATACTCAATATTTATGGCCCTGATTCTGTAGTTTACAGAAACACCCCATATGTGGTTGTAAACCGCTGTACTGGCACACGGCAGGGCGCAGAAGGAAAGGAATGCCATACGGTTTTTGGAAGGCAGGTTATGCTGGACTGGTTTTTTTGACACCATGACCCATTTGAAGCCCCCCTGATGCACCCCTAGAGTAGAAACTCCATAAAAGTGACCCCATCTAAGAAACTACACCCCTCAAGGTATTCAAAACTGATTTTACAAACGTCGTTAACCCTTTAGGTGTTCCAAAAGAATTAATGGAAAATAGAGATACAATTTCAAAATCTCCCTTTTTTGGCAGATTTTTCATTTTAATAATTTTTTTCCAGTTACAAAGCAAGGGTTAACAGCCAAACCAAACTCAATAGTTATGGCCCTGATTCTGTAGTTTACAGAAACACCCCATATGTGGTCGTAAACCGCTGTACGGGCACACGGCAGGGCGCAGAAGGAAAGGAATGCCATACGGTTTTTGGAAGGCAGGTTTTGCTGGACTGTTTTTTTTTACACCATGTCCCATTTGAAGCCCCCCTTATGCACCCCTAGAGTAGAAACTCCAAAAAAGTGACCCCATTTTAAAAACTACGGGATAGGGTGGCAGTATTGTTGGTACTAGTGTAGTGTACGGGAACTGTAATACCCGTCACTACCAAAGTGTCACTTGGTGTGCTGTCGTCCCTCCTTATTATGGAGAAGTTGGTATATGTCAGTTTTATAAAATGTCATGTAATGCAATGCTGTGTGTTTCCCTGTTGCTATGACACTTGCATGTACAGGCCTGCTAGGGGTGTCATTCCAGCTTCTAGTCAATAGAGGGAGCTAGGGAGCCCTAGTTTATATAAGGCCCAGTCAAGGAAGTAAAAGTCAGTCTAGACCACAGCTCAGAAGTTTCTAGAGCCTGAGGAAGCTGAGAGAGACAGAGGCAAAGATCAGGAAAGCAAGAGGTACTCAGAAAGACAGAGGAGGTACTTATTAAAGCTATAGCCAAGGATATAAAGCCAGAACTAGGTTAATGGGCCTTGGTGAAGATATGCTATGTTCCAGGATCAGACAGAATTAGAGTGCAAGCTCCTGTGCTGCAAGTCCTGTGTTCAACACTCTGTAATCACCTTGCTGTAACTGAATTGCCTGCATCGACCGAATTGCAAAATCGACTGTATGCCAAGGAACTGCGTTTCCAATATTGTCTCTGCTTGAAAACTACTAAAGTTGGAGTTCTGTTTTAAGACTACGTTTCCTCAATTTATTCCTGCATCCGCAAACGGCGTGCCACCGTTTACTTGGCACTGGCGTCACGAACTATTTCTACCTATACCTGCCCTTGCAGAGAGTCAGCTGTACCAGGTTAGTGTATATTGCACTACATCACCCAGAAACACCTACTGCACACAACTTGAGTACGCTGCACCTCTCTTTTGGCGTCACAAACTATTTCTACCTATACCTGCCCTTGCAGAGAGTCAGCTGTACCAGGTTAGTGTATATTGCACTACATCACCCAGAAACACCTACTGCACACAACTTGAGTACGCTGCACCTCTCTTTTGGCGTCACAAACAGGATGACGCACGCTTTCTAGTGCAAGAAGCGTGAACTTTGTGCCTTATACCGTTGCCCTGTGACCAAAGTGACAAATAACCTGTTTTATTCAAGTGGACTTTGTGGACTGAAAATCATACCCAAAGTGTGTCAAAAACTTCTAAAAAGCGCTGTGCAGTATTGCGCTA